>NW_027492490.1:0-642988 GCF_021521415.1 Bidens hawaiensis
GATCTACACTGAGCGAAGATTCGCTTGCTGACACTTTCCACATACCGAATCAGACGGCGCTGAGGTAACGAGGGAGCCACGTGATTCAAGATCATTTGAAGGAATCTTGGGTACATTAAGAATCTCTCACGCGCCACCGCTCGTCTTTGACGGTCTATCTCGTAGAACACCATCTGACTGTAGCTATAACGCTTATTGTAAGTCAGTGCTGTCATCGCCGACTGCATCGTCGCACCCATTCCATCCGTACCAGCCTTTCTACCCGACATGCACACGATCATCACGTGCATGAGAAAGCGCCATTGATCTAACAAGAAACCCTTGCGTCTCTGTGTATCCCCCAATGGACCAGAATAGCCCATCCTTAGAAAGGCACCATCCCTGAATGGAGCCACGAAGTCTGTAGGATCATCTCTCGTTTCATCCCCAAACTGCAGAGCAACCCTTCTCTGCTCAGAAGAGAACTGCACTTCCTGATTGTTAACGGTTGCACGCATAACTGGGGGCTCTACTCTGCAATCATACTCAACCGTCTGCCAGAAATCTTCTTTGTTAGGTAACGAGATGGGCAGGGTTGTAGTAATAGCGTGGAAGATACGCGGAGCGGATAAGAAACGTGATGATCTTGCGAAAATCATCAACACCCGCTCGCATCCGGGTCCAAAGTTATGTACATGTTATGCCCCGGGAAAAACTGCCGATTGTTATCTCCTCCTTCGTCACCACCTGCACCACCTGCTCCCGCCACAGCTGCCATATCTGTACCACGAACGGTCTAAGTTAGATAAACGTCAAGTCAAATCACAAGTTCGCCTATTACCATGAGCGAAGTTACGATTTATACTGTATAGGCGAAGTTAGGGGTGGGCGAAGTTGGGAACAACTTCGCCTTAACTTTAACTTCGCCTGATAACAGTTAATAAATTAAGGGCCAGGCGAAGTTGATGATAACTTCGCCTAACCACAACTTCGCCTCTTATTCTGTTAAACAATTAAATCAACAGGCGAAGTTAAGCCTTCGGCGAAGTTAAGGATAACTTCCCCTAAACTGCAACTTCGCCTGAATCTGAAGCGGCAACAGATTAGACGGCCAAACGACGTGTATGTGATGAATTTGGAGATTGAAGACTCTACAAAACATGTTTTTAAGGCGATCTAGACGATCAAGTTGATTACGACCACGTTATAACAAGTTTGAAAAGCGGGTGTTGAAGGTTTGTATGCACGGGTCAAAAATCGGAACAAAAAAACCTTTGATTAACGCCATTGACATAGATTATAAGTTATAACGACACTACACACCTTGAACACGGATTGAAATGGATTAAAATTAAGAGTTGATTCAACGAGACAACTTCGCCGAGGGTTTATATGTGGTAAGTTCGCTGGTTATTTTAAAAGGTATAAAGAAGTTTGACTAAGAAATCTCTTTATATAGGGTCAGAGTTATACAGGCGAAGTTGGGGCTAACTTCGCTTACCCCTTAACTTCGCCTGTTTAACAACTTCGCCTATGTTAACAACTTCGCTTGATGTAAAAGTTACATAACATACCTTCTAATTTGAACATTATGCCATTAACATTTAAAACTTCCTTTAAAGAGTAGAATGTTACGATCAAAGACCAAGTAACCCGGTATTAAACCATAAAAAACATAAGTAAAAATAAAACTTTAGAAATAAAGTACTCGGGATCAAATTTCAGTCTCGACAGGGACTACCAAGTTTAGAAAAGATTCGAACAGGAATCGTACTAATTAAGTGACTGTCACACAGATCCATGTTTAGCTGTATTATGACATAAATAGACAGGTTGTAAGCAGGTAAACAAACTTAGTATGTTTTTCATCGCTTCTGTGATACGGATTAGGTTCAATTAAGCTCAAAACTTAAATGGGCAACACCTCAGAGATTATGATGTCTCTTATCTATTCTCAAAGCGTATTTGGCTTTCCCCAAGTCACCCCGAGTTGACCTCGACCCGTAGTGTCTGATTAAATAGTAAATACTCTCGATCTTTAGACTCTTCTTCCCGTTCTCTTTCTTGCCTCTTGATGATAAGTATAACACTATAAGCTTACACCTTTTTTTTTAATAGTAATGATTTATATAGCTTCAAACCGTAGACGACTGCAAGTCCCGAATCTGGATCACTGCAGTTACTTGACACCACTGTCTTCAACGGGAATCAGAACACTCACGAGGCTCGTGTATAACTGGGTAATCGCTTTTCTGCCTATCATTCGGAAAGATATATATGGAGACATACACGACTCTTAATGAGTTTCCACTTAAAATCGAGGAATTTTAGTTAGTATCACTTCTACTTTTACGCACCATAGAAAGCTACCATAACATACAATGACTGTTCTAAAGTCTTTTAGGCCTAATAACTTCACTAGTTAAGCACACAGAGTTAGTTTATCTATCACTTTCCAAGGTTGGATCAATTTTCTTTTAAACATAGTAAAGAAACTCCTTACGAAGTTATAGACTTGAAAAATTTATATCATCTCCCAAAAAAATTTTACATTCTATCGCCCCGTTCAAGTCAAAGTCATCAGGTAAACGGCTATCCGGAAGATCCAATGGATCAGCTGGACCGACCACATACGAGTATACGTCCTTTTAACTGAGTATGAACGACTAATTTTCAGCGAAAGAATAGAAACACATCATAAACTGCCCCAGTCACGTCCAGTCATCTGGTTAATGGCTATCCTCACAAACTACTGGTAGAAGTGAGGACCAAACATATCCGAAGAAATGTCCTTCAAACTGAAGCAACCGACATAATTCTAAGCGGTAGTGACGTTTTTTTTTTAAACTAAAAAAATCCGGTTACTCGGGATTGATCATCCCATTAAGCTCAACAAGGTTTTGAAAACGAGTTCTGATTTCATTCTTGAACAAAAATCCATTTTTTATTTATTTCATCTATTCCATGACCGAACAGGGGAGCACATGAGTGAGCGTTACCGCGTATTTAGTGGAAGCAGATAGTTAGGGACTGACCCGGTACCACTTTGAGTTACTGCGTCAAACGCTTTAGTAAACAAGTCAGCGAAATTATCTAACGAATCAACCTTTTCGAGCACTATTAATTTCTTCTCAGCACAATCCCGTATAAAATGATGACGAATGTCAATGTGTTTAGTTTTGCTATGCTTTACGGGATTGTTAGTTACTGAGATAGCAGCAGTGTTATCTATACAGATAGGAGTATGAGTGAAATTCAGACCGGTAATTGTGTAATTGCTGTTGTGTCCAAAGAACCTGAGAGCAGCAGTTCGATGCTGCCATGTACTCTGCTTCACATGTAGAAATGGCGACTGAGGTCTGCTTCTTGCACTGCCATGACACTAATCTGCTCCAAGAAACTGGCATCCACCTGTTGTCGACTTCCGATTCTGATTGCATCCCCCATAGTCAGAATCCGTGTACGCAACCAACTCCAAGTCTCCCCCTTTCGTGTACCACAACCCTAGCTTAGGCTTGCCTTTGAGATACCGCAATATCCTCTTCACACCCTTCATGTGAGATTCCTTTAGGTTTGCCTGAAAACGAGCACAAAGACAAACTGCAAACATAATATCAGGTCTAGATGCAGTTAAATACATTAAAGAACCTATTATTGCCCGATATTGGGTGGGGTCCACGTTTGCATCACCGTCTGATTCAGCACCCAGTTTGTGGTTGACGCAAACTGGAATATCAAATGGAGTGCTGTCCTCCATCTTGAAGCGTTTGAGAACGTCTTGGACATATTTAGTCTGATGAATGAACATGCAATCTTTCTTCTGATCAACCTACAATCCTAAAAAGAAAGTTAGTTCACCCATAGCACTCATTTCAAACCTCCTTTTCATGACGGCTTCAAACTCCTGACACATGGCGACTTTTGATGCAGCAAAGATGATGTCGTCCACGTAGACTTGAACCAGAAGAAAGTCTCTTCCTTTTCTATTAACGAACAGTGTGCTATCGATCTTTTCCCTTTCAAACCCATTCTCAAGCAAGTAATCAGATAGAGTTGCATACCAGGCACGAGGGGCCTGATGTAGCCCATATAGCGCTTTACTTAGCTTGTACACGTGATCAGGAAAGTCTGGGTCAGGAAAACCCGGAGGTTGCTCAACGTACACAACCTCATCGACTTTACCGTTAAGAAACGCACTTTTCACGTCTAACTGGAACACCTTCATCTCATTGTGTGCAGCAAATGCCAAAAACAAACGAATCGCTTCCAATCTCGCCACAGGAGCAAACACTTCATTGTAGTCGATCCCTTCTTGCTGATTAAAACCTTTTACAACCAGCCTTGCATTGTTCCTGATAATTATCCCTTTTTCATCTCTCTTACATTTGAAAACCCATTTTGTACCAATCGCATGCACATTCTTCGGTTTTTGCAACCAATTTCCAAACCTCCATCTTCTCGAACTGGGCTAACTTTTCTTGCATGGCTTCGACCCACGAGCTGTCCTTTAGAGCCATTTGATAGTTCTTTGGTTCAAATCTGGCTAATGAAGCAGGTGTACAAGCACTCGTTAATGATACCTGTTTCTTTGATGCTTGCGTAAACACAGGTGTCCTCATTCAAGCTTCGTCTTGTTTGTACACCATCACACAGATCACCTATCACGTTCTCCAAAGGGTGATATTTTTGAACTCCAGTAGTCGGAACCGAACTGACTTTCAGATTGTCTTCCAGGTTCAAAGATAGTTCATCAACGGGCGATTGTTGTTGAGAGTGAAAAGGATTGAAGAATTCGTCTTCAGTAGAGGCAGCAGGGATGTCCACAGCAGTTGACGAGGAAGGTTGACATTCATCGTACTGCGGTCGTTGCACAAAATTTTCTTCCTTATCATAAAGAATCTGCGTAGCTATTCTCTCATCAACTTCTGCACAATCCAAGTAAGGCAAATTAAAAGATTTAAAAAGCTTATCGTAGTCGAAAGCCTCAGCGGGTCCCGTGCTTGGTTTTGGTGGTTTGTAACTTGTGATGTCAGTGTACACACCACCTCAACCTTGCTGGTCGATAGATTAAAGACTCGTCTGTTGGGTGTCCCAACAACATATCCGACTAAAATACCTTCGTCTGCTTTCTCACCAAATTTTGAGTTCGTATTTAATATCGAACATGGGACCCGAATGGTTCGAGACCATTCAAGTTAGGCTTTCTACCATGCATAAGTTCATAACATGTTTTATTCAATCTTTTAACAGTTAAAACTCGATTAAGGATATAACAGGCTGTTGCAACAGCTTCAGCCCAGAACACCATAGGAAGTTTAGCATCAGCTAGCATTGTTCTGGCTCCTTCAATTAACGTCCTGTTCTTCCTCTCAGCCACCCCCATTTTGTTGTGGAGTATACGGGGCGCTGTACTGGTGGTCTATCCCTTTCTGTAGGCAGAACATCTCCATCTGGTAGTTTTTGAACTCTGTCCCATTGTCACTCCTGATGTATTTAACCTTTCTCCCCACGATGTTCTCAACCTTGGTAATCAAGTTAATTATCAACTGAACCGTTTCATCTTTTATCCTCAGGAAATATACCCAAGAATATCGAGAGAAATCATCAGTTATCACCAAGCAGTACGAAGTTCCACCTAGGCTTTTTACATTCACGGGACCGAATAGATCCATGTGAAGTAGGTCTAGGGTACTGACTATTGAATTGATCTTCTTGGTGTGATGAGGTTTCTTGTGTTGCTTTCCCTTTTTGCACGATAAGCATTGGTCTTGAAAGTTGAAGTTTTTTAAGGGAACACCTAGCACCAGCCCATTCTTGACAATGTAGTTCATTTTTCGAAGATGTATATGCCCCATTCTTCGTTGCCATAGCTCGGACTCCGATTCAGTTGCTTTTGACAGAAGACATGATTCTTCTGTTGCCATCTCAGTCGACCTCATGTCCATTACATATGTATTCTTTTCTCTAGGAGCCTTCATTACTATCCATGCCTTTGGTATCTTGAAACCAGGATACAGTACAATCGCTTCATTTTTGGTAAAGTGCACAGTATAATCTTTATCACAGATCTGAGACACACTCAGCAAATTATGCTTTAGCTCTTCAACGAAATTCACCTTTTCTAACTTCATTTTACCATTAGTCACCGTCCCAATTCCAGTAATTCTTCCACCACTATCTCCAGCAAAACTTACTCTACCTCCCAGAACAGGTTTCCATTCTTGTAACAAATTCTTGTTACCAGTCATGTGCCGGGAACAGCCGCTATCCACAACCCATAGATTGTTTGCAGCCCTGTTCAACTGTTCCTGCACGATTAAAGCAAAGGATTAAAATCTGGGGACCCAAGACCTATTGGTCTTGGGTCGATTAAATCTGTTAAAAGGCATCCCATACTTTGGCTGTCCAAAGTTAGTATTAGAATGATTTCTGTAAGTCATAAAAGGATACCTTCTTGTAGATTGACTATGAGGCCATCCAAACCTTCGTGAATTAAATGAATTATAACTAGTGGTTTGGTTGTTAACAGGTAAAAACTGAGATCGATTTCTTTGAAAACCTGGATTAGTCCAATATCTGAACTTTGATGAGTTTGCATTCTTACCATTATAGTAATTACTGTTAGCTCTATTCTCAGTTTTCGGAGGCCTCATACCTCTGAATCTCTGATTCAGAGGGCAATCAGCAATCAGGTGTCCTATTCGATTGCATCTGAAACAGCTCCTGTGTTCAACCTTCGTCTCAACTGTTGTTTCAGATGTTGAGGTTGCATTACTACCCGTTTTCCTAACATATGGTGGGACATACGGGTTTAGAGAGGAATTCTTCTCAGTAGGCTTATATTCCTCCCCACGTCTTAGTAACACTACCTCTTCTTTTGTCTCACTAGATTCGGATGTCTGGTCCGAATTTGAAGAGACAGAACTTGGAACAGAAATTTTAACACTCGAAACAGGCTTACTCATTTCCTTTTTACTCGATTCAGGTTTTTTAATTGAAACTTTGACAGGAACTGTCTGACTAATCTCAACATCAACAGATTTCTGATTACTAGGATCAAAAGTATAGTTATGATTATAAGGTGGTGGAACTTCAGAATATCCAATTCCTCCCCTTTTAACTGGGGAACGTTGATCACTTACGAGGTGATCAAGTATTGCAGAGGAATTTCTAAATTGCTCAAGCTTTCTGTTTAGTTCCACCACTTTCACCTGGTAATCAGCTATCTGTTTATCCCTTTCAGCAATTAGTTTGGTTTTCTCTTCTAATACTTCATAGCTAAGATCAATTACTTGTATCTTTTCAGCAAGACTTGCTTTAAGACTTCTGATATCTTTTTCACTAGCCTTAATCTTGACTGAATAACTATTTTCTCTAGTTTTAGTGTAATAATGATCTTCTTTTAACGTTTTAAATTGAGAGTCCAAACTAACAAACTGATCAGTTAATGTTTTCAATTGTTCAGACAGATTTTCACATTGCATACAAGGGAGTTCAGAACTTACCTCAGAGAGCTGATCATTCACCTCTGCCATATAAGCTTGATCTTCTCTTGTCTCTCTGCCGTTTCCTTCAGTTTCGATGTTAACCAAGTTGGCCTGTTTGAACACTTCCTCAACCTCCAGATTCCAATTGTATCCCCCGTTCTGTCTGGATACCATTGCCCTATTCTCATTACTTACCCCATTCGGTTGTGCTGGCCTGTTCTGTCTACGTTCTACTCTTTCATTTGTGCATTTTTTTAGCAAAGTGGCCATTCTGTTGACAGTTATAACACCGGACCTTTGACTTATCAAAACCTGGTCTTTCACCAACGAACTTTCTACCAGTTTTCTTCATAAACCTTTTAACTCTTCTTACTATCATCGCCATCTGCCACTGCAGATCCATCTCTTCCAGATCATCAGCATCGATCTGATCATAATCTTCGTCTAAAGTTGCAGGGTCCACAATTTTACCTTTGATGTAATTTTCGTAAGAAGCAATGAAGGATGCATAGAATGCAAACTGCTGTTCAGCAGATTTGACACTCATAGGCATCTGAGAGTAGTTGTTCGGAACACTTGAGGAAAAATTACCAGTTGTTGCTTGAGGTTTAGAAGAATTTGTTCCACCAGCTACGAAACACACATCACCATCCATGTTGAGAGTTACATGACCATCATGAGTTGAGTTAGAGCTCGAGTCTCCCTTTGAGTAGTAAGCAGATGATTCTGACTTCGAACTTGAACTTGAAGTAACTTTCGCACCATACATTCCCGGATCCTGAACCAGATCAGTTGGTGTCTCTTTTCGAACCATGTTAAGTTCAAAAGTTCGTAGTTTATTGACTACTGTTTCCAAGTCAATGTTGGCAAACTCTTTATCTTCTCTCATCAAGACAGTGTACATCTCCCATTTCGGTGAGAGAGCATCAAGAAGTTTTTCCACGATCTCTTCTTCTTTATAGTCGATTGAATAGTTTCTGAGTTCGGTCATCAAGTGATAATACCTTGTGATGATATCATCAAGTGACTCATTCTTCAAATACTTGAACACCGAGAATTGGGTTTTGAGTAGCTTAATCTTGGACGCACGTATCCCCACATTACCTTCATATCGATTTTCAAGCGCTTCCCATAGCTCTCTGGCGGTTTTATATATCCTGAAGGTGTGAAGAATCTCTTGTGGAAGAGCCATTGTTATCGCAGCATGAGCTTTGCTTTCAGCCTCATACATCTTCTTTTCTTCCTCTTCCATCTTATTGTATTTCTTAATTTGTTCACGACCCTCAAACAAAGCCGTTGGTGGAATATATCCATCTTGAATACACACCCACATCTTAGCATCTTGATATTTAACATATTGTTCAAAACGATCTTGCCAAGCCACGAAATCGGTACCCTTAAGCATTTTCGGAGCCTTAGTAGCTGAACCTGCTTCCACCTCCATTTTTACCAGTTCCGTAATATTTATGGAAGTCATATTTTATAGAAGTACGAAACGAGAACACAAAGAAACCCAAGAAATTTTTATTTTTCTGAACAGTACCCGTTAGGCGAAGTTATGATAACTTCGCTTAAGTCTTAACTTCGCTGGATTACACAACTTCGCTGAAATTCTTAACTTCGCTTCTTCTCAACTTCGCCTGATTAGGCGAAGTTGTAGATAACTTCGCTTAAGTTAAGCGAACTTGTGAGGTAGGCGAAGTTGTTGATAACTTCGCTTAAACTTATATCTTCGCCTAAACCCTACAAACAGTGGCGGCAACTTCGCCTGATGAACACAACGTTTTTGCAGGTTTGATTTTGATGTTTTGCGAGGTATGCGAAGGTGTAATGGGTTGTTTTGGTGGAGTGAGGTGAGTAGGACACAAAAACTCGGTATTCCAATGTAAACTCGTCCCTCGAATAGTCGAACGGAACGATTTCTACACCCGTGTGATAATCTCGAACCACACAATCATGAGCAAATGCTTTGATACCATTTGTAGGTTATCTACTCGGAAATATCTCGTTCTACGTAGGTGCGGAATCCATACGTAAGACGATACGAGCGTAGAAGCGATATACGTTAAACACAAGCAAACACACGTTACAATAAACAAAGAACACGTTGTATTGCAACTAATAACACGTGATATTCAATCACCGATTACACGTTCTTCCAAATCATTCTTCTTAAAACAAGCCGTAGCTGTACCTATATATCATTCGACAACTTCGCCTAACATGCTAGGAGAAGTTGTCACTAACTTCGCTTAAACCACAAGTTCGCTTATGGTGGGCGAACTTGTGAAACACATTAACTAACACATAACAAAACCAACTAACACAATTACAGACACTAGATACTGAACTACTGACATCATGCACCAACAAGCAGGTTCCAAGGGGCAGAGCCCCTGGCTGGGGTTAAGCTGCCAAGTCAGCTTGGAAAAATTTTATTTTCATTAACAGTCCTTTACTAAAAATTCATCAGAAAATTCTAAGTCTGGATTATTCTAATTGAATCCTCATTCTATTCGAATGGACATTCTATTCGAATGGCAGATTCTATTCGAATGGTCTGTCTATTCGAATGGCAGGTTCTATTTGAATGGACCTTCTAATCGAATCAACCCTCTATTCGAATGGACCCCCCTTCATTCGAATCAACCATCTATTCGAATCGAACTTCTATTCGAATGGATACACCATTCGAATCAACCTTTCATTCGAATCAACTTTCGGTTTGCTTCAAACATTCTATTCGAATGGTCCCCATTCGAATCAAAGGTTTTTGCCTTTATTCCTTCTTTCTTGCCTTTCTTTCTTTTCCTTCTTTCTTTTTCCATTCGAATGCCATTCATTTGAACACTTGTATTCGAATGCCAGTTTTTCATTCGAATACACCCACTGTTGGGTATTTATACCTTTATTATCATTATCACTACATGTTTTATCATCCATTCTCATATTTTAGTGTTCTTCTATCTTTTAAACATGTTCCTTTCTATTCTAGACCAAGATCTAGCTTACTTATCCATAAAGTTTACACCTTTATTGATTTCAAACCCATTTAAGCTAGATCTAGGGTTTCTACATGAACCGTTCTTACTCACAAGTTCATTCAATCTACCTTTATCGGCAAGTTTACATTTTTATGGTATAAAAATACCCGATTTGCCTTAGTACCAAGTCTTAGGGCAAACCGTTCTTAAAAACACAATCTTTGTACATATAACACATACTTTTTTGACGTTTTAGGCTACGGGTTAGCTTCAATACGTGACCCCTAGACTTGTTCTTGCTTGAATAATCACATATCTGACACAAATCCTTCTTTATTTGGATTCAAATATAATCCTTAAGGTTAGAGAAGTGTTTGTGTGTGTTTTTGAGTGTGTTATGGAGGCTAGAAGATAAGAATGAGGGTTTTAGGGTTTTATGGAGGTCTAAGGAGTATTTATACTCCCTTAAGCCCATGGACCTAAGGCCCATCACCATCCTTTATTCCATTCTTTTATTAACCAAGCTCACACTCTATTATTCTATTTAACTTAATTAAATATTAACACACCTTTAATAAACATGTTTCATTTTATTTATTATCAAAAGCAGGATGTTACACTGTGTTTTTCCAAGAAATTAAAGACTCTACGTCTTTAGCTTTGTTATTCAATACTTACTACAAAAATCGATCAACATTAACCCTAATTCTAAAAACGTAATCAAATTATCAATGGCGAACATACTTGCATGGAGTTTTGATTAGTTGGTAAACAAATAAGTTTTTGTTTTGAGTGATCTATCTAGAATCGGTAAAGCTAATGTCAATGAGGTATGTTCTTTAAGCTTACGATTTCTGGAATATATACATTTTATAGGTAATAGGAAAATTTTTCCATCTGTTGAAGAGAATGATCTTATGGATCAAATTGTTGTTAGGCTTAATGGTGTTGTTGAAGATGTTGAACCAATAGTTTATGTGAGGGAGTGGTTGTTTTCTCTCCATGATAACATGGATGGTTAGGTTTGAAGATGGTAGTGCCAAGGTTATGAGTCGGGAGCTATTATTAGAGTAAGATAATTTGCCTATGTTAAGGGAGATGGACCGTTTGAAGTCTGCTAATGTTAGGAAACTCAAGGCTCATTTTGATTTAAAATATGAGTTAAGTAAGAAGGTTGGTTTGATGGTAGGCTGCTTGAACAGTGAGTCCGATTTTGATCATCTTTCAGATAACTTGTTGTCTGATGATGAAGATTAAAGTATTATATTAAGGTAATTTGTTATATTAAACTAAGTTTTATAATACTGAAACAGTTTGGTTTTTGAATTTTGTAATACAGTTGGTGTTCTTAGGAATAGCTATTTGAATTGAATCATTTAGCTCAAGTTTGATAAGTATTTAGTTCAAGTTGAATTTTGTAATTTGTTATGTTCGTCGTACTTTTGGTAAAAATCATTTAGTTTGAATTATGGTTTTACCATATGTCACACCCTGACCAAAGGCGGCGGAACATGTCGGGGCATAACGCATTGATTGGACAGTAGCTTAAAAGACGCTAATTAAAACGACAATAATTATTTTAAAATCATTAACATTAAACAAGTACACAAATTCAAGAATAAGAAACAATTACATCATGCTTTCGTATTTTGAATAATATCCTAAAGTAAAACTAATTTCTTCGATCTTGAACAATGTAAATTGCTTGTACCTGTAGCATGTATTAAAATAGAGTTTTTCAACACGAATGTTGGTGAAATACATAAGTTTTAGTTGAGATATATATAGATTAAAACCACAATTCATATGTTAATGTTGAGCATTACAATTCCTATAAAAATGTATATAATTAAATAGATGTAGACCCGTTCCTGTTGATACAAAATCAATGTACTTGGGTAAATGTATGATCATATTAGATGAGAATAGATGAGGATGAGATACCTACCACCAAACATAAAATAAACGTATAAGCACATAGAGCATAGTCATAGCTCATACAATAATCACACATAAACATATAATGAGTTGTGTTTGAATAGATGCGATAAAAATATAAGTAATGTAAATACGTGTTGGTACATGATGTCAGTAGTTCAGTGTCTAGTGTCTGTAATTGAGTCGTTTGGTTTTGTGTTTGTATGTAAGCGAAGTTAGCTCACAAGTTCGCTTATACAGGTGAACTTGTGAACTAAGCGAAGTTAGTGACAACTTCGCCTGAACATGCCAGGCGAAGTTGTCGTGTTATATATTGATTAGGTTACGGCTTAATCAATAACATTAGGAGGGATTCAATCAGAGTATTCAGTTTACGTGTAACGAGTCCAGTATTAGTGATACATATCACGTGTTTAAGGTTGCAATATAACGAGTATTTGTTTATTGTAACGTGTGTTTAATCGTATCGTCTTCTACACTCGTAACGTCTTACGTAGGGATTCCGCACCTACGTAATACGAGATATCTCGTGTAGATCCGGCTGGGAACCTACAATTGGTATCAGAGCTTTTGCTCGATTGTGTGGTTCGGGATTATCACGCGGGTGTAGAAATCGTTCCGTTCGACTATTCGCGAGACGAGTTTTCTGAGTTTTTGTGTTATACTCACCTCCTACAATCATAAACAACCCATAACACCTTCACAAACCTCGTAAAATCCAGAAATCTAACCTGCATATTCATCGTGTTCATCAGGCGAAGTTGCCGTCACTGTTCGTAGGGTTTCAGCGAAGATATAAGGTTAAGCGAAGTTATCCACAACTCCGCCTACCTTCTCAAGTTCGCCTATATCAGTGAAGTTACCCACAACTTTGCCTACTTCACAAGTTCGCTTACCTTAAGCGAAGTTATCTACAACGTCGCCAAATCAGGCGAATTTAAAAAGAAAGCAAAGTTCAGAATCAGCGAAGTTCAGACTTAAGAGAAGTTATCCACAACTTCGCCTACAGTACTGTTAAAAATAAAATTTTTATTTTTCGGGTTTCTGTGTGTTTCATGAAAGATGTCTTCAATCAACATTACGGAACTAGTTAAGATGGAAGTGGAAGCGGGTTCGGCTACAAAGGCACCAAAGATGCTTAAGAAAACCAATTATGTAGCGTGGAAAGATCGTTTTGAACAATATGTCAAGTACCAAGATGCTAAGATGTGGGTATGCATACAAGATGGTTACATTCCACCAACTGCTGAGTATGAGGGTCGTGATCAGATAAAGAAATACAAAGAGATGGAAGAAGAAGAGAAGAAAATGTATGAGGCTGAAAGCAAAGCTCATGCTGCGATTACTATGGCTCTTCCACAAGAGATTCTACACACCTTCAGAAAGTATAAGACTGCTAGAGAGCTTTGGGAAGCTCTTGAAAACCGTTTTGAGGGTAATGTGGGAATTCGTGCTTCAAAGATTAAACTACTTAAAACCCAATTCTCGGTCTTCAAGTACTTGAAGAATGAATCACTTGATGATATCATCACTAGATATTATCATCTGATGACCGAACTCACCAATTATTCAATTGCTTACAAAGAAGATGAAATTGTTGAAAAGCTTCTTGATGCTCTCCCACCGAAATGGGAGATGTACACTGTGTTGATGAGAGAAGACAAAGACTTTGCTGACTATGACCTGGAAACAGCAGTTAACAAGCTACGAACTTTTGAACTAAACATGGTTCGAGAAGAGACACCTACTGATCAGGTTCAAGAACCAGGAATGTATGGTGCAAAGGTTAATACAAGTTCAAGTTCGAAGTCTGATTCGTCTGCTTACTACTCAAAGGGAGAGTCGGGCGCTAACTCAACACATGAAGGTCATGTATCTCTCAACATGAATGGTGATGTATGCTTTGTAGCTGGAGGATCAAATGCTTCTAACCCTCAAGCAACCAAGAGTAGTTTTACCCCAAGTGTTTCGAACAACAACTACTCAAGGATGCCCATGAGTGTTAAATCTGCTGAACAGCAGTTTGCTCTCTATGCATCCTTTATTGCTTCGTATGAAAATTACATTCAGGGTAAGATTGTTGATCCAGCAATATTGGAGGAAGACTATGATCAGATCGATGCTGATGATCTGGAAGAGATGGATCTGCAGTGGCAGATGGCGATGATTGTGAGAAGGGTTAAGAGGTTTATGAAGAAGACAGGAAGGAAGTTTGTTGGTGAGAGACCGGGTTTTGACAAGTCAAAGGTGCGCTGTTACAACTGTCAACAGAATGGCCACTTTGCGAAGGAGTGCACGAATGAGAGAGTTGAACGTAGTCAGAACAGGTCAACACACCAGAATGGGGTGGTAATGATAATAGAGCCATGATTTCCAGACAGAATGGGGAATATAACTGGAATCTGCATGTTGAAGAAGTGTTCGAACAGGCCAATATGGCGAACATCGAAACTGCAGATACTGAAGAAGTGACTGGCAAAAGTGAAGCTTACATGGCAGAGGCTCAAAATGAAGCTTGTATGGCAGATGTGAAAGATCAGCTCACCGAGGTAAGTACTAAACTCCTTTGCACTAAGTGTGAAAATCTGTCTGAACAATTGACAACTATAACTGATCAGTATGTTAGTTTGGATGCTCAATTTATAACCTTAAAAGAAGAACATCATTTCACTAAAGCTAGAGAAAATAGTTATAAAGTAAAAATAAAAGCTAGTGAAAAAGATATTAGAAGTCTTAAAGCAAATCTAGCTGAAAAAATTAAAGTAATTGATCTGAGCTATGAAGTGTTAGAAGAAAAAACCAAACTAATAGCTGAAAGGGATAAACAGATAGCTGATCACCAGGTGAAAGTGGTGGAACTTAACAGGAAACTTGAGAAATTTAGAATTTCCACCGCTATACTTGATCACCTCGTTAGTGATCAAGGTTCCCCAGTTAAAATGGGAGGAATTGGATATCATGAAGTTCCGCCACCGTACAATCATAATTACACTTATGATCCTAGTAATCAGAAATCTGTTGATGTTGATTATAGTCAGACAGTTCCGGTTAAGGTAACTAGTAAAGAACCAGAAGTTAGTAAAGGCGAAACAAGTAAGCCTGTTTCGAGTGTTAAAATTTCTGCTCCTAGTCCTGTCTCATCAAACTCGGACAAGTCATCAGAGTCGAGTGAGACAAAAGAAAAGGCAGTATTACCAAAAAGTGGAGAGAAAAATAAAACAACTGGAAAGAAATCTCCACTAAACCCGTATGTTCCACCATATGTGAGACAAACGGGCAGTAATGCAGCCTCATCATCTAAAACAACTGTTGAAAAGAAAGTTGAACACAGGAGTTGTTTCAGATGTAATCAATTAGGACACCTAATTGCTGATTGCCCTCTGAAGCGGAGATTCAGAGGTGTGAAACCTTCAAAAACTGAGAATAGAACTAATCACTATAATGGTAAAACTGAAAACTCATCAAAGTTCAGAAATTGGACTAATTCAGGTTTTCAAAGAAAAAGATCTCAGTTTTTCACTGCTAACAACCAAACCATAAGTAATAATTCACTTAATTCTAGATGGTTTGGATGGCCTCACAGTCAATCTCCAAGAAGGTATCCTTTCAGGACTTACAGAAACTATTCTGATACTAACTTTGGACAGCCAAGGTAAGGGATGTATCGACCCAAGACCAATAGGTCTTGGGTCCCCAGATTTTAATCATCTGCTTTAATCGTGCAGGAACAGTTGAACAGGGCTGCAAACAATCAATGGGTTATGGATAGCGGCTGTTCCCGGCACATGACGGGTAACAAGAATTTGTTACACGATTGGAAACCTATTCAGGGAGGAAGAGTGAGTTTCGCTGGAGAGAGCGGTGGAAGGATTACAGGAATTGGGACGGTGACTAACGGAAAGATGACGTTAGAGAAAGTGAATTTTGTTGAAGAACTGAAGCACAATCTGCTGAGTGTTTCGCAGATTTGTGACAAAGACTACACCGTGCATTTCACCAAGAATGAAGCGATCGTGCTATATCCTGGTTTCAAGATACCAGAGGATTGGATTGTTATGAAGGCTCCAAGAGAAAAGAATACGTATATAATGGACATGAGGTCGACTGAGATGACCACAGAAGAATCGTGTCTTCTGTCGAAAGCAACTGAATCGGAGTCCGAATTATGGCATAGGAGAATGGGGCATATTCATCTTCGAAAAATGAACTACCTTGTCAAGAATGGGCTTGTGCTGTTCCCTTGAAGAATTTCAACTTTGAAGACCAATGCTTATCATGCAAAAAGGGAAAGCAACACAAAAAATCCCATCGCACCAAGAAGGTTAACTCAATAGTCAGTACCTTAGACCTACTTCACATGGATCTCTTTGGTCCCGTAAATGTAAAAAGTCTAGGGGGAACATCGTATTGCTTGGTGATCACTGATGATTTCTCTCGATACTCTTGGGTATATTTCCTGAAGTCAAAGGATGAAACGGTTCAGATGGTAACAAATTTGATTACCAAAGTTGAGAACATTATGGGAAAAAGAGTTAAATTCATCAGGAGTGACAATGGGACTGAGTTCAAGAACTATCAGATGGAGCTCTTCTGCTTACAGAAAGGAATCGAACATCAGTTCAGCGCTCCGTATACTCCGCAACAAAATGGAGTGGCTGAGAGGAAGAACAAAACGTTAATTGAAGGAGCCAGAACCATGCTGGCTGATTCGAGACTTCCTGTGGTGTTCTGGGCTGAAGCTGTTGCAACAGCCTGTTATATCCTTAATCGAGTGTTAACCGTTAAAAGATTAAATAAAACATGTTATGAACTTATGCATGGGAGAAAGCCCAACTTGAGTGGTCTTGAACCATTCGGGTCCCCGTGTTCGATATTAAAGACAAATTCTAAATTTGGTGAAGTAGCCGACGAAGGAATCTTCGTCGGATACGTTGTTGGGACTCCCAACAGACGAGTCTTTAATACATCGACCAGCAAGGTTGAGGTGGTCTGTAACACTGATATCACAAGTTACAAATCACCAAAACCAAGCACGGGACCCGCTGGGGTTTTCGACTATGATAGACTTTTCAAATCTTTTAACATACCTTACTTGGATTGTGCAGAAGTAGATGAAAGAATTGCTTCGAAGATGATTTTTGATGAGGAAGACAATTATGTGCAACGACCGAAGTATGATGAATGTCAGCCTTCCTCGTCAAAAGCTGTCGATACCCCTGCTTCCTCTACTGAAGAAGAATTTTCAATCCGTTTCACTCTCAACAACAATCACCCACTGATGAGCTACCTTCGAACCTGGAAGACAATCTAGATGTCAGTGCGGTTCCAACTACGAGAGTTCACAAAAATCACCCATTGGAGAATGTGATAGGTGATCTGTCCGACGGTGTACAAACAAGACAAAGCTTGAATGAGCACACATGTGTTTATACAAGCATTAAAGATTCAGGCATAATCAACGAATGCTTGTACACCTGCTTCATCAGCCAGATTGAACCAAAGAACTATCAATGGCTCTCAAGGACAACTCGTGGGTCGAAGCCATGCAAGAAGAATTAGCCCAGTTTAAAAAGATGTGGTATGGAACTTGGTTGCAAAACCAAAGAATGTGCATGCGATTGGCACAAAATGGGTCTTCAAATGCAAGAGAGATGAGAAAGGGATTATTATCAGGAATAAGGCGAGGCTAGTTGTAAAAGGTTTTAATCAGCAAGAGGGGATTGATTACAATGAGGTGTTTGCTCCTGTGGCAAGATTGGAGGCCATTCGTTTGTTTTGGCATTTGCTGCACATAAGGAGATGAAGGTTTTTCAGTTGGATGTGAAGAGTGCTTTCCTTAATGGTAAAGTCGATGAGGTTGTGTACGTTGAGCAACCTCCGGGTTTTCCTGACCCAGACTTTCTCGACCACGTATACAAGCTAAGTAAAGCACTGTATGGACTACATCAGGCACCTCGTGCCTGGTACTCAACGTTATCCGAATACTTGCTTGAGAATGGTTTTGAACAGGGAAAGATTGATAGCACTTTGTTCTTTAAGAGAAAAGGGAGCGACTTTCTACTGGTGCAAGTCTCCATGGACGACATCATCTTTGCTGCATCAAAAGTCGCAATGTGTCAGGAGTTTGAGGCCGTCATGAAGAAAAGATTTGAAATGAGTGCTATGCGTGAACTAACTTTCTTTTTAGGACTGCAGGTTGATCAGAAGAAAGATGGGATGTTCATTCATCAGACTAAGTATGTCCATGATGTTCTCAAACGCTTCAAGATGGAGGACAGCACTCCATACGATACTCCAGTCTGCGTCAACCACAAATTGGGTGCTGATTCAGACAACGATTCAGACGTGGACCCAACTCAATATCGGGCAATAATAGGTTCTTTAATGTACTTAACTGCTTCTAGGCCTGATATAATGTTTGCTGTTTGTCTTTGTGCTCGCTTTCAGGCAAACCCAAAGGAATCTCACTTGAAGGGTGCGAAGAGGATTCTACGGTATCTCAAAGGCAAGCCTAAGCTGGGATTGTGGTACACGAGAGGAGGAGACTTGGAGTTGGTCGCCTACACGGATTCTGATTATGGAGGGTGCAATCAGAGTCGGAAGTCTACTACATGTGGATGTCAGTTTCTTGGTGGCAGATTAGTGTCATGGCAATGCAAGAAGCAGACCTCAGTCGCGATTTCAACCTGTGAAGCAGAATACATGGCTGCATCTAACTGCTGCTCCCAGGTTCTTTGGATTCAACAACAGTTGCGCGATTACGGTCTGAATTTCACTCATACTCCTATTTGCATTGATAATACTGCTGCTATCTCAGTAACTAACAATCCCGTAAAACACAGTAAAACTAAACATATTGACATCCGTCATCATTTTATACGGGATTGTGCTGAGAAGAAACTGATTGTGCTCGAAAAGGTTGATACGCTAGATAATTTCGCTGACATGTTTACGAAAGCGTTTGACAAAACTAGATTTCAAAACCTTGTTGAACTGAATGGGATGATCAATCCCGAGTAACCGTGTTTTTATCTTTAAAAAAAAAAAGGTCACTATCGCTTAGAATTATGTCGGTTGCCTCAGTTTGAAGGACATATCTTCGGATATGTTTGGTCATCATTTCTACTTGTTGAATATAAGGATAGCCATTAACCAGATGACTGAAAGTGATCGGGGCGGTTTATGATGTGTTTTTATTCTTTCGCTGAAAATTAGTCGATCATACTTAGTTAGAAGGACACATACTTGTATGTGGTCGGTCCAGCTGATCCATTGGATCTTCGGGATAGCCGTTTACCTGAAAACTTCAATTTGATCGGGGCGATTGAAGTTAAAAATTTTTCCGGGAGATAAAATTATTTTTCAAGTCTACTACTTCGTAAGAAGTTCCTTTACCATGTTTAACAGAAAATTGATCCAACCTTGGAAAGTGATAGATATACTGATTCTGTGTGCTTAACTAGTGAAGTTATTAGGCCTAAAAGACTTTAGAACAGTCATTGTATGTCATGGTAGCTTTTTATGGTGCGTAAAAGTAGAAGTGATACTAACTAAATCTACTCGATTTTACGTGGAAACTTCTTAACAATTGTGCATGTCTCCATATATATCTTTCCGAATGATAGGCAGAAAAGCGATTACCCAGTCATACACGAGCCCGTGAGTGTTCTGATTCCCGTGAAGATAGCGTGTCAAGAAACTGCAGTGATCCAGATTCGGGACTTGCAGTAGTTTATCTGAAGTTTGTGTAAATACTTAAAAAAAAAAAATTAGTTATTGAGACATTATAGAGTTCATAATGATAAGACTTCTCAATCAAGATGCAAGATAGAGAACGGGATTAAGAGTCCAAAGATCGAAGAGTTCCTACTATTTAATCAGACCCTACGGGTCGAGGTCAACTCGGGGTGACTTGGGGAAAGCCAAATACGCTCTTGAGAATAGATAGGAGGCATCATAATCTCTGAGTTGTTGCCCACTTAAGTTTTGAGCTTAATTGAACCGAACCCGTATCACAGAAACGATGAAAACCATTTTAAGTTAATTACCTGCTTACAACCTGTTTCTTTATGTCATAATAAAGCTGAACACGGATCTGTGTGACAGTCACGTAGTTAGTATGATTCATGTTCGGATCTTTTCTAAAACATGGTAGTCCCTATCAAGACTGAAATTTGATCCAGTGTACTTTAAATTTTAAAATTTTTCTACTTATGTAGTTGTATGATTTTATATCTGGTTACTTGGTCTTGATCGTATCATTTAACACATTAAAGGTTGTTTTAAAACTTAATTGCAAATTGTTCAAATTATGGGGTTTGTTTTGAAATTTTTTTTAATTCCAGCGAAGTTGAGCATAATTTCGCAGGAACAACTCTGACCCTATATAAAGGAATTCATAGGTCAAACTGGTCCATTATTTTCAAAACCCAGCGAACTTAACCAGCGAACTTAACCTCTAATCCTACAGCGAACTTATCGATCTTTCTGTGTTCTCTCTTCCTTCGATTCTAATCCGTGTTTAAAGGTGTGTAGGGTAATCGAATCGATTAATCATGTTTATTAACGTTTATCATCGGTCGATTCGACCCGATTCACGTTCTCGTTTTTCGAACCCTTAACAACCGATTTTCAAACGTATCTTTACGTGTTCATAATCAATCTAATCGTCTAAATCGTCATTAAATCAAGTTTTACGAGATTCGCAAGCTCAAAATTGACCAAATCACGTCATTCGATAGACCTAACTGATGCCGTTTCATATTCGGCGAAGTTACAGTTTAGGCGAAGTTGTCCGTAACTTCGCCTGAGGTTTAACTTCGCCTGATAATTATTTTTGAAACAGTTTATGAGGCGATGTTGTGGTTAGGCGAAGTTACCATTAACTTCGCCTAGACTTTTTTACTTAACAGTTAACAGACGAAGTTAAAGTTGAAGCGAAGTTGTTTCCCAACTTCGCCCCATCTTTAACTTCGCCTATACTGAAAAGATCACAACTTCGCTCATGGTAACAGGCGAACTTGTGATTTGCTTTGTCGCTTATCTAACTTAGTCTGTTTGGTGCAGATATGGCTGCTATAGGTGGTGCAGGCGGTGATGACGGTGGTGATAACCAGAGACAGTTCTTCCCGGGTCACAACATGTATATAACATTAGACCCGGAGGCGAGCGGAGTTGATGATTTCCGTGAAATCATCACGTTCCTATTACGCTCGCGTATATTCCACGCGATTACGACAACACTGCCAATATCCTTGCCAAACATTGAGGATTTTTGGCAGACCATGGAATATGATTGTAGGGTCGAGCCCCCGGTGATGCGAGCAACAGTCAACAATCACATTTTTCTGTTCTCATCTGAACAGATCCGGGCGGCTTTATGTTTTGGAGATGAGACGAGGGATGACCCGACAGACTTTGTAGCTTTTTTCCGTGATGGAGCGTTTTTGAGGATGGGATACTCAGGTCCCTTGGGAGATACGCAGAGAAGGAAGGGGTTTTTACTTGACCAGTGGCGCTTTCTCATGCATGTCATGATTGTTTGCATGTCAGGGAGAAAGGCGGGCACTGATGGCATGGGCGCGACCATGCAGTCGGCAATGACTGCTCTGACTTATAATAAGCGTTACAGCTTTAGTCAGATGGTCTTCTACGAGATCGATCGACAACGAAGAGCGGTGGCGCGTGAGAGATTTATCATGTATCCAAGATTTCTCCAAATGATCTTGGATCATGTTGCTCCAACGCTACCTCAGCGCCGACCAATCCGATACGTAGAAAGTGTGAGCAAAAGGATCTTTGCCCAATGCAGATCCTCCAGTGCGAGGAGCAAACCTGAGCTCCGTCCTCGGCATACTCCACTATTTGGGTACTTGATCAACCCGGGGTATGTGCCTGCTCGTGGGGACGAGTTTCGGGACCCGGCACCACAACAGGCAGGAGCACCTCAAGCTATACCTGTTGCTCCTGTTGTGTCACCGGAGGAGAACATAGATCTTGACGCAGAGTTTGGCGGTCAGGGATTTTTTGACATGGAAAGCGTTGATCCAGAGGAGAATGTACAGGTCTCGGTTGAACAAGCTTCGGGTGTGAATGTTACTAGGGCAGCTACAACGGTGGCTGACTCAGATTCTGATGATGAATTGACCGAAGCGAGACGGATTTTGGTAACACATGAACGGACACATGGGAAAAGAAAGAGAGCTGATGATGATATCGAGTCAGACTATGAAGAAGAAGTTCAACAGTTGATTCGCAGATCAAGAAGGGAACGGATAGGTGCAGGATCGGGAGCCGGTGAGAGCTCGAGGGTGGTACGTTTCACCCCACCCGCACTGTCCGGTATGACAATGGTTCCCTCATCATTACAGGTTACAAGGCCAAGCGCCACGGACATTCCCGTGGTGGCTACCTCATCCTCATTTGGCCTCCCACTCACTTCATTTCAACTATCGGCTCCGGAGATTGTCTCGTTGCCACATCCAACTCTTACTCCAACGGAGGTCGTGGCACATTTTATTGAGTCGACGGTTGTGGCCACTGCAGGGTTATCGGTGATGATACCACCTGCGGTTACGTCTACTTCTGAGGTCCCGGTTACATCGGAAATCCCTCCTCAGTACACTCAAGATATATCACATCTGAGGTTTGATTTCGATGCAACCTTATCAGACTCAGAACGAATAGCAGCACTTGAACGGGTCGTGGCAGAGCAGTCAAGGATTAATCTTATCCAGACCCAGGCTATTCAACGCCTAGTTGCAGAGAATCAGATGCAGTCGTCCCTGCTGGTAGAACATGGAATAATCATAGATGCTCTGAAGGAGTTCTTGGCATCTCAGGGGAGACGAGCTGTAAAGGCGATGAGTTGAGGACCAAGAAGAGAAATGATCGAGACGATGATCCCAATGCATCGAAAGGTGCAGGTGGTGAGTTGCCAAGAACTGTACAAGCTCTTGGGACTTCCACAACTCAGGGGGAGTCGACAACTGCAGCTGGTGGTGATGATGTGGTGGTAGTGGAGGTTGAGGAGATGGATGATGACTTTATGTGTGATGATGATGTATTACCGAGTGATGAGATAGAGAAGATTGGTGAACAGATTGTGATTGATGATGAGATAGAAAAGGGAGAGATAGTAGAAGAGAATGTAGAGCATGAGATTCCAGAAGTCGATAACGCAGATATGAGTAAAGAGATGGGAAATGATGAGACTGAATGGGAAGAGCAGCATAGATGGAAAGAAGGCTATGCTCAGTGGTTCGTCAAAACGAAGAAACCAGCGGTCCCTACTATGTTTAAGAAGACTTACAACATTAGAGGCTATGCTGAAGCGAGAAAAGGGATTATTTGCTGGATATACGATGAGCAGTTGAGGCTCTTCGTGATTAAGAGATATGATGGTATTCAGTACTTTAAAAGAATGTTGAGATCGTTGAACACACTGCCAGAATGTGAAGTGAAAGACTTAGCCAGATTGGGATTGATAAATCGAAGTGATGATAATATGGCTAGAATCATCGGGAAGATAGTATGGAAGGAGAGTATAAAGGAAAAGAAGTTCGAGCTGCTGAAACCACAGAAGGGTAAACTTATCAAAGATAAAGATAGAGGGTTGAGAGCAGATGGCAAGCCTTGGATGATTATGAAGTATAAACCGATTCGGTGTTTGAAAGAAGTGCCGATGAAACAAATGCCCAAGGATGTGCTCAAAGAGTTGAAGTGGTGGTATATAGATTGTGAGACAGCTGAAGCAGTGATGGAAGACGAAGATGAACAAGAGCTGCTGAGAGTCTATGATCCGATGCATCTAGTGAACCTGTCTCGAGCTGATCTGCAGGTGCTGAATGAGAAGAAAATCTTTTATATTCCTGCTTGGAAAGACGAAGCGAGGAAATATCAAAGAGTTGTTTCAGTATGTGTACGAGAAGGAGTGAATGCTTAAAGATGAAGATTCAAGATTGTTGAAGATTACAAGACACGTGTTTGAAGATAAAGAGATGATGCTACTGCCAAGGGGGAGTCTGTTGGTACATGATGTCAGTAGTTCAGTGTCTAGTGTCTGTAATCGAGTCGTTTGGTTTTGTGTTTGTATGTAAGCGAAGTTAGCTCACAAGTTCGCTTATACAGGCGAACTTGTGAACTAAGCGAAGTTAGTGACAACTTCGCCTGAACATGCCAGGCGAAGTTGTCGTGTTATATATTGATTAGGTTACGGCTTAATCAATAACATTAGAAGGGATTCAATCAGGGTATTCAGTTTACGTGTAACGAGTCTAGTATTAGTGATACATATCACGTGTTTAAGGTTGCAATATAACGAGTATTTGTTTATTGTAACGTGTGTTTAATCGTATCGTCTTCTACACTCGTAACGTCTTACGTAGGGATTCCGCACCTACGTAAAACGAGATATCTCGTGTAGATCCGGCTGGGAACCTACAATACGGTATATATGCTACCCCCAAAATGTGTAAAAGATAAAAAGGGGTATGTAAACTCACCTTTAAAATAAGGTAGACGGTAACAGTTACGACAAAGATAAGTTAATTAGTTCCACAAGGAATCTCGACGAAAATCCTGGAATGATTAAGAATTGAAGGAGAACGTGGGTTTATGGTTTAGACAAAGAACACGAATCACACACGCTCTATAACAGCTTCTGGGTTACAATTGGCGTATTGTTTAGCTTCGTGACAACAAGAGGATCGTGTCGTACGAGTTAGCCAAGAGGATGGAAAAGGTTTTGATTTATTTACAATGTGGTCCCTGGTGTTTGATTAGTTAGCCAAGTTAGGACATAGCATATTTAAGGGGTGAATTATTCACATTGTTTATACTTATATGATTTTATAAAAATAATCGACACCGGTATCGAGTGTCGGGAAGTGAAAAGAGTGATAAGCAAAGTAATACTATCTCATCATTCTCATTTAATACCGGAGATCGAGTAACGACAATAATAATAATAATTATTATTATTATTAATATTATTATTATTATTATTGTCGTTTTTATTTTATAACGAATATAAAAATTATAATCGAGTCGAGTTTTTGGGTTTGAAAATTAACTAATGTTATAGGATTCACGACTTTTTGAAAATTTCGTCCTTATATTAAAGAAAACCATACCAAAAGGAAAGAAAATAAGTATAAAGAGAAAACCTTTTTTCCAATAAAAATAACACAGATATTGGAGTGATCCAAATAACGCTACAAACGGAAAAAATTGATAAGGACACTTATATATAAGATGTTCCAACGACAGTTACCACCATATCCTTATCACATCGATATTTGTATCGTTACCCAAAATCACCCCAAGTTCTAAGTTATGACACACAGCCGTATTCACTATGAGTTCCATGCGAGGACTTTGATAATTATGTGTGCACTCATAATTATTTAGACCGTCGCATGATGCATTAGTTCGTCCCATTGTGCGGGTTCGAACACAGAGTAAACGAAAATATTTTTACATTGATTTTAAATGGAATTATTTGATCAAGAGCAATGGAACTATATATATAAATACGAGAAATTGATGACCATAAATAACTGGTAAATAATTTTTGAAAATATAACGAAATATTTGAAGTTAACCATCGAAAGTTAAAACAACAAAATAAAATAAATAGATGGAGAAAATTTTGAATTTTTACATATTCGATGTATAGAAATACTTGAGATGACAACAAAACTCACAAATAACAATCCGCATAAATAGATTCACAAACAAATCACATGAATAAAGAAATATAATAATATATGAGGCTTAAATCAAGATTATAAAATTGGACGAGAAAAGAGTACAATGAGAATGAGGAGAGTTTTGGAGGATTTGGGTAACTATGTATTAAAATATCTAAATAAAATTTGTACATGTGAATCATATTAGATAACTATGTACAACACATGTTCATAGACCCAATTTCGTCAAACAAAACCTTTGTAGGAAATAGGTCATAGGTAGTTCATGATACATATACGGTACTATTAGATAACCATGCACATCACCATGTACATAGTCCCGATAAATAACCGGTCATAGACCATTTAAATAGCGATAATAAATTACGCAACAATAAAAAGTGCAATAAACGACATAATAGGAATATATGAGAAATTGAATTCAAGTATAAATAACCATGATACTCATTGATAACAAAATTTGAAATTTCATGAAGTCATTACAGTAGATTTAAATGAAAGGAACTAGAAAAATAAAATAAATGTCCCTCGCATAGCATGTCTTCACAAAGGGGAGGCTTAGACTTGGGAATCGTTGATGTAACACACTTTTCCTTGAGTAACTTGAGTATCTTGGTTACTTGGGGTTGGTTGGTTGGGATTTGGTTGGTTTGAATGAGTTGAATGGGTTGGGCTTCAAATGCTTGAGCGGGTTATGCCTGGATCGGCTGAAGTTGATTCACTTGGGCTTGGTTGAATTGGGCTTGGGTGACTTGGGTTGGATAGACTTGGGCTTGGTACACTTGATATTGAGTGGCTTGGTTTGGGTAGGAATGAATTTGGTTCATATGTGAGAGTCTTGGGCATACAATGCGATAATGGCTAGGATCTCCAATTTTGTAACAAGCTTGTAAGGCCCTGTTACCGGTGCCTCACATTAGGACGTTGGATTTACTCATCTACATAGTTCTAATCATCAGAGTTAATAAAAACATTCGCGTAACATAAAAACTTTCATAAAACATTCCATAACGATCCAAAACTTGTCTTAACAAACAACTTGTCTTTCAAAAACTAAGTAATTTAAACATAGCACGTCTTGAGTCTTCCGATGCCAGCCTCTTATTCAATTCCACGTGTCCCCTCAAGCGAGCTGCCTCATCCTACTCACCTGCGTGCATACTAAAAGTCAGCTACGCTGAGTGAGTTCTGGTTAATCACGTAACATACGATACATTCATAACTGCATACTTTCATACTTTCGTTTATAATATATACTTACTTACCTTCACACTTTCTTTCATATACTACCTTACGTTTTAAAGAGCATTACGCCCTATAACCTTCGCATATATTATTAGGGTATGCAACCCTTTAACCTTCGCATATATTATTAGGGTATGCAACCCTTTAACCTTCGCATATATTATTAGGGTATGCAACCCTTTATCCTTCGCATATATTATTAGGGTATGCAACCCTTTAACCTTATCTTACCTTACCTTTCATTATCATATCCGTACAATTAATACCATACTCAACATAATCGTACATACTCCCTTATTCACATATACATTTCATACATACTATATTATACTTACCTTAACCGTACGTGCAATACCCGAAGGTCGTTCACGTACTGTCAAGCATACATACATAACTATCACAACCGTCAATAAGACATACACTTACCATTTGAGGTAAGTGTATTAACATTTACATCGAGTATGCACACAGCCCCGAAAACATAACAAGGAAATGGGGCTAGAAACTCACCTGAATGCGGTTACGTTCACCGTTAATAGTTATTCCCTTCTTGAGCTGTGCCCGGCTAACTGTATAATATTTACAAGTATCAATTAACTATTTCTACTCATAACGTATTTCTATCTTTACATAACCCACAATGAACGGGGGTCTGGGGGCAGCGCCCCTGGCAGCGGGGTTCTAGGGGCGGCAGCCCCTAGTGGGGTCCAAGGGGCAGAGCCCCTGGCTGGGGTCGAGCTGCCAGGTCATTAAGTAACTGGGCCTAACTGGCCAAGCCCAAAGTCCACCTCAAGTCACTAACTAGCCGAGAATTCAAGGACAGAGAACTCAGCCTAGAACTCGTGACCGAGAACACTTGGGACCGAGATCATTGACCGAAATCATCTACTTTGACCGAGAACTGAGAACCATAGTTCCTGGCCGAGAACTCTCATGGCCGAGAACCCCCCCCCCCTTGGCCGAGAACTCTCGTTGACCGAGATCTTCTATTGACCAGGTTCTCATGTTGACCGAAAACTCATGTCTGGTGTTTTTAGCTCGGATTTTCGTAACCATACACCCAATCCTGGCTCGAGAAATGATTAATCAGTCTAAAAATCACATTTTTAACTTCCTATTTCCAGTTTCCTTAACCATTTTACATCTGTTAACATCCCATTATCAAGATCTAGTCCATTTCTAGCATAAAGCTTGGATCTTTACACATTTAACACGTTTTAGGCTAGATCTAGGATTTCCATCATGAACCGTATCTATTCATGAGTATATTACATCCATTTTAATCATCAAGTTGTTAACTTTATGTTTTATCTAGATCCGATCTAGTCTATGCACAAGTTTCATGGCTATCCGTTCATAAAAACGTAAGCTTTAAGATCAAGGACATACCTTTATATGGCTAATAGGCTACGGCTTGACTTGTTTATCAACCTTTATCTTGTATCTAGCTTGTGTAATCAATATCTATTGGTATTCGACTTGGATTTGGTCTTGGATCTCTCTCTTTCTCTCACGGCCATAAATAGGAAGGGTTTGTGTGTGTTTTGGAGGTGTAGAGAGAAGAAGATGGATAAGATGGATGGAAATGGAAAGATTTAGGGTTTAAGGGGTATTTATACTCCCTTAAGCCCATGGACCTAAGGCCCATCTTTCCTTTTTTTGGTCCATGATTAATTCTCTCTAATTAGCCTACTTCTCTTTCCCTCTTATATTATTTTATTTATTAATCCAAGCAAACTTTTCCGTTAAGAATAATATAAAATATTATTATTTGAAATTCGGGATGTTACAAAGCTCTAATAGTTGAGGGTGCTTGAGTAAACGGTTGGGCATAAGGTAAGTTTGGGGTTGGGTAAGAGGTGAGGTAAGTTGAACCATGGATTGGTTGAGTTCTGATGGTCGGGTATTTTTTATATATATTAATGTATTAATTATCTAGTTTTATTGAGTATATTGTTAGAACTTTGGTACTTCATACGTACTTTTGTATTTCAGGTAATTGATCGTTAAAGATGCTAAATGGGAGACCTGTACGAGCATGGAATGATATCTCGGGAAGACTGAAGCATTATTTGATGTCTTGGGAAGTGTTTCAAGGATTTGGGAAGAGTATAGATGAGTGATCATAAGCCGATGCTAAAACTGAACAAGATGGGTTGACGAAATGCGACCTTGAAGTAAAACGAGCATATCCTGAGCTAGAAAATGAGTTACGAGAGCCATAATATATGAATTTTGGGCTTCTCAACGAGAGGAATCTGAAAATGAGGTTTTCTTAGGTCGCGGGACGCGATGGGATGGTCATATGGCCATCGCGTACCGCGACGGGTGTGCAGACGGGATTTTTTAGTTTATATTATCTTTTTCATGAAAAAAACCCTAACTTCATTTTTGACGACCAAGAGGCGATTCCAGCAGTCCAAGAAGGCTTTCCCACTATCCTAGCTCGTGGCAAGACCCTACATATGATTTCTATCATCCATATCGAAGATTCAATGATGTCTAGGCTCGGCTAATCTCCTAGAATCGCACCCGGAATGTACCATTTACAGTTTTTCTCATGTGATTTAGAATATTTATGTTTTGATTATTGATGTTTAGTATTTATGTGTGTTCGGTCGGTTTAGGTTTACGTTGGTCTGAACGATCTGTTACCAGTTGCTAGATAATTAGTCATATAACTGTTTGGTTAGATTGAATACGATAAAACGTACAATTACACTTAACCGAGTCACACTGGCAAGGACTGTTTGATAACCAGTGTCGTGTGTAAAGTAATTGTTGGCGTCTAAGGTTTTGTCTGGTTGATCAGTTTTTAATTAATCGTTAATAATCATTCTGTTAGGTTGCATGAGATACTGTTTGGTTGCTTACTTGAATATCCGGGTGTGATTTGCTTTGTTAAATGTTTACAATCGTTTATTTGTTTGTTGCTTAGTTCTCTTAATTCAAAATATTTCTTGTGTGATCAGCACTAAAACCAATTACTTTATAATTATAAATCTGTTACACGAATTGCATTGACCACATACTCCTTGTGATACGATACCCTACTTGCTCTATCTATTTAGAATAAATAGGTTTTTGATTGACTCAAACGACGGTCATCAAGTTCACGGAATGTAGTGAAGAGGTGACCAAAATGACCAAAATGGGTGCATTAACGACATTTGAGAATAGGCGAATGGTGAAATTTACACATATAACATAATGGGTGGGGTCCTGTGTAGGGCTTGCGATTGGTCAAAGACATAGTTCTGGGAATTGAACTTTTTTTTATTGTTGCAGTAGTGGTATGATTTGTTGTTGTACTTGGAGGATTCGGGCTTGGATTCTATAGTGGGCTCGGGTGCAGGCTTATCATATGGGCTTCTTGGAATTCTTCCGCGTCAAGGTCCCGGCTGTAACGTGGTTTTCGGTGAGGCTATCGGCTAGAGTGATGGCATCATGAAGGACTATTGGGTCACGGCTCAGGACGGAATCTTTGATTTGCATAGGAAAACCTGAGATGTGTTTATCTATGGTCCGCTCCAAAGGAGTGACCATGTCACACCCCGACTTAGGGCCTAGGCGTGTGATCAATAGTTGGTACATGTATTGTAAATATATCAGAGTTGTAGTTATTTAGCTGAAGTCTTTTAATATATTTTGAAAAATTATTTTTTTAAAACTTTATTTATAATAATATAATATTTATTTAGAAAACTTCTCGGATAATAAATATCCGAGTGTTAAATTTATAAACCTTTTTTTAAAATATTATCTGCAATCTTTCAATAATTAAAAACGAAGCCATCTCTACCTTGCGAGCGTCTATCTTCTTGAATGGCTCTAATTCCTTGCTGCCTGTGCTAACTTTATTTCCTGAAATGTTGGGGGAAAATACGTCAGCGATATGCTGGTGAATCGTTGACTCTAAAAGCATTTAATAAATCTTTCTTTAACTGACAACATAGTTTTCTTGAACAATCTCAGCAGAAACGTCTCTTATTTCTGGGATTTGTACCACTTCCATACACACACAATTCCCGTTCTCTGGGAACTGACGCCCATTGGAGAACTTTTATTATGATCTCTAGTCTGCGGACACGTAGCCTTGATTGAAAGACTAGATTAATTATGTATGGATCCAGACACATGTGTACTCGGTCTGAGTTGCTTTTATTTTCTATCTTGTAAATTAGGGATCACGTAATTCCTTAAATATTTTGTTTAGAGATCACGTAATCTCTTAAAAATATTTGACTGACTTTGTTTAAGATAAACAACCCGTTTATCCTGAATGATTTAAAAGGTTTAGCGTATTCACCTGTGATTGTCTGTTCTGTATGATGTGGTGATCTCGTTTGAAAACCTTTGTGAATGAATGAATGATTAACCTATAATAAAATAGGTTTATAAATACCCGGATCGTCTTTTAAAACAGCTATAGACCTTTAGTTTAGTTTTGGTAGCGTTAAACCTTGATTGATCATTTGTTTGAATAAAATATTTTGGACATGAATTCCTTTTCTTTATTTGCTAATCATGTCTTCAAGAAGAAAATGTCTATGATATGTTTCTTCTTCAAGAAGAAACTTCATTTGTCTATAACCTTGATATATAAAATCTTATGTTTATTAATCATAAAGAAACACTATATTTGACTATACCTCTTGTAGGTAAAAGCTTATATTTCTTGACTATGAAGAAACTATATTTTAGATATAACATTTGTTTATATAATTTTGTATTTTTAATCATAAAGAAATCTTATTTAATTGTTACCTTTAAATTTGATCAAGGTCTAGGCTATACCCCCAACAAGGGTCTAAGCCTTGAAATAATAATATCATATTTGGGCAAAACCTCTACCTTGCTTAACTTAATAATTACCTAGACTTTTGGCAGCACATCCGCACTTACACGAATATCGGGGTATTCTTGATCTACTTTTCTTGGCACGTAAATCGAGTCGACGTTCGGGGTCGCTGGGTCGTTCACGCACTTTGAGGCAGGATGTTGGGTTACTTTTTGGGTGGCACGCGCTTCAAGGAAACATCGGGTATTTGGCACGGATTACGAGGTTCGGCACACCAAATGATGCTCGGCAAGCAAAACAAGGTAGAGAGAGTAATTCTAGAGTGAGAGTGGTTTTGGTGTGTGGAATGAATGAGCCGTGACCCTCCTATATATAGGTTGAAATTGGGTCTCATCGCGATACGCGATGACTCATGTAGATCAGAGAGTGCCACGTGTCGCCACGTGGCCTGACACACCTGCCACGTGTCACCACGTGGCCTGACACACCTGCCACGTGTTGCCACATGGTGGACACGTGTCATCATGTTATTATCCTTGTCATCGCGCATCACGATGGCTCCTTGTCTATGCCCATCGCGTATCGTTATGGTTTAAGATATCCGAATTTTCATTTTTAATTCCTTTACTTTGATAACTTGTCATGTCTGAATCATACTCGCAATGTCCAAAAATACTAAGGCGGCTCTCAAGCGGATCGCGGCGATGCGAGCGTGCGAAGTGCGCCATCAAAGTGCCACATTGTGCCCATCGCCCTTCTCCATCGTCCTCGTCCGAGCCCGTGTGCGTCGGGTGCTTCGCACCCTTCGATATGACCACTAGTTGCATGATTGGAATAAAAGAACATTTTTATGGAAAATATCTTCCTTATAAAAAGCTTCAATTTCTTTCTTACTTTCCATGTGTGATAAGATTTATATTCCTTATTTATACCCATGCGGAATGCTTCCATTTTTTCTTCCATCTTTTCATGTGTGATGGATTCTTTTCCCCATTTTCTTAATATGGGATTGAACTTCCTTATTTATATATTTATTTCCTTAATTTTCTTAACATGAAATGTTTTTGTTTCTTTTATCTAAATTCTCCATTAGTTATTTTAAGCATATTTTTGATCCTTCAACTTTCCTACGTTGTCAAATTTGGATCAAAATTTTGGGGATGTTTCATCTTCCTCACCTTGGAATGAAACTCGTTCTCGAGATTCGTTGTGGCTGATTCCTTGCTTTTCAATATATGATCAGATTCTATATAATCTGTTTCTTTGAGCTTAATTTGAATTGTTTGAATGCTTGCAATTCATGATTTGATGTTAACTCAAATCTTTGGATGATTTATTCGGTTAATAGTTCAGAATATCATTCGGTTAAATATTTACCTTATCTTTTGTATTCTAAACATTTACTTCTGTTAACTAGATTGCTTCTTGGATTCAGTCTATCGAATCCTTTTAACTTACTCCTCTTGATACCTTTCAAGATATTCATACTTGAGTAATGATATCCTTTACTTTATGATCTTGACGGATTCCTTCAGTTTATTTCCATAAATTATACCCTTGAACTTTCAAAGTTCAGATAAGTGATTTTTCTTTAAGTAGACATGCTCTTATGTCTTAGTTTAATTCATTCGTTTCATCTTTAGTTCATCTTTCTATAAATGATGAAGTATTTTGAATAGTATAGTCTAAATTTAAGTCTCTTTTCATGGGTATCAACATTCTTATGTAAAGACATGATATGTATGCTAATATCTTTCTTTATTTACACTAGGGATTTAAATACCCTTTTACGATTACAAATTTTCTCGTTTAAAACAAGATTTACAAATAGTTTACAAGAGTTAACTAAACTATTAGTTATTTCTAATGTCCTTGGATCTTGAACAATCATTTGGCATACTCTTATCTTCTTCTATTCTTAATTGTCGGATGCTCTTTGTGCGTTCAATATATTTTTTAGCTTTTCCTTTCTTAGCATTGCTTTCACTTATATTGCTTGTCTATGCGGACATTCTGAGCGGAAGTGTCCGTTTTCTCCACAACTGAAAGATACAAGTGTTTTCTTCTTACAATTGTCTTCCGAATGACCGAGCTTCTTATAGAAGGTACATGTTACTAACGAGATATTTTTGGTTGGTCTTAAACATTTCCCGTGATGTCTTCGGCCACAGTTCTGACAGATTAATCTTGTGAATTTAAACGACCTTTCCTCCTTTTCTTCGTTTTCTTTTCCTCGGTTTCTTCCTTCTTTCCTTTGCCATTCTTATCTTCTTCTTGGTTTCTGATAAGACCATTCATAAGATAACCGGCTAATTCCATGGCTGAATCAGCGGTTTGAGGCAAATGAGATCTTACCATGTCCTTAATTTCCAGAGGTAAACCCCAAATGTAACGGGTTACTTTATTGAATTCGGGTGTTACCAAATGTGGTACAAATCACCGATACTCATGAAACTTAGGATTGTATTCCTTGAGATTGGTGTCTTCCACATTTTGGTTCAAAAACCTAGTTTGAATAAGATTTGTTTCATGCATGGGACAAAAGTTTTGTTGCACAAGTTCTTTGAATGCTTCCCACTTCAATTGGTACATAGTTTCTCTACCCTTTGACATGATTAGGGTATTCCGCCATTCCAAAGCTTCGCCTTTAAAGTATTGAGAGGAGTTTTGAATCTTTTGAATCTCAGTACATTGACTTATGATAACAATCGACTCAATTTCTTCAAGCCATCGTAAAATTGATATGGCACCTTTATCGCCATAGAATTCTTTTGGTCAATAGGCTTTGAAGTTCTTGAAACTATAGCCTTGGATTACTAAATGTTTTTGAGTTTATGATTGAATTTGCTCTCAGCGTTGGAGATATGAACACTTTCTTCATGATGAGAAGGATTTCGGTATGGATGTGTTCTAACAGTATTGTTTGAATGTTGAGATTTACTTTTACGTGTTTCCCCTTTCATTGCATAGATGAGAGGAGTCATTTCATTATGAATCATTTCTTGAATTTTGACAAGATACTGCTCAGGAATCTCCTGTGCAGGTTTTCTCATATCCTTGTTGCTTCTATAAATTGAAGCTTCGTCATTATTTTCTTGATTGTTTGGGTTCGACATTCTATAAACATAATAGATTTTAGTATGAACGAAATTCTTATTTATATACTAATGACTGAATGTTTGTAACAGATGTGTGACACTAAACAATTGATACAAGTACAAAAGATTGATTTGTTTATAGAATGTTTAATTAAGTCTGTCGTATTACGAGGATATTTCTTTCTAATCTTTCTTGAGGTTGCTCGTCTCATAATGACACAATCTAATTGTTTATTCTTTGTTTAAGAATTTGATGTTTAAGATAATCGTATGAAGCAATAATTATTTTATATCATTTACCAAGTATCTTAATGATGATAGTCGATGAGGTTCTTGAGAGGCATCAATACTTTCTTGTTGTATATTCTTGAAATGGTCAGTACATACCTTGTGTACAAATATACCATGAGAATTTCTATAATTCTCTTTCTAGGTCTGTTTCATTTAATCTTTGCTAATTATTTAATGTAGCGTTGACTTCGGGTTAGTTATTTGTCCACCTGGAACTTTCCTCAATCTTCTAACTAGTATTCTCACACTTCTAGATATACTGAAAGAAATATCTTGAGAGTTTGTGCAATCTTTTCTTAACATAATTCTTTAAAAGATACATTACTAATTTCGAGAAAATTTAAATATATCTTTTATTTATGTTGTTACAAGATTGCATGACATTATTACTATTGCATTATTTCCAACTCTAAGATTCTTATTTCTTCTATCGAATAATCAGCTTCTTGATCTTGTTGTCCTTCCTGGTGTTTTCTCCTTTTTTTTTCGTCTTTCCTCAACATCCATTTCTTCCTTGAGAATTGCTTCAGTTAGTCTGGTGACATTGATTGCATAATAAGTTGAATCATCTTCAATGTCATACATTTCCATGTTCTGACGTCCACCTTTAGTATGAGCAAAGTAAGGGTCTTGTACTGTTGAATAATTAAAATATTCCTGTCCCTGAGAATTTTCTTCTTGATAAGTCATTATTTCTTTTCCTTTTGACATCATTGGTTTCTTGGATCTACTTGATTCGGCTCCATACATGTTCTGTTTTGTAATAATTTGAGCTAGCGGAACGTCAGAATCAAACGAATCTGAATCTTCCTCCATTGCTGTTTGGTATGAACTTTCATCACTAGATATAGGAATTGGGAGAAAAGATGTTCCCATATAGCTTTTCCCTTTACCAGATCGAGGTTGAACTGATTCTTGGCTAGATTGACGATCGGACATCTGTACGAGGTTATATTAAGGATGGGAGTGTGTTTTCCTAACTTATCCGTACTTATTTTATATCTTATCCGTATTAATTTTTATCATTAAATGATTATTTCTTTGATATCCTTATTTGGATACTAATTATTATTATAATCTTATTTCTGATCGAAGCCTAGGTATGTTTATATACCTAATTTTCTAAGATCGATGGCTCTGATACCAAGGTGTCATGATGTACATAGAAATATACATCTTTTTGGCATCAAATAATCTCTAAAAACTGCAATTTCTATCTAATAACATAGCATAAAAGGCTACTTATCATAATAAAACATAATTTCAGGTGAAACCAAACCCCAAACGAAGAAACAAGCAAAAAGACGAAGAAGAACAGAAGAAAACACAAGAAAACAAAGAAACACGCCCCCATGCTTCTGACATAAGAAAAGACAAAATCTGAGAACAAAAGCACGGGGCCGTGCTCAGCACGCACGGGGCCGTTGACGAGAATGCAGAAAAGACAAAGAAGAATTGAGCACATGTCACTAAAAACCACGGGGCCGTTGCCACCTCACACAAAAGACAAAACAAATCTGGCACATGTCATAAAAATACACGGGGCCGTGCTCATCTTGCACGGGGCCGTGCCTCACCATCCAGATTGCCTATAAATAGTGGCTCATGTTGCATTCATCAAGTGTGCCTTGAAAAGATTTCTATCCGATTCTCTCTTATAAAAACGCACAGTAACACTCACTTTGAAGATCCAGTGAAGAGTTTGAAGGTTTGGAGGTCATCACCACTAAGCATCATCATCAACCATCATCACTATCATTAAGAAGAAGGATTCATCTACATTTGGTTAGATTGTTCCAAGTTTAATCATGTATTTGTTATTATCAATCATCTTAATGTTTATCATAATGCTCATTATGAGCTAAACTCCTTTTACCATCTAAAATCTATGAAGAAGCTTTGTTTTACTTGATAATTAATCAAGACATGTGATGTTGTCTAGTTAAGTACATGGTTATATTACAATTATCTTTTGATGAGAAATGTTTCACCATCTTAAATCACTAATTCAAAGTTTGTGGTTGTCAATCTCATTGGCAATCGTTCATGATCGATTCATGTTCTTGAAAGATAGAAATACTTTGATACATTATCGAAACATGGATCCTTATATTGTACTTAGAAATGATGAGATATAAGTTATGGTGTATTTTTCTAAACCTTGGTAATCCGAAAATGGCTTTGCTTAGGATATCAAATTAGCTAAAGAAACCATATGTTAACGGAATGTGTAATCATAACCTACTTAAATCAACCAAGGGGAGGTTGTGTGATGAACTACAACCACCCGAAGTTGTTAGAATTGGTATTCGAGAAATTGAAGTCAATCCTAATTTTTCTACTTAACGAAACTACTTGCCAACTTAAATTGTCATCATTGAGATGGTATGACATTAGGAAAGGGTGGACTTTAAAATGCGCATATCATCTCCTTAGTGCCAAAGATGCTTACTTTGGGTTAAGGAGTTATCTATCATATATTGCTACGGTAAGTTTATCACATGTCTACATATTAATTATTAATGCAAAAATGGAGTGGGTTCTTGATCTTAGATGGTAACCTTCGCATAATTGAACAACTCGTTTAGAATTTCTTGTCTTGGTCACCTATATAATATATATTTACGTATTTAAATTTTATAAAAAGTTCAAAAATTAACCCCAAAATGATTAAAACCTCCGATTAAAGTAAGACAACAATTTATTATTAGAAACCTTTGTGTCCACGGATCGATACTTGGTTCTTACCAATACTATTCTACATATACGATAGGTACACTTGCCTATTTTGTGTGTGTTTAGTCTTTGTAGAAATCATTTTTATAAATTTAAAACACGATATTGTGCAAAAGCAAATCATTCCATCCATCATATTTTAAGACGCACGCGCAGCACGCATCATGTCACACCCCGACTAAGGGCCTAGGCGTGTGACCAATAGTTGGTACCTGTTTTGTAAATATATCAGAGTTGTAGTTATTTAGCGGAAGTCTTTTAAAATATTTTGAAATATTAATTTATTTGTAAACCTTTATTTATAATAATATAATATTTATTTGGAAAACTTCTCGGATAATAAATATCCGAGCGTTAAATATTTATAAACTTTAATAATTAAAAACCGATCCATCTCTACCTTGCGAGCGTCTATCTTCTTGAATGGCTCTAATTCCTTGATACATGTGCTAACTTTATTTCCTGAAATGTTAGGGGAAAAATACGTCAGCGATATGTGTAACACCCCAAAAATATTAAAATGTAATATTTAGGTTTTGGGATATTAAACCCGAAATAAGTATCTAGGCTAAGGTTTAACCTGGTTAGTTAACCATTATTATCTACAAACACATACTTGTGTATAGAAGTTTGGAGCCAAGTGTCAAGTAACGAAATAATAGGGGCTAAACCCGGGCAAACCCAAAGTTAAAATAATAAAAAGAAAATAAATAAAACACACACACATAGTGTATGTGTGTGTGTATGTCGATGGCAGAGAAAAGGGAAAGGGGAAACCCTCCCCAAACCCTAAATCCTTCAAATTGGGCGAATCCAGGAAGAATCAAGGTGTCTCGGCTATGACGATCCCTGGCTCCTAACACCATCTAAACACAAGGTTAGTGTCAAATCATAATGTTTAAAGTTAGGGTTGGATGATCGGTGATGGGTTAAGAATGTAACATGAAATTGAACATGGTTATGTGTTATAATCACTATATAGAACATGAGTAGTGAACAAATTAAAGTGAAATTGAAGTTTAGAGATAAAACCCATCTGAGGGGTGTGGGTGGAGACATGAGTGAAGAACTCATGTTCAATCCTCATATTAATCGTGGTTAGTTTAGCTTTAAATGTTAAGATTATTGCTAGACTAATTAAATGGTGTGTTACGAAACTCGACCGAACCAAAACGGTTGGTAACGACAAGTTCAACAAGTAACGATAAGATATGCAAGAAATGGCCACTGATAACTAAAAGGATTGTTTAAGCGAACACGAGTTCGTTAAACAGCGAAAATCCTACTAAAAAGGGATATACTAATGATTGATAGATTAGCATGAAAAATGGGCCTTGAATGCTTGCATATGCTAATAATAATGTGAATTGTGTTTAGACAGATCACATGAATCGTCGGGAAGCAGAACTGGTAAGGAGTCACGCAAAGGTCGGCGATTAAGGTACGTGGCTATATGCTTCGTTATTTATTTCAATTATTTAATCTTGTTAATTCAAAGGATTTGTCGTAAAAATGTTTATAAGTGAGAATGGTTGCTCATAAGTGATAGTATTCACAAAAGCAAACCAAACAGGTTAAAGTGATGTACACGCAAACCGGGTAACGGAAGCGTGGTTAATAAGGACGATGAACCCGGATAATGGGTTGTAAATAATATAAATGCGAACCGGGTAACGAGAGCGTAGGTCATAAAATAATAAACCCGGATGATGGGTTATAGTTGAAAAAGAATAGTTTCTTGAAAAAAAATTATGAATGAATCAAGTTTAAGTACTTGAACATAAACCGAGTCAAATTAGTGTAAACGCAAACCGGGTAACGGAAGCGTGGAACACGAGATTAATAAACCCGGATAATGGGTTGTAAATAATATAAACGCGAACCGGGTAACGGGAGCGTGGGTCATAAAATAATAAACCCGAATTATGTGTTATAGTTGAAAAAGAATAGTTTCTTGAAAAAAAATTATGAATGAATCAAGTTTAAGTACTTGAACATAAACCGAGTCAAATTAGTGTAAACGCAAACCGGGTAACGGAAGCGTGGAACACGAGATTAATAAGCCCGGGTAATGGGTTGAAAATGTAGAGAAATAAACCTATAAAAAGATTGCAGACGATTTAAGTTATAATGCTTAAATGTCAAAACGGGTTAAATAAACGCAAACGCACACCGGGTAACGGGAGCGTAAAAACTAAGAAATTTGAATCTGGTTAATGGATTATGGTTTAGATATGTTAGACATGATTTTTTTAGTGATTAAATTGAGTTTGGATGAGTTTTGGATAGATTTGGATGCAAATTGGGTGAAAAGAAAGCATGCCCAAGTGACCCGGCCGGGTTGAAAACTGACACGGCCGGGTAAAGGTTCTGAGATAAACCATGCCCAGGTGACCCGGCCGGGTTTAAAACTGACACGGTCGGGCAAAGGTTCTGAAAGAAAACATATCCTGCTGACCCGGGCGGGTTGAATTCTGACACGGCCGGGTCAGGAAGAAAAAGAAAAGTAAATAAATAAATAAAATAACAAAAAAAGTTACATATATATATATATATATATATATATATATTTGTTCAAATGCTTTGATTTCTAATCAATTGAATGAAAGTGTATGATAGGTAATTATGCACTATAGACCCCGGATGAAGATCAAGCAATGGCGAAGAGCCGAACACAACCGAACCGAGCAAGCTTCCGCAAAATAAATTGATATCTGAATTTAGTATTAGTGTGTAATGTTCGTTAATTGTAAAGTTTTAATTACCTTTGGTTTTTGGGTCCTATTAAGTGTATGTTATGCTTAAATACCTTGTTTAACGAGTTAGGGTCTTACAATATGCTGGTGAATCGTTGACTCTAAAAACATTTTATAAATCTTTCTTTGACTGACAAGATAGTTTTCTTGAACAGTCTCAGCAGAAACGTCTCTTATTTCTAAGATTTGTGCCACCGTCATACACACACAATTCTAGTTCTCCGGGAACTGACGCCCATTGGAGAACTTTTATTATGATCTCTAGTCTGCGGCCACATAGCCTTGATTGAAAGACTAGATTAATTATGTATGGATCCAGACACATGTGTACTCGATCTGAGTTGCTTTTATTTTCTATCTTGTAAATTAGGGATCACGTAATCTCTTAAATATTTTGTTTAGAGATCACGTAATCTCTTAAAAATATTTGACTCACTTTGTTTAAGATAAACAACCCGTTTATCCTGAATGATTTAAAAGGTTTAGCGTATTCACCTGTGATTGTCTGTTCTGTATGATGTAGTGATCTCGTTTGAAAACTTTTGTGAATGATTGAATGATTAACCTATAATAAAATATGTTTATATAAATACCTGGATCGTCTTATAATTCGGCTATAGGCCTTTATTCTGGTTTTGATAGATTTAAACCTTGATTGATCATTTGTTTGAATAAAATATTTTGGACATGAATTCCTTTTCTTTATTTTCTAATCATGTGCTATGTTTCTTCTTCAAGAAGTAAAATGTCTAAGATATGTTTCTTCTTCAAAAAGAAACATCATTTGTCTATAACCTTAATATATAAAATTTTATGTTTCTTAATCATAAAGAAACACTATATTTGACTATACCTCTTGTAGGTAAAAGCTTATATTTCTTAATTATGAAGAAACTATATTTTAGATATACCATTTGTTTATATAATTTTATATTTCTTAATCATAAAGAAATCTTATTTAATTGTTACCTTTTAATTTGATCAAGGTCTAGGCTATACCCTCGACTAGGGTTTAAGCCTTGAAATAATAATATTTTATTTGGGCAGAACCCCTACCTTGCTTTGCTTAATAATTACCTAGACTTTCGGTAGCACTTCCGTACTTGCACGAATACCAGGGGTATTCTTGATCTACTTTTCTTGGTACGCAAATCGAAGCGACGTTCAGGGTCGTCGGGTCGTGCACGCACTTCGAGGCAGGATGTCGGGTTACTTTTTGGGTGGCACGCACTTGGAGGAAACGTCGGATATTTGGCACGGATTACAAGGTTCGACACGCCAAACGATGCTTGGCAGGCAAAACGAGGTAGAGAGAAACAAATTCTAGAGAGAGTGGTTTGGTGTGTGGAATGAATGAGCCGTGACCCTCCTATATATAGGCTGAAATTGGGTCCCATCGCGATACGCGATGGACCCTTTCTTATGGTCATCGCGTATCACGATGACTCATGTAGAACATAGAGTGCCACGTGTCGCCACGTGGCCTAACACATCTGCTGTTACCACGTGGTGGACACGCGTCATCATGTTATTATCCTTGTCATCGTGTATCGCGATGGCTCCTTGGCTATGTCCATCGCGTATCTCAATGGTTTAAGATATCCGAATTTTCATTTTTAATTCCTTTACTTTAATAACTTGTCATGTCTAGGTCCTACTCGCAATGTCCAAAAATATGAAGGTGGCTCTCAAGCGGCTCACGGCAATGCGAGCGTGCGAAGTGCGCCATCAAAGCACCACGTTGCGCCCATCACCATTCGTCTTCGCCGTCGCTATCGTCCTCGTCTTTTAATCCGGCTACAGACCTTTAGTCTGGTTTTGATAGATTTAAACCTTGATTGATATTTGTTTGAATAAAATATTTTGGACATGAATTCCTTTTCTTTATTTGCTAATCATGTGCTATGTTTCTTCTTCAAGAAGAAAAATGTCTATGATATGTTTCTTTTTCAAAAAGAAACGTCATTTGTCTATAACCTTGATATATAAAATCTAATGATTCTTAATCATAAAGAAACACTATATTTGACTATACCTCTTGTAGGTAAAAGCTTATCTTTCTTAATTATGAAGAAACTATATTTTAGCTATAATCTTTGTTTATAAAATTTTATATTTCTTAATCATAAAGAAATCTTATATAATTGTTACCTTTTAATTTGATCAAAGTATAGGCTATACCCGCGACTAGGGTTTAAGCCTTGAAATAATAATATTTTATTTGGGCAGAACCCCTACCTTGCTTAGCTTAATAATTACCTAGACTTTCGGCAGTACTTCCGCACTTGCAAGAATATCAGGTATTCTTGATCTACTTTTCTTGGCATGCAAATCGAGGCGACTTTCGGGGTCGTCTGGTCGTGCATGCACGTCGAGGAAACATCGGGTATTTGACACGGATTACGAGGTTCGGCACGCCAAACGATGCTCGGCAGGAAAAACGATGTAGATAGAGTAATTCTAGAGTGAGAGTGGTTTTGGTGTGTGGAATGAATGAGCCGTAGCCCTCCTATATATAGGCTGAAATTGGGTCCCATCGCGTATCGCGATGACTCATGTAGATCAGAGAGTGCCACGTGTCGCCACGTGGCCTGACACATCTGCCACGTGTTACCATGTGGTGGACACGCGTCATAATGTTATTATCCTTGTCATCGTGTATCGCGATGGCTCCTTGGCTATGCCCATCGCGTATCTCGATGGTTTAAGATATCCGAAGTTTCATTTTTAATTCCTTTACTTTGATAACTTGTCATGTCTGGGTCCTACTCTCAATGTCCAAAAAATATTAAGGCGGTTCTCAAGCGGCTCACGGCGATGCGAGCGTGCGAAGTGCGCCATCAAAGAGCCGTATTGCGCCCATCGCCCTTCGCCGTCGCCATCGCCATCGTCCTCGTCCTCGCCCGAGTAAGTTTAATTGGAGATGGATAATTGAGGTAAAATTGATTTGGATTCAGTTCGTAATCAAATCAGCAATCTTCGTGTAAGTTTAATTGGATTATTGTTGGTTAATTGAGTGAAATTGAGGTTAATTGGTATACGTATGGAAGAGAGTATGTTTTAAGTTTATTTGGACGAGTTTGGTTAAGTATTGATTGTTTTTACGTGTCAGGGTTCGTTCGCGAGGTTAAAACGAGTTTATTGAGCTATTATGTGTTGAATTTGGTTGTGTTAAGGATGAGTAATCCAGAATTGTTTGTGGTTTGGATTGAAGTTTGCATCTGTATTGTCTGGAAATCTTCTTGAAGATTTGAAGATCTCATTCGTTACTTATAACGATCTATTCGTTATACTGTAGCTGCCATTTTTATCGTATAATAACCGTTTTTGGACACGTGGCATGTTGTTATAACTGCTCATACGTGTATTGTAGATCATTCGTCATTCAGAAACCTATTTGTGTTAAACTCATTCGTTACCGAAACCCATTTGTGTTAAACTCATTCGTTACTTACCTTATTCGTTAAGCCAGTCGATATGCTATTCGTCTGGTCTTTCGTATGCCGATTCGTTACGATTGACTCATCATTCGTTATAACTATTCGTTATTATAGCGGTGTCATTCGTTATATTGATTCGTGATACCATTCATTACCAGAACCGGTTTTCATTCGTTACCATAACCTTATAACCTCATCCGTGTTATTGTTCATCATTCGTTACAACACTAACTCACTCGTTACATAAAGTTACACTTTACACCCTTAAGTTTTAATATTGGACTCTTTAACCTAAATTTGAACTTGTTGATCATTTAACCCATATTTTTTACATGGCTAACTATTACGCGTTGGCATCTCAAAATATGATGATGCAACAAATGCTTCAATTAGATGTTGAGATTGGTTCTCATTCTAAGTGTCCCCGACTTTTGATATTCAGTGATTTCGCTAAGTGGGAACCAAGATTCCGAGCACATTTGGGATATGTACATCCTGACTGTTCAATATGTCTTGATAATGTCTATACTGATCCAATTATTGGTGATGCAATTACTGGTTATTAAGCAAAGGCTTATGCTTCTTATTCGCAAGAAGAGAAAAAGGCCTTGGAAATTGAAACCAAAGCTTATTCCACTTTGGCAATGGCCTTACCAAATAATATTCTCCACCAGGTGGGAAATATTAAGATTTGTGCTTCATTGTTTCTACACATCAGAATGAGAAGCATGGGTAATACACAAGAGAGTAAGAAGGTCATGTTAAAGTTTCAATTCAGGAACTTTAGTTTATTGAAGGGTGAAACAGTCGAAGAGATATTGACCAGGTTTAATCATCTTATTGCTGAGATAAATAAACAAAAGATGGAACCTTCTCAGTCTGACCAGATTAACATAATTAAGAATGCTTTGTCGAGTTCTTATTCCACTTATCTACTTGTTTTAATAGAGAATTCATTCTTGAAATATGAGGATTTAACTGCAATGGAATTCATTCAAATGATAAAGGAAAGAGAATATGACATGATGTGTCAGAAATCATCAAAAGATAATCAAGATCCAACATTGTATGAAGGATCTTTACCTTTAAGCAGCTATGCAGCTCCAATCAATGCCTTTTTATCTCAAACTTCACAAGAATGCCATCTTTAGATTTGTTTCATGGCATCTGTGGGTCAAACAACTATTCTGGTGGAGCAAATACTTCGTTTTCTGGTATTGGTAATGCGTCAGCTCAACCACCAAATGTGAATATAAGAAAGTTGAACAACATTTTGCTTTCCTATGTGCTTTCATGAGTTCATTTGAAAATTTTGTGAGTGATAAAATTGCCACGAGTGAACTTACTGATGAAGACTATGACCAGATCGATCCGGATAATTTGGAGTTAATGGATTTGAAGTGTAATATGGCAATGATTGTGCGTAAGGTAAAGAAGTTCATGCAAAGAACGGGAAAAAAAATCTACCGAGTTTGAATAAGAGGGTTGGTTTTGATAAGCTTAAGGTAAGATCTATAACTGCCAGGACTTTGGTCACTTTGCCAAAGAGTGCGACAAGCCAAAGAAGAATACAATGGACCCCACAATCAAGATAGAAGCTCGAGTAAAAAGTTTAACGAGTCAAAAGAAAAAGTTTCTAGGAGTGATTCTTCTAAACCTAGGAGTTCACAAGCATTACTCACTGATGATGGAATAGATTGGAATCAACGGTTGATGGGTAATGGCAATCAAGCTAATCTTTCCATGTTTGAACCTGTTGAAAACTTTCAAGATGCTCAAGGAGATGGATTGACTAATGAGAGTGAATCAGAGACTGAATCGGATTCGGACATCTAATGCAACATACAACCAACTACTTTTGCATGTATGGCCAAGATTGATGAGGTTAGTCCAATTTATGTCTCTACGGTGTCTGAAAATGTCTTAGCTGATTCAGTTAAATTAACTGAAACTTTGTCTTGTGATGAATGTGAGGAATTCAAGTCAAAATATGACTTAATTTATGCTCAAAATGAATCACTTCTGAAAGAACTTGCTTCGGTGAAAGATAACTATAGACAATCATCGGATTTACAAAAGAAATCTGAGGACAAAATTGAAGGATTATCTAATAGTAATCATGATCTAAAAGCCGGGGATTTCAAGAAAATTGACCATTATTGACTAACAATTCCAAGAGATTCTCAAATCGAGAACTAAGATAACAGAACTTGAGAATGAAATTCTTGATTTAAAGAACAAGTTAGGTAAATTTAGAAACTCATCTTTCCTTTTAAATGAAATTATTGAAGTTTCAGGAAAACAAAAGGATTCAAAGAATGGGTTAGGATTTGTAGAGGTTCCTCCACTTTTTTCAATGACTATTCAAATAACCCATTTTCTGAAAAAGATGAAAATGTTGTTAAAATTGCTATATCTGAGACAGTCATTAATGTGGAAAATAAACACAAAATTCTCATGTCAAACCAACTGTTCCGCAAGGATCTCATATTCAAAGCACCAAAGTGTTTGTCAAAACGATAAAGAGGTTGTGATCGATGATGTATTTGAACCTCAAGTTATACACAAGGCAAAGAATATTCCACATTCGAATCACATTTTGTGTGAGCCTTATGTATTTGAGGATGTTGTGTATAGTTCAAATACCTTTAAGAACAACAATTCAAAAGTTAAATCAAAGAAATTAGAGAAACCAACGATCTCTGATGAGGATTTAATGTGGTACGTTAATCCTTCTGATGGTAAATTAAACACAGGTCGTGTGTTTAAATTAAAGGGGGTTAAACAAAGTTTTCGAGGAGAAAGACATTCCCCTACGCTTAATCAAACCTGAATTATTAAGAGTGTCTTTCAAAACGAGACCTCTAGTTTACATGATCTTGAGAAAGCTTTCGCAAGATATAAGTCATTAAACAAGCATATCCTTCACTGAGTTTGAAACAACATCTAAATACTATTACACCAGTAAAGTTTGTTAGTTCTACTGAAACCGACACTTTACAAAGTTTTTCTAATTGTTCAAGTTGGATTTTTATAAAAAGATAAAGGCTGCGATGTTTGATGATGAAGATAATGTGAAAATCTCAAGTAATTCTTGTCAACCAAGTGTTGCACAATCGAAAATCAAACCATATGTAACACTCCGAAATTTCTAGAATAATATTTAATATGTTATTTTTCGTCGGGTGAAATAATTGAGTTAGTGGAATAATAATAATTATTATAATAATAATAATAATAATAATAATAATAATAATAATAAAGAGTAAGTAAGCTATTTAGATGGAATGAATTATGGACCAAAAAGGAAAGATGGGTCTTAGGTCTATGGTCTTAAGAGAGTATAAATACCCCTTTAAACTTTAATCCTTTCCATTTTCCATCCATCTTATCTTTCAAAAATCTCTACACACTCAAAACACACACACATAAACCTCTCTATACGGCCGTGAGAAGAAGAAGAAGAAGATCCGAGACCGAACCTAGCCTAAATCTTGATAAATCTTAACCCTACAAGCAAGATACAAGATTTAAGTTCATCACCAAGCTAAACTATAACCTAAAAACGAGTAAAGGTATGTTTTTGATCATTAAAGTTTAAATTTTTATGAACGATTAGCTATGAAACTAAACCCTAGAGTAGATCGGGTTGCAAACTTGATGAATAAAATGGACGTAACGAACTTATGGTTATGAACGGCTTGTTTAAAGGAACCCTAGATCTAGTTTTGAACATCTTTAGCCCTAAAAGTTCAAACTTTATGGTTACACGGGTTAAGTTTTGGCAGAAAACTTAGAGTTGAACAAAAAACCCTGGTTTTTAATACCCGAACCCGTACCCGACCCTACTCGTAGGGTAAGGATAGGGTATGCATTTTGGTATTAAAACCCAAACCCGAACCGAACCCGATTTGTACCCGGTAATACCCGAAAACCCGAACCGGTTCCATACCCAGAACCGGGTTTTTCCAATACCCGAAACCGGGGTACTTCAAATACCCGATGTATACCCGAAAAATACCTTAAAATACCCGAAAAATACAATTAACATGTGCAACATTTTAAAAAATCCAATCAATACACAAAAAATACAAGGAAAAAAGCCCGAAAAACCCCACAAATAGGGTTTTTTCAATACCAAAAATAGGGTATTCAAATACCCGGTTTTATACCCGACCGGAACCCGATGCATAGGGTATGGTTTTTAGAGACAATACCCGACCCGAACCCGACCCGGTTATTACCAACACCCGATTTTCTAATACTCGGTCATACCCGAACCCGGGTATTTGAAAAACCCGATTTGTGCACCTCTACGAAAACTGTTAAGGAAACATTTAAGGGTCAATACCGAGCCATAATAAGGTGTTAGGGCTAAAAAGAGTACAAAATAATGATGATAAAGACTAAACCGTGACCTATTATTTGAATAAGGTTCAGGTCATTTGATTACATTGCTTATGGTCGCTTACATGGCCCAATTCAATTACAATAATCATAATCAATTACATTGCTTATACTCGCTTACAATGATTTGGTTCGATTACAATAGTAAAATTCGCATACAACTTATAAACTCGCTTACAATGTGATCATTAGAATACAAATGTATTCTAATACCATTCGAATACATGTTATTAAAATACAATGCTATGCTATTAGAATAGATCAGACTTAACCATTTCTGGTAAAACCTGAATAATGAGATTAGGACAAGTATTGATACATGTAATTAATGTACAGTTAGCCGACCACAGTTAAAGAGAGGAATAACGATTAACGTAGAACGTAATAGAACCCAGGTGAGTTTCTAGCCCCATTCCTTGTAATGTTTTCAAGGCTGTGTGCATACTCGATGTGATAGTTAATACACTTACCTTAAATGGTAAGTGTATGCCATGTATTATTTATATGTTATTTATATATGTCTTGAATGTGAATGAAAGTTTGTCGGTACGTGAATGATCTTTAGATATTGCACGTATTGACAAGGGAGGTATGTATAAGGTAGCTGAATGTGTATGATAGATATATGTATAACATATGAGTATGTATAAATGATTAAAGAAAGTATATATATGTTACGGGTATGTAAAGACAGTACGTACGAAGATGAAGAAGTAAGGGATCAGACCCTAAATATCTGAGATAGAGAAGAAAGGGATCAGACCCTAATAATATCTGAGATAGAGAAGAAAAGAGGGATCAGACCTTAATAATATCTTAGATAGACAAGAAAGGGATCAGACCCTAATAATATCTGAGATAGGCAAGGAAAGAGGGATCAGGCCCTAATAATATCTGAGATAGACAAGAAAGGGATCAGACCCTAATAATATCTGAGATAGATAAGAAAATAGAGATCAGACCCTAATAATATCTGAGATAGCATGGACAGTAATTATATAGTATGAAAGTAATAAAGTATGAACGTATGTATGAAATTATGTAATGAAAGTAAATTAGCAAAATAATTATTATGTATCTTCGGATGCACAATTGAAGGTAAATGTATGTATTATATGATGTGTGATTAACTAGAACTCACTCATCGTAGCTGACTTTTAGTATGCACGCAGGTGAGTAGGATGAGACAGCTGGCTTGAGCGGGGACACATGGCAGATGAATAAGAGTCTGGCATCTGAAGACTCATAATGTTTTATATTTAATGTTTCAATTTTGAAAGCCAGGAATGTTTTAAGACAAGTTATGAATTATTATGTAATGTTTATGAAAGTTTTATATTCCGCATAAAGTTTTAATTAATTCTGATATTTAGAACTGTGTTTATGAGTAAATCCAATGTCCAAAGTAGGGCACCGGTAACGGGGCCTTACACCATAATATGCATTCGTTGATATGAGAACTTGTTTCTTATGTGGCGAACGTGTGCACGTCGTTAGGAATTGTGGAACATGAAAGGTGAAGAATGCTCATCCAGTTACCAAGGAACAACCCAAAAAGGTTCCCGTGGTTAAGGAGATTCTCAAGTGACCAATGTCTAATGTTGACGAGACCCACATAATGTTTCCAATGTGAATCCATGCAAAGTGGTTCATGTTAATGAAAATTCTGTTAAATTAATCACAAATTGTTTGTTCCCACACAACCAATTTGCAAAAATGAGAACACAAACGTGATTAAGGACGCATATCAGAAGTGCAAGTCTAGGAGACCATTGACATATTCACAAGCGGCTAAATCACATTTGGATCCTGATAAGATTAAATCTTCTGATGAAAAGAAAGAGGTGCCCAAGACTGAGTCATGGGCTGCCTTTTTGGTATAATAATGTTTCTTGTATGTGCAGAGCTTATCCAAGACTATATCAGGTGAAAATTGAATCATGGATAGTGGATGCTCTCGTCACATCACCGACAATATTGATCTACTAATCAATGTAAATAATATACAGGGGGTTATGTAACGTATGCGGGTAATTCAGGGGGGGCATGAAAACTAAGGAAGGAGATGTGTCAAACTGTAGTATTACGTTTGAAAAGGTTAACGTGGATCACAATAGTGTATTGAGGTGTCAAAATAATGAAAGGTTAGTCATCTTTTTATAGTGAAATTGTAGATTTTTTATGTTTATAGAATTTATTGAATTTCATCATGTTTAATATTATTAAAAACAAAAATTAAAATGGTTTAAAATGTTTTCAAAGTGTTTAACACTTTCAATAAATTTATTTAATTAAAACATTTATTGGTTCATTTTCATTAGTTAAAAAAACAAGATATGAAAAGATGGTAATGATTAAAATAATAATAGTTCAAGAATAATTCAAGTGAATTGCATGAGATATGTACACGAATAAATTATCTTGATTATGAATGTTTTAAATGGGCATGCAATACTACCAGGGTGGTGAAAAATATAATTGCATAGAAATGATCACATAAAATACATGAAATAAAACTTGAGATTAATTAATAACATTATATATGTATATATATATAATGAGTTTCCTAAGAATGATAAGAACCAATAGATTTTTGACATGTGACATTACAACCTATGGTGAAAGAACTATTGTAGGAAATTATGTCGGTTATAGTGGTGAAAAACTATTCTAGAAAACTCTGTCGGTTTTTGGTAATTTTAAATATCAAGCATTGTTTAACATGATCCAATGGCTTTGATTGATTCATAGTCTTCCTAAGAAACTACTTGTTTTTAGGATATATATATATATATGGTGGGTTTATAATAAGAAGCGGAGTGTGTCTAAGAAGTGTAACTAATCTGGTGCGTTAGATATATTGATCTAACGGTGGATATGAAAAGTGTGTTTATTGTACAATGTGTTTTATTTTAGTTGCGGTGTGTTAATTGTGTGGTGTGTTTTATTAAATCTAATGGTGAAAACACACTTCCTACACTTCTTAGGAAAAATCAACTTCTTATTATAACATTGCTCTCTCTCTCTCTCTCTCTCTCTCTCTATATATATATATATATATATATATATATAAAGTAAAACAAAAAAAAATTAAAACGGGTCAGGTTTTCGGATTTAAAAATGAACGAATATTACAAATTCTTTGCATACCTCTACACGAATGAGTAATTTATTGGAAATTGTTTGATCAAACTTAAAACCAAAATTAAAATTGAAGCTCGTTTAATAAAGTAGATTCAATCAATGTTTTATACATAAATTTTGATTAGGCTTTCATATTTATATTAACCTATTATTTGTATCATATAGGATTAAGTGTCAAGTTATTCTACAAATAGAAACAAAAATGGGAAGAATGAGAAGGATTTGTAGCCATACAAAAAAAACCCTAAAAAAATTTAAAATAAATAAATCATAACTCAAAATTTAATTAAAAAACGAAAAATGTAAAAACACAAAAATGTTTCCATCGTCTTTTTCTCGTTCTCATAAAAATACAACGGTAAGTGAAAAAATCATTGTGTCTTTTTGTTTATCATTGTGTTTTATGTTTATTTCGTCATTGATTGTGTCTTTTTACCTTGACATTGTGTTTTTTTCTTTATATTGGGTTATATTACTCAACATTGTGTTAATATTTTGTTCGGCATTGTGTTAAATTTTGCGATCTTTGTGTCTTTTTTTAGTTATAATTGTGTCTTTATTTAATTTCGTCATTGTGTCTTTGATTTTGGCATTGTGTCTTTTCGTCAAATTTTTTTTATTTTTTGTTTTTTATTACTTTTTTTAACGGGAATGATGGCGGAAACATTTTTGTTTTTTAATTTTTTTTCGTTTTTTAATTATATTTTGAGTTATGATTTCTTTATTATTTTTTTTTTTAATTTATTTTTAAAGAGGTTTTTGTGTGGTTATAAATCATTCTCACAATTCTCATTTTTGTCTTTTTTTTTATTTCAACTTTACCCTAGAATTAAGTACAAATATCTTTTAACATGCAAAACATACGAAGTTGTAAGATGATGATAATCACAAAGGATCGTTGCTTCTTCTCATTCATTAACCACTATAAATAATTACACTATGTGACCATCTATGGAAACAATATCAAACCATATCAATTATAACAAATACAATATATATCAATTAACTTCTATATGAACCATAGTCTATTATACCCCCGCAGTTGAAGCAGGAGGTAACCGAATGCCAAGACTTGACCGAAAGTCTTCATAGAGAGCCCGAGGTAACCCTTTTGTGAAGACGTCTGCTACTTGATATCGAGTGGTCATATACAGAATCCGAACCCGACCCCATTGTACATGCTCACGAACGAAGTGAATGTCTACTTCAATGTGTTTGGTTCGTTGATGCTGAACCGGGTTACCCGAAAGATAAATGGCACTAACATTGTCACAATAGACAAGTGTAGCACGTGAAAGAGGTCGTCGAAGCTCTAATAATAGGTTACATAACCAACAAATTTCGGCAACAACATTTTCCACCCAACGATACTCGGCCTCCGCACTAGAGCGGGAGATTGTGGGTTGGCGTTTAGAGGACCATGAGAGGAGGTTGTTACCTAGATAAACACAATAGCCGAAGGTAGAACGCCGGGTGTCCGGACACCCGGCCCAGTCGGCATCCGTATAAGCAACCAAGGAGAGATCCGCATTTTTGTTGGTACATGATGTCAGTAGTTCAGTGTCTAGTGTCTGTAATCGAGTTAGTTGGATTTGTATTTTGTATTAAGCGAAGTTAGCTCACAAGTTCGCTTATATAGGCGAACTTGTGGAACAAGCGAAGTTAGTGACAACTTCGCCTAAACATGTTAAGCGAAGTTGTCGTCTGTTATATACGGCTAGGTTACGGCTGAATTAGATGAATCAGTTTATGAGTTGTTCAGAGTTTGTGTAATCGGTGATCAGTGAATCACGTGTTTCCAGTTGCAATACAACGTGTCTTTGTTTATTGTAACGTGTGTTTGATTGTGTTAACGTGTATCGTCTTCTACGCTCGTATCGTCTTACGTAGGGATTCCGCACCTACGTATAACGAGATATTCCGTGTAGATCCGGCTGGGAACCTACAATTGGTATCAGAGCTTTTGCTCGTGATTGTGTGGTTCGGGATTATCACGCGGGTGTAGAAATCGTTCCGTTCGACTATTCGCGGGACGAGTTTACCGAATTTTTTTGTCCTACTCACCTCCCACCATCATAAACAACCCATTACACCTTCGCATACCTCGCAACACGTCAAAATCAAACCTGCAAAATCATCGTGTTCATCAGGCGAAGTTGCCGCTACTGTTTGTAGGGTTTAGGCGAAGATATAAGGTTAAGCGAAGTTATCCACAACTTCGCCTACCTCACAAGTTCGCTTATCTCAAGCGAAGTTATCCACAACTTCGCCTACCTCACAAGTTTTCTTAACTTAATCAGGCGAAGTTGGGAAATCAAGCGAAGATAAGACTTAAGCGAAGTTAACTTTAACTTCGCCTACAGTACTGTTCAGAATAAAATTTTTATTTTTTCGGGTTTCTTTGTGTTTTCGTTTCGTGAAAGATGACTTCCATAAATATTACGGAACTGGTAAAAATGGAGGTGGAAGCGGGTTCAGCTACTAAGGCACCGAAAATGCTTAAGGGTACCGATTTCGTGGCGTGGAAAGATCGGTTTGAGCAGTATGTTAAATATCAAGATGCTAAGATGTGGGTGTGCATTCAAGATGGATACATTCCACCAACTGCTTTGTATGAGGGTCGTGAACAAATTAAGAAATACAACAAGATGGAAGAGGAAGAAAAGAAGATGTATGAGGCTGAAAGCAAAGCTCATGCTGCGATAACAATGGCTCTTCCACAAGAGATTCTTCACACCTTTAGGAAGTATAAAACCGCTAGAGAGTTATGGGAAACACTTGAAAACCGATTTGAAGGTAATGTGGGGATACGTGCATCCAAGATTAAACTACTCAAAACCCAATTCTCGGTGTTCAAGTATTTGAAGAATGAATCACTTGATGATATCATCACGAGATATTATCACCTGATGACCGAACTCGGCAATTATTCCATTGCTTACAAAGAAGAGGAGATTGTAGAAAAACTTCTTGATGCTCTCCCACCGAAATGGGAGATGTACACTGTCTTGATGAGAGAAGATAAAGAGTTTGCCGACTATGACTTGGAAACAGCAGTCAACAAACTACGAACTTTTGAACTTAACATGGTTCGAAAAGAGACACCAACTGATCAGGTTCAGGATCCGGGAATGTATGGTGCGAAAGTTAATTCAAGTTCAAGTTCGAAGTCAGAATCATCTGCTTACTACTCAAAGGGAGACTCGAGCTCTAACTCAACTCATGATGGTCATGTTTCTCTCAACATGGACGGTGATGTGTGTTTCGTAGCTGGTGGAACAAATTCTTCTAAACCTCAAACAACAAAGGGTAGTTTTTCTTCAAGTGTTCCGAACATCAACTACTCTCAGATGCCCATGAGTGTTAAATCTGCTGAACAGCAGTTTGCTCTCTATGCATCTTTCATTGCTTCTTACGAAAATTACATTAAAGGTAAAATCATTGATCCTGCAACTTTAGACGAAGACTATGATCAGATCGATGCTGATGATCTGGAGGAGATGGATCTGCAGTGGCAGATGGCAATGATTGTAAGAAGAGTTAAAAGGTTTATGAAGAAAACTGGTAGAAAATTCGTTGGTGAAAGACCAGGTTTTGACAAGTCAAAGGTTCGGTGTTATAACTGTCAACAGAATGGCCACTTTGCTAAAGAATGCACAAATGACAGAGTAGAACGCAGTCAAAACAGGTCTACACAACAGAGTGGTGGTGGTAGTGAGAATAGGGCGATGATATCCAGACGTAACGGGGAATACAACTGGAATCCGCAAGTTGAGGAAGTGTTCGAACAGGCTAACTTGGTTAACATCGAAATTGAAGAAAAACCCAGAGAGACAAAAGAAAATCAAGCCTACATGGAAGAAGTGAACGATCAGCTTTCTGAGGTAAGTCTTAAACTCCCTTGTACGAAATGTGAAAATCTGTCTGAACAGTTGAAAACAATAACTGATCAGTTTGTTAGTTTGGATGCTCAATTCAGAACATTAAAAGAAGATCATTATTACACTAAAACTAGAGAAAACAGTTACAAGGTAAAAATAAAAGCTAGTGAGAAAGATATCAGAAGTCTTAAAGCAAGTCTAGCTGAAAAAATAATCTTAGCTATGAAGTGTTAGAAGAGAAAACCAAACTAATTGCTGAAAGGGGTAAACAGATAGCTGATCACCAGGTGAAAATGGTGGAAGTAAACAGAAAGCTTGAGCAATTTAGAAATTCCTCCGCAATACTTGATCACCTCGTAAGTGATCAACGTTCCCCAGTTAAAAGGGGAGGAATTAGATATAATGAAGTTCCACCACCTTATAATCATAACTATACTTTTGATCCTAGTAATCAGAAATCTGTTGATGTTGAAATTAGTCAGACAGTTCCTGTTAAGGTTACGATTAAAGATCCAGAAGTTAGTAAAGGCGAAACGAGTAAGCCTGTTTCGAATGTTAAGATTTCTGTTCCTAGTTCTGTCTCATCAAATTCGGACAAGACATCCGAGTCTAGTGAGACAGAAGAAGAGGAAGTGTTACTAAAACGTGGAGAGGAACATAAACCAACTGAAAAGAATTCTCCACTAAACCCGTATGTCCCACCATATGTTAGACAAACGGGCAGTAATGCAGCCTCATCATCTAAAACAACTATTGAGACGAAAGTTGAACACAGGAGTTGTTTCAGATGCAATCAAATAGGACACCTGATTGCTGCTTGCCCTCTGAAGCAGAGATTCACAGGTATGAGGCCTTCGAAAACTGAGAATAGAACTAACAGTAATTTCTATAATGGTAAAAATGAAAACTCATCAAAGTTTAGATCTTGGACTAATCCAGGTTTTCAAAGAAGTCGACCTCAGTTTTTCCCAGTTAACAACCAAACCATTAGTAATAATTCATTTAACTCACGAAGGTTTGGATGGCCTCATAGTCAATCTACTAGAAGGTATCCTTTTGGGACTTACAGAAATCAGTCTAATACTAACTTTGGACAGCCAAAGTACGGGATGCATTTTAACATATTTAATCGACCCAAGACCAATAGGTCTTGGGTCCCCAGATTTTAATCCTTTGCTTTGATCGTGCAGGAACAGTTGAACAGGGCTGCAAACAATCTATGGGTTGTGGATAGCGGCTGTTCCCGGCACATGACGGGTAACAAGAATTTTTTACACGAGTGGAAACCTGTTCAGGGAGGAAGAGTTAGTTTTGCTGGAGAGAGTGGTGGAAGGATTACTGGAATTGGGACAGTGACTAATGGCAAAATGAAGTTAGAGAAGGTGAATTTCGTTAAAGAACTGAAGCATAATCTGCTGAGTGTATCTCAGATCTGTGACAAAGAGTACACTGTGCACTTTACCAAAGATGAAGCGATCGTACTGTATCCTGGTTTCAAGATACCAGAGGAATGGATAGTAATGAAGGCTCCAAGGGAAAAGAATACATATATTATGGACATGAGGTCGACTGAGATGGCAACAGAAGAATCGTGTCTTCTGTCAAAAGCAACTGAATCGGAGTCCGAGTTATGGCATCGAAGAATGGGGCATATTCATCTTCGGAAAATGAACTACAATGTCAAGAATGGGCTGGTGCTGGGTGTTCCCTTGAAAAATTTCAACTTTGAAGACCAATGCTTATCGTGCAAAAAGGGAAAGCAACACAAGAAATCTCATCACACCAAGAAGGTTAATTCAATAGTCAGTACCCTAGACCTACTTCACATGGATCTCTTCGGTCCCGTGAATGTAAAAAGCCTAGGTGGAACATCATACTGCTTGGTGATAACTGATGATTTCTCTCGATATTCTTGGGTATATTTCCTGAAGACAAAGGATGAAACGGTGCAGTTGGTAATAAATTTGATTACCAAGATTGAGAATATTATGGGGAAGAAGGTTAAATACATCAGGACTGACAATGGGACAGAGTTCAAAAACTATCAGATGGAGATATTCTGCTTACAGAAAAGGATAGACCACTAGTACAGCGCTCCGTATACTCCACAACAAAATGGGGTGGCTGAGAGGAAGAACAGAACGCTAATTGAAGGAGCCAGAACCATGCTGGCTGATTCTAAACTTCCTGTGGTGTTCTGGGCTGAAGCTGTTGCAACAGCCTGTTATATCCTTAATAGAGTTTTAACTGTTAAAAGATTGAATAAAACATGTTATGAACTTATGCATGGGAGAAAGCCTAACTTGAGTGGTCTCGAACCATTCGGGTCCCCGTGTTCGATATTAAAGACGAACTCAAAATTTGGTGAAATAGCCGACGAAGGTATTCTAGTCGGATATGTTGTTGGGACTCCCAACAGACGAGTCTTTAATCTATCGACCAGCAGGGTTGAGGTGGTGTGTAACACTGATATCACAAGTTACAAATCACCAATACCAAGCACGGGACCCGCTGGGGCTTTCGACTATGATAGGCTTTTTAAATCTTTTAATTTGCCTTACCCGGATTGTGCAGAAGTTGATGAGAGAATAACAACGAAGATACTTTATGATGAGGAAGAAACTCTTGTGCAACGACCGCAGTACGATGAATGTCAACCTTCCTCGTCAAATGCTGTCGATACCCCTGCTGCCTCTACAGAAGAGGAATTCTTCAATCCGTTTCACTCTCAACAACAATCACCCATTGATGAGCTATCTTCGAACCAGGAAGACAATCTGCAAGTCAGTTCGGCTCCGACTACGAGTGTTCACAAAAATCACCCTTTGGAGAACGTGGTAGGTGATCTGTCCGACGGTGTACAAACAAGACGAAGCTTGAATGAGCACACTTGTGTTTACACAAGCATTAAATATACAGGCATCATTAACGAATGCTTGTACCCCTGCTTCATAAGCCAGATTGAACCAAAGAACTATCAAATGGCTCTCAAGGACAGCTCGTGGGTTGAAGCCATGCAAGAAGAGTTAGCCCAGTTCAAGAAGATGGAGGTTTGGAATTTGGGCAAAACCGAAAATGTGCATGCGATTGGCACAAAATGGGTTTTCAACTGCAAGAGAGATGAAAAAGGGATAATTATTAGGAACAAGGCGAGGCTGGTTGTAAAAGGTTTTAATCAGCAAGAGGGGATCGACTACAATGAAGTGTTTGCTCCTGTGGCGAGATTGGAAGCGATTCGATTGTTTTTGGCATTTGTGGCACACAAGGAGATGAAGGTGTTCCAGTTAGACGTGAAAAGTGTAGGTTCCCTGGACGGATCACACGAGATATCCCGATATACACAGGTGCGGAATCCCTGTGTAGATCGTTACGGACGTAGAACACAACCACACAAACACACGAATACGATACGAACAAACACACGTTATATTAATAACTCAACACGTGATACTTACAGACTCTCGACCTCATGTCACTTGACTCACTGAATTACACGTAACTTAACCACTTAAAACCAACACCAAAACGATAATCCGTAACCTATATAAATACACGACAACTTCGCCTCAGGCGAAGTTGTCCATAACTTCGCTCGTTCAACAAGTTCGCCTAGGCGAACTTGTCAACAACTTCGCTTGGTTAACAAGTTCGCCTAAGCGAACTTGTCAACAACTTCGCTTTAAACAAACAAATACATAAACAATATTACAGACTCGATTACAGACATTAGACATATGAACTACTAACATTTATGCACCAACAGACTCCCCCTTGGCAGTAGCTTCATATCTTGATCTTTCAGCTCTTGTCTCGTAATCCTGTATCTTCACGCGTGCACTCCTTCTCTAACACACACCGACACAACTCGTTGATACTTTCTTGCTTCTTCCTTCCAAGCTGGAATATAAAAGATCTTTTTCTCGTTAAGCATCTTCAGATCAGCTTGCGATAAGTTAACAAGATGCATCGGATCGTAAACTCTAAGAATCTCTTGTTCATCCTCATCTTCCATCACTGCCTCCGCTGTCTCACAATCAACGAACCACCACTTTAGGTCTTTGAGCACATCCTTGGGCATAAGCTTCATCGGTACTTCTTTAAGGCACCGGATTGGTTTATACTTCATAACCATCCAAGGCTTTCCATCAGCTCTCAAACCTCTATCCTTGTCTTCAACAAGTTTCCCTTTCTGTGGTTTCAACAGCTCAAACTTCTTTTCCTTTATGCTCTCTTTCCATACGATTTTCCCGATGACTCTAGCCATATTATCATCACTTCGATTGATCAACCCCAATCTGGCTAAGTCTTTAACCTCACATTCAGGCAGTGTGTTTAACGATCTCAACATTCTTCTAAGGTACTGAATTCCATCATATCGTTTAATCACGAAGAGCCGCAGCTGCTCATCATAAATCCAGCATATAATCCCTTTCTTTGCTTCAGCATAGCCCTTATTATTGTAACTCTTTTTGAACATGGTAGGGACTGCCGGTTTCTTTGTTTTAAAGAACCATTGAGCATATCCTTCCTTCCATCTCGGCTGCTCTTCCCATTCAGTATCTTCAACTGCCGTCTGATCACCCATATCGGCCTTCTCAACCTCTGGAATGTCATGTTCGACGTTTTCCTCTACTATCTCTCCTTCCTCAATCTCATTTTCCTCAATCTCAATCTGCTCACCGATCTTCTCAATCACATCACTCGGCAGCACATCTTCATCAAACAACACATCATCGCTGAACATATCATCGTCAAGTTCCTTCAACGCATCAATCACGTCATCATCAACCAACACCACATCATCACCACCAGAACCACCAGCCGCGTCGGCAGACTCCCCCTCAGCTGTGGAAGTACCAAGAGCTTGAGAAGTTCTTGGCAACTCACCACCTGCATCTTTCGATGCATTGGGATCATCGTCTCGGTCATTTCTTCTTTTCGTCCTTAGCTCGTCGCCCTTACAGCTCATCTCCCCCTGAGATGCCAAGAACTCCTTCAAGGCATCTATAATTTTCCCATGCTCAACCAGGAGGGATGACTGTAGTTGATTTGCTTCTACTAGGCGTTGAATAGTCTTCGATTGCTCTGCCACGATCCGCTCTAGTGAAGCTATTCTCTCTGAGTCTGACATAGGCGTAGGCGAGACATCAGAAACATGCGTAACCGCAGGTGGTACCATACCTGATAACCCTGCAGTAGTGACGACCGTTGACTCTACAAATCGTGCAACAACCACCGACTGAGTAAGCGTTGTAGGTGGTAGAGACACGATCTCCGGAGTCGACGTCTGGATAGTAGTGGTAGATGGAATGCTAGCAGATGATGTAGCCACCACGGGAACATCCGCAGCGCTTATACCTGTAACCTGTACAGCAGTAGGAACGATAGACATACCAGACAGTGCGGCCGGAGCAAAACGTACCATCCTCGAAGTCTCTCCAGCTCCCATGCCAGCACCTGTCCTTTCCCGTCTTGATCTTCTTATCAGCTTATGTATATCTTCTTCCTCTTCTGACTCATCATCATCCTCCGTTCTCTTTCTCTTCCCAAAAGTTCTCTCTCGAGACACCATCAACCGTCTCCCCTCATTCATGATCTCATCCAAATCTGAGTCAGCCATCGATGTAGCTGCTCTAGTAGCACTCACACCCGAACCCTGTGCAGCAGAGACCTGCACCTCTTCAACTTGATCCATATCGAAATAACCTTGACCTCCAAAGACAGCATCAAGATCTATATCCTCTGCAGCCGACACAACAGGCACAGCAGATGCAGCTTGAGTTGCTCTTGCCTGTCGCGGTTGAGGATCTCTGAACTCGTCCCCACCAGCAGGAACATACTCTGGGTTGATTAAAAACCCAAACAGTGGAGTATGCCTTGGACGACGTTCAGGGTTGCTCCTCGCACTCGAAGTGCGTCATTGAGCAAAGATACGTTTGCTCACAGATTCCACGTATCTGATCGGTCGTCTCTGAGGTAGATTCGGAGCCACATGGTTCAATATCATCTGGATGAAACGTGGGTACATAATGAACCGCTCCCGAGCCATCGCCCTTCTCTGTCTGTCAATCTCGTAAAAGACCATCTGACTAAAACTATAGTGTTTATTGTAAGTCAGTGCAGTCATTGCGGACTGCATGGTCGCACCCATACCGTCAGTGCCCGCCTTCCTTCCTGACATGCAAACTATCATGACGTGCATAAGGAAGCGCCACTGATCAAGCAGAAAACCCTTCCGTCTCTGTGTATCGCCTAATGGACCAGAATAGCCCATTCATAGAAACGCTCCATCACGAAACGGAGCCACAAACTCAGTTGGGTCGTCCCTCGTCTCTTCTCCAAACCGTAATGCCACCCGAATCTGTTCAGAATTGAACTGAACTTGTTGATTGTTCACAGTCGCTCGCATGACCGGGGGCTCAACACGACAGTCGTATTCTACCGTCTGCCAAAAGTCTTCGATATTTGGTAAGGATATCGGCAGAGTGTTTGTGATGGCATGAAAAATCCTCGAGCGTATGAGGAAAGTAATAATCTCGCGGTAATCCTCAACGCCGCTCGCTTCCGGGTCAAGGGTGATGTACATATTGTGACCCGGGTAAAATTGACGTTGGTTATCACCATCGTCTCCTCCTGCACCTCCAGCACCAGCTACCGCAGCCATATCTGCAACAAACTAACCAAGTTAGATAAACGTTAATGAATAACACAAGTTCGCTGGTTACCATGAGCGAAGTTGTGATAAACTCTGTATAGGCGAAGTTAAAGATGAGGCGAAGTTGGGAACAACTTTGCTTCAGCTTTAAGTTCGTCTAATTAATATTAAGTAAAAATGATCCAGGCGAAGTTAATGTTAACTTCGCCTCATCTCAACATCGCCTCAGGCGAATTTAAGTTTCAGGCGAAGTTACGGATAACTTCGCCTCAGGCGAACTTAAGCTTCAGGCGAAGTTACGGATAACTTCGCCTAAACCCTAACTTCGCCTGAATCTGAAACGGCGACAGTAAGGTTAATGCAAACATCGAAAATCTGATGTTTCGGCTAGTTTAGACGATTAAGAACCCTTAAACCAAGCTTTTTAAGGACATGTTGACGATCAGTATGGTTATTAACACGTAACAGCAAGTTTTGAAAGACCGATTTGAAGGTCCGACGGTTCGAGGTTCATAATCGGGTCGAAACGACCACTGATTATCATTGAAGAACAATGAATATACGATGTAATGGCATCACCAACCTTGAAACGTAACGGAAACTGAGAAATAAGAACAAGTAAACTGAATAAAGATAAGTTCGCCGGATAATCAAGTAAGTTCGCCGGATAAGTTCGCTGTTTTTTTGAAAAGTGATGAACAGTTTGACGATTGAACATCCTTATATAGGGTCTGGGTTATACAGGCGAAGTTACGGATAACTTCGCCTAGGCGAAGTTATTCACAACTTCGCCTGTTTAACAACATCGCCTATATTTACCAAATCAAACCTTATAATTTGAACATTTTTCAATTAACTCTTTAAAACTTCCCTTTAAGAAATAAATGACATGATCAATTCTAAGTAACCAGTTAAAAAAAATCATAAAACTATCTAAGTACAAAAACTTTAAAGTTTAAAGTATAAGGGATCAAATTTCAGTCTAGTTAGGGACTACCACGTTTTAGAAAAGATCCGAACAGGAATCATACTAATTACGTGACTGTCACATAGATTCGTGTTTAGCTGTATTATGACATATAGAGACAGGTTGTAAGCAGGTAAATAACTTAAGATGGTTTTCATCGTTTCTGTGATACGAGTTAGATTCAATTAAGCCTCAAAATTTAAGTGGGCATCAACTCAGAAATATTGATGCCTCATATCTCTCCTCAAAGCGTATTTGGCTTTCCCCAAGTCACCCCGAATTTACTTCGACCCATAGTGTCTGATTAAACTTGTAAGTATTCTTGATCTGCTTCCTGTTCTTCTCTCTTACTCAATGATTGTGAAGTCTTGATTTTGTCATCTCTAAAATGTTTCAATAACTCCAATTTTTTTTTTTTTCCGAATAAACATAGACTTCAAAGTAGAAATTAACTGCAAGTCCCGAATCTGGATCACTGCAGTATCTTGAGACGCTATCTTCACGGGAATCAGAACACACATGGGCTCGTGTATGACTGGGTAATCGCTTTTCTGCCTATCATTCGGAAAGATATATATGAAGACATGCAAAACTCTTAAGGAGTTTCCACGTAAAATCAAGTAAATTTAGTTTGTATCACATCTACTTTTACGCACCATAAAAAGTTACCATGACATACAATGACTGTCCTAAAGCCTTTTAAGCCTAATAACTTCACTAGCTAAGCACACAGAATTAGTATATCTATCATTTTCCAAGGTTGGATCAATTTTCTGTTAAACATAGCTAACGAACTTCTTACGAAGTAACAGACTTGAAAAATAATTTCATTTCCCCTTTTCTTTCAAAATTTTAACATTAATCGCCCCGACCAAAACAAAGTCTCCAGGTAAACGGCTATCCCGAAGATCCAATGGATCAGCTGGACCGACCACATACTAGTATGTGTCCTTCTAACTAAGTATGATCGACTAATTTTAAGCGAAAGAATGAAAAACTCATCATAAACCGCCCCGGTCACTATCAGTAATCTGGTTAATGGCTATCCTCAAAATCTACAAGTAGAAAATGAGTACCAAAACATATCCGAAGACAAGTCCTTCAAACTGATGTAACCGACATATTTTTAAGCGATTAGTGACGTTGTTTTGTTTTGTTTTTTTTTAAATATCACAAGAAAAGCATGGTTACTCGGGATTGATCATCCCATTCAGTTCAATAAGGTTTTGAAATCTGGATTTGTCAAACGCTTTAGTATATAAATCAGCGAAATTATCAAGCGTATCCACCTTTTCAAGCACAATCAATTTATTCTCAGCACAATCCCGTATAAAATGATGACGTATGTCAATATGTTTAGTTTTACTATGTTTCACGGGATTGTTAGTTACTGAGATAGCAGCTGTGTTATCAATGCAAATAGGAGTAAGTAAGAAATTCAGACCATAGTCGCGCAACTGTTGTTGTATCCAAAGAACCTGAGAGCAGCAGTTGGATGCTGCCATGTATTCTGCCTCACAGGTTGAAATTGCGACTGAAGTCTGCTTCTTGCACTGCCACGACACCAATCTGCCACCAAGAAACTGACATCCTCCAGTTGTTGACTTCCGACTCTGATTGCACCCTCCATAATCAGAATCTGTGTAAGCGACTAGCTCCAAGTCTCCTCCTCTCGGGTACCACAACCCCAGCTTCGGCTTGCCCTTGAGATACCGCAGTATCCTCTTTGCACCTTTCAAATGAGATTCTTTTGGATTTGCCTGAAAACGTGCACAAAGACAAACAGCAAACATTATATCAGGCCTAGATGCAGTTAAGTACATTAAAGAACCTATTATTGCCCGATATTGAGTTGGGTCCACATCTGCATCACCGTCTACTTCAGCACCCAATTTGTGATTGACGCAGATTGGAGTATCATATGGAGAACTGTCCTCCATCTTGAAGCGCTTGAGCACATCATGAACATACTTCGTCTGATGAATGAACATCCCGTCCTTCTTCTGATCAACCTGCAATCCTAGAAAGAAAGTTAGTTCACCCATAGCACTCATTTCAAACCTTTTCTTCATGACGGCTTCAAACTCCTGACACATGGAGACTTTTGACGCAGCAAATATAATGTCATCCACGTAGACTTGTACCAGCAGGAAGTCGCTTCCATCTCTTTTGAAGAACAACGTGCTATCAATTTTCCCTATTTCAAAACCATTCTCGAGCAAGTAATCCGATAAAGTTGAATACCAGGCATGAGGTGCCTGATGTAATCCATACAACGCCTTGCTCAACCTGTACACGTGATCTAGAAAGTCTGGGTCAGGAAAACCCGGAGGTTGCTCAACATACACAACCTCATCAACTTTCCCATTCAAAAACGCACTCTTCACATCTAGTTGAAACACCTTCATCTTTTCATAAGCAGCAAACGCTAAAAACAATCTTATGGCTTCCAACCTAGCGACAGGAGCGAACACTTCGTTATAATCAATCCCCTCTTGTTAATTAAAACCTTTAACGACTAGCCTCGCCTTGTTTCTTATAATAATCCCCTTATCATCTCTCTTGCACTTAAACACCCATTTTGTGCCTATCGCATGCACATTCTTTGGTTTTTCAACCAAAGTCCAAACTTCCATCTTCTCGAATTGAGCCAACTCTTCTTGCATGGCTTCGACCCACGAGCTGTCCTTTAAAGCCATTTGATAATTCTTCGGTTCAATCTGGCTTATAAAGCAGGTGTACAGGCATTCATTGATTATTCCTGTCTCCTTAATGCTTGTATAAACACAGGTGTGCTCATTCAAGCTACTTCTTGTTTGTACACCGGAGGACACATCACCAATCACATTATCCAAAGGGTGATCTTTATGAATTCTCGTGGTCGGAACAGAACCGACATGCAAATTATCTTCCAAATTAGAAGAGATCTCGTCAATGGTTGTCTCATGCTGAGAGTGAAAAGGATTGATAAATTCTTCTTCAGCTGAGGCAGCAGGGGTACCGATAGTGTTTGATGAGGAATGTTGACATTTATCAATCAGCTGTCTTTGCAATAGATTTTCTTCCTCATCGAGTATCATCTTCGTCGCAACTCTTTCTTCTTCTTCAGAAATTTCCAACTCCGGTATGTTAAAAGACTTAAAAAGCTTAACATAGTCGAAAAGCTCAGCAGGTCCATTGCTTGGTTTTGGCGGTTGGTAACTTGTGATGTCGGTGTTATACACCACCTCCACCTAGCAGGTCGAAGTATTGAAGACACGTCTGTTGGGAGTACCAACAACATAACCGACTAAGATTCCTTCATCTGCTACTTCGCCAAATTTAGAATTTGTCTTCAAGATCGAACAAGGGGACCCGAATGGTTCAAGACCACTCAAGTTGGGCTTCCTTCCATGCATAAGCTCGTAACACGTTTTACCAAGTCTCTTAACGGTTAACACTCTATTCAGAACATAGCAGGCTGTAGCAACTGCTTCAGCCCAGAACATCACAGGAAGCTTTGAATCTGCCAGCATAGTTCTGGCTCCTTCAATTAAAGTTCGATTCTTCCTTTCAGCCACTCCATTCTGTTGCGGAGTATACGGAGCGCTGTATTGGTGTTCAATTCCTTTCTGAAGACAGAAGATCTCCATCTCAAAATTCTTGAACTCCGTTCCATTGTCACTCCTGATGAACTTAACTGTTTTACCCATGACGTTCTCAACCTTGGTAATCAAATTCTTCACCATTTGAGCCGTCTCATCTTTCGATTTCAGAAAATATACCCACGAATATCGCGAGTAGTCATCAGTGATCACCAAGCAGTAAGAAGTACCTCCTAGACTTTTTGTATTCACGGGACCGAAGAGATCCATGTGAAGCAGTTCTAGAGTACTGGCAATAGAGTTGACCTTCTTGGTGAGATGGGATTTCTTGTGTTGCTTTCCCTTCTTGCATGCTATACATTTGTCTTCAAAGTTAAAACTTTTCAAGGGAACGCCCATCACAAGTCCATTCCTGACAATGTGGTTCATCTTCCGAAGATGAATGTGGCCCATCCTCCTGTGCCACAGTTCGGATTCCGATTCGCTTTCTTTCGTCATTAAACATGATTCTTCCGTGGCCATTTCAGTAGACCTCATATCCATTACATAAGTATTTGTATCACGTGGAGCTTTCATCACTATCCACTCGTCTGGTATCTGAAAACCAGGCTTCAACACGATAGCCTCATTCTTCGTGAAATGAACAGTGTATTCCTTATCACAAATCTGCGACACACTCAGCAGATTGTGCTTCAACTCTTCTACAAAGTTCACATTCTCAAGAGTCATTTTTCCATTGGACACTGTTCCTTTTCCAGTAATTCTGCCTCAACTTTCACCGGCAAAGCTAACTCTCGCTCCTTGAACAGGTTTTAAGTCGTGCAACAAGTATTTGTTACCCGTCATGTGCCGGGAACAGCCGCTATCTACAATCCAAAGACTGTGGGCAGCCCTGTTCAATTGTTCCTGCACAATAAAGCAAAGGATTAGAATCTAGGGACCCAAGACCAATTGGTCTTGGATCTATACATCCCGTACTTCTGCTTTCCAAAGTTAGCATCTGGATAATTCCTGTCAGTCCTATTAGGAAATCTCCTTGGATATTGAGTGTGAGGTCTTCCAAACCTATGTATATTGAAAGTATTATATCTTGTGGTTTGATTATTAGCATTGTTAAACTGAGGTTTGTTTCTGTGAAAACCTGAATTAGTTACATTTCGGAACTTTGAAGGGTTTTCATTTTTAGCAGTATTAAAATTCCCATTAGGCTTATGCTCAGTTTTAATAGGCCTCACACCTCTGAATTTCGGCGTCAGAGGGCAATCTGCAACAAGATGTCCTAACTTATTACACCTAAAACAACACCTATGTTCCATTTTCTTTTCAAAGGTTGTTTTGGATGTCGAGGCTGTGTTACCGGCCGTTCGTCTCTCATAAGGTGGGACGTACGGGTTGAGGGGGGTACTCTTTTTATAAGTTTTATCTTTTTCTCCACCAGTGGGTAACACTACCTTCTCTTTTGTCTTACCCGATTCGGACAACTTATCCGAATCCGATGAGACTGGACTCGTAACAGAACTTTTCACACTTGAAACAGGCGAACTCGTTTCGCCACTACTAACACTTGGTTTTTTACTCGTAACCTTGATTGGAACTGTCTGAGGAACTTCAAAATCAACAGATTTCTGAACACTAGGGTTAAAAGTGTAATTGTGGTTATAAGGTGGTGGAACCTCGTGATAACCAATTCCTCCCCTCTTCGCAGAGGTACCTTGATCACTAACAAGGTGATCAAGAATAGCTGAGGAATTTCTGAACTGCTCAAGTTTTCGGTTCAGTTCCACCACTTTCACCTGGTGGTCAGCAATCTGCTTTTCTCGTTCAGCAATCAGTTTAGTCTTTTCTTCTAAAACCTCATAACTTAGATCAATTACTTCAATTTTTTCAGCAAGTTTTGTTTTTAAGCTTTTAACATCTTTTTCACACGCTTTTATTTTAACTTTGTAACTGTTTTCTCTTGCTTTCATAAAGTGATGATCTTCTTTAAGAGTTTTAAATTCAGCATCTAAACGAACATACTGATCAGTTATGGTAGCAAGTTGCTCAGACAAATTCTCACATTTAGTACAAATAGGTTTAGAACTTACCTCGGAGAGTTGATCCTTGTTATCTGCCATGAAAGCTTTTTCCTTACCAGTAGCTTTCTCTTCTCCGGTAATCTTCTCACATTCTTCATTCTCAACCTTAGCCATATTTGCCTGTTCACTAGTTTCATTCGAATGCAGGTTCCAGTTGTATTCACCTGCTTCTCTGGACATCATGGCATTGATTTCCTTACTATTCCCAATGTCCTGTGCAGACCGGCCATGACCACGTTCAACTCGCTCGTTTCTGCACTCTTTGGCAAAGTGCCCGTTTTGTTGACAGTTATAGCACCTCACCTTAGACTTGTCGAACCCTGGCCTGCCACCAACAAACTTTCTCCCCGTCTTTCTCATAAACTTATTCACTCTCCTCACTATCATGGCCATCTGCCATTGTAAATCCATTTCCTCCAGATCATCAGCATCGATCTGGTCATAGTCTTCATCCAGCATCGCTGGATCAACAACCTTTCCTTGAATATAGTTTTCATATGAAGCAATAAACGAAGCATAGAGGCCAAACTGCTCTTCAGCAGATTTGACGCTCATTGGCATCTTAGAGTAATTATTGCTTGAGGAACTTGAAGATCCACTAATCTTGCTTGCTGTCTGTTGAGTACCACTTGATCCACCCGCAACAAAGCAAACATCTCCATTTGAGTTTACTGACACATGCCCCTCCTGTGAAGACTTGTCACAAGACTCGCCCTTCGAGTAGTAGGCGGCAGAATCAGTCTTTGAACTTGAATTTGAGTTTACTTTAGCACCGTACATGCCTGGATCTTGAACCTGATCCATAGATGTTTCTTTTCTTACCATATTAAGCTCAAAAGTTCTGAGCTTGTTGACAGTGGTTTCAAGATCATAAGTAGGGAAGTCCTTGTCTTCCCTCATCAGTACAGTATACATCTCCCATTTTGGTGGGAGGGCATCGAGAAGCTTTTCCACAATCTCTTCTTCTCGGTAGGAAATGGAGTAGTTACTCAATTCAGTCATTAGATGATAATATCGAGTGATAATATCATCAAGAGATTCGTTCTTCAAGTACTTAAAGACTGAAAATTGAGTTTTGAGCAACTTTATCTTTGACGCCCGAATACCTACATTCCCTTCAAATCTGTTCTCAAGAGCTTCCCAAAGCTCTTTAGCTGATGTATACTTTCTGAACGTATGGAGGATCTCCTGTGGAAGAGCCATTGTGATTGCAGCATGAGCCTTGCTTTCGGCTTCATACATCTTTTTCTCCTCCTCTTCCATTTTACTGTATTTCTTGATTTGGTCTCGACCCTCATACTCCATGACTGGTGGAATATATCCATCTTGGATGCATACCCACATTTTCGCATCCTGGTACTTAACGTATTGTATGAACCGATCCTTCCACGCGACAAAATCGGTTCCCTTCAGCAACCTTGGTGTAGGTTCCTGGACGGATCGTACACAGGATGTCGCTAACAACGCAGGTGCGGAATCCCTGCGCAGGTAGATACGAGTGTAGAGAGTGTAGAGGTCGAACACACGAGCAATAAACCAACCACGTTATATTGATAGCAAACACGTGACACGAGGTCACTATTACAGAGAATATCACGTAACACTCTTAGTGAAACACTGAAACGAAACCTAAAACAATCAACTTCAAACTGTTTCGCTGAAACAGTTTATATACACGACAACTTCGCCATTGGCGAAGTTGTCAATAACTTCGCTGATTCAACAAGTTCGCCATAGCGAACTTGTTGACAACTTCGCGTGTTACAAACTAAACATAATCAAAACATAATTACATTACAGACTCGATTACAAATGCTAGACTATGAACTACTGACAAACATGTACCAACAGACTCCCCCTTGGCAGTAGCTTCATATCTTGATCTTAAAATCTTGAGTCTTGTAATCTGCACCTCTACGCGTGCGCCCCTTCTCTTACACATACCGACACTACCCGTTGATATTTCCTAGCTTGATCCTTCCAATCAGGAATGTAGAAGATCTTCTTCTCGTTGAGCACTTTCAAATCAGCCTGCGACAGATTAACAAGATGCATCGGGTCGTAAACCCGAAGTACTTCTTGTTCATCCTCATCTTCCATTACCGCCTCAGCTGTCTCACAATCCACGTACCACCATTTTAGATCTTTGAGCACGTCCTTGGGCATGAGCTTCATCGGTACTTCTTTAAGGCACCGGATCGGTTTGTACTTCATGACCATCCAAGGTTTTCCATCAACTCTCAGACCTCTATCCTTGTCTTCGACAAGTTTCCCTTTTTGTGGTTTCAGTAGCTCAAACTTTTTTCTCTTTAACGCACTCTTTCCACACGATCTTCGCGATGATTCTAGCCATGTTGTCTTCACTTCTATTTACCAATCCCAATCTGGCTAAATCTTTTACTTCACATTCTGGTAGTGTGTTTAGAGATCTCAACTTTCTCTGGAAGTACTGAACGCCATCGTATCTCTTGATCACAAAGAGCCGCAGCTGCTCGTCGTATAACCAGCAGATAATACCTTTCTTGGCTTCCGCGTATCCCTTAATATTGTAACTTTTTCTGAACATCTTAGGGACCGCCGGCTTCTTCGTTTTCACGAACCAGTGGGCACAACCCTCCTTCCATTTCGGTTGTTCCTCCCACTCAGCCTCTTCCTCCACGTTCTCATCACCCAAACCTGGTCTCTCAACCTCCGGAATCTCATGTTCTACGGAGTCATCAACAATCTCACCTTCTTCCAACACGTTTTCAACCGTAATCTGCTCTCCAATCCTCTCAATCTCATCAACTGGCAACACATCATCTTCAATCATAAACTCATCATCCTCCTCATCCAACTCTTTCAATGCGTCGATCACATCTTCAACATCAGCATCATCATCAACCGCTACAACGTCGTCACCAGCTGCATTTGTAGACTCCCCCTCAGTTGTGGAAGCCCCAAGAGCCTGAGAGGTTCTTGGCAGCTCACCACCTGCACCGGAAGGTGCATTGGGATCATCGTCATGATCTTCTCTCCTTTTCGTCCTCAACTCATCACCCCTACAAGTCTTCTCCCCCTGAGATGCCAAGAATGCCTTGAAGGCATCTATCACTCTTCCGTGTTCAACTAGGAGAGCTGCTTGTAGTCGATTGGATTCCACTAGGCTTTGAATGGTCTTTGACTGTTCAGCAACAATCCGCTCTAGCGAAGTAATCCTCTCAGAATCTGATGTAGGCAATGGAGTTGGCGGGACATCAGTAGCAGAAGTGACCGCAGGTGGTACACTTGGTAACCCTGCAGTTGTAGTAATGGTCGACTCAACGAATCGTGCAACTACCACCGGTGGATTAAGCGGTTGGGGTGGTAGAGACACAACTGCTGGTGCCGACGTCTCGACAGCAGTAACCTGTGCTGTGGAAGGAATAAGAGACATACCAGACAAGGCAGGTGGAGCAAAACGTACCAGCCTTGAAGATTCTCCAGCTCCCGAACCCATACCTCTCTGTTCTCTTCTTGAACGTCTAAGCACAATCTGCACTGCCTCCTCTTCATCAACTTCTTCCTCATCCTCGTCCACAGTTCTCGGCCTCTTACCCGTAGTCCTTTCCCGAGACACCATAAGTCGTCTCGCCTCAGCAAACGTTTCGTCCAGATCGGAGTCAGCTACCGAAGTAGCTGCTCTAGTAGCATCCATAGACTGAGGACCCGAGACATCCATATCAAACAAACCATGTCCACCAAAAGCAGCATCTAGATCAACATCTTCAGCAGTAGACACAGCATGAGATACAGTAGCTGGCACAGCAGCAGAGACAACAGTAGATACAACAGGCGCAGCTGATACAGCATGAGGTGCTGCCGCCTGATGTGGTTGCGGATCTCTGAACTCGTCCCCTCCTGCAGGAACATTGATGAGATACCCGAATAATGGAGTATGCCTGGGACGCAGCTCAGGCTTGCTACGAGTGCTCGAAGTGCGGCACTGCGCAAAGATACGTTTCGTCACGCATTCGACGTATCTGATTGGGCGTCTCTGTGGTAGCGACAGAGCGACATGATTCAAAATCATCTGCAAGAAACGAGGATACATAGTGAATCGCTCGCGCGCCACAGCCCGTCTCTGACGATCGATCTCGTAGAATATTAGCTGACTAAAAGAATATCTGTGGTTGTAAGTCAGCGCAATCATGGCCGATTGCATCGTCGCGCCCATCCCGTCTGTTCCTGCCTTCCTGCCGGACATTCATACAATCAACACATGCATCAGGAAGCGCCATTGATCCAGCAGAAACCCTTTCCTCCTCTGCGAGTCCCCTAGCGGACCCGAATAACCCATCCTCAAATAAGCTCCATCCCGGAAAGGAGCCACGAACTCCGTTGGGTCATCTCTTGTTTCTTCACCGAACTGCAGAGCCAACCGTATGTCTTCCGAGGAAAACTGTATGTTATGACCATTTACGGTTGCTCGCATCACCGGAGGCTCAGGCCTGCAATCATAGTACACTGTCTGCCAAAAGTCTTCAATGTTAGGCAGAGAAATGGGCAGTGTATTAGTGAGTGCGTGAAAGACTCTTGATCGCAGGAGAAACGTGATAATCTCCCTGTAGTCTTCTACGCCTCGTGCGTCTGGATCTAACGTGATGTACTGGTTATGGGCTGGAAAGAATTGTCGTTGCTCATCACCATCATCACCACCAGCACCTCCAACAGCAGCCATATCTGCACAAAACAAAACAAGTTAGACAGTGTGTAAGCAACTCACAAGTTCGCTAAGTACCACAAGCGAAGTTGTGATTAAAACTATACAGGCGAACTTAACAGTGAGGCGAAGTTGGGAACAACGTCGCTTCAACTGTAATTTCGTCTAAAAACTGTTAAGTAAAATGGTATAGGCGAAGTTGATGATAACTTCGCCAAATCACAACATCGCCACAGGCGAACTTGAGTTCAAGGCGAAGTTACGGATAACTTCGCCACAGGCGAAATTAAGCTTCAAGGCGAAGTTATGGATAACTTCGCCACAGGCGAAATTAATCTCCTGGCGAAGTTGTGGATAACTTCGCCTAAACCTTAACTTCGCCTGAATCTGAAACGCCGACTGTTCAGATTCATTGGTTTAGATCCGATGTTTTCGGACCGATTTGACGATATAGCAATGAAGAACAACATATTGTAATGGTGTTAAGACGAAAAGCTCGTCCATGAACACGTAACGTAAGGTTGAAAAACTTGGTTTCGAAGGTTCGACGACCCGAGGTCTCGAACCGGGTAAACCTATAACGAGCGAGTAAGATTGGATGAAATTGACACCACATACCACGAGTATAGTAGAAACTAGAAACACAAGATTGAAATCGAATGATAATAACAAGATCGCCGGAATACTTTGGTTTGATAATATGTTCGCCGGAAGTTCGAAAATAATGATACTGTTACTGTATCAAAAGCCTTATATAGGGCAGAGTTGGTTCAGGCGAAGTTACGCTTAACTTCGCCTAGGCGAAGTTAATCACATCTTCGCCGAATTCAACAACTTCGCCCGTAATTTCAAAATCAGCCCTTTAAGTTTGAAGAATCTTGTACTTAAGATTATAAGTTTCCAAAAAGAGTTAAACAAAAATGATCAAGACCCAGTAACCAATAATAAAATAATATTACTACAAAAATAGAAAAACTTATAAAATTTTAACGAAATAAGGGATCAAATTTCAGTCTAGTCAGGGACCACTACGTTTTAGAAAAGATCCTAACAGGAATCATACTAACTATGTGACTGGCACTTGGATCCGTGTTTAGCTGTATTATGACATAGAGAAACAGGTTGTAAGCATGTAAATAACTTAAATGGTTTTCATCATTTCTGTGATACGGATTAAGGTTCAGTTAAGCTCAAAAATTTAAGTTGGCAACAACTCAGAGATAATGATGTCTTCTATCTATTCTCAAAGCGTATTTGGCTATACCCAAGTCACCCCGAGTTAACTTCGACCCATAGTGTCTGATTAACTTGTAGATACTCGTTGTCTGCTTCCCGTTCTCTTCTTACTCCAGACTTGAGAAGTCTTGATTGTTTCTATATCTCATATGTACTAAAAATATACATTTTTTTTTTTTTTTTTTTAAACCAAACATTCTTATTGACTTCGGAGTACTAAACTACTGCAAGTCCCGAATCTGGATCACTGCAGTGTCTTGAAATGCTTTCTTCACGGGAATCAGAACACTCACGGGCTAGTGTATGACTGGGTAGTCGCTTTTCTGCCTATCATTCGAAAAGATATGTGTGAAGACATTCAAAACTCTTAAGAAGTTTCCACGTAAATTCGAGTAGTTTAAGTTAGTATCACATACACTTTTACGCACCATAAAAATTACCATGACATACAATGACTGTTCTAAAGCCTTTTAAGCCTAATAACTTCACTAGTTAAGCACACACAATCAGTATATATATCATTTTCCATGGTTGGATCAATTTTCTGTTAAACACAGCAAAGAACTTCTTACGAAGTAATAGACTTGAAAAGTAATTTCATTTCCCTAAAAAAATTTGATTTCAATCGCCCCAATCACGTCAAAGTCGTCAGGTAAACGGCTATCCTGAAGATCCAATGGATCAACTGGACCGACCACATACAAGTATGTGTCCTTCTTACTAAGAATGACCGACTAATTTTCAGCAACTGAAATAATACACGTCATAACTGCCCCAGTCACTTTCAGTCTTCCGGTTAATGGCTATCCTCATTTTCTAAGTCGAAAACGAGGACCAAAACATATCCGAGGATATGTCCATCAAACTGAGGTAACCGACTAATTTTAAGCAATAATGACACTTTTTTTTTTTTTTTTTTTTTTTTTTTAAATAAATCAAAGACATGGTTACTCGGGATTGATCATCCCGTTTAGCTCAATTAGGTTATGAAATCTGGATTTATCAAACGCTTTTGTAAACAAGTCAGCAAAATTTTCAAGTGTATCAACTTTTTCGATCTTGATAAGTTTCTTCTCAGCACAATCCCGTATGAAGTGATGACGAATGTCAATATGCTTAGTTTTACTGTGCTTCACGGGATTGTTAATTACTGAGATGGCGTCAGTGTTATCAATTAAAATAGGAGTGAGTAAGAAATTCAGACCATAGTCGCGCAATTGTTGCTGAATCCACAAAACCTGAGAGCAGCAGTTGGATGCTGCCATGTATTCAGCTTCGCAAGTTGAAATTGCAACTGATGTCTGTTTCTTGCACTGCCAGGAAACTAATCTTCCTCCAAGAAACTGACAGCCTCCTGTTGTAGACTTCCGACTCTGATTACAACCTCCATAATCAGAATCTGTATATGCCACCAGTTCAACGTCTCCTCCCTTTGGGTACCACAACCCTAGTTTCGGCTTGCCCTTGAGATACCGCAAAATCCTCTTCACACCTTTCATGTGAGATTCCTTTGGGTTTGCCTGAAAACGAGCACAAAGACAAACAGCAAACATTATATCAGGCCTAGAAGCAGTTAAATACATTAATGAACCTATTATCGTCCGATACAGAGTAGGGTCCACATCTGCATCACCATCTGATTCAGCGCCCAATTTGTGATTGACGCAGATTGGAGTGTCATATGGAGAACTGTCCTCCATCTTGAATCTCTTTAGCACATCATGAACGTACTTCGTTTGATGAATGAACATCCCATCCTTCTTCTGATCAACCTGCAATCCTAGAAAGAAGGTTAGTTCACCCATAGCACTCATCTCGAATCGTTTCTTCATGACAGCCTCAAAATCTTGACACATGGATACTTTTGATGCAGCAAAAATGATATCATCCACGTAGACTTGAACCAGTAGGAAGTCACATCCTTCTCTCTTCACAAACAACGTACTGTCAATCAATCCCCTTTCAAAACCATTTTCCAGCAAGTAGTCCGATAACGTTGAATACCAGGCACGAGGTGCCTGATGTAACCCATATAACGCCTTGCTCAACCTGTATACGTGATCAGGAAAGTCTGGCTCAGGAAAACCCGGAGGTTGCTCAACATACACAACCTCATCAACTTTCCCGTTTAGAAACGCGCTCTTCACATCCAACTGAAATACCTTCATCTTTTTAAATGCAGCAAACGCCAAAAACAATCGAATCGCTTCTAACCGGGCAACAGGAGCGAAAACCTCATTGTAGTCAATACCCTCTTGCTGATTAAAACCTTTAACAACCAGCCTCGCCTTATTTCTTACAATAATTCCCTTATCATCTCTCTTACACTTGAACACCCATTTTGTGCCTATAGCATGCACATTCCTTGGTTTTTCAACCAAGGTCCAAACTTCCATTTTCTCGAACTGAGCCAACTCTTCTTGCATGGCCTCGACCCACGAGCTGTCCTTTAAAGCTATTTGATAATTCTTTGGTTCAATTTGGCTTATAAAGCAGGAGTACAAACATTCGTTCAGTATACCCGTTTCCTTAATGCTTGTATAAACACAGGTGTGCTCATTCAAGCTACTTCTGGTTTGTACACCAGAGGACACATCACCTATAATATTCTCCAATGGGTGATCTTTGTGAATTCTCGTGGTCGGAACAGCACCGACATGTAAATTGTCTTCCAAGTTTGAAGAGATCTCATCTATGGTTGTTTCTGGCTGAGAGTGAAAAGGATTAATAAATTCATCTTCAGTTGAGGCCGCAGGGGTATCGATCGTGTTTGATGTGGAAGGTTGAGATTTCTCAAAAATCTGATGTTGCAATATATTCTCTTCCTCATCAAGTATCATCTTCGTCACAGCTCTTTCGTCTTCTTCAGAAATTTCCAAATCAGGTACGTTAAACGACTTAAAAAGTTTAACATAGTCGAAAAGCTCAGCAGGTCCATTGCTTGGTTTTGGCGGTTGGTAACTAGTAATGTCAGTGTTACAAACCACCTCCACCTTGCAAGTCGACGTATCGAAGACCCGTCTGTTGGGTGTCCCAACAACATAACCGACTAGGATTCCCTCATCGGCTACTTCACCAAATTTCGAATTAGTCTTCAAAATCGAACAAGGAGACCCAAATGGTTCAAGACCGCACAAGTTGGGCTTCCTTCCGTGCATAAGCTCGTAGCAAGTTTTTCCAAGTCTCTTAACGGTTAACACCCTATTCAGAACATAGCAGGCTGTAGCAACTGCTTCAGCCCAGAACATCACAGGAAGCCTCGAGTCTGCCAGCATAGTTCTGGCTCCTTCAATTAACGATCGGTTCTTCCTTTCAGCCACTCCATTCTGTTGTGGAGTATACGGAGCGTTGTATTGATGTTCAATTCCCTTCTGAAGACAGAAGATTTCCATATCAAAGTTCTTGAACTCTGTCCCATTGTCGCTTCTGATGTATTTAACTGATTTACTCATGACGTTCTCAACTTTTGTAATTAGATTCTTCACCATCTGAGTTGTCTCGTCTTTTGTTTTCAGAAAATATACCCACGAGTATCGCGAGTAGTCATCAGTTATCACCAAGCAGTAAGAAGTACCACCTAGACTTTGTACATTCACTGGACCGAAGAGATCCATATGAAGTAGTTCTAGAGTACCGGCAATTGAATTGATCTTCTTGGTGAGATGGCTTTTCTTGTGTTGTTTTCCCTTCGTGCATGCTATACATTTCTCTTCAAAGTTAAAACTCTTTAAGGGAACGCCCATCACAAGCCCATTCTTGACAATGAAGTTCATCTTCCGAAGATGAATATGTCCCATTCTCCTGTGCCACAATTCTGATTCTGATTCGCTTGCTTTTGTCATTAAACAAGATTCTCCAGTGGCCATTTCAGTAGACCTCATATCCATCACATATGTATTCGTTTCACGTGGAGCTTTCATCACTATCCATTCGTCTGGTATTTGAAAACCAGGCTTCAATACGATCGCTTCATTCTTTGTGAAATGAACAGTGTAATCTTTATCACAAATCTGTGACACACTCAGCAGATTGTGCTTTAATTCCTCCACAAAGTTCACATTTTCAAGTGTCATTCTCCCATTCGACACAGTTCCTCTACCAGTAATCCTACCACCGCTCTCACCAGCAAAACTAACTCTTGCTCCCTGAACAGGTTTTAAATCTTGCAACAAGTGTTTGTTGCCCGTCATGTGCCGGGAACAGCCGCTATCTACAATCCAAAGATTGTTGGCAGCCCTGTTCAACTGTTCCTGCACAATAAAACAAGGAGTTAGAATCTTGGGACCCAAGACCAATTGGTCTTGGATCGATACGTCCCGTACCCTGGCTTTCTCAAGTTAGCATCAGGATAATTTCTGTAAGTCCTGTTAGAAAATCTCCTTGCAGATTGAGGGTAAAGCCTCCCAAACCTTTGTGAATTTTCAGTGTTATATCTTTTGGTTTGGTTGTAAAACTGAGGTTTGGTTTTATGAAAACTTGAATTTGTTACATTTTGGTATTTTTTAAAGTTTTCATTTTTAGCAGTAACAAAATCACGCTTATCCTCAGTTGTATTTGGCTTCACTCCTCTGAATCTCGGTTTCAAAGGGCAATCTGCAACTAGATGTCCTAACTTGTTACATCTAAAGCAACATCGACTCTCCATTTTCTTGTCAAATGTTGGTTTGGATGTAGAGGCAGTGTTACCAGCCGTTCGTCTCACATAAGGTGGGACGTACGGATTGAGTGGAGAACTCTTTTTAGAAACTTTATTTTTATCTCCATCGGTGGGTAACCCTACCTTATCTTTTGTCTGACCATATTCAGACAACTTATCCGAATCCGATGAGACTGGACTCGAAACAGAAATATTCACGCTAGAAACAGGCGAACTAGTTTCGCCACAGCTAACACTTGGTTCAACCCTTGTAATCTTGAATGGAGTTGTCTGAGGAACTTCGAAATCAACAGATTTCTGAACACTCGGATTAAAAGTATAGTTGTGGTTAAGGGGTGGTGGAACTTCGTGATATCCGATTCCTCCCCTCTTTGCAGAGGTACCTGGATCACTCACGAGGTGATCAAGGATGGCTGAGGAATTCCTGAACTGCTCAAGTTTGCGGTTCAGTTCCACCACCTTCACCTGGTGGTCAGCAATCTGTTTATCTCGATCAGCAATCAATTTTGTTTTTTCCTCTAAAACTTCATAACTGAGATCAATTATTTCAATTTTCTCAGTAAGTTTAATTTTTAAGCTTTGAATATCTTTTTCACATGCTTTTATTTTAATTTTATAGCTTGTTTCTCTTGCTTTCGTAAAATGGTGATCTTCTTTAATAGTTTTAAAGTCAGCATCTAAACGGACATACTGATCAGTTATCGTTTTAAGTTGCTCAGCCAAATTCTCACAACTAGTACAAATATTCTTAGTACTTACCTCGGAGCGATTATCCTTGTCATCTGCCATGAAAGCTGTTTCTTCTTCAGTAGCTTTCTCATTTTCATTAACCTTCTCACATTCTTTAACTTCAGCCTCAGCCATGTTCGCTTGCTCACCAGAACCACTTGAATGCAGGTTCCAGTTATACTCACCTGCTTCTCTGGTCAACATGGCGTTAATCTCTCTGTTAACTCCAGAGTGTTGTGTAGGCCGACCTTGTCCTCGTTCAACCCTCTCATTTCTGCATTCCTTGGCAAAGTGCCCGTACTGTTGACAATTATAGCACCTTACCTTGGATTTGTCGAACCCGGGCCTACCACCAACAAACTTTCTCCCAGTTTTGTTCATAAACCGTTTCACACGCCTCATAATCATTGCCATTTGCCATTGCAAATCCATCTCCTCCAGATCATCAGCATCGATCTGGTCGTAATCCTCATCCAGTACAGCAGGGTCCACAATCTTCCCCTGGATGTAGTTTTCGTAGGAAGCAATAAATGATGCATAGACTGCAAACTGCTCTTCAGCAGATTTTACACTCATAGGCATCTTGGAATAATTATTGCTTGATGCATTTGCAGAAAAACCACTTGAGGATGCTTGAGGCTTTGAAGTACTTGATCCTCCAGCTACGAAACATACATCACCATTCATGTTCACAGAAACGTTTCCTTCATGAGGAGAGTCAGGACCTGACTCCCCTTTTGAGTAATAAGCAGCAGATTCAGGCCTCGAACTTGAGCCTGAGTTAACTTTTGCACCATACATACCAGGGTCTTGTATCTGATCTGTTGGTGTTTCCTTTCGAACCATATTAAGCTCATAAGTTCTGAGCTTGTTTACTGCTGTTTCCAAATCATAGTTTGGAAAGTCTCTGTCTTCCCTCATAAGAACGGTGTACATTTCCCACTTCGGTGGGAGAGCATCGAGAAGCTTTTCAACAATCTCTTCTTCTCGGTAGGCAATCGAATAATTGCTAAGCTCTGTCATTAGATGATAGTATCTGGTGATGATATCATCCAGAGATTCGTTCTTCAAAAATTTGAAGACGGAGAACTGGGTCTTTAAGAGTTTAATCTTTGAGGCACGGATACCCACGTTCCCTTCGAATCTGTTTTCAAGAGCATCCCAAAGCTCTCTCGCGGAAGTGTACTTTCGGAACGTATGGAGAACCTCTTGAGGAAGTGCCATTGTTATAGCTGCATGGGCCTTGCTCTCGGCCTCATACATTTTCTTTTCTTCGTCCTCCATCTTACTGTACTTCTTAACCACGTCACGGCCTTCGTATTGCATGGTTGGAGGGATATATCCATCCTGGATGCACACCCACATTTTGGCATCCTGATATTTAATGTATTGGATGAATCTGTCATTCCATGCCACGAAGTCTGTTCCTTTCATCAACCTCGGGGCCTTAGTGGCTGACCCCGCCTCTACTTCCATCTTGACCAAATCGGAGATGTTGATTGACGACATCCTCGCTAAAACCTGAAAAACCTGAAACACTTAAAAAAATATTAAAACAGCTCAGTAGGCGAAGTTAAGAATAACTTCGCTTGAAAATTAACTCCGCTGAAAAGAGAACTTCGCTGATTCTTAAATTCGCTTGAATTGGCGAAGTTAAAAAAATAACTTCGCTTAGGTCTGGCGAACTTATGAGATAAGCGAACTTGGGTGAAAAGCGAAGTTGCGGATAACTTCGCTAAGGCGAACTTATGAGGTAAGCGAAGTTGTGGTTAACTTCGCTAATCCTTATATCTTCGCCAAAACCCTAATTCCAGCGACGGCAACTTCGCCTGAAGAATGGTAACTTCGCCCGAAGAACGGTAACTTCGCCCGATGAACAGGGAAGTTTGTTCAGATCTGATTTCGTCAATCCAGCAGCTTCCGATCAATGCAATGGCTTGAAAATGACTGTCAAGCACTAGCAAAACTCAATCCCAACAAAAACACGTCCCGCGAATAGGTCAAACGAGACGATTTCTACACCCGCGTGAAATCCCGAACCTCACAATCGAGCCGATGGCTCTGATACCAATTGTAGGTTCCTGGACGGATCGTACACGGGATGTCGCTAACAACGCAGGTGCGGAATCCCTGCGCAGGTAGATACGAGTGTAGAGAGTGTAGAGGTCGAACACACGAGCAATAAACCAACCACGTTATATTGATAGCAAACACGTGACACGAGGTCACTATTACAGAGAATATCACGTAACACTCTTAGTGAAACACTGAAACGAAACCTAAAACAATCAACTTCAAACTGTTTCGCTGAAACAGTTTATATACACGACAACTTCGCCATTGGCGAAGTTGTCAATAACTTCGCTGATTCAACAAGTTCGCCATAGCGAACTTGTTGACAACTTCGCGTGTTACAAACTAAACATAATCAAAACATAATTACATTACAGACTCGATTACAAATGCTAGACTATGAACTACTGACAAACATGTACCAACACTTGGGGCCTTTGTAGCTGACCCCGCTTCAACTTCCATCTTTACAAGCTCCGAAATGTTGATCGACGACATCCTTCTTGAAGACTAAGAAACCCGAAAAATTCTGAGTAGGCGAAGTTAAGAAATTTCCTCTGAACAGTACTGTAGGCGAAGTTAAGGATAACTTCGCTTAAGTAATAACTTCGCTGGATCCTTTTTAAATTCGCTTGACTGGGCGAAGTTGAGAATAACTTCGCTTAGGGTAAGCGAACTTAGAAAGTAGGCGAACTTGAAGAAAAATTCGCTGAGCTAGGCGAACTTGAGGAGAACTTCGCTGAGTTAGGCGAAGTTGAGGAGGTAGGCGAAGTTGTAAATAACTTCGCTTCTCCTTATATCTTCGCTGAAACCCTACGTATCCTGACGGCAACTTCGCCTGATGAACAGCAACTTCGCCTGACGAACTTAAACTTTCTACAGATCTGAAAATCGGATTTTAACGACGTTTTTGACGGTTTAAAGGCTTGAACACACTGGTAGGAGGCTAGAATGAGCAAAAACACCAAAAACTCGTCCCGTGAATAGTCGAAACGGGACAAATTCCACACCCGCGTGAATATCCCGAACCACACAATCGAGCAAAAGCTCTGATACCAATTGTAGGTTCCCTGGACGGATCACACGAGATATCCCGATATACACAGGTGCGGAATCCCTGTGTAGATCGTTACGGACGTAGAACACAACCACACAAACACACGAATACGATACGAACAAACACACGTTATATTAATAACTCAACACGTGATACTTAAAGACTCTCGACCTCACGTCACTTGACTCACTGAATTACACGTAACTTAACCACTTAAAACCAACACCAAAACGATAATCCGTAACCTGTATAAATACACGACAACTTCGTCTCAGGCGAAGTTGTCCATAACTTCGCTCGTTCAACAAGTTCGCCTAGGCGAACTTGTCAACAACTTCGCTTGGTTAACAAGTTCGCCTAAGCGAACTTGTCAACAACTTCGCTTTAAACAAACAAATACATAAACAATATTACAGACTCGATTACAGACATTAGACATATGAACTACTGACATTTATGCACCAACAAAAGTGTGTTTCTTAACGTAAAGTCGATGAGGTTGTGTACGTTGAGCAACCTCCGGGTTTTCCTGACCCAGACTTTCCTGATCACGTGTACAAGCTAAGTAAAGCGCTATATGGGCTACATCAGGCCCCTCGTGTCTGGTACTCAACTCTATCCGATTACTTGCTTGAGAATGAATTTGAAAGGGGAAAGATCGATAGCACACTGTTCGCTAAGAGAAATGGAAGAGACTTTCTTCTGGTTCAAGTCTACGTGGACGACATCATCTTTGCTGCATCAAAAGTCGCCATGTGTCAGGAATTTGAAGCTGTCATGAAAAAGAGGTTTGAAATGAGTGCTATGGGTGAACTAACTTTCTTTTTAGGACTGCAGGTTGATCAGAAGAAAGATGGGATGTTCATTCATCAGACTAAATATGTCCAAGACGTTCTCAAACGCTTCAAGATGGAGGACAGCACACCATTTGATACTCCAGTTTGCGTCAACCATAAACTGGGTGCTGATTCAGACAGTGATACAGACGTGGACCCCACCCAATATCGGGCAATCATAGGTTCTTTAATGTACTTAACTGCATCTAGACCTGATATTATGTTTGCAGTTTGTCTTTGTGCTCGCTTTCAGGCAAACCCAAAGGAATCTCACATGAAGGGTGTGAAGAGGATATTGCGATATCTCAAAGGCAAGCCTAAGCTAGGGTTGTGGTACACGAAAGGAGGAGACTTGGAGTTAGTCGCCTACACAGATTCTGATTATGGAGGATGCAATCAGAATCGGAAGTCAACAACAGGTGGATGTCAGTTTCTTGGAGGCAGATTAGTGTTAGGGCAGTGCAAGAAGCAGACCTCAGTCGCCATTTCTACCTGTGAAGCAGAATACATGGCAGCATCGAACTGCTGCTCCCAGGTTCTTTGGATACAACAGCAATTGCGCGATTATGGTCTGAATTTCACTCATACTCCTATTTGCATAGATAACACTGCTGCTATCTCAGTAACTAACAATCCCGTAAAGCATAGCAAAACTAAACACATTGACATCCGTCATCATTTTATACGGGATTGTGCTGAGAAGAAATTGATTGTGCTCGAAAAGGTTGATTCGTTAGATAATTTCGCTGATTTGTTTACTAAAGCGTTTGACAAAACTCGTTTTCAAAACCTTGTTGAGCTAAATGGGATGATCAATCCCGAGTAACCGTGTTTTTCGTTTTGGGTATTTGTAAAAAAAAAAAAAAAAAACGTCACTATCGCTTAGAATTATGTCGGTTGCTTCAGTTTGAAGGACATATCTTCGGATATGTTTGGTCCTCATTTCTACCTGTAGAGTATGAGGATAGCCATTAACCAGATGACTGAAAGTGACCGAGGCGGTTTATGATGTGTTTTTATTCTTTCGCTGAAAATTAGTCGTTCATACTTAGTTAGAAGGACACATACTCGTATGTGGTCGGTCCAGCTGATCCATTGGATCTTCAGGATAGCCGTTTACCTGAAGACTTCGAATTGATCGGGGCGATAGAAGTTAAATTTTTTTTGGGGAGATGAAATTATTTTTCAAGTCTACTACTTCGTAAGAAGTTTCTTTACTATGTTTAAAAGAAAATTGATCCAACCTTGGAAAGTGATAGACAAACTGATTCTGTGTGCTTAATTAGTGAAGTTATTAGGCCTAAAAGACTTTAAAACAGTCATTGTATGTCATGGTAGCTTTTTATGGTGCGTAAAAGTAGAATTGATACAAACTAAATCTCCTCGATTTTACGTGGAAACTCCTTAAGAGTTGTGCATGTCTCCATATATATCTTTTCGAATGATAGGCAGAAAAGCGATTACCCAGTCATACACGAGCCCGTGAGTGTTCTGATTCCCGTGAAAATAGCGTGTCAAGAAACTGCAGTGATCCAGATTCGGGACTTGCAGTTGTTTACGTCTCTGAAACTGTGTAAATCTTGTTATTAAAAAAAAAAAAAAAAAAAAAAAAAAAAAAAAAAAAAACTGAAACATTCTAGAGCTTATAATGTTAATACTTCTCAATCAAGATGCAAGAAAGAGAACGGGAAGAAGAGTCTAAAGATCGAAGAGTACTTACTATTTAATCAGACACTACGGGTCGAGGTCAACTCGGGGTGACTTGGGGAAAGCCAAATACGCTTTGAGAATAGATAGGAGACATCACAATCTCTGATGTGTTGCCCATTTAAATTTTGAGCTTAATTGAACCTAACCCGTATCACAGAAGCGATGAAAACCATTTTAAGTTATTTACCTGCTTACAACCTGTCTCTTTATGTCATAATACAGCTGAACATGGATCTATGTGACAGTCACGTAATTAGTATGATTCCTGTTCGAATCATTTCTAAAACGTGGTAGTCCCTGTCGAGACTGAAATTTGATCCCGTGTACCTTATTTCTAAGTTTTATCCTACTTATGTAGTTGTATGATTTTATACCTGGTTACTTGGTCTTGATCGTATCATTTAACTCTTTAAAGGATGTTTTAAAACTTAATTGCAAATTGTTCAAATTATAGGGATTTGTTTTGTAAATTTTAATATCGGCGAAGTTATCCCTAACTTCGCCTGCAATAGGCGAAGTTATCCATAACTTCGCCTGTATAACATTGACCCTATATAAAGAAGTTTTTGGTCAAATGCTCAGTATTGTTTTTCAAAATCCGGCGAACTTATTCCCAGTAACCCTAAGCGAAGTTATATCTCGATCAATCTGTGTTATTTTTTCTCGAGTTCATTCCGTGTTAAAGGTGTGTAGGGTTGTTGCATCTTTTAATCTATGTCATTGGCGTTAATCAAAGGTCGTTTCGACCCGTTTAGTGACCTCGTTCTTTCAAACATCCAACACCCGATTTTCAAACTTATTTTCACATGGTCGTAATCATATTGATCGTCTAGATCTCCATAAAAACATGTGTTTAACAGTCCGCAATCTCCAAATTGACCAAATCAATTCGTTTGAACAACTAAACTGTTGCCGATTCATATTCAGGCGAACTTACAGTTTAGGCGAAGTTATCCTTAACTTCGCCTGAGGGTTAACTTCGCCTGATAATTAATTATGTAACAGTACATGAGGCGAAGTTGTGGTTAGGCGAAGTTATCATTAACTTCGCCTGGCCCTTTTTACTTAACATTGATCAGGCGAAGTTCAAGTTGAGGCGAAGTTGTTCCCAACTTCGCCCCACCTCTAACTTCGCCTATACATAATAAATCATAACTTCGCTCATGGTAACAGGCGAACTTGTGATTTGCCTCGACGATTCTCTAACTTAGTCTGTTTTTGTTGCAGAAATGGCAGTTGTAGCTGGAGCAGGTGGTGCAGGTGGTGACGAAGGAGGAGATAACCATCGACAGTTTTTCCCGGGGCATAACATGTACATCACATTGGACCCGGATGCGAGCGGTGTTGATGATTTCCGCGAGATCATCACATTTCTACTTCGCTCGCGTATCTTCCAAGCTATTACTACAACACTGCCTATCTCATTGCCAAACATAGAAGATTTCTGGCAGACAGTGGAATATGACTGTCGAGTCGAGCCCCCGGTTATGCGTGCAACGGTTAACAATCAGATAGTACAGTTCTCGTCTGAACAGATCAGGGTGGCTTTACAGTTTGGGGATGAAACGAGAGACGATCCTACAGACTTCGTGGCTCCATTCAGAGATGGTGCTTTTCTGAGGATGGGATATTCTGGTCCATTGGGAGATACTCAAAGACGAAAGGGATTCTTGTTAGACCAATGGCGATTTCTTATGCACGTGATGATCGTGTGTATGTCAGGGAGAAAGGCTGGTACGGATGGAATGGGTGCGACCATGCAGTCGGCGATGACTGCACTGACTTACAATAAGCATTATAGCTTTAGTCAGATGGTATTCTACGAGATAGACCGTCAAAGAAGAGCGGTGGCGCGTGAGAGATTTCTGATGTATCCAAGATTCCTTCAAATGATCTTGAATCATGTTGCTCCCACGTTACCTCAGCGCCGCCCGATTAGATATGTGGAGAGTGTAAGCAAGAGGATCTTCGCTCAGTGTAGATCATCCAGTGCAAGAAGCAAGCCTGAGCTCCGTCCTCGACATACTCCATTATTTGGGTACTTGATCAACCCATAGTATGTTCCAGCTCGTGGGGACGAGTTTCGGGATCCGGCACCACAACAGGATGGAGCACCTCAACCACCACCTGAGGTACAACAAGCTTTACCTGCTGCTCCTGTTGTGGTACCGGAGGAAAATGTAGACCTTGAAGCTGCGTTTGGCGGTCAAGGATTTTTTGATATGGATCGTGTTGACCCTGAGGAAGAGGTACAGGTCTCGGTAGCCCGGGTTACTAGTGTGGATGTTGCTAGGGCAGCTACGACTGAGGCTGATTCTGATTTTTCAGATGATGATGTGGCTGAAGCTAGACGGATTTTGGTTACACAAGAAAGGATTCATGGGAAGAGGAAGAGAGACAATGATGACAGTGAGTCGGATTTTGAGGAAGATTTACATCAGTTGGTCCATAGATCGAGAAGGGAACGGGCAGGTGCAGGTTCGGGAGCTGGTGAGAGCTCAAGGGTGGTTCGTTTCACTCCACCCGCACTGTCTGGTATGACTATAGTCCATACACAATTGCAAGTTACAGGGCCAATCGCCACGGATGTTCCCGTGGTGACTACCTCATCTTCCTTCGGCATCCCACCCACTACATTCCAGCTCTCGGCTCCGGAGATTGTGTCCCTGCCACCTCCAACTCTTACTCCAACGAAGGTCGTAGCAAGGTTTGTTGAGTCGACAGTTGTTGCTACTGCAGGGTTGTCGGTTACGATACCACCTGCGGTTACGTTTCCATCTGTTTCTGAGGTGCCGGTTACATTGGGAATCCCTCCTCCGTACGCTCAAGACATATCATATATGAGGTTTGATTTCGATGCAACCTTATCCGATTCGGAAAGAATAGCAGCGCTAGAAAGGGTCGTGGCAGAACAATCAAGGGTAAATCTTATCCAGACTCATGCTATTCAGCGTCTCGTTGCGGAGAATCAGATTCAATCGTCCCTCCTAATCGAGCATGGTAAAATAATTGATGCCTTGAAACAGTTCTTGGCATCTCAGGGGGAGACGGGCTGTAAGGGTGATGAGCTGAGGACGAAGAAGCGTAATGATCGAGACGATGATCCCAATGCATCGAAAGGTGCAGGTGGAGAGTTGCCAAGAACTGAACAAGCTCTTGGGACTTCCACATCTCAGGGGAAGTCAACGAGTGTAGCTGCGGTTCAGGGGGTGATGATGTGGTGGTTGTGGATGCTGAGGAGGTGTTAGATGATGTTATAGGTGATGAGGATGTGTTACCGATGGAGGAGATAGAGAAGATAGGGGCTGAAATTGTCATTGATAGTGAGATTGAAGAAAGAGAGATTGTGGAGGAGAACATTGAGCACGAGATTCCAGAAGTTGATAAGGCAGATATGGGTCAAGATATGGGAAGCGATGAGACGGAATGGGATGAGCAGCCAAGATGGAAAGAAGGCTACGCTCAGTGGTTCGTAAAGACTAAGAAACCGGCGGTCCCTACTATGTTCAAGAAAAGTTACAACATCAGGGGTTATGCTGAATTGAAAAAGGGGGATTATATGCTGGTTATATGATGAGCAGTTGAGGCTTTTTGTGATTAAAAGGTATGATGGGGTTCAGTATTTCAAGAGGCTGTTGAGATCGTTGAATACGTTGCCTGAGTGTGAAGTGAAGGACTTAGCCAGGTTGGGGTTGATAAACAGGAGTGATGATAACATGGCTAGGGTCATTGGGAAGATAGTCTGGAAGGAAAGCATAAAGGAGAAAAAGTTCGAGCTGTTGAAACCACAGAAAGGAAAGCTTGTTGAAGACAAAGACAGAGGAATGAGAGCAGATGGCAAGCCTTGGATGATCATGAAGTATAAGCCGATCCGGTGTTTAAAAGAAGTGACGATGAAACAAATGCCCAAGGATGTGCTCAAAGATCTGAAGTTGTGGTATGTGGATTGTGAAACAGCTGAAGCAGTAATGGAGGATGAAGATGAACAAGAGCTGATGAGAGTTTATGATCCTATGCATCTAGTGAATTTGTCTCAAGCTGATCTGCAGGTGCTGAACGAGAAAAAGATATTTTATATTCCTTCTTGAAAAGAATAAGCAAAGAAGTATCAAAGAGTTGTTTCGGTTTGTGTACAAGAAGGCGTTCATGCTTGAAGATGAAAGATACAAGATTTTTGGGATTACAAGACACGTGTTTGAAGATAGAGATATGAAGCTACTGCCAAGGGGGAGTCTGTTGGTACATGATGTCAGCAGTTCAGTGTCTAGTGTCTGTAATCGAGTTAGTTGGATTTGTATTTTGTATTAAGCGAAGTTAGCTCACAAGTTCGCTTATATAGGCGAACTTGTGGAACAAGCGAAGTTAGTGACAACTTCGCCTAAACATGTTAAGCGATGTTGTCGTCTGTTATATACGGCTAGGTTACGGCTGAATTAGATGAATCAGTTTATGAGTTGTTCAGAGTTTGTGTAATCGGTGATCAGTGAATCATGTGTTTCCAGTTGCAATACAACGTGTCTTTGTTTATTGTAACGTGTGTTTGATTGTGTTAACGTGTATCGTCTTCTACGCTCGTATCGTCTTACGTAGGGATTCCGCACCTACGTAGAATGAGATATTCCGTGTAGATCCGGCTGGGAACCTACAATTTTTGCTCAACATGAGTCCGTGGTCAGTTGTTCCTTTAATATATCTAATAATTCTTCTCAATGCATCCCAATGATCAGTCTGAGGGTCATGCATATGCATACAAATTTGTTGCAGCGCATACGTAGTATCCGAGCAAGTGAATGTTAAATACTGAAGCGCCCCGGCAAGACTTTTGTTGAGTGTTGGATCTTCGAACGGTGTCCCGGCGTTAGACCCTAATTTGGACTTCGTATCAACCGGTGTATCAACCATTTTACAATTCTGCATACCCGCACGTTTAATAATGTCCATAGAATACGCCCGTTGAGACAAGAACATAGAGTCCCCGGAGCGAGAGACATGAACTCCCAAAAAATAATTAACTGGACCAAGATCTTTCATAGCAAATTATGTGGCGAGACCGGCCATAAGGTGGTGTCGAAGACCATCAATGGAAGTGACAAGTAGAATGTCATCCACATAAAGGAGAAGGTAGGCAGTGTGATGGCCATGATGAAGAGTGAACAGGGAGTTATCGCACTTGCTTTGTGGAAAACCCATTGTAAGAACATGAAGAGTGATCAGGTCGGTATCGGAAATTGGCTTCCCCACGCTGGCTAATTGGTCAGATAAGGTTTTCGGTTCTTGACAATATTCAGAGGCGTTTGGGAAGCTGTCAAGGCGGGTGTTAGTAAGTTTGCTAGTGAGTTGTAGCCCTTGTTACCTGGTTATCATGAAAGATGCTCGTGAGTGTTTCCCAGGCTTCATATGCCGTGGTGTCAGTCTTGATAATTGTGTGAAGCAGATCTTTAGAGATCGTTCCATAGATCCATTGTTTGACAATGGAGTCTAGGCGTTCCCATTCATCAACCAAATGGGGTTCGGTTTTTTTTGGAGAGTCGGTTTTGGCAACATTGGATTTAGGAGGTGGTGTTTTGATTTCAGTGGGGACTCGGGGGAAGAGGTGGTCGTAAACCATGAATGATTTACATGGATCTTGAATAACTCCGACCAAGTGGAGAAGTGGCCGGAATCCATCTCTAGGGTGATAGGGATAAAGGTTTTAATGTTTGAAACAGTGACGGCGGGGTCAATCTTGGATTCCATTATGACCGATTATGTGAGAAGAAGTTATGAAGAGGGAGTGCCAGATTTTTTTTTTTAGAGAGAGAGAAGGGTGGGGGCTAGGGTTTTACTCGTGATATCATGTAAGATGATGATAATCACAAAGGATCGTTGCTTCTTCTCATTCATTAACCACTATAAATAATTACACTATGTGACCATCTATGAAAACAATATCATATCAGTTATAACAAATACAATATATATCAAATAACTTCTATATGAACCATAGTCTATTAGAAGTGAATAAAAAAAGTACACTATCACATTTAGTAAATGTAATCATTCTAATAGTCAACATATAATTACTATATAACATAATTATACTAGACTAATTATAATTACTATATACCAGCGCTACATCAAAATTGTAGTTAGAGTTAGGGTTGGGTAAATTCGGGACTGGTACCGGTACCGAAATCGGTACCAATTTGGTACCGAATCGGTACCAACGTTTTGAGTTTCGGTACCGGTACCGGTACGGTACGAGACCGGTATTTCTCGAAATTTTCCGAAATTTTACCTTAAATACCGGTACCGAACCGAATATTATTCGGTACCGGTACCGGTACCAAGAATCCGCGATTTTCGGGACCGGGACCGGTCGGTACCGGTGCGGTCCCGATCTCATCCCTAGTTAGAGCACATAAATAATCCCACCTTGTATCATATAAAATAGTTAGACCACCTAAAACAATGCCAATGTCACGATTTTACAAACTGTATCAATTTCAATCATCACTAATTCACTACTATTGTGGCTCTCGTCCTCCTCTCTCGTCCGCTGTCTTTGTCCAAAACTACAAATCTTCACCAAACCAGACATGTGAGTCCCATCTCTCGTACATGTTTATATTTCACACATTATATATTGTTTTAATATGTTTAATAAAGTTCGTGAATGTTGTTACAGAAGATAATTAATATTTTAAAAGTTTGTAATCTAAGATCATGTGTAGTGGATGGAGCCCCATTTGTGGGCGTTGTGCGACATGTGACGTCACATCAGCATATGGGCTTTTTGGCTAAGATGAGTGTAGTGGATGGAGCCATTTCCAATCATTATCTCATCATTATTTTCTTTTTTTTATTTAAAATAATACAAATAACATTTTATTAAATAAAATAAATAAATTTTATATTAAAATTGAAAAACTACTAGAAATTACTCGTCTTCGTCTTTTTCGTCGTCTTCGTATTCTTCCCTGTCTTCGTCTCCGTCGAGCTCGTCTTCACTTTCCTCATCTCCATCGTCATCCCCGCTTGATACGTTGAATATACTTTGCCGTACTGCACATGTAACCGCCTCATCCGCCTCGTCATCAGCCGTTTGCTCGTTATTTTGCAAATATCTATTGATAATGTTAGACGAGGAGGGATAATCCATTTTATTGGTGTTTTGAATAGAAAGTTTGTAGAGAGTGATTGAAAGTGAGGAATTTTTAGAGATTGTTTTAGGAAATTTAGATGTTTGGTAATACATATAGGAAAATAATTGAATTTTTTTTTAAATAGCTGTTGTTCAACGACCATATTGACCAAAGGGGGAATGTCAAGAGGAAAAACCGGGTGTGATCGACGATGCGTGTGACCCCCTCCCCCCACCCGGGACCCATAGCGCCCCAAGGGCGGTGTTCCCGGTTAGGGCTGTAAACGAGTCGAGTCGAGCCAGAGTGTGCTCGAGCTCGAACTTAATCGAGATGGCTCGAGCTCGGCTCGTTTTCTTTATTGAGCTGTAAAATCGAGTTTGAGCTCGGCTCGTTTAAAACTCGAGCCGAGCTCGAGCTCGTCGAGCCGGGCTCCTTTATTTTTTTAAATTTTTTTATTTTATTTTTTATTTTTTATTTTATGTTTTACAAATTTTGATATATAAAATAAAAAATATATAATTTTAACATACATATTATATAAAATTTATAGACTAGAGAATTTATAAATTTATATGTTTTATTTTCGTTATTCTTTTATAAGGTTTAAGGTATTGAGTGACATAATATATGTATAATTTTTATTTATTTATTTCTTTGTATGATATTATTATATATAATTTTTTCCATACTCAAATTAAAATAACTTTTCATTATATAGAAACATAGATATTACATCAACATAGCAGGTAGGCGGGCAACAAGCTGCGCCGCCACCCCTTTATGAAATTTAGGGTTTAATCTAAACGAGCCAACGAGCCGAGCTAACGAGTCGAGCCAAGACCGAGTCACGAGCCGTGCTGACCCTGGCTCAAGCTCAGCTCGTTTAGAAATCGAGCCGAGTCGAGTCAAGCTCATTTAGAATCGAGCTTTTTCGAGCGAGTTTCGAGCGAGCCGCGGGCCACGGGATTTTTGAACAGCCCTATTCCCGATGCTATGGGGCGTTTTCAAGGCCCACGGCACCCCACTACGTTAGGTTTATAGCGGTTTATGAATGTTTGGAAAAGTTGCGCTGAAGCACATGTATTTGAAAGAAGAAAAAAAAAGTAATGACGGTTGACACATGTGTGCCAAATATTGGATGTGGATGTGAGTGTACGTCTAATTTAGAGAGAAGGTAAAAAAAACATGACGAAATACGCAAAAGCTGGTGGTTCAAAAAAAGGTGGTAGAAATTGTGGGCAGCAGGCTTCCACCATTTTTAAATTAATTTTTCTTTTTTTTTAAGAAAACACACCGTTTTTTTTCAAATTATTTTCGAAACATTTCTTCCTTTAAAAAAGAATTGATAGCGATTGATCAACGTTTAAGCAGCGGTTTACGTTCTATATGAAAAGTACTATATAAATGAAGGTTAAAGATCGGGAAAACTCACAAAGTAGCCCTTTTTTAGAGAGATATATTAAAAATAGACCAAATTTTGTTTAAAATCCAAAAATAGTCGTTTAAATCTCGTTTGGGGTGACACATTGGAAAATCTCGTCTTCTCCAATCAAATTTTAGGAAATCTCGCCTTTTTGTCCATTTTTAAGGGAAAAAAATTTGTCATTTTCTTTAACACTCTCTCTCTCTCTCTCTCCCCAAATTCTCTCTATAATCTTCATCATCTTCCTTAAAAAAAACATTCAACCGGGTAAATCGGATTTGGGCTCTAGCGACGTTTTAACCGTTTCCGATGAGCATAGAAGCCAATGGACAGATTTATCGGGCTTTGATTTGTGCTCGCCGGAACGATTCAAACGTCGCCGGAGCATAATCCGATTTACATGGTTGGAAGATTTTTTAAGGAAGATAATGAAGGAAGATGATAGAGAGAAATTTGGAAGAGATATAAATAGTGTTAAAGAAAATAACATTTTTTTTTCATAAAAATAGACGAAGCATACGAGATCTTCTAAAATTTTGTTGGGGGAAGACGAGATTACTTAAAATTTAGACGGAGCTGACGAAATTCAAATCATTTTGAATATCGTCGGATCGATTCCCAATGTGTCGCCCTAGACGAGATTTGGAGGGTTATTTTCAGATTTTAAACGAAAGTTGGGCTATTTTTAATTTCTTTCTTTAAAAAAAGGCTAGTTTGAATTAAGTTTTACATCAAACGACTCGTATACTTCTTCTGATCAAAAGCTAACACATTAATTTAAAGTTCGAAAAAAAATATAACGTGGTTAAATCTTTTTTAACGGGTGACAACTGCGGGCCAACTTTTTTACATTTGGGACCACCAGTTCCGATAAACTGACTTAAGATTATTATCGGCCAACTTTTTTACATTTGGGACCACCAGTTCCGATAAACTGACTTAAGATTATTTAATATGGATTATTAAAATACAATAAACCTTTTACAAATATAATATATTAAAAAACATTGTTACAATCCTTTATAAATGCCCTGCTTGCGGTGCACGTATATAATGTATATATGTGTAAACCCTCTGGTGGGCAAAAGTGAAATTGCACTAATTTTGGCGTTATTTTACTAATCTCGTGAAAATAACGTTAAAAGTGGCGAAAGGTTAATCAGGCATCATGTGGTGGCGTTGATAGCTAAAAGACAAGGGTACATGCACCAATCAGCCGATGTCCCGATGATTGAGTGTTATGTGCCTTATGTCCAATGCTTGATGCAAAACTACTATCGAGCCGGGTGTAACATTCGTTATTTTTGTTTTCGTTGTACCCGACCCGTACTACAACTCGGGTCTTGAATTTATTAATAAAATTTCATTTCATTTATTTGTCATATGTTACTTCCGTTACAACTCGTTTATGTGTTTTAAATACCAATTTTTAGCATTTAGTTGCAACTTATCCAAACTGCAGGGACTGTTATTGTCAAAAAAACAAACCTATAAACTGCAGGGACTATTTTTATCAAAACTGAAACTGCTGGGTCAGCCAGCAGCAGTTCGTTTCTGCTCGTTTAAACTCGTTTAACTCGATTTTTAGCTCGTTTAGTGCTTAATCTTCATCCTATTATCATTATAATTCAAATTAAAGTTTCTAGAATGTTATTAGATGAATTTCTATCCTAAAACATCAATCTTTATCCCGAATTATTCAAGTTTAACTCTAAATTGTGTTTTATCTCATTTATTTGAAGTTCAAAGATGGGTTTATCTCTAAACTTGTGATAAACACGACCTAGATTCGTTTCCTATATAAATGATGACCGTCATTTGAGTCAATCAAAAACCTAGTTAACCTAAGTAGATAGGGTAAATAAGGTATCGTATCCACCAGGAGTATGTGGTCAATGTAATCGTGTAGCAAATTTATAATATTATAAAGTAGCAGATTTTAGTGTTCATCACACAAGCAATTAGTTTAATTTAGAATAAGCAACGAACAAGTGAACAAGTTTCAATCAATTAATAAAAGCAAATCACACCCGAGACTTCAAGTAGGTAACTTACAGTAATCTCATGCAACCTAACAGATTAATCATTAACGGTTAACTACAAACTGATCAACTAGACAAAACCTTAGACATCAATAATCGCTTTACACACGGCACTGGTTATCAAACAGTCCCTGCCAGTGTGACTCAGTTATGGGCAATCATATGTTTTATCGTATTCAACCTAATCAAACAGTCCTATGATCAATTATTATAGCAACTGGTAACTAATAGTTCAGATCAACGTAAACCTAAACCGATTAAACACACAAAAATACTAAACATCAATAATCATAGATTAACCATAAACAATTATACATTAACGTTCTTAGTTATATGATAAAACTGAAAATAATACAAACTTTACATCCCGGGTATGATTCGGAGAAGTTAGCCGAGCCTCGACATCATGGAATCTTCAATTATGATGATATGGAACATGTATGTGATCTCGGTATGAATCGGAATGGTGGAATCGCCCTCTTGTAGCTCTGTAAACTGCCAGCCAGAAGTCACCAATGAAACCCAAACTTTATCCTTATATAGGGTTTTAAAATAGCGACTCCCGTAGTTTTACTTTGGTCCAACATATGATACTCTAGCTTCAGCAAATGGTACTCTGGCTCAGCAAATGGTACTCTAACTTTAGAGTATGATACTCTATTTCAGCATACCATACTTTAAAGACACCTGATGTACGCTTCCTCTTATGCTCAGCATATGATACTCTGTTTTTAGCAAATGATATGATAAACCAACTTTTACCCAGATTCATCAGTTTTGATCATACACTATCACACATCATCCCGGGTCTTCATTCAGTGCTCGTACAGGTCCAAATTAGGTACTTTAACGTCTATGACCTGAAATGTAATAAACACGTATGAAGTATCGAAGTTCCCACAATAAACAGTTAAAATTAATAAATAAACGAACTTAATTATATACAAATCAACCAACCATCAATAAACAAGACCTATAATTCGTTCATAACTTGCACCTGAACTCATAAACCCTCTCCATATTCCCGAATTTAAGATATTTCTCCAAGTGTTCTTCAAGTTTGACTTTCAAGGTCAAACGAGTCTAGTTATTAATCCATCCATATTTTATATCAATTTTCGGGTAAGTTTGTATTTTTATGAATTTTTTTGAACACTAGAATGAAAGCTCTCAACCAATTTCAAAATAATTGAGGGATTTAATGCTCAACTTAATCAAAATCAATCTAGGGTTTATGTTGGAAACTAATTTGGGGCTTTTCAATTACATTAAGAATTGACCCGAATTAGCTTCTGACTTTTCAATAACTTATGTTTATAATTAAGTTCTTGACGTGTTGGATCCGGATTTGACCTCATAACGACATTCGGACCGACTACGAACCGAACACTCGTTTAACGTTCGTTTTCTTTAATTTTAAGTTTAAAATCAGATTTTATTATTAATTTTGGTTCGTTTTGGTTTTATTTTAACTTTGGAATATTTAACTAATTTTTACGAAATCATCAAGTTCGGTTTGGTCAGCTCGCTTAAGTCAGTTTCTTTAATATTCTTATTTCATTTCACTCGCCAATTTGTAAGGTGAGTAAATCACAACTCCTTTTTGTTCTTATTATTTTGGGGACAACATGTATTGTATAAATCTCAATGATATTATCTCACATCCTTAAATACAATTCTATTATATGTGTTTCGTGTATTACTCAATTAATTGTTAACATGTAAGGTGCTTATTTGTTTACTGTTTTATTTTTGGTGGCCTCATCCTCATCCACATCCTCATCCTCATTAGTAAGATCTTACGCCATCCTAGTAGCTTGACTTAGTGTCATGATGAACGGATTATTATTTGTATTGTTGCAATTTAATTGTTGTGGCTACGTTTCGGCATAAGAATTGGTTTTTATTATTATATATATTAAATTGTGTTGTTGCTCACCAACCTTATGTTGATAAAATTATTTTCATACATGTTGCAGGTTATCATCTTGGATAGTTGAAGATAAGCAAGTAGTTGGATACCTTTAGGCTATCAACCAAACACATTAGTGATTTATTTGTTTTGAATTTTGGATAATATTTGTTTTGAGATGGTGATGTACTTTGATTATTTGGAAATTTAAATAATTAGATAATATCACTTTATTATTAATAGTGTCTTACGAGCTACTGTGAAATCAGTCGTGCCCTGGCATTTCCGCCGTAGCTTGGGGTGTGACACCGGGGGGTCTCACCGGAAGCATCCTCTCTATCCCTTTGGAATAGAGGTAAGGTTGTCTACATCTTACCCTCCTGAGACCCTACCATAGCTTTGCTATTGGTGGGATATACTGAGTATGATGATGATGATGATGATGACAATCCTTTATAAATGTTAGTAGTCGCTTATTCTACTTTATTATTTATAAGAAATGCTGAGATTTATTTGACTTAAAATATAACTGAAATTGTTAAGTGAAATGACCACACTAGCTTGATCTAGTGACAAATATGTATATTTTACAACCAAATAGTTGTAGGTTTTAATCTAACTAATTGAGACATGTGATGAAATAGGAGTAAAAAAATTAGTTGTTAAAGAAAGTGAAATGAGCATGATTTCGCTGCATACAAACATATGATGAAATAGGTGTAAAAAAATTAGTTGTTAAAAAAAAGCGAAATGATTATGAATTCATTGCATACAAAGCCAACAGATAATTAAATCATCTTTTCGAATAACATAATTAAATAATATGTCTATTACTTATACCAGTCGATCGACTAGGCATAACATGGAATCAACTAAGAAGTTGGGTATAGTTCGATTTTAGACCCAATGAACAGAACTTAGACATGCTACCCATTAGTTTAGCATGGACGGGCAACTAGAGGTATTATTTGTATCATTAACTATTAACATCACTAGGGTTGTTTGTTTGTTGGTTGTGGTCTGGTTTTTAATTAAAAGGAAAATTGGTTTTTATTGGTCGTAACTATCGTCTTTTGGTCACTGTCGGTCCCAACTAACGAATTGGTTGCCGACGGTCCCAAATTTTAACGTATTTGTTTCTAACGGTCCGCGACTAACAGAATTCTAACGTCGTTAGTTTCAGGTCGCCGGAAAAACGTTTTTGGCCGGAAAACACACATTTTTACCGAAAACTCAACAATTTTGTCCCAAACATCATGGTAACTTTGTATCGTACCTTTAGGAATCTTTTTCAAGTAAAAGCTCTAATTATTGAGGTCGTCAGAACCCTAGAACCGTCGTCGGAATCAGTTGATGGTGCTTTGTAAGGCCCCATTACCGGTAGCCCTACTTTAGCGTCGGATTTACTCATAAACGCAGTTCTTACAAATCAGAGTTAATTAAAACTTTTCACGGAATATAAAACATCATCCTTCTTTACAAAACATTAAATCTTTTCTTTGATATTATAACCCAAAACATTATATTTAAAATATCTTCTCTTCTGTCTTCGGATGCTAGCCGTTCAATCAATGCCATGTGTCGTCCTCATGCTAACTCTATAATCAGCTCACCTGCGTGCATACTAAAAGTCAGCTACGCTGAGTAAGTTCTAGTTAATCAAGCAACTTATCATACAACCACTACATGCAATTATATACGTATCCGAAGACACATAGCCCACTATCTAACCTGCTCACCTTACCACTTAGCCTCTTATTTACCCCTACAGCTTAGCCACTTTAATAACGAATAACGTTATGCCACTTTAATAACGTACAACGTTATGCCACTTTGCCACTTTAATAACGAAGTCACGTATAGGCTTACCCTACCACGTACCATCGTCATGCCACTAACACTCTTACTAGACCCTTGCCACTTCTAACACACTCTACCTCTACTTGTCTACATCACACTTCGTATCAGTTCATCATTTACATAATAAGCAAGTCACGTCATAGCATTCAACACTAACAACCACTTGGCAATCACTATCCTTGGCGATACGTGCAATATCCGAAGATCGTTCACGTACCGACAAGCATTATATAATAGCTACCTCGTATAACATCTATAGCATACACTTACCACTTAAGGTAACTGTATTCACACTTCACATCGAGTATGCACACAGCCCCGAAAACATAACAAGAAAATGGGGCTAGAAACTCACCTGATCTCAGCTACTTCTTCTGCTAACGGCTATTCCTTCTCGAGCTGTGCGCGTCTAACTATTTAATATTTACTTGTATCAATTAACTATTTCTATCCATATCGTATCTTCTAGTTCAACTACAACCCACAATGAACCGGGGTCCAGGGGCAGCACCCCTGGCAGCGGGGTCTAGGGGCGGCAGCCCCTAGCAGGGTCCAAGGGGCAGAGCCCCTGGCTGGCGTCGATTTTAAATTATTATTAACTGTCTTATCACATTTTCCACTACGATTTTAAATTATTATTTTATTCACCATCACATATTCCATAACGAATTAAGTGTAATTCGTTATCAGATTACACTCTAATTCGCTATCCAGATCACATTCTGATTCGTTATCCTTCCTAGCCGATTCGTTAATCTAGTTCGTCATCTTCCATATTGGACCTTGTTAACGAACTGGTCATTTAACGAACTGAACCCTTAACGAACTAGGGGTTCATTCGTCATCCTTGACTTAACGAATTGACACAACGAATTAAGGCTAATTCGTTATCTTCCCCTAGCGAACTGGCATAACGAACTAAGGCTAGTTCGTCTCCCTTCCGCTAACGAATTAGGTTTAGGTCAGAGAATGTCAGAACATTCTCTGACATTTACCTTATCCTCGTACCAGCCAACTCCGGCGCCGCCTTCGCCGGAAAACCGTGTCGTGGCCGGAAAAACGCATTCCAGCACTGTTTTCACCGATTTCGGCCCGTTCGATCCAGATCTGAGCAAGGGTGACCCCTAAGCTAATCTTAGGTTCGGTTTATACCCGAATCCACCCGGATCTCGTGGCTCTAATGGTTTAACGGTGTCGGCTCGTCGTTTTGTTACTAAACCTAACGGGTTTGGGTTCATACAACAATATACTAATCTTACCTCGGGTTGAAAACCGATTCTCCTTCTTCTTCCCCTTGGTTTCGACTAGAGAGATAGAGAGTAGGATGAGAGAGAGCTAAGTGTGTGTTTTGGTGGTGTATGGAATATGTGTAAATGAAGGGATTTGGGCATAACTGAGGTATTTATATGATGGGTCATGGGCTTGAGCCCATGGTCTATCTTCCTTTCATTTTAACCCAAGTCCATTACCCATATTACCTAACCCAACACAAGCCCGACTCGTATTAACTCCTACTTCATTTAATTATTTCTCCGCCTACCCGAGTAAACTTTCTCACCAAAAATAATTAATATAAATGATATTATTTTAGAAATTTCGGGATGTTACATGCTTAAGTGATGGTGGTTGGTTGGCGGTGAGTCAATTGGTGATGGCGACGGTGTTCAGGTGGTGTTTTCCGACAAAAAAAAAATTAACTTTCCCGGCTAAAAACGTTTTTCCGGCGACTGGAAACTAACGGCGTTAGGATTCTGTTAGTCGCGGACCGTTAGGAACAAATACATTAAAAGTTGAGACCATCAGTCATCAATTCGTTAGTTGGAACCGGCAATAACCAAAAGGCAATAATTTAGACCAATAAAAACCAATATATCATACCAATATGTCACTTGCCTTTCAATTTTTTTTATCATTGTTGTTTAATAGTTTAATATAAATTGTTTCATTGTTATCTCAGTGCTAAACTGCTAATTTAGTATTGTATTCTAAGTTAATCATTTAGATAAGAAAGAAGTAAATGTAATAATTTAAAATTTTAAGTAACTATAAGTTTTAAAACATATGATTAAATTCTTTTAAAACAATTACTTGCCTCACGAGTCATGATTTTTAAACGGTTTCACACGTTAATAAATATTTTGCTTTCTTTAATTGAATATAGGATCGCTATAATTAACTAATTTTAATTTGAAAAAAATTAATATGTTACATAATAATTATCAATGTTTGTGTTCTTCACCACATATCATGAGCACCTCTACACCATATTTATCAATAAAACTGACGAATTTGGCTCAAATTAAATTTGTCTATTGCACGTTTTCAACATTTTTTTAAAAGCAAAACATACTTATAAATGGTTGCTATGACAATAACAATTAAATTCATGTGCAGATTTATTTTTATATTTCTTTAAAAAAATCTTTTAGTAAACAAATATCTATAGGGTCAGGTTAAACATACCCTCGTTTTTTCTACAGTCTTTTATATATTTTTGTTATTGATTTTATTATTTTATTTCTTTAAGATCTTATTAAAAGTTTGTTTATTTTTTACATGTATTAAAAAGTTTTGTATGTATTCACTAGCTAGTTTTTTATTTTTTATTTTTTTTAAATGTATTCAAAACAATTTGATTTTTTTTTGTTAGCTTTAGATACATGAGGTTAATATGAGCTTTTAAAACAAGTTATATGTTATTTAACCTTTTAATTTATAAAAAATAATATGATTTTTATAAAAGAATGTAAACTATCTCTTAATTAAAAAACGCTCTCCAAAAATATTAAAACAAGTATTGAAAAAAAAATTAAAACAAGAAAAACAACGTTTTTCAGATAAAAAAACGTCTTTCTAAGTAAGAAAGAATATGTTATTTCTAAAGGCTTTTAAATATACATAAAAGGATAAATAGAAAAAAATGTTTTTATGAAAATAAAAATGATAATAAAAGATAACAAAATGGAAAAAGAAACAACAAAAAGGTCTAAATCGTATTAATATAAAATTTGAGAGAGGGGGTATGTTTAGTAAAAAGGATGGGATGGGGTACGTTTAGCAGCACCCATATTGTTACGGTTTATTCGAGACAAACGTCAATCTCCCAAAAACATGAGAGAAGAAGAGAAAATATACCCAAAATAATAGTTCTTTCTTATTCTTTTTCTTAAACGAGATTACAATATATAGAAAAACAAAGACATGAAATAGAAAAAGATAAACAATAAGAAAACATAATTTGACTATACTAAGGAAACTTAGGGTGTGCTTGGGATTGCTTATTTAAGTGAAAAAGAATTTTTGTTAAAAGTACTTATAAACTTATGAATTTTTTAAAAGAAGTTTTTTAAAAAATGTTTGGATCACCTTATGTGTTGAGGGAAACCAAAATGACTAAAAATGACATTCTTTTTTAAAATGAGTGTAATGGGTTTGAGGGTTAAAGGGGTGTAATAGGTAAATCAAACTCATTAATTTAATAGTTTACATATTTCTATCTTTTCAAAACCCATTTATTTTGCCTTCTCCATAAGTTAAAATCCATAAGGCTTATGGTTTGCCAAACACCTTATACACCTTATTAATTTTTTAAAAAGTTTATAAGTTATAAGTTGAGAAAAATAAGGAATACCAAACACCCCCTTAATAAAGTATAAACTTAAATAATAATAGACTTGTTAATATAATAGGATCGTATCAATTACCGAGCCCTTGAAAACGTCCTTATCCTCAAGGACGGGATGTCGTTTCCATGAGGGTCGCCACTTGAGTCGTACAACGACAAGTGGGGCGGTCTCAACGTAGCACCATGGTAGCCACCATTCGAGTCTTCTGGTGTCATTCGGGCCAATGTCAACGGACCACCACAAGGAGTGCAATATGGGTCGCCTTGTTATACCTTTTAATGGTGTCGGCACCAACGAGCTAATTGTATTGTTGTGAAATTTGACTGTCATATTTATTAACCATCAAATTACAATTTTGTTGCTTATATTTACCAGTTGCATGCTCATCTAAGGTCACATCTTCCAACCCTTGAGTAACTTCTACATTAACAATGGTTTCAAGATCACACTTCGCAATTGCATTGACGGAATTAGCGTGAAATTGAGTCAGCATTGCCGTAGTGAAATCATCACAGATGAGGAAGTCTGAACTCCGAAGCCAACAATTGAACCACCAGAATGGTTCATCGTCGAAGGATTCAATGAAACATGGAAACCGCTCGTCGCCATAGATCGCGCAAAAAAGAAAATATGGTTCAGCTTGAGAGATCCATAGAGCGGGATTAGATCCAACAAAAAGAGGTAATCGTTGATGCTCCCACAAGAGTTCTTCCAAAGTCATGTAGGCTAAGGCTCAATGAAAGCACCAATTGTTACGGTTTATTCGAGACAACTGTCAATCTCCCAAGAACACAAAAGAAGAAAAGAAAATAGAACCAAAATAATAGTTCTTTCTTATTCTTTTTCTTAAATGAGATTACAATACATACATAAAAATAGAAAAATATAAACAATAAGAAACATAATTTTACAATAATAAAGAAACTTAATAAAAAATAAATTTAAATAATATTAGACTTATTAATATAACTAGGTTTTACAACCCGCGCGTTGCGCCGATATATGACAGAAAAAAATAACTCGTAAACGTTTGAAAATATTAATTACACTCAAACATAAATGAAATATTAAATTAGTTGAGGCATCATTATAGTATTCCCGCTATCATCAATCAAAACATGAGAATTGCATAAATGTGCATCATCTTACCATCCTTGTTGAAACCTCCAAGTGACAATAGCAATATAATCGTATAAACATTAGTTACAAATGACAATGAAATCGAATTCGTCTAGGCTTACCTTCAAAGAGCACAGTATCCTTTCATATTCTGCAATATTAAGGTTATTCACTTCATTGGCACCAACAGATGAGAAGTTTGTAGTAGAACCCTACCGTCTCTCTGATCCATTCAACATGCGCAATTTCTTGATAATCCCTTTGTACAAAGTGAATTGAATGAAGCCCCCTCTTTGAGTTCAACCCATTAGGTAATCGTAGCAAAGTTTGATCCGTTAGAGATAAAACATAACCCGTAAATATCTTATCCCGGTTATTTTTTATATGTGACAGGAAAACTTGGATTATTGGGTATGGTTTATCTAACGGGTCGAACTTAAAAAAAATATCCTACTTTAAGTGTTTGTACTTTGTATGTGCATACATATCGCTTTTAATTTATCGGCTTATATGGGACGACTTTCAACTGCCACATAATAATAATAAGCAAAGTTTTGTAAATTCGGCTTAGAGAAGTTTTATCATCGTAGCAAGATGATTACACCGCAACGGCTACAATGGAGATTGCAAACGGAGAATTAAAGATTCGTCTCGTTGTCCTCCGATATTGCCTCGCCAAGGTGTGGAGAGTCTCATTCTTAACTCAATTCACATACAATCATCATAGCCTTTAAATTCATGTTTTAAAAACAGGAATCACCTGAAATCCAATTGTTTTTATACCATAAAACACCTCAAATCCAGCTGCAAAACACATATAATGGATCAAAATAATCTAATCAAAGTTGTACATGTTCAGCAAAAAAAACTCAAACCTAACTCCTATAACATATAACAAATCAAAAAATGGAACCCACAAAAGCAGGATCTGGACAAAGCATGAATATATTCATGTTTTTAGAAACCTCAATTACTAATTATCATATACCCTAACAACCGAATCGAATGATGTTCGGTGGGGTAATCTAAGAACCATACCTAGTATTGGTGCCGGAAGAACTGAGGCCTGATGCTCAACGGAGCTGGCGACGGTGACGAAATGCAATCACCACCGAGGGTTTGAACCCGGCGACGCCACATCTGATTTAGGATGAAGTATACACCATCGTCGTATGGTGCCACCAACTCGGAACCCGGAAACACCATCGTCGTCCGGCGTCTAAAATAACGATAGACAGAGTGTTCGCAGGGGGTGTTTGGATACCTTATTTTTAGCTTCTAACTTATGAAAACTTTTTTTTTCTTTTTTAAAATGGTTAATAAGTTATACTATCCAAGCATTATTTTAACGTGTAAAAGTTAATAAGTTATGAGAAGGTAAAAATAAAGAAACCTAAATGCCACCTAAATGCCACCAGAGAAACAGAAAAAATCAAGTGGCGAGGAGAGAGAGAACGATACACTAACATGAGTAGAGATACAAGTGTGTGGTGGAAAACTAATATTTTAATGAATAGTGGAAATTATGAATGAAACGAATGTTAGTTTTAAATATATATATATATATATATATATACTAGTTTGATCCTCTCGTGTTACGGGAGTTTATTCAAGTTATTGTTTTTAATCGTTTTGCTATTTTATGATGATTTATTTTATTTTTAACGTAGCTTTGTTTTAATTTAATACATATATATTAGTTTGTTATTATATTTTTTAGCGTTTGGATTTTTTCAATTGAGATGTGTATGTTCTTTAGTTTTTTTAACGAACACGGACATGTTGATTTTTTTTAAATGAACACAAATATTTGTTTAATGAAAAAGGGGACGTTGATGTAGTTGACGATGGCGGGTAGTATCGAAAGTTAATAGGCGAAGGAGATGACAGACCAGCAACAGAGAACATGTAAAAAAGATAAATTAAATTAGGGTTTAACGATGAATGTTTACCAATAAATGAGATCTTATAACCCATTTGAGGGCTATTAGGGTTTGATAAGACCCACCCGTGGAAATTATTCTTTGATGATTAAGGGTTTATCTAACTATACTATTAAAGCAATAAGCTTTAAGTCCATATACCCCCTTTCTATTAGTTGATTCTCATAGTTTCCATTTATATCAAGGTCTTCTCTAATTTTCAAGGTATTAAAATAAATCAAAAATATATTAAATTAAGATTCATCAATGCTATTAAATTATTATCTTTCCTCTTTCCTTTAATCTTTAATTTCGTTCATTTTCAATACTTAAATAATAATGTAATAATGTAATATTTTAATTAATATTACATTTAGCTAAAAGTGTACATTTATATTAATTAAATAACAGGATAAAATATTCTATTTAATGCAATCTTTTAAAATCGTAGGTATAGTTTGAATTCGAAATATTAAAAAGCTAATTTTAAAAATTTTATTATTTTTGGTTGATTTCATTCACCATCTTTGTTATATTTTTGGGTGATTTTATTCACCACATGTGTTAATTTTATATATAATATATAATAAATAATTTAATTAATTATTTTCGTATTTAATATAGAGATTATTGAGAATATATATATAGAGAGAGAGATACCGATATATAATATTATAATTCTGTTAAAATATTATATTATTTAAATATTTAAATTAAATTTGACAAATTGAATAGGAAATTAAGGATATTAGGAAAGGATGACCCAGTGTATTGAGGAAATGTTTAATTATGGATTTGTAAAATTTTAAATTTGATATTCCCTCCTTCCTATTTGAATTAATTATTCATCTTCAATAATTAAATAATAATGTAATAATGTAATATTTTAAGATTATTAATACATTAAGCTAAAAGTGTAAATTTATATTAATTAAATAACAAGACAAAAGATTCTATTTAATGCAATCTTTTAAAATCGTAGGTATAGTTTGATTTCGAAATATTAAAGAGTTATTTTTGAAAATTTTATTATTTTTGGTTGTTTTCATTCACCACTTTTGTCATATTTTTGGTTGATTTTATTCACCACCTGTGTTATTTTTATATATAATATATACTAAATAAATTAATTAATTATTTACGTATTTAATATAGAGATTACGAAGAATATATATATAATATAGAGATACCGATATAAATTATTATAATTCTGTTAAAATATTATATTATTTAAAATTTTAAATTAAATTTGTGAAATTCAATAGGAAATTAAGTATATTAGGAAAGCATGATAAGGTCTATTAAGGAAAGTTTTAATTTCGGATTTTGTAAAATTTTAAATTTGATATTCCTTCCTTCATATTTGAATTAATTATTGACTTAATTATGGTCTAAATTTGAATGAAAATTTTATTTAATTAACAATAATTAAGTTTTGCTATTATTACCTTGTTGACCCGTTGACCCATTACACTCAATTACTTTTAAGATTTAAAATACAAATCCATTGACTATTATTTTTTAAAAATAACAATTTACGTTAGTTGACCCATTCAACCATTCACTTATTATTGTCAATATATTACAACAATTACTAACTTTTTATTTTCACACCTTATATGAATTACAATTACAATACATACTATATGATTAGTAACTTACATTTTTACATTATGTAACATTCCATTTTACATATCTACCATTACATAAAATTAAAGAATTCTGAAATATATTAATTGTATTTCGAATCTAATTTTGTAACATTGCATATTATTTGAAAATCCATTAATTACATTATCAATTCTATTCCTTCCTAATTTAATTCTTTTTAAATTTTTCGAAATTTCCTAACTTTATGTATCTAATCAATTACATTTATACATTTCTTCTATAATTTTCGATAACCCTAATTCATTTCCTATAAATATGTACATTTCATAGGCTAATTCTTACACCATCAACGCCTTTTTAATAAAATCGAGTAGCTTTGTGCCAAGGTTTTTACTTTTTGTTTACATATATTTCTTCCATTTTCATATTTAATTTTTGACGCTTAAAATTGTTATTGTTATTTAATTTTAATTTATTTGTGTTTTTGTTAAATTTTTGTAGCAAGATGGAGCCAACCAATATCACCATGTTGAACCAACTCGATGTTCTTAACAGTGAGTGTATTCTAAAGGTTCGTATTTTGAGAGTTTGGCGGCTGAAGGACAACTCAAAGCCCGGGCAAGATTGGTCCATCGAAATGATTGTTCAAGACGAGATGGTATTGTTAACATATTCATTCATTTACTATATTATTCATACAATTATTTACTAATGAGATTTTGTATGAGTGTTACACTTGCCTTTTGGTAATTTTGTTTGTGCTTACAGATGAGATTTGTTGAACATAGTTGCATGTAGTTGAAATTAAGACAATAGTTATATTATATGGAGCTAGAGAAGTTGTTGCAATGTTGGCTATCTTTCCACGTTGTTATTGGTGCAATTTATCAAAGTTTCATTGATAAATGCATAGAAAGTTTTTTTAACTGCAAGAGCCAAGGGGGATATTTGGATGTTTAAAGCATTAAATGGTAGTTTGATTTCAGGAAATGTGAATTCATCGCTTTTACTTGTGCAGCTCGGGCCCGTGTTCGTTCGCGATTCAACTCTTCATTTGTCAGTTCATTGTAAAAAGAAAAAAACATTTACTTTTGTATGGGTATGACAAAAAGGTATGATCTATAATCAATATATAACATTTCAGTTTTGAATTAATCATATATGTTTGGTTTCAGTTTATATGGCAGTTCATTGTTTTACACTAAATTTGGTTTGGTTTTGGTTATAAGTTCTGTGATTGGCTACAGCCTACAGGTAGTGAAGTTTGTTTGGTCTTTTTACAAATGCCTAGAATGGTGAATCTCAAGGCTATTTTAACTTTTATATGTCAACACTGATTTATTTTGACTATGTGTGTGGCTTGAAATAAAAGATTTGGAAGAAGTGGGGGGGATTAGATGACTCGATGGAATGGATTTGTTCAAGTTGATTGCTGTTATTTTTGTTTATGTATCAATATTGAATAAGGATAGGAATATGTTAGTATAACTAATCTTTGCAATTATCTTTATATAACATATCGTCATATTTTTCAAGTCGTCGCAATGTTTGCATTTTAGTAGTATTTATTTTGCCTTTAATTTTCAATAGTAGCTTTCTAAGTCATTAATAAAACAAACTTCTAAAAATGGTTTGTTAGGCCATGGGGTATACTCTAACCCCAACATACGTTAAAATGACATGAAATTAAAAAACATGAATTAAATCACTCCTCATTTATGCTAATTTTTTTAAAAAAGAGCCTTTGATTATGCTTTTAACGAGTTAAAAGGCAAAGAACAATAAACTAAATTAATAATTAGTAGGGGTGAGATAAGTTAAAAGGATTAAACTATTTTCTTTGGGTGACATGGAATGAAAGAGAGATAAATGAGTGATGTTATGGAGTTAAGATGAGTTAGAGTATACCCATAGCCTTATGATCAATTGATTTTTTTTAATGATTCAACCAGTGTAATTAATACACATCATTGTTTCATATATTGTGACACTTGGTTCATTTGTTTCCTGTAGTATATTACTTATATCATATATGGTTAGATCATACCAATTTTGACAAGTCGTCCTTATTATCATAAGCTTCATATTATATCAATTTTATGTTTTAAATACTTCCTTTAGACCAGTTATTCAATATTTATTCATTTTTAGATTATATGTTTTTCTATTTTGGGTATTTATCATTTTTAGATTATATGTTTTTCTATTTTGGGTTTGTCATAGTGTCAAACGTTTTAAGTTGAAAGATTTAACGAGAAAAGAATATGCTCAAATAGTTCTAGAGTTGTCTCAGTTGACTATTAATATCCATGAACCACTTTTAAATAACTTCACTAAAACAAAAGTAAGATTGTTTCAAGTATTTATATTATTATATTTATTTTTTAGTTGTTTATAGTTTACTAGTTTTTATCTCCCGTATTACGGGGGTTGTTTTATATTATTCTTTTTAATATTTATTTATTTTTTGAATTTATATTTTTTTTATTGTATGAAAGTTAATAATATACTTATGGTTGATGATGAATTGTTTCACAAATAAATGAGATGTTATAGCTCGGTTTAAAAGCTATATGGTTTTGATGAGAACCAAGACTCGTTTATTTCTTTTACTATAAATTTGGTTTTTAATTCAAATAATATATATATATATATATATATATCTTTCTTAAAATAAATAAATATTAATTTTTAGTATATCCTATTTTATAGGATTTTAACATCAATAATTTGGTGAGATTAAGTTTTAATTTAATGAGATGTTATAACCCGTTTAAGAAATAATTGGGTTTGGTAAGACCCATACCCATGAATTTGGGTCAAATGCATGAGAAGCCTCCGTTAAAAATCAAGCAAATCTGTGACTCCAAAAAAAGGGGAATGGACCACATCGCGACACTTAGGATTTTATGTTTTCGTTTATATATATTATAGATTACCACCCTATGTAATACACGGGTTCTAACCTAGTTTCACAAATAAATGAAATGTTATAACCCGTTTAAGGGTTATCCGGGTTTGGTGAGACCCATGACCCGCAAAAATTATTGTTTGGTTATGAAAGAGTTTCACAAATAAATGAGATGTTATAACCCATTTAAATACTATTCGGGTTTGATAAGACCCATACTCGCGAATTCGGGTCAAATGCATGAGAAGCCTCCATTTAGAAATCAAGCAATCTTGTGGCTCTAGAGAATGAGAGAGCAACCTGAGAGTGACACGTAGAATTTCATGATAGGCAATTATATAGATACTAGGATTTTATGGTAGACAATTATATAGATAGTTAGATAGATAGATATAATATGTATGATCTTATCACATATCCATAAGTCCGAGGATAAAAAAGTTAGCTGTTAAAAACAAAACAAATATACAATTCAAGCACACGGCAATGCGGCATTGCATATTTGCAATTTGCATACATCAGTGATCAGACATCTAATAAATAATAATAGCCCAGTTGCAATTTGCAAGCATAGATGAGCTCGAGTAACGGGCCAAGAACACAACTATGTTAGGCCCATGTTATTATGATATGGGTTGACTCAGGAGTTAACCCATGAAAGATTAATGTTTTCTCTGTGTTAAAATGAGATTGCTTTTGTGAAGTGTTGTAAAATTGTTTCGGTGCTAGTTAGACGGTGAGATACAGATTATCGATTAATCAAAATTAATAGGATTAACTGGATTAAAAATCACATGTATTACAAATGTATATACATATACCAAATTTTATATATAAGTTTTTCAGTTTTGACCAATTTTGGCCAAATAACATTTAATCGGCGACTAGTCGATAGGATACCGATTAGCGATTAATCTGTAATTAATCGACATCTAGACGTGATTTTTACAACCATACTTCTGTCCAAATAAAATATAGGTCCCTCTTATGTAACATTTTTTTTATTATTATTTTTCTTTGAACTACATCGAATTTATATAAACAAATGATGTCTCGAGTTCAACTATTGCTTAATTATAGTGGGTACCTCTTATTACTCTTTACCTTAGGAGGTAATGCTGAGGTAAACATATTTTCCTATAGTATTGGTGTCGAGTTCAAATATTGTTTCCATCGATGCCATGACTTCTTGAAAAGCGACTACTTAATACAAGTTTTGATTTACCTTATCCGTTGCTCAGTATGGTATTGATGGTTTTGGCTGTTAAAATAAAAGTATGTACTGACGGGTCCACAAGTTTTTTTAATGACCAGCTCTTAAGGTTGACTGAAGAAACACTAAGTGAACCCTGGACAGATTATAGATAATCTGGACAGATTATAGATAATCTGGGGGTTAAGTAATGTTTCCCACGGATGAGGTCTAACTGAGAAGGCTGTTCTTCAGGAAACCTGCAAAACAAACACCGTAAGCTCGTCACTGAGAAGGGGGGGTTCCTCCTTGTGACCACCCTCCGGCGTGAGAATCAGACTAGATTGCTCTGAATATAAGTGTATATTAAGAGATTGCTAGATAACTGGGTAGCAGATGATCTTACCATTCCAAGATGTTGGAGTATTTATAGCCGAAGGTAGGTTTCCAAGCAGGTACAAGCCGGCTGAATAGTATTCCTGTTCTACCAACAGTGGACTATGCACAGGCCATACTGGTTGGTGGGTAGGTTACGGCCAACAGTGACAAAGTCGGCTGCACTATTCCACCAACTGTAGATTATGCACGTCCCACCTACTGTGGATTGTACGCAGGCCATGCTGGTTGGTGAAAAGGTTACGGCCAATAGTAACACTATTCCACCAACTGTAGGCTGCGCATGTCCCACAGTAAGGGTTGGTGAGTAGGCAGCGGCTAATAGTGACAAACAGTACTAGAGGGTGCTCCTCCTCGCACTGTTGTCGGTGAGCTGTCACCCTGTGATTGGCTCATGGGTTGCTCTGGTCAGATCGTCTGTCCTATCCATACCTTGGTAGGTATAGTACAAAAGATCTTTCAGAGTCATACAGACTGGCTCATTTAGGCGGGATTGTTCCCGCCTTGCTCATTCCTTCATGTGACTACTGAAGTATCTATTGTCTTGTGCGTGTAGCCCTGCTGTCTGCGGGTAGCCTTCCCTGATGGCTTGTATCCGTAACTGCGGGAACAGGCGGGGTACTTCACCATTGGGAGGCTTTCCCTGCGTGTACAGCTTGCGTACTGCGCGTAAGGTTCTATGAGCATGGTGGGTCCTGCGGGAGCAGATGGTCTTTGCGCAGACGTCCCTGTTCAAGGTGAGTCTTGCGGGACCAACCGGGCTCTGCTGAGACCTACCTCTTCATTGACAAAAACAAAACATTTATTGCGCCTGCTAACTTAGAAAAGGGTGACGTCATGGCAACAATATATTGCTTCTACCTTCCACCCCCTTGCTCCTCGTTGTAGACCCCGACCTACACTGCCTCTATCTGTTGCCTTCATTAGTTGGTATGCACGGTTTGATATTTATTAAAATCGTTCCACATGTATCCTTTTGGTTAAAACTTAAAGCACGTTTTAAATGTAACTTTGTTCACCCGTCTTCCATGTCCTAGACTTAACAATACCTCCTTACACTTTTCTTAAACTTTGATGGACATGGTTAATCACTTGACGCTGCCTTGAACAATTTGCAGTTATGAGTTAAGACATATGTCTATAATGCAAATAAGTTAACACAAAACACTGACACGATTTGTTATAATTTATTTTCCACCGTATACCAAAAAGGAAAAACAAAACAGAACTGTAAGTCTATAATAGTTAGTATTCGACTATAATTTTACTTTAGAGCCTAAACGTTAAAACCTCCATGCTGACGTGGCAACAAGTGGCCGATCATGCCAACAAAGCACCATCTCCCCGTGGCGCTTCGCCACGTGGTACCCCCGCACTTGTACCCAACGCAACAAACACTCAGCTTGAAACTCAGCGAACTGACTCAGCGCCGCTAACCTCAACCCCACCCTAGTAAACGCCTCACGCCACGACGCCACCTGTCGACCAGACGCTTCCACTGCCGCTGTTATCTTCGGCTGCAACACAAACATCTCAATCTTCCTGATCCACTCACTCCCTCCGCCGCCACCAACGCTCGCTGCCTCCAACGACTCTAGTAACGTCGAGTAAAACTCCAACCCGTGGATTACCGTTTGTCGAAAAAACGACGGTTCGCTCCCCATCAGTCCTTCGCCGTCCACGCAAACGACAACATGAGGCGAAATTTGCCGGATATCGTTAATGAACCCGGTGCCTAGACGGTGGAATACGGTTGAAGAAACTAGAACCGCTGTCTTCTCGCCGTCCATAAACTTAACAGCTTTGAAGGATAAGTATTCAAAGGTTCTAAAAGACACAAACTCTATATCAAACCCTAACTTCAAACCACGAGCAAATTGCCAAAGATTATCTCTGATTAATTTCGATTCGGTTTCGTATTCTTCGGGTACCACAGCAGAGATTCTAACCGCGGGCGAGCGAAGTTTTTGAACCTCTGCTTTCTCCACGATCGCCTTCATGAATGACGCCAAATGACCGCCCAGCCCGATGTCAAAATCGATGACGTGGACAATTGTTGCACCGTCCACGGCTTCCAGCATCGCCTGGTTGGCGGTGAAGTCGGAGAACATCGGGATCGGCGAGACGTTGGAAAACGTCTTGTACGCCTTGATCGCTTGTACGATCTCCGAGGCCGAGGATGGCTGAGTCATCCGAGTTGGCCCCGTGAGTAGAGACTGAAGTGCTTCTTTGAAATAAAAAGCGGCTCTCTGAAGCGCCTTTCCATAAGGCGCTTGGAGCCGCGTGTTTAATCGTGCTAGCATTAATTGAGCTAGCGGGATAGACCGAGTTTCGAAGCACTCGGCTATCCTAATCAACTCATCCACGAAATCAACCCCGTTTTCGATATTACTAATATTATTATCATCATCATCATCATCGCCTTGGCTCATGAAATCAAGTGAGTTTAAATTCGGATTCAAGTTCTCGAAGAACACAGCCGTCGCTTCGGAGTGAATCGGAGGTAGTTCGGGTAGATCAAGCGGGTAAGCGGGTTTAACCGAGTCATCATGAAGCCCTAACTCCTTCATGAGTGAATCCCATTCTTCAAACTGATGGACCATTCCATCTTCAGTATTATTATTATCCAAGGCCTCAGATTTTAAAACCACATCAACCGAATTAAACTCGGTCACCTTACCCGTAATCGGACTAGGCGGACTCCGTTGCAAATCGAGTACCGAATTCGGTTCGTATCGGTTAATAGAATTGAAATTGTTTTGCGATGAAGCAAAGGACAATTTCATTCTTCAAAGGTGTAGTCCTTTAGTTTGTTTGTTTGTTTGTTATGGGTAAAGGTGGTGGTATTGGTATAATTATGAGGTGATTATTGTGTGCTTTTGTAACCAGAGAAAGTGGTGGTGGGGTATGGACGGCCATGGTTAAGGGCCATGAGGTTCATTGAATTGACGGCACAGGGTTGATTGATTAAGCCATATCATAGAAACTTCCTCCTCAAGCTCTTAACAAAAATTAAAACAACTTTTGCTTTTGGGGATTATCAAGTGAAAAAACAAACTAAAGGACAAGTTTCACTTCATGTGGTACAACGTATGAAAATAGCATGTTTTGTGTTTTAACGATCTCCACTCTGGGAAAACATGTCACCTTTGCTTTTGGGGATTCTCTTGGTTTGCCTCTTTTTAGAGTTACCAGTGCATGGGTTGACTTTAAATTATACTGTCGATTATTTTTTCTATAAATTTAATCTAATTTGGCATTTGAATTATAAACCAAAATATATTATTTATCATACACTTCTGAAAATTGAATAAAAATACAACTTTTACTAATTGAATAAAAATACAACGTAGGTTTGACCCATCACAAAAAAATATAAGTACTATAATCGTGGGCTATAGGTAACGCTATGGTTAGCACTAAAGCATGATTTAGTTTACTAATGCCATATTATTTTTATTTTTTTCTCTAGATGTACATACGATTTTACATTACAAATTTAAGTAGTTTTACAAATTATAGAGAAGTATATCAAATAAAATTACATAAGAGATGTTTGTATTGAATATAACATGTGAACTTAATTTTCTCTTTCATGTACTTTGAAACGTTATGCAAATTTGCGTTAATACAGGATTTTTCTTACGATTTCATTGACCTACTGTGCGTACAGTTTTTAGTTATATGAATTTTGTGTGCCAAATAGGTTAATTGAAATTGTTTTTTTTTATAAACAACTAACTATCGTATTTGTATCAATCATTCTAAAGTTAAAATATGAACTAAAACACATGCTTTTTATTATTAAATTACAGTTTTTCATATTTATTGTATTAGTTAATGTAACCATTAAAGTTTCATCATAATATATTTGCTCGTTTAAGCCGAGTCTTTAAGCCAGTATATTAGTATCATAAGAACATCTTTTTCACGTGGAAAACAACTATTTTAAAATGAAGTAAATTTAAAGTGTGATTCTTATGATTTGATTCCAAGAATCAAGGTTTTTCGGTGTAATTATATGATAGATTTGATCTTCTTTTCCTCCACTATGCACTATGCTTAAATTTATATATAAACTATGGGGTGGGTTATTGTATAATAATAAGTTATCGTACATTAGGTACGCGACTTCCTACACCACCGATTCTAATTGAAATTAAAACTGCTTAGTGGCATAATTGTAATTAACATAAAAATACTTAACGCATACCCATCAAAGTCCACCATCGCGACCATCATCTACTGTCATGAGCACCACCATCGTCCGTCACCACCATCGTCCGTTGGTCACAGGTCAGTTAAGCAATTTATAATTGAAATTGAAATTGAAATTGTTGATGAGCTTAATTGATCAATTAACCTTGAAATTGATCCAATTAATCATCAATTTGAAGTTTTCGTCGATCAATTTTGAGTTTTGAGTTCTGGGTTTTGACATTGAACGTATTAACATTAAGTTTAAACGATCTGTTTATACGTTTTGTTTAAACATATTATACGTTCTGTTTAAACGTTCAGAACATAATCAATTAAACTTTAAAAGTTCAGTACAAAAAGTTTATACGTTCTGTTTATACGTTTTTAAATAATGTTGTTTATAAGTTCAGTACAAATATTATGTTTAAACGTTTTGAAACAAAACGGAATACCTTTAAACGTTCTGACAAAAAAAGAACATCTTTAAACGTTCTAATACATTCAAAGAAGATTTGGGTGTTCAAAAAAGTATTGAAGTTCTGATAAAGTTTAGAAGTTCTAAGAAGTTCTGTGTGTTCAAACTGGTAAAGTTTAGAAGTTCTAAGAAGTTTTGGGTGTTCAAAACTGATAAAGTTTAGAAGTTCTGGGTGTTCAGAACTTCTAAAACTAACAAAAAAATAAAATTAAACACCTGTAACATGAAATTGAACATTGAAATCACTTCATATAATCTCATAATCATCAAACAATCGTCAATCGACCGTTAATTTGATCATTGATTCGATCATATGAACAAAAAATGGAGCGTCTGCAACTGGGTTTACTCAAAACTCAAAATTGATTAATTGAAACTTCAAATTGATGATTAATTTGACCAATTTCAAAGTTTAATTGATCAATTAGTTCAACAATTTTAATTTTAATTGGTCACTTTTATCAACTGACCTGTGAAAAAGGCGTGACGAGGAAGATGGTGTTCACGACGGTACCGTCGACGGTCGCGACGGTAGATGCAATCATTGGACGGTGACGGTGAAGGCGTACGGAATCGATGGAGCAGTGGAGCATAATTTTGAAAATCAATGGTGAAGAAACTCACGTAGCTATTGTATGATAAGGGATTATTGTATTTGATCCTTTATCTATAAACTATTGAGGCCGTCTGTTCAAACTTCAAATATAAACAAAATTGAAACTCTATTTTAAGCATATCTATGATTTATTTTTATTATTAATGACATAACAACAATCATAACAATCATACCAAGTAAAATTCCAATCTTTTAAAAAGATGTTTGCTCTATATGACTAACATAATATCTTCAACAAAAAGATGCATCACGAATCTGCCTCCTTAATCGACTTTGATAACACTAAACAAAGTAGTTAACCAAGAAACTTCTTCTCCTAGACACTTTCACACCTTAATTGGTATGTTTTCTGGATCAACAGTCTTATTAGCCCTTCTCATATTCCCAAATACCGTCCTCACCTTTTAACGTGTAATACTACGACATTTGCCTTTATTTTCAAGTCGTCGTTGAATGTGGAATTGTCGCTTTTTTCTTGGTAAGCCTCTCGTTGAAAAGATTATGGATGTCGATTTACCAACTTAAATTGATGTATTGTTGTTTGACTAAAATATGTCCATCCACACCCTTTATAAACTTCACGGCTCCTAAATTTTGCCTCTTGTACGTTTTCCTAGCTATGACAATCTTAAATGTATCGTGTTCCTCATCCTTTATATCTAGGTTTGTATGACAAAAATTTAATTTATTTAACAAATTATAGTTTGTATTATTAGGGCTAACAAATATTTTTTATACCACGAGGCTAAATATTGTTTTAATGTAGAAAATTCAAACTGTTTATGAGGGCTAAAAATATCACAGGATAGAGCGTTATAAATGATCTTCATTTTCTATCGGTGGTAACGGTATAATGTCATACTAGCAACCATAAAAGTAGGGCCGTCATAATGGACACCTGTTTAGACACGATAAGACATGTTTAGCAAAAAAATGTGTTGTGCAATTTTGTATTTTTTTTTTTGAAATAATTAAAATTAAAATTAAGACAGTAGAGTACATCATTTCTCTTTCTTGGTACGTAAAACGTATAACTGTCATGCTCAAACCATCAAAGTTAATTGTTAAACGAGTAATTTTCATGTTTGATACTTGTGTTAATCGCGTCGTCTCTAACCTGTTAAGTCTGTAAAGAAACGAACTGACAGCCCTACATAAAAGTAAGCATTAAGTTATCTACTCATACACTCTCCCTAATTATCATATAAATATTCAGATACTTAATCTCACATCGTGGTTATGTCATTAGACACCCATTATGCGACAAGGCTACTTGTGTATCATGGTATGCGTAGATAAGACAATGCTTTAGAGCGGATCCCATCATCTCTTGGGTTGATTCCTTGTCTCATCGGAGTCTTCTAATTAACCCTGTGTCACGTGTTAACCGAATTCAATCATCACACCTCTTAGGAGATTACGACATATTGGTACTCCATTAGGAAAAAGAAAAACTATAAAATTTAAATTTGATATTTATATGTTATGTCGGACGATTATCTAATTGAAAATTTTTGAATTAAAACTATCCTAGTGGAGATTTGGTATGAATCCATGTACTCATTGTTCACATCATTTATTGTCCAAAATAGTAAACTAAATGTTGGATAGCCGGTGTAAACAAATCAGTATGTGGAGGAAGGAATAATGTATACGTAACATGATGACATCAACAACTTAAGAGCTAAGGTTTCGAAAGATGAAAGACACGGGAAGCACGCAAGGCCCGAATCTAATATAAGAAGCAAGGTGGACGCAAAGACGTGGTAGTGAGAGACTTGTAGATCACAAAAGTGTTAGTTGAGAGAATCTTAATATAAACAAAAAATAATTCATCAACGATCAATGGAGATGGATCGAGAAAGACATGTCAAAACACACAAACCATGCCATATAGGCAAAACACTATGAAAAGAAATGGGAAAGGGGGTTTTGGCCATTTTCTAAAGTGAAAGTTAGATTTTTTTTAAAAAGTATCTTTCTCGTTTTTAATTATAAACTTTTTATTTATTTTTTTACTAGGTTAGCTATCCGTATACAACACGGGTTTAACAAATTTAATTTCATATGTCCAAAATATCAATAACAAAAAGCCATGATAAATAATTTTGCTTATTAGACTATATGGTATGGATGCATCCTTGCTTCCCATTTTAAAAAGTCATTTCATCACTATATCCACTCCACTCCACTCCACTCCACTCCACTCCACTCACTTTCACAATACGAAGAAAATGATCATTAATTCACCACTTCTCTCTCGTTTCAAATAAAATATTATTATTTATGTAACTAAAATTAAATTAAAATTTAGCATAACTAAACTAATACCACATAAAATATTACCGATTAATTAAAATTTGCATTGATTTATGTAAACATTTAATTAATAAAAAAAGGTGAATTGGCTTCAAATATTACCGGTTATTCTTCTTATTACTACTACTACTATGATTTGTAATTAATGACAACTCATTGTTCCCGTCAGTTGGTTAAAAGACACATCAGGGGCCACATCACTAAAAACGAACGGCTTGTTAAATTTTCGTTAACCTTGCACCCACATGAGTAGTTAGGATTATTTTTTGTCATTTCAATAGCTGAGACATATCTTTGCCAATCGAACATAGTTTGGATTATTTGAAACCAATTATAAAAAAAAAAAGTTACAATTAACCTAGAAGTTCCAACACACAAAAAGAAAATAAAAATCATAGAGTATTGAAATTAAATGTTTTTTCCGTATGAACATATAGGCTACCCACTAACAGATTACCGCTCAAAATAAATAAATATCTAAACATAGTATTTCATGTCTTACAATACCTTTCGAATATGGTATTCAGTTCAACATTAAGGGATGGCAATTTAAATAAAAACATTGATTATAATATAAGAGAAATTTAAATAAATAACATGTATATCAAGAAGATTAAGAAAATAATAATCAAATTTAAAAAAGCAAGAAAGTTGATTGAAATAGATTACTTGAATCTAGTCTCCATTATCCACGAATAATTTAGGTGCTGCAATAACATCTTCATATTCATCAATTGGAAGAGGATAAGGGACTAACACCTGCATATAATTTTTCATCTACTCATTAAAACCAACACCACATATTGAATCACAAAGATATAAATAGGCCAGTTTGTTTCTCATTATTTCCGAACTCCTTTTGTAAAGAAGAATCAAGAAGCTATCATGGCGAATCAATAAAACGCATTACAAATATTTGTTAATTTCATCTAAGAAATTAGGGAAATTACAATCTGTTTTACGTTCAGATTGATAAAAACTGAACAATATTATGAAACCACAGAAAATGTTACTCAGATTTAAGCAATTTATTGATCATGTAAGAAAATCAATCAGAGGCATGGGCACGAACAGATTCATGGTTTATCATAATACAAATAATATTCAAATTTAAATTAATAATCTTCCAGAATCTACATCTCTTCAGGGTATATAAACCAAGATATTCAAGTTTAAAATTATAACTATGGCTTATTAATTTAAAATTTTGAACTGATTTCACTCAAATCACAATCCAACGCCGTAAAACATACACTTAGGGTTCCACAACCCAAATTTCCAACTAATTTATTCTCCAATCATGAGTTATCACACACATCTCATAGTCATAATTCCAGAATCCGGATGTAACATCGATATTAAAAAACTAATTATTATTAGTAATGAAACTTGGGAGTGATGTTTTGGTTAAACAGTATATTGAGATGGGTTGCAGTTTGACATTATGATATATGGTATGTTTTCTAAATCCTAATTATACTTTAATAACAATATATGTAATTTTACAATAACAATCAATCTAGAAGTTGAACACAATAACTAATGAATTTGATAATTTCCTGTAAGCTTCAGAATATCAATTGTTTAGATTAGCAATTGCGTCATCAAGTTGAGCATCAATATTTAACTTCAAGAAACAAAAGTATATAAAACATCACTTCAAATTAAACCAGTACAATGATTTTTAGAAACAAAAATCACTAAAGCATGTACGATTACTAATGAATTTAATAATTTACCTGAACAATTTGACTTTTGAGGATACCAATTGTTTCATCAAGTTGACCTGCGATAATCATTTTCAACAAATAAAAATAATCAATCAAGAGCATAGAGATGAGAAAAATAACAAAAAACTTGACTGTTATGATTCAAGCACTATTCTATATAAAAAAAATACATATTTGTATACACAGCTAAACCAATAATGATCGTTACACAGTCCTTTAAGGTTTATACAATAGATTAAATTAACTAATTCAGAAATACAACGAATCAAATGATTTTTAGTTATAATGGTAGAAAAAAGGTCAAACGTGATCCAAAACACCATCCCGATGTCACACGCATAATCGTAAGTCCGTGCTTAGTAATTAAGTACCTCAATGTAGAACTGAGATTTACAAATTAGCAAGAGTAGTAAACAGATACTTATATTGCATAATTTTTTTAAATGATCAATAATTTTACAATTTGAGAATATGTTCCAAATACAATGCCAGATCACTACCCTTTCTCTAATTTCGTCCTTAACATCACAAGCCAAGCAATAAACCAAAAAAGAAACACTCAAAACATAATTTTCAGGAAGGTATTTAAAAGAATATTACCAATAAATCTGATGAGTATAGAGACTGATTGAATTTACTTAACTACACATAACACGAAACATCAATTCAATCTCCATCGAACAACTTCAAAACACAAAATCACTAAGCAAAATATCCAAAATTAATAACAAACTAACAAAAATTGAAAACACATATGTAAACAACCTTAGAACATAGAGGTAAATAACAAAAAAATTGATTGTTATAATTCAAGTACTATTATATATTGAAAAATACATATTGTGAACATACAGTAATCAAAATTGGCTAAACCAATAATGATTGTTACACAATCGTTTTAAGAGTTTATACAATGAATTAAATTATACAATTCAGAATTAATCGAAGACTCTGATTAGTAACATACCGTCTGAAATAAAAGATTTCGATTGAATAGTCACCGATGGCGAGGAGCATGTACTTCGACGGAGACGGAGATTAAATTGAAAAACTTGGTCGCCCGTGATTTTAGAGTTTAGGAATGAGGTTTGACAGATCTGAAACATTAGGAAAGAGGCACAATTGATTTAGGGTTTTGCAAACATTGATGAATCTAATTGTTTGGATAAGGGATCCGAACCGGCGCTGTGAAAGGAGAATTTTGGGAGGCGGGAATTAGAGAGCGAGGATAGGCTAGATACAGGACACGTGGCAAAAGCAAACTTTTATTTATTTAATAGTATAGATTCTAGGATTTTCTTTGCTTCTAATGTTTTTAATTTGCTAATTTAAACTAGAAATTTCCATCAATATTTTAGGAATTTATCAAACTGAATGAGAATGCGGTGAGAGTTTTCATTAACAATTGAAATTATTCAATCGCTTAATTGATTCATGTCGGCCGGTTTGAGATCCTCTTGTTCGGGTTCACTGTTCAGGTTCAGAATTCCAAACTTAGAACTGGCTGTTTAACTTCTCTTAGTTTATGTTTGTGTTTCTATTAGTTTTAAATTTTAACCACCTTTACTATTTTATAATTATTAATACAAACTTTGAGAAAAGTAAGATCTGTTCAAACCGCCGAAATTGCAAAACTTGTTTGTCCGGCTGACCTATCCAACTCGCCGGTGTCTGTACATTTTTTTGTCTGAAAACACAAGCGGAATGTTAACAACCCTACATAACAAAATGAATGTTGAAACACAATAATTTGCATTAAAATTAAAAAAAAAAGCTAGTGAACTTAAACATGTGTGACAATAAAGTTCTTCGACAGGATGTATTTGGTTGGAAAGGTGCCTTAAAGTTTCCTTTTAGACCATGGAAAGCAAAATGGGTTTTTTTCACGGCCATGATGAGCCTTTTTCATCATATAACAGTGTGCTCTCAGTGCTAGGTTAATGTTTCATAAATTATATAGATAAAACGTGTTTGTGTTTTATTGATATGAAAAGCTAGAAGATGAAATACAACTAAAAGTGAGTTTAGCCTAACCATTTAATTATTTAATTAGTAACTTAAGTTTAAGGATAAATTATAGTATCGAAAAAGTTTGTATATTTTACCTCGTCTCTCCCTTCTTATTTTTATTATTTTTTTATTTTGAAAGCAAACTTATATAGAAAACAAAACTTAAATCCGATTATTAATTTAAATAAACTTAAATCAATTTTAATTTATACCATCAGTTTAATACAAATAGGTTTTTTTATTAATATTTTGTTCTTCTCCATTTAATTTTTTTAGGTTTTTTTTTTCTTTTTGAACGGTTGATTTATTACAAAAAAACAAACTAGACTAGCAAGATGTTAGGCTAGAATACAAATATTCACACCCACTAACAAACACACCAAATTACAACAAAAACTCAAAACGAAAAATGACACCATTTTTTCCAATTCACCCTAATTTTCCTTAAGTATCAAGCGTTAGTAGTAAGATAATAAAACTAAAACACTTTAACCAATTAAAATTACAAAATCATAATAAAGAAATCGGTAAATTACAATACGTATTAAAACTGCAGTAAACGAGATAAAAGAACATAAAGATGAAGAAAAATATGGTGGTTGAGTATTCATCTACAAAGAGAAATTTGTTATTTACTTGGGTGTAATAATCGAAGCAATGAAACTATCGAAAAGAGTCAAGCATCATACCTTAAATTAAGAGGAATATCAAACGATCAAGAAATTTCTAGAACTTTTTCTCCTTGTTTGAGAAAACTCTGACGTGCATCTCAATTAAGAGTACCTTAGTTTTATGTTTAAACATAAGTAAAAAAGTATTGTCTTAAATTAATGAAAAAATAAATCAAATAAAGCATTTTCAACGCAAATTATTCAGTGTAACATCTATGAATGAAACTAAATATATGTGTTATCTTTTAGTTAATTGCACATCATTGGGCATAGCAGCAGTCACAAATGCATGCTAGATTGCTAGTTGACCTCATTAGTTGGAATTCAAACGCAAGTCGGTGGCCACTAGATACACCCTTCAAAGAGATAAATGTGACATCCTGTGTGTTATGAATTAACGAACAAGCACACGAAATTGAACCATTGGTCCATTACACAAAAGATTATTATTAACGATTAAAACTGAAACGTGTTTACAGAAGCAATTGCAATGAAAATCAGTAATCAATACAATTTGTTACAAGCCTTATAGCCCTAATTCCAATTAAGCCATAAATAGACTTGTAACAACCAAACTCTACAGATGGACACATTTAGCCCCTAGAGTTTCAAAAAACTTGACTCTTGCATCTGCAGCTTTATTATAACTAGAATCTATTTTGAAATATGTCACAAACACCCCTCCAACTTGTATTGACCAAAGTTGAATTAGTGAATTTAACCTTTAACACTAACACTGTGTTCATTATCCACGCTAACACGCATATGGGTGCACAGCCATTAGGATTAACTAGTGTTCTTCCCGGCACGTTGCGTCGGGCAGGTCGGTTAAATTTGTACGATAGTAAAACCCATTAGTTAAATGCGGTAAGTTGAAGCGAATTCGGCCGGTTTCGGTTACGTGTGTTATTGTGCCAGAACTAAGACAAAAAATAAAACAAAAAACATATATAAAAACTAGGGTGGACCAATGGCGTGACGTCGGTTAGTAAAAACTCGATCATTAGTAAAACGCAACCGTTATCGATCCCGGAAGTTGAGGCGGTGAATCTACGCAAATTCGTTCGGTTTCCGTCATGTACTACCGGAACTAAAAAAATCAACATTCGGTCGGTTTTCGTTACGGTACTAAAACTAAAACAAAATGCAGTGAGTCTACGCGAATTCGGTCGGTTTCCATCACATTCGTCACGATACCGTAACTAAAAAATAATAAAGGAAGGGCTGTCAATTTATGACACTGATGGTCGGTTAATTTGTATATGTTTTAGTTTGTTTATTATTTAGTTTTAACTGTTTATTCTAGAACTATCGATACTTCATACGTGTATTATTGGATTTCTGGTCACAGGCGTTAAAGTATCCAAAATGGACCTGTTGTGACACAGAATAAAGACCCGGGATGTCCAGCACACAAAACGATGTCATTTGTTGAAGTTGGCTGTAGCAGAACCCGTCGCGTTACGCGATGGGTGTGTTAAGGGTCCCATCGCGTACCGCGATGGGACATAAATGAAGTTTTGATTTTTGGTCAATCGCGGTACGCAATGGGCCATAGAAGACCCCGTCGCGTACCATGACGGGAGTGCAGACGGGATTTTGAGTTTATAACTTTATTTTCATCAACAACAAACCCTAACTCCGTTTTGACGAACGATAGGCGATTCCAGTAGCTCCAAGAGGCGATTTCCACCATTATAGCTCGTGCCAAGACCTTCCACATGATCCATATCATCCGTATCGAAGATTTGATGATGTCGCGGCTCGGCTAATCTCCTAGAATCGCACCCGGGATGTATAGTTTGTAACCATTTACAGTTTTTCTCATGTGATTAAGAATACTTATGTTTTGATTATTGAAGATTGATATATGATTATTGATGTTTAGTATTTCTGTGTGTTCGGATCGGTTTAGGTTTACATTGATCTGAACGATCTGTTACCAGTTGCTAGATAATTAGTCATATAACTGTTTGTTTAGATTGAATTTGATAAAACGTACAATTACCCTTAACTGAGTCACACTGGCAAGGACTGTTTGATAACCAGTGCCGTGTGTAAAGTAATTGTTGACGTCTAAGGTTTTGTCTGGTTGATCAGTTTTTAGTTAATCGTTAATAATCAATTTGTTATGTTGCATGAGATACTGTTTGGTTGCTTGAATTCCCGGGTGTGGTTTGCTTTGTTAATTGCTTAATACTCGTTTACTTGTTCGTTGCCTAGTTCTCTTAATTTAACAATTGCTTGTGTGATCAGCACTAAACCGTTTACTTCATAATATTAAACCTGTTACACGAATTACATTAACCACATACTCCTTGTGATACGATACCCTACTTGCTCTAACTATTTAGAATAATTAGGTTTTTGATTGACTCAAACGACGGTCATCAAAATGGCGCCGCTGTCGGGGAGTTAGTGCGCTTAGTGTTTTCGTGTTATTTGATATTTTGTGTCTAATTTTAATTCTAGTCTTAATTTTTGTTTTCAGTTTTTATTTTTAATTTTATTTTTCTGCATTTTACGCGGGTTGTGTTAGTTGTGCAGATTACTTGTTTATGTGCACCCGCCATTCGGGCCTACAGTCTCCGTTAGTTTACGAGCCCAAAATCAAGAGAGTAGCTCGTTAGAACCGAGTACAAAACAGAAACTCACAAATGGAAGACCAGAACCAGAATCAGAACAAGAACCAGAACCAGAACAATAACCAAAACCAAGATCCCATTCCACAAACCAACATGTTTCACCCAGAAAACATACCCGACCCACCAAACTTCAATAACCAGAATAACCAAAACAACTCAGCTCGTGCCTCAAGAACCCGAAATCAAAACCGAAACCGAAACGTTAACCAAAACCTAAACCTCAACTTTGACCAAGCCAGACCATCCGCTCCAAACAACAACCCAAACCGTCGAGTTAGGATAAATATTGATGATGTTCGATCGAGTGTTCCGACTGAAGATGAGGATGAGGGTGAAGAGAATAACGGAAACGAGGGTTTTCGGGCAGCTGATGATGAGGTTGATCGATGGGTTACGAGAAATCGGGAGGTTGAACCCGAGAACGAGGTTGGTGAACCGGAAATTGAGGGTGAAAATAATTATGAAGATGAGGTGGAGGAGCCGGTAAATCGAAGACGGGCTGAACCCGTTAACAGACACCGAAGGAATCGAGAAAGGGTAAATCGGGCGGAACGGCCCGAGAGAGTTCGTGGTATTCCGGTTAACCAGGGCGGTATGGAAAACCCCAGGGGGCAAAGGAGAAATTACATAGCCCCGGCTCATGGTGTTAACAGTCGGTTCAGACCGGCTATCTCATACGGAGCATCCCCGTTGGTCCCACAGGAACGAGTGTCGGGACAACAAACTTTCAAGTCCCGGCCATCTTACATCAACATCGTTCATCATTTCAACGAGATGGCTTCGGAAGACCCGTATTCTCACTTGATTGATTTTTCGGCTGTTTGCGGGTCTATTGGTGATGACACGTTCGATCAGGATGAAGTCCGGTTGCGGTTATTCCAGTTCTCATTAAAAGACAAAGCGAAACTGTGGTTTAACTCGTTACCAACACACAGTATTAGAAACTGGGCCGAGATGCAACAAGTCTTTCTAAACGAGTTTTATTCACATTCGAAGACTACCGAGGCCCATTCAGACATTCATCACTTTTCACAGTTACCAGGTGAGTTATTCCATGAAGCTTTTACCAGGTATAAGGATATGATCAGAAAATGCCCACATCACCAAATCGAACTGTGGGAACTGGTAAGGTGCTTTGTTGATGGTTTGACGTACGAGGACCGAAAGCATCTTAAGGCATCGTGTAATAGCCAGTTGTTGAATCAGTCGGAGGAAGATGATTGGGAATATTTAGAGTTCATGTGTGAAGATTCGAAGGCAGAAGCAGCAGCTGAAAGACGAAGACGTGGTAATTCATTCAGATCGGTTAAGTCAGTTACGAGTGAGTCTGAAAGAATCACTGAATTAGAACGTGAACTGGCTGGGTACAGAAAGGGTAAGAATAAAGAAGTCGGGAAAGTTGGAGTGAAATTCCCGGTTTGTGAAGACTGTGGTGAACTCGGGCATAAGGCAGAAAATTTCCCCGAGTATTATGATGATGATGAGGAGGATGACACTGAGGAAGTTAATTATGCTTACGGGGATTCCAAATATCAAGGGTTCAATTCAAACACATATCACCCGGGCCTGAGGAATCACCCGAATTTTCATTACGGGAACGCGTCTTCTTAGTTGAACCCGAACTTTCAGGGATCGAGTCAGAACAGATCGCAGGGTAATTACCGCCAGAGCGGTTATCAGCAGGGCTCGGGTAATCAGAATCGGGGGTATAACAGAGACGGTAACTGGGGTGAAGATTTTTCGGGTAATCAGGATCAGCAGAAACGATCCTCGGGTAGTTCGGATGACTCAGTACATTCGAAGTTGGATGCATTATTGAAAGCCATGACTGATCAAAAGGCCGAGACGAAGTAACAGTTCAAGTTACGGGATAAATCATCGGAGGCAATGATGAAGCAAATTGGTCAGCTCGTTTCAGACATGGCAAAATTACAAAAGAATGCGGGCCAACTTTCGAGCGACACCACAGTCAACCCGAATCATCACAATTCCAGTTCGAAAAAGCACGTCAACCAGGTAAGTATTTTACGTAATGGTAAGAAATATGATAACAAGATTGGGGGTCCACCACCATTGGTTGATGGGGTGGTGGAAGAGATTGATGAAAATCTCGTCAGTGATGACGAGCCGGAACCGATTGAATTAAATAAACCTAACAAAAGTGAAATTAAAAATAATAAATCGGTTCCGAAGTATGACACCAACAACTCTAAGGATAAGGAAAAGGTGAAAACTGTTCCATATCCCGATGCTTTGTTGGCACCATCAAAGGCGAAGATGGCATCAAAACGAGGCCCGCAACATGAAGAGATGTGGGAAACGTTTAAACAAGTCAAAATTAACATTCCTCTTTTAGATGCCATAAAACAAATTCCCGCCTATGCTAAGTATTTAAAAGAATTGTGCACACAGAAAAGGAGTCATAAGATTCATAAACAGATTGATTTTACCGACAACGTGAGTGCAATTCTTTCGGGTGCTCTTCCACCCAAGCTACAAGATCCGGGAACGCCCATTATACCCATTCAAGTAGGTGATTTTAAAATGACTCGGGCGCTTCTAGATCTTGGAGCTAGCATCAGTATTCTCCCGGGCAATTTATACGACCAGTACGATTTTGGCCCGCTTCATGCGGCTGCCACCCACGGTTGTCTTGGCTGACCAGACACCGAAACTGCCCCGAGGAATATTGACTGACGTTATTGTCAAGGTGGAAGACTTTTACTTTTTAGTCCTCGATTATGTTTCGGGTGAGAGGACTAAACAGCCTACGGTTATCCTCGGTAGACCATTTTTGGCTACCGCAAATGCCAGAATTAATTGTAGAAATGGTACTGTTGACATGGCATTCGGTAACCGTAAGCTGAGAATTAATGTTTTCACACGTGGAGATAATTCTCCGGTCGATGACTAGTGCTCTATGGCTGATGTCATTGACGAGTGCATTCCACTATACGACTCTGTCGTCAGTTCGGATGGCACAGCGGAAACGTGTTTTTTGTTTGACAGGTTACAGGTAGAAACAGACAAGTTGCTGGAAGATGAGGAGAAACAAATGGAGATCGCAGCTGTGCGAGGAGACTGTCCACCATGGTCAGTTCAGGTGGAACCGCTTCCCGAGAAGATTGATACTGGATTGAAACCGTCAATGCTGGAAGCACCGAAAGTCGAGCTGAAAGAGCTCCCAAAGCATTTAAAATATGCTTTTCTTGGTAAGGATAATACATTGCCTGTTATTATAGCTTCTAACTTATCTGTTGAACAGGAAAATGCTTTGATGGAGGTGCTGGTTGCGAATAAAGAAGCAATCGGGTAGACGATCGCGGATTTGAAGGAAATCAGTCCTCAATTGTGATGCACAAATTTTAACAGATCCGGCTGTCAAACCCGCGCACGATGCTCAGCGGAGGTTGAACCCGAACATGAGGGAAGTAGTGAAGAAGGAAGTCCTGAAGTGGTTAGATGCTGGCATTATATTTGCCATATCTGACAGCACGTGGGTGAGCCCGACACAGACAGTACCGAAAAAGGCGGGTATCCAATTCGTCAAGGACGATTCAGGTAACGAGGTCGCCACCCGGCCGGTAACCGGGTGGCGCATTTGTATTGATTATCATAAACTGAACGCGGGCAACATCAAAAGATCATTTTCCGCTTCCGTTTATCGATCAAATTGTCGAAAAGCTATCTGGTAAAAATTTTTATTGTTTTTTAGATGGGTATTCCGGGTACAACCAGATAGCTATTCATCATGAGGATTAGGAAAAGACCACGTTTACGTGCCCGTATGGCACATTCACGTTTAGGCGAATGCCATTCGGGTTATGTCACGCCCCCACCACCTTTCAAAGGTGCATGATGAGTATCTTTTCAGATATGGTGGGGGAGTCTTTGGAAATTTTCATGGATGATTTTTCAATTTTCGGCACATCTTTTGAGTCATGTTTAAACCAACTAGAAAGAGTTTTAAAAAGATGTGTCGAAACAAATTTGGTTATTGGTTGGGAAAAGAGCCATTTTATGGTCCAAGAGGGAATTGTATTGGGCCAAGTTGTTTCAAGTCGAGGGATCGAGGTGGACCGGGCTAAGGTCCAAGTTATTTCTACTTTACCTCATTCCACCAATGTCAAAGGCATTAGATCATTTCTGGGGCATGCCGGGTTTTATAGAATGTTTATTAAGGGTTTTTGTGACGTTATGATATGAGCTAAATTATATATAAATATTATAAGTATTTCTTACACTTTGAGTCACTTTTGGGTTGACTTTTATTAAAACTTACCCTCAAATAGTTTGTATATGAATTAAAAAGGCTTGAAGCGAATATGAGTTAAAACAAGCTAAATAAAAGATAACGAAATTCTAGCTGCTAAGTGGTCAAATTCTAAACATAATCTGAATTCAATTAATTGTAATGAATAAAGAAAGAGAAATTTAAAATACTTCAATTCTCTCGTAGGATGCATAAGTGAAAACATTAGAGAATTAATTGTATTAATTATTATTATTAATTGAAGGAATATATTTTAATGGCATGGGCTTTTTAAGTTATAATACGTAAATGAATTGTTGACATTTGAACTAATATATTGAACCCACCAATTGTGATGTAATTCGTTTTGGGTTTATTATAGCTCATGGCCCAACAAGAAAGATGTAAACAAGGGTTTCTTTGATTGAGAATATATATGGAGACGTACAGGAGCTGAAAGAAGGGGACGTAAGTCAAGGGGGATTTTTGAGAGGCCCCAAAAGCTTGGAGGGGGCGCCCTGCTCACGTATTCCATACGGAGCAAAAGAATCAAAAAGAAGATATTGAGAAGCAAGCTACTTGGTAGCTCAAATAGTCCACGGCTTTGATTGAAATTTCGAAAGCAAAGCACCCAAGCACGCTGGTCAAATAAGTCTCACGTAGGAATTAAAAAGCAAACAAGCAGGTAGGCTGCTCAATTAATTTAAGCTACCAGGCACACAACTCAACTATATTTATTTCTTTTTCGATGAACTGCAATAATTATTATATCTTTGTTTCATCGAATATTATTATGGTTGGCTAAACTTTTATACTGCCTGGGTTTTGGATGAATACTTTTTAGACTCGTTTTATTTTCAGTTTTGGATTAAATATTGATTGGTTCATGCTTTGGTAAAGGTTTTATTTTATTTGGTTGTGATGCTTATGCGTATTTGGTATTAATTTATTATAAATTTATTGTTCCTTATGCGTCTTTGTGAATGTCTTTCATGTATGGATGCATATTAGGTTACTTACTGTGTGTTTGTAACTAGTTTATGGTTTATTGTTAACGTATTCCATAGGAACGGTAATTGAGAGTTTAGAGATTCCTTTTATTCTGTCACTTGAGAGACCGGGAGGTAATTAAGTGTCGCTTGTTTTGGTCTTTTGCGGGTTTGGGTAGTGATTGCACGGGAGTGAGTTACCCTAGACTTCCTTAGATTCATACAGATCCGAATTATAACCGAATTCAATAAAAATACCCCTTTACGCCTTAGGGTATATTGTGATTAGAGAGACTGGGAGGTGATTTAATCTTTGGGTACCTTAGCATAGTTAGGTAAGGTGAGACCGGGAGGTGATCTGAACCATTAAACCGTTAAGTTTTACATGATATTTAGGGTTCTTAGGTTTTGTTAGTGAGACCGGAGGGTGATCTAGCATACTTCAGTTATTCCTTAAATTTCATATTTTTAGAATACGGTACCAATCATAAATCCAATTCTGAGAGTTTACGAGTTGACTAGTAAGATTCCTTACCTAGGCAGTTGTTTCCCCTATTTGCGTTCTAGATCGATTTATTCGTGTCAGTTTTAGTTTAAGTATTATTTAGTTTATATTTAATAATAATTAAAAACGACAAAAACCAATAAAATCAATTTATTTAAGTTATTAGTCAGAGTCTAGTTTAGGTGTCGCTAGTGTCCTTTGGGTTCGATATCCGGACTTCATTAGGCTTTACTACAGTTGATAGGTACACTTGCCTGTCTAGTGGTCTAGCATTAGGATAGTCTAGATTTATAAATTTAAAACTAGAGTGTCTAGGTTAGGTTAAGTTTTTGTAGACCGTGTTTTGCATATTACATTACCAAACCCTTATGTAATTTATTGCTTAAGGATGCCCCATTTGACTTTAATGATGAATGTGCTAAGGCCTTTGACATTTTGAGATTGAAATTAGTTGAAGCCCCGATCTTGCAATCACACAATTGGAGTTTACCTTTTGAAATAGTGTGTGATGCAAGTGATTACGCGGTCGGGGCTGTTTTGGGTCAACGGGTTGACAAGAAACCCGTTGCTATATACTATGCAAGTAAAACCCTCTCGGGTGCTCAATTAAATTATACGACAACCGAGAAGGAGTTACTAGCAGTAGTATATGCTCTAGATAAATTCCGGTCTTATATGTAGGGTAGTAAAGTTATTATATATTCTGACCATTCTGCTGTCAGGTACCTCATGGACAAAAAGGATGCAAAACCGAGACTTATCAGATGGGTTTTGCTGTTGCATGAATTTGATTTAGAGATTCGGGACAAGAAAGGGAGTGAAAATGTTGTTGCAGATCACTTGTCCCGAATTACGGTGGAAAATGGGAACACTGATGGGCCCATTAACGAGTCTTCCCGGACGAGCATATTCTGGCAGTTTCACAAAATCCTTGGTTTGCTCATATTGTTAATTTTAAAGTTGCAGGTGATTTACCAGAGCATTGGCCAAGGAGAAAGAAGAAACAGTTGATGACCTAAGCTAAACAGTATATCTAGGACGATCCGGATTTGTTTAAAATTGGTGCAGATCAGATGATCAGACGATGCATACCCGAGGAGGATGTCAGATCAGTTTTGGAACACGCGCATTCGTCTGCGTGTGGTGGTCATTTCAGTGGCCAGAAAACCGCTCGAAAAGTTTTAACGAGTGGTTTCTTTTGGCCTTCATTGTTTAAAGATGCTCACGAGTTCGCGACACACTGTTTAAAGTGTCAACAACTCGGGAGTATTTCTAAGCGGGACGAGATGCCCTTGAACCGATCCTAGTTGACATTTTTGATGTTTGGGGGATCGACTTCATGGGCCCGTTTCCGAATTCCCACGGTAATTTGTATATCCTAGTGGCCGTCGATTATGTTTCTAAATGGGTTGAAGAGATAGCCACTAGGACAAATGATCACATAGTCGTTTGCAATTTCGTTCAAAGTAACATTTTTTCGAGATTTGGAGTCCCCCGAACCATCATAAGTGATGGGGGATCTCATTTTAAGAATTTTAAATTCGGGAAATTGCTTAAACGATATGGTGTTGATCATATGATTGCAACTCCTTACCATCCACAAACGAGTGGACAAATTGAGGTTTCCAATAGGCAAATTAAACAGATTTTACAGAAAACTGTTTGGACGGACCGAAAGGATTGGTCAACTAAGTTGACCGATACCTTATGGGCCTACCGAACCGCTTATAAAACGCCAATTGGAACCACTCCTTATAGACTTGTGTATGGAAAGGATTACCATTTACCGGTTGAAATTGCACAAAGAGCGTTTTGGGCTACTAAACAGGTTAACATGGATTATGATGATGCAGGTAAAGCGAGAAAATTGGCTTTATGTGAGATTGAGGAATTGAGAGACGAGGCATACGATTGCGCGTCCGCTTACAAGGCCAAAATGAAGAAAGTTCATGATGCAAATATCCGGTTGAAGAATTTTGAAGTTGGTCAACGAGTGTGGTTGTACAACACGAGGATGAAACTCTTCCCCGGTAAGTTGAAAAGTAAGTGGACGGGCCCGTATTTGATTGTAAGGGTCGGAAATCATGGCCAGTACAAGATTGAAGACTTCGATGATCATTTGAGGCAAGTGGTAAATGGCGATAGACTGAAGCCATATTAGGAGATGAAGGACATACACGAGCTGGATAAGGAATCGGTGAATTTTATTGTGACTTCACCGGTTTATGAAGATAACTGAGTTCGAGGCACTGTCAAGCTGTAGACTTTAAATTCAGCGCTTACGGGAGGCAACCCGGGGTTTGTAAGTGTTTGTCCAGTTTTGTTTTTATTTTATTGAATCTTGTACTTAGTGTCGTCTCGAGTTTTGTGCAGTAAACACCAAGTGTGGGGAAGCTTGTTGAAGAATGGGAAATTAGAGAAGTTTGGTAAGCATTGGTGTAGTACACGTCACTCCAGGTATGTAAAGGTATTTTTTTCAGTTTTAAACGTGTCCAGGGTGATGTCGGGATGCCAAAACAGGTGCGCTTTCAAAAAAATTTAAATCTGACTTCCGAACCCATCGCGGTACGCGATGGGCATGGCATCACACCCCATTGCATACCGCGATGGGGTTAAAACCCTAATTTGTTCAGTTTGGGCGGCGGTATGCGATATGTCCATTTCAACCCATCGCGGTACGCAATGGGTCATGGATATCCGCCTGACCCGGCTTCTTATATCTTCTTCTTCTTTCCTTCTTCCTTTCGTCTTCGTCTTCTTCCCTCTTCTCTTTCTCTTCCTTTTCCGTCGAAACCCTCCATCATCGTCCTCATCTACCCCCTTCCTCCACCACACCACACTGCCACCACCACCCCCTCACCATTGCTACCGTTGTAACATCCTAAAATATTCTAATATTAAATAAAGAAAGTCGCGTTTAGTTATCGTGTGTTAATAGTTAACTTATGCCTAATAAAGAAAGGACCATGGACTTGGATTAATTAAGATGGATTAAGGGTAATGGGCCTTAGGTCCATGGGCTTTAAGGGATATAAATATCCCCTAAACCAACCTAAAACCCTAAACCCTCATTCATTTCCATCTTAATCTCTACACACTCAAAACACACACATACACTTACACCTATATACGGCCGAGAGCAAGAGTGGAATCCAAGACCAAGTAAACGAGATTCTTGATAGATCCTTCAATACGCAAGATAAATACAAGATCTATGGTCCGTGACTAAACCAAACAAACACGAAAAGGTACGTTTTGATCTTAAAGTTTACGTTTTTATAAACGTTTAGCCTTGAAACATTAGAACGAGAATGGATCGGGTATGAGTGAAACGTAAAGATCTAAACTTGATGATAAAACCACCTAATGGACCCGTAAACATAAACGGCTCGCTAAACCGTAGTTATGTTATTAAACGTTTTAAGCCGAAAGGTCCAAACTTTATGTCTTTACGGGCTAAGTTTTACCCGAACTAGGCCTTGGGAATGATCGCGGAGTTAGTTAACGTAATATCCAAGAAATTCTCGATGAAATAAGGGTGATTTTGAGGATTAAGATTGAACAGAGGCGATTGCTGAATAACTTCGCCTGCAAGCCAACTTCGCCTTCATGCAAGTTCGCCAGCCAAGTTCGCCCCTGACAATTTCGCCACAATAAGTTCGCTGTTAAGGTTAACTTCGCCAAGTTCGCCAAATTGTAACTTCTCCTGGTGATAAGTTCGCCCATGATAACTTCGCCTAAGGCTAAGTTCGCTAATGCTCAACTTCGCCTGGCATATGTTCGCCTAGGGTTAACTTCGCCGAACACTAACTTCGCCTATGCTTAAGTTCGCTAACGATAAGTTCGCTTAATGTTAAGTTCGCTTATTGTTAAGTTCGTTTAATGATAAGTTCGCTGGAGTTAGCAAATAAGAAAATAAATTAAAAACCTAATGAAAAATGTGTTAAGACAGTTAATGTAAATAAAATTTTTCCAAGTTGACCTGGCAGCTCGACCCCAGCCAGGGGCTCTGCCCCTTGGACCCTGCTAGGGGATGCCGCCCCTAGACCCCGCTGCCAGGGGCGCTGCCCCCGGACCCCCGTTAGTTGTGGGTTATATAAATATAGAAATACAACATGAGTAGTAGTAGTTAATTGATACATGTAAATATTATACAGTTAGCCGTGCACAGCTCAAGAAGGGAATAACGATTAACGGAGAACGTAACAGGATCCAGGTGAGTTTCTAGCCCCATTTATGTGTTATGTTTTCGGGGCTGTGTGCATACTCAATATGTTTGTTAATACGCTTATCCTAAGAGATAAGTGTATGCCTTATGTGAATAATGTGAAATGTATGAATGATTGCTTGATGGTACGTGAATGATCTTCTGATATTGCACGTACTGTCAGGTTGTAACGCTATGCATAAGGTAAGTTTGATATGTACGCTTATGTGTATGAAAGTGATAAAGTTAATAAAAGAAGGAAAGGATGGTTGTATGGTTACGAAAAGGGTACCGAGCCCTAATAATACTCGAGGTATGATGTATGGTTGTATGGTAACGAAGAGGGAATCGAACCCTACTAATATTCGAGAACTAGGGAACCAAACCCTACTAATATTCGAGGAAAGAGGGTACCGAGCCCTAATAATACTCGAGGAAAGAGGGTACCGAGCCCTAATAATACTCGAGGAAGGAGGGTACCGAGCCCTAATAATACTCGAGGAAGGAGGGTACCGAGCCCTAATAATACTCGAGGAATGTAGGGTGTAATGCTCTTTATAACGTAAGATATGAAAGCAAGTTAGTATAAAAGAAAGTAAGAAAGTATGAAAGTATGAAAGTAGGATTGAAAGAATATAAGTTTGTGTGTATTGTATAATGTATGATTAACTAGAACTCACTCAGCGTAGCTGACTTTTAGTATGCACGCAGGTGAGTAGGATGAGGCAGCTCGCTTAGGGAGACACGTGGCATTGAATAAGAGGCTGGCATCAGAAGGCTCAAGACGTGATATGTTTTAATTACTTTGTTTTGAAAGACAAGTTGTTTGTTTAAGACAAGTTTCAGATTGTTACGAAATGTTTTATGAAAGTTTTTAATGTTCCGCGAATGTTTTAATTAACTCTGATATTTAGAACTGCGTTTATGAGTAAATCCAACACGAAAGTAAGGCTACTGGTAACGGGGCCTTACAACCGTCCACCCGCCATAACCCCCCACCGCCGCCAATAATCATTTTCCATCTCCTAATCACCACCACCACCCCGCCTCCCTGTCTCCACCAACCACCCAGCCGTCTACCACCATCCCACTGCCGTCTTCTCCCTGCCACCACCACAGCCAACCACTACCCCACCACACCCACCCACCACTGCCGTAAACCACCAACACCACCGTTACCACTGCCAACCACCGCTACCCCTGTCACCATTCAAAATCACCACCGGCTGCCACCCTACCACCATTCAAAATCACTCGCGTTCATATATCGAGCTCACACGTGAGTTCTACTCGACCTTTGATTTTACGCCCACGGACTTCAGTGGGCGACGTGCGGTATCATCCTCACTGGGACGACAGTTGTACGAGATGTCAGTCCCAGATTTTTCCGTGACCACTGGATTTTATACGGCCGAGGAGGTTCAGGCGCCTGCATTCCTACAGAGTATACGTGGTTACACCACACATGCTCAGGCGTCCCGGCAGCACTGACCCAACTCGGCCAGTAGTGGGTGGAGATCGCCGACGGGGCCCACTCCAGTTCTGTTGTGGAGTCGTCTATTAGGGACCCCATCCATCGCTACATTCACAGGATCGTTGCCAATACTCTCGTCGGCCGTCATTCGGGCCACGAGAAGTGCAGCAACTTAGATCTGCTGTGCCTATATTCCATCCTTGGCCAGCGACCGGCCAATGTGGCGATGCTCTTGCTCACATCATTCGCTCGGGGGTAGCAGACTTCAGGGATCCTCGGCACGCTTACCTTTAGGGCCTTATTACGAGGATCGCCGAGCAGCTTGGGGTTTTTTAGCGTTATCCGAATGGATATTTTACGCGGGGGGCCAGATACAGGTGTTTTTGGGATATCGGAGGCCCGTGGGGCCGGTACTGTTGAGGAGCAGGATCCAGTAGCTTTGGTCCCGGTCCGACAGGGTCCACAGGCACCACCACCAGAGGGATCGGATGCTGTAGTTTCTCTTCAGATGGGTATTCCGACACGCCGGCAGTGTCGTCCGACTCCACATATCGAGCTACCGCAGCAGCAGCATCCGCTCCGAGAGGCTTCAGCATCTTCCTCACGTCAGCCACAACAGCCAGTCACATTGGATATGATTTATCAGCAGCAGCAACAGCTTTTAGAGACCGTGCTGGCACAGGGAGAGCAGACGCGGGCCCAATAGGCCCGTTATGATGATTACTTTCATTTATTATTTGTTGCTTCGCATGTACCACTACCACCGTCATTGATTATTGCAGTGGACCCGCAGGTAGATCCGCAGGACGAGGCAGCTGATGATCCACCAATACAGTAGCTTTTTGGTTACCCTTTTTCACTTTATTTTGTTTTTATTAGTATCATGGTCTGTATTATATTATATTATATTTTGGGGGATCATGTTTGGGTAACTGGTTGGGATTATATGTTTATATATCTTTTGATTGCTGTTGTGTTTGACTTTATTTGTACATTTTGTTGTAACCGAATTTTGTGGGTGTAGTTCACTATAAACCCTCACGAGACCCCACTCGTACTCCCGGGCTACCGGGGGGTTTACAGGGCTTGTTGCATAAGCTAAATGCAATCGTGATTCCTACGAAAGTGAGTTAGGTCTTTTAACGTTTTTAACTAACTTAACAGATTTTATTATGAAACGAATTAATTTGGCTCAGTAATTATTTTAATAAAATTAATAAATATTCATTTTCATAACTCTTAAAAGACCTATGTCTTACACTTGTGAGAAGCTTGCTTCTACACATCTCGAGATTTTGCAGGTTCGATTGTCAGTTTGGTAATTGGATGAGACGAGAGTACACGAGTGTTTTTGAGAGTTCACGAGCCGACTGGTCCTTCTCCAGTCACGTTAATATCAGGTGATTTCAGTTTCATAATTTAATTTTGTTTATATTATTTTAAACGTTAAAAGTGTAATTGTATAATGGTTAGTAGAACCGCTTCACATAAGCCCCGAAATTTTAAAATTGCTTAATAGTCAAAAAGTCAATTTCAACCCCGTCCCTCAAATGTTTATTAATCGTTCTATCATTTTTTAACTTTGAGGACAATATTAAGTGTTCTTACATTGAGGACAATGTAAACCTCAAGTGTGGGGATGGGGGAAATTTGAAAAATTTTAGCCCGATAGTACCTCGAAAAGTGTTCAGAAACCAAAGTTGTTAACTGTTAATTATTGCCATTAATGCCAAGTCATAGGTTTCTGGTCATGGTTGGTTTCTCAGCGTCACATGAGTCTTACTCACAAATGTTTTTTTTACGAGAAGTTGAAAATGGGGTCGTTTAGGCGGGGATAACGAGTCATGGGGACAGGTACACATGTTTATATTGTTAAACCTATTCCTCCGGTACGTGTGTGAGTTGACCCAAATATATATAATACACATATAATATATAGTACACACATGTCCTTTGAGTGCTTTCACTGATGTTCATGGATTACGGGATCACAGTTGGCAAAATGCAAAAGTGATAGAGGCAACTAGATTAAGCCTCGTCTGGATGAGCGTGAGTGTGGGTATTAGGGGGTTGGGGCCTCATTATTACACATATGAGGTGAGGTTAAAGTGAGGGGCGGGGGGTTGGGTCCCTTAGAAAACATTTCTTGGACTTATTTTTCATTTGTTTAACCCCGACATTATGTTACGAGACGATCCGGCTTACTAGGTTTATTTGTATCTGTAATTGTATTTGCTTTTGTTTTGTATTTGTATTTATCTTATTGTTAAGCATCACGTTATTATGATTAAAAATGAGAAAAAGACAAAAAGATGTCTGTTTATATTCAGTTATGTATTCTGTAGTTCGTTCGTTGAAGTTCGTTTAAAAAATGTGAAATCAATATGTTGATAGTTTGCTTATTTAGATGTATATAATCAGTCAGTTAGTTGTACAGTTGTTTCGTTTATTTAGATGTTTTGTAATAAGCCAGGTCGGATCGTTTGAGCTACTTAAATATTTCCCTTCCATACCCTTACACCTGGCCCCGTTACAACCTTTTTAAAGACCTCTTGATTTGCATTTGTGCCAAAGCAGCTTGATGGATTAATATGTACTTACGAGTGATATTGAGAGCTGAGTGATACTGGCACATCTTTTGCTAGTCCATATATTAAACCGAGAGGAGAGATGTTATATTACGAGTGGTATGAGCATGTGTGCCTTAACCGGAAACAAAGTACACCTGCCTGGGCGGCTCTATTGTTTTTATTATAGCATTTAATTGTATTTGTGAGATGTCAAACTAAAAACAGTGTTAGTCTAGGAAACTGGGTCTGACTTTAAACCTTACTAGTATTAATGGCGATAATCTACATACCTATGATGGAGGTCGATGTTTGCTTTAGAGTTTTGCTTGAGGGCAAGCAAAAGATAAGTGTGGGGATGTGATGGTCGGCTAATTTGTATATGTTTTAGTTTGTTTATTATTTAGTTTTAACTGTTTATTCTAGAACTATCGATACTTCATACGTGTATTATTGGATTTCAGGTCACATGCGTTAAAGTATCCAAAATGGACCTGTTGTGACACAGAATGAAGACCCGGGATGTCCAGCACACAAAACGATGTCATTTGTTGAAGTTGGCTGTAGCAGAACCCGTCGCGTTACGCGATGGGTGTGTTAAGGGTCCCATCGCGTACCGCGATGGGACATAAATGAAGTTTTGAATTTTGGTCAATCGCGGTACGCAATGGGCCATAGAAGACCCCGTCGCGTACCATGACGGGAGTGCAGACGGGATTTTGAGTTTATAACTTTATTTTCATCAACAACAAACCCTAACTCCGTTTTGACGAACGATAGGCGATTCCAGCAGCTCCAAGAGGCGATTTCCACCATTATAGCCCGTGCCAAGACCTTCCACATGATCCATATCATCCGTATCGAAGATTTGATGATGTCGCGGCTCGGCTAATCTCCTAGAATCGCACCCGGGATGTATAGTTTGTAACCATTTACAGTTTTACTCACGTGATTAAGAATACTTATGTTTTGATTATTGAAGATTGATATATGATTATTGATGTTTACTATTTCTGTGTGTTCGGTCGGTTTAGGTTTACGTTGGTCTGAACGATCTGTTACCAGTTGCTAGATAATTAGTCATATAACTGTTTGTTTAGATTGAATACGATAAAACGTACAATTACCCTTAACTGAGTCACACTGGCAATGACTGTTTGATAACCAGTGCCGTGTGTAAAGTAATTGTTGACGTCTAAGGTTTTGTCTGGTTGATTAGTTTTTAGTTAATCGTTAATAATCAATTTGTTAGGTTGCATGAGATACTGTTTGGTTGATTACTTGAATTCCCGGGTGTGGGTTGCTTTGTTAACTGCTTAATACTCGTTTACATGTTCGTTGCCTAGTTCTCTTAATTTAAGTATTACTTGTGTGATCAACACTAAAACCGTTTACTTCATAATATTAAACCTGTTACACGAATTACATTAACTACATACTCCTTGTGATACGATACCCTACTTGTTCTAACTATTTAGAATAATTAGGTTTTTGATTGACTCAAACGACGGTTATCAGACACGAACCTGTTAACACGACACAACACGGGTTTTTAACATATTTAAGTTTGAGTTTAACATGTTTCGTGTTTTAAACATGTCGACCTGTTTAAGACATGTTTAAATTTGTGTCATAACATGTTACATGTTAACATGTTAGTAACGTGTGTAGATTTTTTTCTAAAATAATAAATATATGTACACTCCTATAGTTTTAACCTAAAGGCATACTTACAGACGACATTTCACTAATGCCCGTCTGAATTCGATATTATATTTTTATGGATGTTGTGATTTACATCCAGGGTCCTTTGTTTCAAGTATGTTATGAATTTGTCGTCTTTTGTTTCAAGTATGTTATGAATTTGTGGTTTTTTGTTTCAAATACGTTATGGATTATCTATTAATTAAGATTTTTATGCTCATTTTGGAAATTTTGGTTCGTTACACGTGTATTATTTATTGTGTCTTTAAACAGATCCCTTAACAGGTTAACATGTTACTAAATAGGTTCGTGTTTGGAAAAGATGACAGGATTAATTATCGTACTGTGTTCATGTTTAGCACAACAGGTCATCGTGTTTTATTGTGTCGTGTCCGACATGTTATGACAGCCCTAAATAAAAGAGATAAAAATCAAAATTTGCATTCAGTCAGTTTTCGTTACGTTTATTACAGGTCGAAACTAAAAAAACATAAACTAAAGAAAACAAAAAATAAAATCATTGACCAACGCGATAACGTCAAGTGGTTCAATTGGCAGTTAGTGGCACCAACCTTGAAAATATTATATATAATTCCCACATGTTTCGTTGTTTGGAAAAATAATGCATTACGAATTTTCTCTCTCATTTTAAGTGGTAACATTCCCTTAATTGATCTATAAGCAAGTCACTTTATAAGATACATGTACAATGCTTTGAAGACCAAACATTTTAAAAAGAAGACCCCAATCTTAAAAAGAAGAGACCTCAATCTATTATAAGTAATACTTGTAGGAAAAAATAAACACGTTTCAAACAATCTAAAGGAACATAATTTCGTTTCCCATGAACAAAATCCTATTTTCCATTGCTAAAAAAAATTTAGAATGTGATATAAACGTAAAAAAATGGAACGGAAAACATCTCACTTTATTGAAAAGAGATTGTACGGATCTAGGAATAATATACAAACTCGCCACCTAGATAGACTAGGAGACTAGAATTGGCTGTTGGGAAAAACGACCACCTAGCCACGAACGGTATACAAAAAGTGCGGAATTAATCTTCGTTTGGCTAAACTTTTTCTTGACCCGAATGAACCAATGAGGATGCAAACAAATAGGGTAATTAAAAATAAATAGGACACAATAATTTTAGCGTGGAAAACCTCTCAAGGCGAGAGTAAAAACCACGGGACTACTAGAGCCGCTTCAAATCCACTATCACCAATAATGAGCAATACAAAAGTTCTTCTCTAGGTAAAACTAGAGGCATACACAAAACATCATATACTTGGTACAAACAATCTTCAAGTATATGAAATCAAAATACAAAATAAACGAGTAAGATGTATCACCAACGAGAGAATGAATCAATCTCTGGCACGTCTCCTATCTTCCAAAAACACCAAAAGAATTGAGCAAAAACTTCCTTTCTCTTACTAATACTTTTCGGCAGTAGAGAAACTAGAAAAACCCCAACTCTTCTTCGTATGTATTTAATGTTGTCAGGTGAGGAGAAAATAATACCCACCGAAATATAAAAACCTATTTCCTTGCTTTTTGTTTCTCACGTGACAAGCCCAACACAAACCCACCACAATTACTTTGTGGTTACGTAGCCCAAAACAAAAAAAACCAATATTGGTTTATGTCTTGGTAATTGGTATTCATACAGATGAGAACTCATTTCTTTTCTTTCATTTATTATTAATAATAATAATAACACCCATGTAAAATAATATTTGTTGGGCTTTCTCATAGGCAAAAAATGCCCCAACAATCGGGCCCCATTACAACCCAACTACAGGCACTAAAATCGACCATGCGCTAAGGGTCAGAACCCGATAAAGCCGAGCCAGCTGATCCCCTAAAATAGACCATGCGCAAGGCACCAAGAAAAACAACCCAGCATGGCCACAAAATAGACCATGCGTAAAGGGTCAGAGGCACCAATAGAGCCGAGTCATCATGGCTCTAAATTACTAGACCACACTAAGGGTCAGTCACTAGGACCGTGGATCCAGCTAGGCTTCGTTTCTACTTAGGCGCTGAGAGTTAGGTGCCTTTGTAGCCAAACGAGTTAGGCAGCTCCATAGCCTAAGTAGCTTGGTTGGGCACCATTGTAGCCTAGCTGCTGAATTGGAGTTGGTTTGGATGTTGTGCATTTTGCTTTCTAAGGCAAGGAAGGTGTCGTAACAGAGCATGCCAAGATTCTCCGAAGTCTTGGTCGTACATGGCACCTTTGTGGCATGTTCATGGACTTTTAGGCACGGCACCACCGTAGTCTAGTGATAACACATGTCCTAAAGTGATTTTGTCTACTTAATTTTGCTTGATACTTTGGGCATGTTCATTTGGTGCCTAGTGACACCCAAGAGGTCGGGTTATGTTGATTAGCTATGCATGTTTAATTTAGTTAGAAACTTTTTGGGATAATTTTGACTTTATTTAAAGAATGGTGATTATTTTGACTAAAAGGTTTAACCAATATATACAACTGATTTTGCTTAAATCTTTGAAAATCATAAGAAAATATAGAATTTTGTGGGGGGGAAAACATTTTCGTATAGTGTACCTGATGCTTCACTGTCATATAACAATACATGTATACCTTTTTATACGTACTATTATTTTGTAATGATTTTCATTTTTCAAGCTCCAGATAAATAAATAATAATTTTTGTTCTCTTTCTCAATATCATCTGCATGCCCATCCAAAACAATGGCCGAAAACTCCAGTAGGTAAAAGACGACCACGACCGACGTTTATAAATCATAGTACATGACTCACCAACATCCCACCATATCCACTTGTTCAACACCAAATGCCACGTAACACTCCACTCTCCCGCTTTATATATAAAAACATCATCCCCTACAAACAATTTCAAGAAAACGATTACGAAAATGAGGATCAACTCCTTTTCAATATGTCTTGTACTATTGGCATGCTTTGCAATAACAGCTTTAGGAGGTAGTGGTGGTTCTGTTGCAAGTTCGGTGCCTGTGAGTGACGGACCTACGGTGAGGCAGGATGAGAGGTGGCCGCTTGTGTCGTCGGAGTTTGGTGAAAACTCAGCCGTTAAGATTAGTGATGGAAAGAATGGGTGCTACTACCTCCAATTTATCACCTTGAATCCCCGTTCTCTCTTTCTGCCTGTTTATCTTCATTCACAAATGGTTCTCTATGTCAACTCAGGTATATATGAATTATGCATAAATATGTTATGTATTATTAATCAGTTATATGAAGTGTACGTTAATCTTGATAAAGTTTTAAAGAATTAGAGTTTAGTTTGAGTCAGTTTTTTAAGTTTATCGAGTTGTTTAAGTTCAATGTTTTTATCCTTTACTTAGGGTAAGTTAACAAGAACTTGAGTCGTAGTTTGTTTTGGTTTTAAGTTTCCTATAAATAGTTTGTATAGGAATGGTTATGGGTGTTCACGGTCTGGTTTACACGGTTTTTAGGTCAAACTGTAAACCGAATCGTTAGTACGTAACAGTTTTTTAGTTTTGTAAACCAAAACCAAACCGGTGAACTCCTAAACCAAACCGTTAGTAACGGTTTGGTTTCACGGTTTATACGTTTTTTGGGATTTTATAGAAAAAACTCCAAAATAATTTATTTTATTGTATAGCTCTCAATAATTTACAAATTTTAACAAGCATCACTTATTTTTGGGTTCTCATTTGAAAAACCGAAAGGCTGGTTAACGTTTTTGCGTTTTAAAATTGGGCTTAGCTCACTTCTGTTTGCTTGGTATTTAGTAAAAGTAATAATTTATATTGAACACACTAATAACTATTATTAATTATGTCTAGTAATACACACATATATATAATATGTAAAATATTTAAAATACATATAATTAAATCATACGATCCGGTTCAGTTTTTTACGTTAAGTTTTTTGTACAAACCGTAAACCAAACCGTTGGCCACGGTTTGAAAACTTTCAAACCAACCGACTTAAAGTTAAGAAATAAAACCAACCGTAAAACCAAACCGATGACGGGTTTGGGCGGTTTCGCGGTTTCAAACAAAAACCGTGAACACCCCTAGTTAGGGTTGATGATTTGCGTGTGTATCATGTTTCAATTTTAGGGGGTGTTTGGGATTCCTTATTTAAGGTAAAAATGTCTTTTTGTGATAAGTTAAAAAGGTCTTATGGCTTTTTAATAAAGAGTTTTCAAAAAAGTGTTTGGATTAACATAAGACAATAAGTTATTTTTTTAAAAGTGTTTGGTTTAACTTATTGATTTAAATGACCAAAATGGACATAATTTAGCAATGGGGGAATGGAACTTGGAAGGGTATAATGGGTATTCTAATCCTATAAGGAGATAAATTAGCAAACTTCAACTTATTAAAAACCCTTATTTTAGCTTTGTTGATAAAGGAGAAATGAAAAAGGCCTTATGTGTTCCCAAACACTTTGTTAACACAAAAAGGACTTATTCAACCATCATAAGTTATAAGGAGAGGAAAATAAGGAATCTCAAACACACCCTTAAGTAACAGTCGAATGAGTTTGTTCAAATTGTGTGTTCTCGTGCTTGATAATCTGGGCCTGATTTCCAACATTATATACATATAGATAAATTGCAATAAATCTTATGTATGTGACAAATCTTATGTAATATATTTTACGTGATCGATTATTCGATTATAACTGATGTATATATATTATGTCCTTGATATATAAGGCAATGGGACATTGAGTTGGGTCAATGCGGAAAAAGATGATAAGCTCCAACAAGTGAATTTGAAGCAGGGAGATGTTTACGGACTGAGTAGTAACACTGTTTTCTACATAGAAAACAACGTTGAGTCCTTTCAATACCAGCCCCAAAACCTTCAAATATATGCCATTTTTCCTGGCTCAGAGGTGGAGCTACAAGTATGAACATCGATCAATGACTTAATTTAGCGTCCATTTTAAATCAGCTTTATGCTACATGTTTTACATACGAAAATTAACAATGTTTACATGTTGCAGAATGATCAACGTGCCGGAGTATACACCAGTGTGCATGATTTAGTACTAGGGTTTGACAACCAAGTCCTTCAACAACTTTCAGTGTACTACCTCTCTCACTACACATACATAATATATGTACACACACATCGTCTTATGTCTAATCTCACACCGTTACAAACGGCGAATGTCAGAATAGAGGTCGTACCGTCATTTTGACCAAATTTTTTGAAAGTTTGTCAAGCGGTTTTCTGGATTGTTCAATTAACGCCCGTTTTAATCAATAATTTTGAAAGTTTGACTTTTTTTTTTTGTCAAAACGTTTGTCTGATTGTTTTTTGGATGGCCGTTAGATGGTGTGAAAACAAATGGGAGCTGCATAACTACATAACAGCCCATATATAAAATGTTCTACTCAAAAATCATTTACAAGGCTTATAATACATTCAAAGGCCGGTTTACCATAAAATAAATAATTTAATTTTCAGATTTTGAGTTTCCACAAAGAGATCGAGCAAGAATCACCACACCTGGAAGTGTTTTATTTATTTATTTTTTACTAAAACTAACCCAACTTCAGTAAGTATGATTGTGTCTTTTAGAATAATAGTATAGAACAAATCTTAAATCCCCTAATTCATTTAAGCACTAAAAAGGTTGAGCCAATTTCTAGATTGTCGAGTGCATATATTGGAAACTATGGGTCTAATTTCAGGTGCCGACGGAAGTTATAGAAGAGCTAAGAGTAGCAGAAAAGCAACCATTGATTGTTGAAGGACAGTCTGAAATGAGTACTTTGATGGGGAAGGTTGGTTTTTGGGGTATCAGAACCTTACTAGGAAAGAAAAAGAAAGCATATAATCTTTTTAGCGAGAAGCATGATGTCGAAACTTGCTTTGGATGGAGTGCAACCGTGGCTAGTAAAGAATTGGATGTACTGAAATACACCAATTTTGGTGTGTTCATGGTGAATCTAAACAAGGTCGGTTGTTTGAAACTTGTCTTAATGTCACAAGATTTTATTATGATACGTTCGTTTAAGGGTTTGTGATGTTTTATTGTTGAAAGGGATCGATGATGGGACCACATTGGAATCCAAGCGGAGTTGAAGTTGCGATTGTGTTGCATGGACAAGGAGTGATTGAAGTGGTTTGTCCTGGCATTGCGGGCGAAACAGAGTGCAAGAGTTCAAGGCTAACGGTTGAAGAAGGTGATGTGTTTGTGGTACCAAGAGATCATCCTATAGCTCAAATATCCTTCAATAATGACTCCTTTGTTTTTATGGGGTTCTCATTGAAATTTAAGGATGAAAGTTCTCAGTATCTATGGGGCAAATTGTCTATTCTTCAAAGGTTGGATAGAAAGGTGTTAGAGAAGTCTTTTAATGTTAGGAACACAACATTAGATTGGGTTTTGTCAAAGAAAAGTGAAGATGTCATCTATGAATGTGTTTTGTGTGCTGAGGAAGAAGTCGCGGGGAAAAGCAAGGAAGGAGAAGAAGAAGGAAAAGGTAAAGGAGGCGAGTCGCAAGAAGGAGGAAGAGGTGGACAAGGTAGTTGGGGAGAGTGGCAAGAAGGAGGAAGAGGTGGACAAGGAGGTGGGGGAGGGTGGCAAGAAGAAGGACGAGGTGGAGAAGGCGGAGGAGGATGGTGGCAAGGAGGAGACGGTGGAGGGTGGCAAGGAGGAGGAGGAGGTGGAGGGTGGCAAAGGATGTAAAGGAGGCATGAATATGCCGAGTAGGTGGCGGCTAAGGGTAGAAGAGCGACCGAGGAAGGTTGCGACATCCTCATTATATATATGTAATATGAGGTTGTAAAATAAATAGGGGTAAAAGCTTGTATTAATCTGGTGAGCTTGTGTGTTTTTGTTAATAAAAGAGACTGTTTGGTTAAAGAAAAAGAACTTTTTGTTAATATGGCTATTGGCCAGGAGACTAAGGCTTCCATGATGTTGACTGTTATTGTTAACATCCATTGGCATGATCCTTTTTTATAGATTTGTGGCAATAACAATTGTTAATAGGAGTAATGTGGTAATTAATTATCCTTTTATAACGACAAACAATGTTAAATAGAACATAAGAGGGACCTTACCATCACACCATATTAGTGATCGAATTATTTTAACATCATGAAGTTATTTTTCGTTGTCCTATTAAAATATATTATTGGTTAGAATTAGGATTGAGAGAGAAAAACATACTTTCATATTACATACGTGTTTGTTTTACTTTCTCCCATAATGCTTCTATGAATCAAATCAATTTTTTTTATAAATCATATATCAATTTTAAATTTTAAAACCGGAGCAAAGAGGCAGTAAGTATTTGTCAGGCATTGAAGAAGAGTGAAGATATAGTAGAAGAATGCAATTAAAGCAAACAGATTTTAGAAGCATGATAATGAAAAACATATATAAAAAGTTTAAAACCAACAAGATCGAAGAGAAAAACAATACCAAAAACACATTTTCTTTAGAATCAAAATAAGATCCAAGAGTAATAATCACATCATGAACAATTAGTTATCAACGTGCATCATCACATCATTAAAAAATTTACAAAAGTAATCTAAATCCAAATCAGGCACTTACACTTGAAGTAAAAAAAAAGGACAACAACTCCCTCTTAGGCTAAACGTAGTGGGCGAGGGTTGGGGGCAAAATAGGGCGAGGAAGGGCTAGAACACCGCTCCCCTGGGCGATAATTGGGCGAAAAGGGGCGGGGGCGGGGTTTACTTGTCGCCGGTTGGAGAAGAAAATAATAATATTATATTAATATGACCGTTGTAAAACGGTCAAATGTTTAAAAAAAATTAATTTAAACAATATATATATATATATAAACATACACCTTCTTCATTTCATACATAATTCATACCCAAATTCTTCAAAAAAATTAGCAAAATGAATCCTACAAACTAGGGGTGTTCACGGTCCGGTTTTGACGGTTTTTCAGTTAAACCATGAACCAAACCGTTAGTACGGTTTTCTATGATTGAAAACCAAAACCGAACCGTTGAAAATTGAAACCAAACCGAACCGAACCGCTAATAACGGTTTGGTTCCGGTTTGGTTTCACGGTTTAAACTTTTTCGACCTTATGCAAAACTTATTTAAGTAATGTTGTGTTATTTTGTTGATCTATTCTAATGCTGAACTCTTCGTCGTAGCTTTGCTGAGGTCTTCAACACAATTATACCATAATAAACAACATAAGTACATGAAACTTTTACTACCATACATATTAATTTAGACATTTTAGAACCACAACACAAAAATTACTTTTTAATGAATTCTTTGTGAACTTGGGGATAATGACCATAAGCTATTTTATAAGTATAAACTCATAACAGAATTTGATCTTTTAAGTGCAAATCTGCTACTCACCTTGGATTAAGAAAAAAAATATAGATATGGATAAATACAATCTGTCATAACCCATTTATATCAAGCATAACCACATGTAACATAGACCACTTTCAGTTAAGCCTAGGATATGTGTGTATACATATAAATATTCAAAAACAAATAAATATCCTAATCTCACGGTCCGGTCCGGTTTTATACGGCCGGTTATCGGTATAAATCGCAAACCACACCGTTTGTTACGGTTTGAAAGTTTTGAAACCGACCGACCAAAAACTAGAATTCAAAACCGACCGTGAAACCGAACGGATGACCGGTTTGGACGGTTTCGCGGTTTGAAACCAAACCATGAACACCCCTACTACAAATAACCCGAACCAACCGACACTCGTGGAACTCGCCGCTACCATGAGAGAAATCATCAAAAAACATAAAAAATGTGTCGAGGAACTCAACGATGCCATGAAAGAAACCAACAAACAACACGAAAAGATTGCCCAAATGTTGGAATTGCGGGAAATGAGTGAAGAATACGAATCCCTCAAAGCGGCCGGGTTACACGAAGAGGCCGCATTATTGCAACGACAAAGAATTGAAAAAATGCGCGAATATTGTGGATATTAGTTTTTTTTAGATATGTTTTTTAATATTTTTAGCTATGTATTTTTTTTTTTAATTTTAATGCATTATTTGTATGTTTTTTAATTTTTTGTATTTCTTTTTAATTTTAATGCATTTTTATTTAATTATTTTAATAAATTGGTTTTTATTTAATTAGTTTAATTATAAAAAGAAAATAATAAAAAAAGACACTGTGGGCCCAACTTGTAGCCCCTACACCATTACACCAAATGTTTTCATAACCGGACCGGACACCGAACCGGACGGCGGTCGGACCGGCCGAACAAATTTGGTCAAAAATGACTGATCAAGCTTAAAAAATATTTTTTTCCTTATAAAACCGGTTCAACCGGTCCGGTTTCCGGTCCGACCGGCCAAATCGGTTTGGACCGGCCGGTTCCCTGTCAGCCGAGCGAACTATGTGAACTGGACTGGTCGGTGGACCAAATCTCCCGGTTCGACCGGCCGGTCCGGTCCGGTTTCAACAACACTGATTACACCCCAAAAATAAATTTCCACTCTATGCTAACTGGGCGCCACGTGTCACAATTCGTCCCCAATTATAGCCCCTCCACTACACATGGCCTTAGGGACCGCACACGCAGATTGAAGAAGATAATAGTTTTGAGGATTGTTTGCAATGTACTCATTGTTGATGCTGGTTGATTTACTTAGGAGGACATCAATAAAGGTTCAAGTGTTGGATGATTAATCAAATCAAAAGTGTGTCATTGTAAAAAAATAATTCATTTCGATCAAAATAATATTTTTAACATCGTTTAGAACTACGTGTCAATACAAGAGTGAGTCTTTATAAGACCGGATGTCAACATTAATATGCAAATATAAATTAAAGTTTTTCGAAGAAAAATGCAACAAACGGAGTTGCAGTTTGCTACGGTGTGGTTGTCTGGTTGAGCACTTGATCTCATACCAAAATCAAAATATGGAATTGCAATTAAAAGGTTAGTGGGCTGGACTACTGAAGAAATAAAAGAGTTAGGCCTCAAGTAAAGAAAAGATTGGGCTTATGCTACCGAGTGAACGGTCCAGAAAAGAAATCGGAGCAATGGAAATGCAAAGTGAATTACACAATTGAGTGTGCAATATGCACATTTAGTATGATCCTACATTCCTACTTTTGTTACTACTTTTCTTTAGTTTGAAAGACGATTTGTAATTAGTTAATCTGATAGTCATTTTTCTTTATCGAAGATTATTAGGGCTGCACTATCTTCGTATGTGATTGAACTATTAGGCTGTTCACTATGGAGACGCCATCGCCACGTAAGAAATGAAGCTTCGAAGCTCTTCTCCATAACGTCCCGTTGTGGTTTAAAGCCTCTTGGGCACCCCAATATATTATACATATATATATATATATATATATATAGAAAAATGTTTAAATAAAAAACAATTGTTTTGTAAGAAGTGTGAGAAGGCTTTAAAATGAACCACACCACATAAATAGGACACTATACCATGTAAATAGGAAACTATATGGTTTTTAAAACTACTAATCTCAACCACTAGATCCTAGATCTAAGGGCCTAAATCTATTCTTATTCTTCTCACAAAACTATTGTTTTTCACATTAACCTTACCATATATATATATATATATATATATATATATATATATATATATATATATATATATATGGGTGGGTTAACGTACAATAATGGCTTATTGTACATTAGGTACGCGACATTCCAGAACGTTTGATTAAAAAACGCGCGGTGGCAATTTCGTAAATAACCCAACAGTAGTTCGCGATCAAAATTCGTCGATTACAAATCAACTCTGATCCAAATTCGGAACTTGTCGCTCAATCTAATCCAATTTCTAAACTCTAATCACAGCTTACAGTATGAAATATCAAAAGTCAAAAACCAAAATTGAAATAGAACGGCACTGAACATTAAAAATCTTCAAATTGACCAAAAATTGATGATTTAATCAATCGAATTGATGTGTAAGAGGCTTTAGAATCATCAATCGATTATGAAAATACAGATTAACACACTTAATTGAGCTATTATTAGGGTTCATGTTTAAACGTTCTACTCAAAGTTTATACGTTCTGACCAAAATAAACACCAAAATGGTGATTTTAATCAATCGAATTGATGTGTAGAAGTATTTAGAATCATCAAACGATTATGGGATTGCAGAAATAACACACTCAATCGAGCTCTTATTAGGGTTTAAAATGTTATGTTTAAACGTTCTGAAACAAAACTGAAGACCTATAAACGTTCTGATACGTTCAATGAATTTCTGGGTGTTAAAAAATGAACATCTTTAAACGTTCTAATACTTTCAATAAAATTCTGGTTGTTCAAAAATCATGAACATTTTTAAACGTTCTAAGAAGTTCTAGGTATTGAAAAAAGTTTAGAAGTTCTGAAATTCTAAACTAACAAAAAAAATTAAACACCTGAAGTTCAGAACTTCTAAACTAACAAATGTTAAATGTTGTGTTTTTTCAAATGTTAAACCTTTAAACGTTCAGGCAAAAAAGTTTAGACGTTCAAGCAAAAGAGTTTAAACGTTCAGGAAAAAGAGTTTAAATGTTCAGGCATAACCCACTAAAAATTGAAAAAATTAATCAACCGAATCTTCAAATTGATGATTAATTAGATCAATTTAAAGGTTAATTGATGAATTAGGTTCATCAATTTCAATTTCAATTTCAATTTTATCAAAATATTAACAAACCTGTGAACAAATAATAAACGACGATGTATGATGATTGTGGATGGTGGCTTCGAAAATGGACGAAATCGTTGTACGATGAAGATTGCTGAATGGTGACGATGAAGGTGGACGGAATCGATGGGAGCAGTGGATCAGATTTGACGAAAATTACAAAACTTCCATCGCGTTAAATTGAAGATCGACGGGTATAGGAGTCGCGTACGTATTGTATGATAAACCATTATTGTATTGGATCCTTTATCTATATATATATGTGTGTGTGTATGTTAAATTTGTATGAGAGGGAGAGAGAGAGAGAGAGAGAGAGAAAGGAGGAAGGCCCACAAAAATACGACAAATGGCACCGATCTTCCCCCCCCCCCCCCCAACACCCACCCGCCCTCTAAACCGCGCCCCAAGGCAGCCCACTTCGGCGCCCATAGCGTGGTGTCTTATAAATTGTGGACTATGGTTGAACTACCAAAATGGCATGTCATTATGGAGAGATCCCGTCGTGTTGTTACTTGTTACGTGTACCATGTGCGATTGATCAATTTTAACTTATTTGAATGTTTATGCAATTTGTCAAATGATCAAGTGAAATCACCACTTAATTTTTTATTAATTAAATTTGAATTTGAAAGTGATTGTGTATTTCTTATCTTGTGTTGTTGTGTAGCATGTTAGTTTAGTTGTAATCTATTTTGCTTTAGTTTAACTTACCGTCGCCACCATCATCGATTTATAGGTTTTTACAATCAAAGAAACCATATAATACGTGTATTGACAGCATTTTTGTGAATACGACCCTTAATTACTCTAATTGTGTAGGTTAATTAGGATTTTGAATGAAATGGCAACCATCATCAATAACCATGATATATATCAATAATCATATGCTTGATAGACCGAACGCACATGGATTCGGAGAGATTGGCAACCCTTTGAAGTTATGTAAACAAATCAAAAATCAATGTAACATATCTTAATTTTTTTTATTGTGTAAATATTTGAATAACAAAATAGAATTTTTGTAACATCCAACCGGCCTAAAGAAGTCAAAGGCAAAGATGAAATCATTGAACGTGACACCGAAATCTCTCGACAAACTCACCGAGCGGATGAAAAAATTTATGGATCGAAAAGAGGGAACTATGGAAGTGTTAAAACCGCAAATGCAATAGTTTCTATTTAGTCAAGACATTAACATACTAACGATGGACCGAACACACATGGATCCAGAAAGATTGACAACCCACTTGAAGTTATGTGAACAAATCAAGAAACAAGATAACATATCTTAATTTTTATTTTTAGTGGATGTACATTTTTATTTTTTTACTTTTTACATTTACTAAATATAAAAAAAAATATGCTAGTCATATGTTTTTTATAAATTTATTGTTGAAATAGGTGATAACGTGACGTTTGAAAAAAAATGTAGCGTTATGAAATACATGACTAATTTTTAAAGAAAGTTTGTAATCCGATATAGCAAGTATGTGGCATTTGGTGAGGGTTTGAAAAGCAGTAACATTATATATATCGTTTACAACCAGATATAAGACAGTAATTAGCAATACGCGTTTCAAATCCGTCCCATTTTCACATCTAGATCAATGTTTTCATAATTGGATCGGACATCGAACCGGATGGCCAACCGGTTCCGGTTTTCCAGTCGGTGAACCGAATCCCGGTCGAATCGGTTCGACCGGCCAACCCGGTACAGTCTAAACAACATTGATCCAGAGTTACCACTACTCTTACTAAATGGGCAGTGACTTCACTCCAAAATACTACTCACATGATTACATTGCAACTTTTCGAAACTGCATGTAACTTCCCATCCACGTGTTCAACGCCCAATGCCACGTCAAACTACACTCACTCTACTTAACCTGGTCTTCCTCCCTTCCATGCTAATAATTCAACAAAACAATTACCAAAATGAGATCAAACTGTTTCTCAATTTGTCTTGTACTCTCCGCATACTTGCTCTTTTTCCATCATGCAATTGCAACTACAACTACAACTACAACTACAACCTTCAGTGGTAGTGGTAGTCGCATTGACAAACCTACGGTACTAAGGAAAGACGAGAGGTCGCCTATAGTCTGGTCAGAGTACGGTGACATCTCGGCCATCAAGATCACTGACGGCGTAAATGGATGTTACCACATCCATTTTATCACCATGGACCCTCACTCTTTATTCCTTCCTACTTATCTTTATTCAGAAATAGTTTTATTTGTCAATTCAGGTACTAAATTTTCTAATGACATATTATTTTGAATGATAATAATAAATAGTTTTGACATCATCAGGCAACGGAATGCTGAGCTGGATCGAAGTTGACAAAGAAGACAATGAACTCCAACAACTAAAGTTGAAGACGGGAGACATCTTCACATTGCAACCCCAAACTGTTTTTTACTTACGAAATAATTTAGCCGACAATCCACAAGATCTTGAAATCTATGCGGTTTTTTTCGATGGAATGGTACGATGATTTTAATTCTTGGATTCTTAATGATTATTGAGATTTATGTGCAATGTAGGTTCATTTGATAATTTCCGCACGTTGCAGAACCAGGAATGTGGGCGAGTATACACGAGCGTTAGTGACATGCTGCTACGGTTTGACAACAATGTCCTTTTAGCAACACTTAATGTAAACTCATCTGTTTCTTTATCTATAGTTTTTGATATATTGTACTAAACAGTGAAACAAATGTAAAAATCCTGGTTTAGAAAGTTAACACTTTTGTTAAGTTACCAGAAAAAAAAAACGTATATTTGCGACTACAATTTCAGTTGCTAGAAAAATGTGTAATTGCAATAACAATTTTAGTTGAAAATGACTATTTTTATGACCATTTAAAAATAGTGCTAGAAGTATAAAGAAATGTGATCCCTTCGGGAACGTGGCATCCTAGCATCCCATGGTTCCATACTCGATGAATAGAATAGAGATGATTGGGTTCACCAATGGCCTATCAGTGATCCAAATAACTGTTGAAAAAAGAAATAAAAGAAATGTAAACAAATTCCTAAAATAACCGCATTTTGAATGTAGATGTCAGATCTCGTAGTTTGTAATAAGTGGAATTTCAAGTTTTTTCATTGTCACTTCTGTATTATTTTTATACACTCAGGAACATGAAGTTTAAAACTTTAAATTATTTGACAACACATGCAAGCTAAATAAGCATTTCATTAATTATCAATAAAATACAAATGCACTAAACTATCTGTATTGTTTGTAGTGTTAAATGATGATTATTTACGAGTTCCAGTCTTTTTAAAAGAACAACAAATTAAAAATTTTGGATCTAAAGCATGAAATAGTTTTCTATTTTCAGGTGTCGGAGGAAGTGGTAAAAGAACTAAGAGGAGGAGAAAGCCAATCACTGATTGTACAGGAACGTGAACATGAGCATGAACACGAAACGAATGCTTTCGTGTCGGAAGTTAGTTCTCGGATTGTTAGAGCCTTTCTAAAAACCCAGAACTATGACGTTTTCGCGTTAGAAAACAAAAGGAAAATGAAAAAAGACAAAAAGAAAAAAGATAAAAAGAAAAAAGACAAAAAGAAAAAGGATAAAAGAGAGGCATACAATATTTTCAAGGCTGATCATGATGTCAAAAACCACTTCGGATGGAGTGCGAGCGTGAACAATGAACAGTTGGATGTGTTGCCTAAATCTAATCTTGGTGTGTCCATGGTGAATCTAACCAAGGTAATTTGTTGTTCAAACTTGTTTCATGGTTCAAGATTTTAGTATGATATAATAAAAGAAAAATGGGTCATTTTCGTCATAAATAAGAAATAAGTAGGAAATTGCATTTAGCAACGGTTTTTCAACCAAAATGATTTTGGTTGAAACCTGTCAAGTGAAACGTTTTCCAAAAATATTTCCTACATATTTCCGACACTATTCCTAGGAAAATACTGACACTAACCTAGGAAACTAAAGTATAAAAAAAACTATAATAATAATAATGATTATATATTTTTTTGGAGAAGGTTTAGAAATTATGACGTCTTTCCTAGGACAACGAAAATGATGTTCGACATAATCAAGGTTCTCTCTTTTACTAGAGGTGTATATGTGGGCTTAATGGTTTGATGATATGCTTTATTGTTGAAAGGGATCAATGATGGGACCACATTGGAACCCAACAAGTGAGGAAATAACGATTGTGTTGAACGGACAAGGAATGGTTCAAGTGGTTTGTCCTAGCATTACGAGCGAACCGGATTGCACAACCACACGGTTTCGGGTTGATGAAGGTGATATGTTTGTGGTACCAAGATATCATCCAATGGTTCACATGTCCTTTAGTAACAAGTCATTTGTTTTCATGAGGTTCACAATGACATCAGAAAACAACTCCCCTCAATATCTAACAGGAGAGACTTCGATTTTCCAAACGTTGGACAAAACGTTGTTGGCTGACTCGTTTGATGTTAGGAACACAGAGCTTATGGATGAAGTTTTGTCGGGTCGAAAAGAATCCATCTTTTTGAAATGCAAGTCATGTGCCGAGGATGAAGAGAGATTGATGGAAGAAGAGGCCGAAAGAGAGAGGGAGGGTGAAGGAGGGCGACAAGCGGCGGATATAGAAGGAGAAATAGCTAGAAGGGAACAACAAGTGATGCATAGGAGGTGGAGAAAGGTGGAGGAGGCGGCTGCAAGGAGAAGAAAGGTGGTGGCAGAGGCGAAGGCAAAGGCAAAGACGGAAAGTGGCGAGGAGGAGTAGACGTTAATATTAGTGTTGTGACTATTTTAATGTTATGTACGTGTTTGTTGTTATGAATCTTACTCAACTTGTTTTTGTCAATTAATTTCCAGAAGTCCAAGTTAATCTTTTGATCACTCAAGATTTTATTTCATTGTTTGTGGTATTAGACGTCTAGAATCGAGGAAGATTTGTGTATTATCATAAAATTATTATACACATCATTGTGTACAACACGTAAAGTTGTAAAACAATGACTTAATAGAAATGATTTTGGTTGTATAATAGTTTTCTTTGAACACATTACTTTCCACTACCAATTAATTGGTTATATTGTTGGTTGACCTTCCTTTAATTTGACCCTAATTGACAAGTTAGACGTATAGATTAACAAAATATCCGGTTCCCTTACCGTTTCTAGATGGGGAATTTTAAATAGTTAGGTCGAGTTTTGATAGGCGGAACTAAATTTAAAGGAATTATAATTTATAAAAATAAAAAACTTGGAATTTCAAGTAATTGAATCTAGAATTGAAACTTTCTAAATCAAAGTTTACAAATACGAATAAAAGGTGGTGATTACATCGAAACAGAAAGCAGACGGAGAACAAGTTGTATCGTTATTTCTTTTTGAATTGCAAAACTCAATCTTTAAAAAATGAAATGGAATTTACAATGATTGGAACCTATCGAACGTGTAACCGACGATGCTTGATGCATTAATTGGCACCAGATGCATTACCGAACACGTAATCAACGTAATTATGAATTTAATATTTAAAAAGAAGAATTAAAATGGTTTGTGATTTATTTTGAATTAAGCTCTTATAGTCAAAAACAGTTTCATAAGAGACGTTCTTATTATGGATGAAATGAGTTCATGATATTACATTATTTAACAACTTTATAAACCTTATTTAAAAAGTTTAGAATAACAATTGTTTTAGAAAGGCTAAAAGAAAAGAAAACGGTGGGCAATAGTAATAAGAAATTACTGACGCTAAACGAAAAAAGTAGTAGCAAATTTTGGTTCAGAAATTTGTGATGAGTAGAACGAAAGCACACGTTTGTTTGTTTAACTTTAGCCATACAAAACGTTTAGCATGTTAATTTCATTTGTACGTTAACTTTTCCCTAAATTAGTGTTAACACAAACGAATCTAATTTAATGATCGTGTTTTTTCGTTAAGATAATGAAAGTCTATCCACAAACATGTTGTCCAATTGCCATGATGGAAAAATGAAATGAGTTGATGTGTTGCTAGCTAGTATTAGTAAAAAATTTATTTGATTGGATATGTAAACACGTACACTAAAAAAAACCTTATTAAACCAATAAACGATGTTTACGAATGAGTTCGTGCTCTTTTAATTAAATTAATTAATAAACGTGCTGATTTAAGTTCATTTATTAAATAACGATTTCTTGGGCGAACATTTAATTAAAAGTTCCGTTCGTGTTAAAAACACTCACGCAATCGTAAAAAAATTGATAATACCAAGTTAAATTAAAGTAATTAACATGTTTCAAAGTATAGATCTAAAGCCTAGTCCCTAAGTATCAATCAATCAATCCAATATTAGGTTTGCAAGTTCCCCTTTATTCCCCATCCTGGGTCGTAATAACACCACACCATCCACGTAAAGTTGGGAAGCACCAAATGGAAAATAGCAACTACAAAATGACATGACATAAAGTTGAATTTTAAATTGAAACTTACTACTTAAAGATGAAAAGCCACTTTGAGAAAATGAAAGGCCATTTAAACATCGTCGTCGTCGTCATGTCGTGTCCTCGTACTCCTCCTTTTCGTCTTCGCCAAAATCATCGTCAAGACACATTCACCACGTACCTTCACAACATCTCATGTCATTTCGAATTCTACAAGTGTTAGTTATAAGCAGTTATCAAAAAACTTTTGGCCTACTTGTATCAAGGTGTATAAGATGGTGTTCTTCCTATTAGGTTTGGGATTCAAGTCTTGTGACGCATATTGCCGTGGTTAGTAAGACCCAAAAGACATGTAGCCCCATGGTACCAAAATGTTGAATTGTGCCCCTCCTAAGTATATACTTTACACCTAGAAAGAATAGTGTTACATTCTACCCTCCTTAAAGAGATTTCGTCCTTGAAACACGATATCAAGGAAACATATGAGGGCAATATTTTCTCATTTCATCTTATAACTCACATGTTGAGAATGCGCCCTTCACACGCTTAGGTTGTTCTCTATGGAGAGGATTTAAAGCCCCTCCACGTCATCGCCATGTAAAAAATAGTGTTTCGAATCCCTTCTCCATAACTTCTGATGTAGTTTAAAGCCCTTTACCGCCCTAATATATACACACACATATGTATGTATATGAGAGAGAGAGTGTGAAAAGGAGGGCCCGCAAAAATCTCTCAAAGGCACCGACCATTGTGAAGCCGCCCTCCCTTGCACGCCCCTCGGTGGTGTGCAGGTGCTTCGGCCCCCCATGGGAGCCCCCTTCCGCACCTCATAGCGTGAAGTCTTACAATGTTTCTTTTAAATCTCTAAATACTCATCCATGTATATGTGCAAATATCTTCACCCACGCACTTATGCAAGTGCTAGAAATGATATGTTATATCTCAATGTTTTAGTAGTTCTAGCTCGCATGATAAACCTTTCACGTGAGATTAGACAACGTCTCTTCAAGGGAGACTTTCAAGAAAACGAAAACTCCGACCTTGGACTAAATATATCAGTTGACGTCTTTTATCCGCATAAGATTTTTGTCTCTCTTAGGTGGTATTTAAATGCACCATTATCTCACCAGGTCTCTTTGTAGTAAGTAGTAATACTCACTATATAATTACTGCTCCAGTTTCTCTTGGGTGATTTATCTTAGCAAGCGGATATTTAGCAATTCTCTTCCTAAGTGGTATATGTTGTTGTATTATAAGTTAACCCCACTAATGACGAAAGATTGAATCCCCTATTTCCATAATATATTACAATTGCATGTAACACGTCTTCAAGCATTTGAATCATTCGCAATCCATTCATATTTTGAATGTTAAGGTTTAATTTTTATTTACCACTTCGGTGGGGAGGTTAGAAGTTTTATGCCGCACCCCAACTTAAGGCAGAAAAGTTGGGGCGCGAACTGATTTTTCACAGCTCACAATGTACTATCATGCTATATTTAGGTGACAATATTTAAATAATTAATTTAAATAAACAATTTACAAATAAGTACATCAATTCAAAGAATATTACAAAATTAATCTAATAATCTTGAACAAGTTTTAAATCCTAGAAGGCATCTCTACGTGATCTTCATCTTGCTAAATAATCCAACCTGAATCCTGCAAATGCGTACAAAATATATTTTTTGTCAACATGAGGTAGAGTGAGAAAATCACCAGTTTTAGAACATTATAATAATATATAAAAGAAAACTGCAAAATTGTTATCTGTGAGTATAAACAATCAAATCATAGCATATAAATATTGCAAACAAATAATAATGTGTTGGCTAAACTGTTGCCATGTGAATCGGGGCATTGGTTACCATGATAAAATAATTGAGTTGTCGGTGAAACCATTGTCATGCGATCGGACTTCGGCCGCTACGACATAATGTGATTAATATGGTAGACCTCCTCGGATGTGATAAATAAACAACAAAGCAAGTAACAAGTAGCAAGTAGTCATTCAATTGATACACAACACAAATATAACAGTTTGCATGTTTTAGTACAATGTAAAAATGAAGTTTAATAGAAGATACGCATAAGTCCCCAAACGTATTTAAAAACAGTAAAATAGGGGAGTGATTACTCACCTGATTAGATGAACGAAATACAAGAGATGATGTGAGAAAGTTAAACACTTCAGAATTCACCGTCAAGGATTCCTAGTTATATAATATAATATTATGAGTTATTTGTTAATTGATGTATATAATATTATACATCTTTTTAGCATCAAATAATGCAACTTCTATCAAATAATATAGCTCAAAATGCTAATTATCATATTAAAATGTATTTTCAGGTAAACTCAAGCCTTAAACGAAGAAACAATCGAAAAGCCAAAAAAAATGAAAGAAAATGCAAGAAATCACATGACCACGCCCACGTGCCCCTAGACACGCCCCCATGCTTCTCTATGCAAGAAAAGACAAAAATCTGCAAGAAAAGACAGAATATTGGACACTCAGGCATGGGGTCGTGCCTCAAGAAACATGGGGTCGTGGTCACCTTTCAGAAAAAACAAAAGAAATATAACAGATCACCAAAAGCACGGGGCCATGCCTCAGGAAGCACACCCCCGTGGTGAGTCGGCATGTACGATCTGACAAAGCATTTAATGCGACTGGACACGGGGGCGTGCCTCTTGAGGCACGCGTGCTTGCCTCTCTAGACTGTCTATAAATAGAGGAGCATGTTGCATTGATCAAGTGTGCTTGAAGAAAAGTTCCATACGGGTTTCTCTTATAAAAACACTCACATTACACTCATATTGAAGATCTTGTGAAGAGTTTGAAGGCTTGGAGGTTACCATCATCCATCATCATCATCATCCATCACCATTGAAGAGGGAAAATTCATCCAACATTTAGTTAGATTGTTCTAGCTTGATCATGTGTTTGTTATCTTCATCTCTTTTAATTTTCATAGCTATGCTCATTATGAGTTTGAGCTAAACTCCTTTTACCATCTAAAATCTATGAAGAGGCTTCGTTTTACTTGATGATTATGTTGAACATGTGATTTAGTTTGGTAAAGTACATGGTTATTTTGCAATTATACTTTGATGATGAAATGTTTTATCACTTTAACTCAATACATCAAGGTTGATGATTAACAGTCATTCATGTTCATTCATGTTCTTGGAGAATGTTCATTGATGTTCTTGGAGACTAGAAATGGTAAAAAGAATACCTTGATAACTTATTCAAGATAAAACATGCATCCTTATATTGTACTTAGAAATGATGAGATATAGGTTATGATCTATTTCTCTAGTTTTGATAATTATAAAATAACATTGTTAACATGATTTCTTAGGTTATCATGCTAGTTAAGGAAATCATGTGTTAATAGAATTTGTAACTATAACCTAATAATAAGGTTTATTATTACAACATATATACAATACATACATACATACATGCATGCACACACACATATATATATACACGAAAGTTTGTAACGAGCTTATTCGAAAAGAAATGTAAACTTGATGATGTCGGTTCAATAACATAATGTATATTTTATATCTAATATAATTATTATTAATTTATAGACCATATAATGGATTAAAATAACTAAAAAGAGGTTTAACAAAACTGGGTTAGGGGAGGCTCGAACCTGCGCCCCCAGCCGGTACGTGTCTACAACACACACACACACACCAGCCACTGGGTTGGTGTGTCTAGTTGGTTATAATCCCAAAACAGCAAAATAAATATAACAACTGATAAAATCCCCAAATCCATAAGAACCCAAATTCTGAAATCCGCCAATTTTCGTTGAGTTTGTATAATTAATGTTAGGGTTAATGTTACACGGATTAAAACGAACATGTTGTATCATTGAATTAAATTAAAAAAGAGGAATCGATGATGAACGCCGAAATATAAGCCGACAACCAGAATACTTAAGAACATTGGGGTTAGGATGAAACTTAGAGCAATTAGTGGTAGGGCTTTTGATCGTCAGGTCATGGGGAAGATGCAGTAGGGTTTAATTAGATTATCATGAACCGGTGATGGTATAACGCTATAATGTAAATGCCCGTTTGTTTATTTTTATCAATCCGTATTTCTTTGATTTTATTTCCTAATTACAGTGTCGGCGTAACTCGTATAACACGTTATAACGATATGAAAAGATTAATTCCAAATATATATCGAGGATTAAGGCTCAAGAAACACTCGGGTTGCGGGTTACGGGAAAAATACGGATCCGGATAATGGGTTTGGGTTTGGGATTAATAATATAGTAAAAGGTTTAGGCAAATTTGCAAATTAGTCCTTGAGGTTCTAAGATGGAAACAAAAAGAGTTAAAACTAAGGTTTAGGTGAAAATGTATGTGACATTCGTCAAAATCGGGTCCCGTTTGTACTCCTTTGTATTCGTTTTGTAACTGTTTATCATGTAAATCGACCCGTTTTGTAAACCGAAACTTATAATATAATCAAAATGATGGATATTATGTTACAATATTTTTTTACACTTATTGGGTCTTGAAAACATCCATTTCGGTCCTTAAAATGGCCTTAAAACGCTTAAAACCAACTCCGGGGGCCAAAACTGCCAATTTTGAAAGTTCAAAATTTCCACCAGGTGACCTTAGCACCGCGCTAAGGTCAAGGGGCAGACACCTTAGCGCCGCGCTAAGGTGAGTCTCCACCAGATTGCTTTTTGTGTTCCCTTGTTTGTTTTGTTGTCCAACGAATCCAAGTTTTAACCCTTAAATCACTTGTTTAACCCCTCTAAGCTCATCCTATAAATACCCAACCCTTTCCAACATATGTCCCTGCTCATAAACTTTTTCCTCACTCAAATTCAAAGATCATACAAGGTTATTTTCATGTTTATGCAAAGTTTGACTTCCAAAATTAAACTGAGTTAGTTCTTTATTTTTATTAGTATATCTTAGTCTAAATTAATACTTGAAGCATATGTCACAACAAATATTTAATATACATCCCTTTTTACCTTTGGTAGTTACTTATCCGACTCCGGATGGTTAAGTTTCAGGCCTCGAAAGGCAAGGCTACATGGAGGACTTCGTGTTCTTGATATATATATATATATATATATATATATATATATATATATATATATATATATATATATATATAACTTGTTTATACATACTAACCATGAATAACTTCTGCTCATTTTAGTTTGTTTATCATAATTATAAAGTTCCATGGTTATGAGTTTGAAGAGTCTAGCCTCGGTTTAACCGTAAATAGCTCTAAACCGTAAACTGAACTTTGTTTACTAGTTTTTGTTAAATAATTGTTTAAACATGATTATTGTTAGATTTAAGTTTCTAAAATCATTTTTATAAGTTTTATGGTTATGGGTTTGTAGAATCTTACCTCGGTCTTAACCCGAACCAAGATCCGAACCGAAAACCGAACTTTCGTTTAAAGACTTTATTGTTAACATTTTGGTTGTAAAACTTAAGAATCATCATTTATAAATTATTATACAAGTTCTTTGATATATGGGCATGTGGAAACCATCTATGAACTTATTGTGAAATGGAAACCGAACTAAACAGATTTTCACTCGCTTAAGACACACAAGTGTGTTTTTAACTATCAAGACTTGTATATTTATTTAAAGTTACTTTACAAACTGATTTTATATAAATTATTAAAATACTTGGAATGTTGAATCAAACTTGATCTTATAACAAAGTTGGATCGACAAAACCGAACACTCGCTTAACGTGCGTTGTTAGTTATAAAACAATAGAACTACATACTTGGTTAAGTGTTATTATATTTTATTGAGTTATCTCATAACATTATTATTTTGGAAAGTTGACTTTTGGTTTGACCATTTATCGACCCGAACCAACAACCCGAACACTCGTTAAAGACCCGTTTTAGTATCTTTATTCCAATGGGACTTGCATTCTTGCATTTTTACCCACCTTATTACTTAACATAGGTTGAGTAGATATTAAGGCTAGTGTAACATCACGAAAATTTTGAGTAAATAATATCAAATTTTCCATAGTCAAGGGACCATTTCTGCCAACATCCAAACTCCAAGGTCAAAAATAAATATTATGGTTTTCCTGACCCATGGCGATACGCGATGGATCAGAAGGGAACCCATCGCGTATCGTGATGGGTTGTCTGACAGGTTAATACGTGGTATGCCACGTGGCATGACGTTCGCCACGTGGCCACACGTGGCACACCAGTCACCACGTGTAAACACGTGGCACAACTCCTGCCACGTGGCGACACGTGGCAGGCCTACATGGTGACTGGTCATAGCTACGTCGCGATACGCGACGGGCAAGCTTAAGGTCATCGCATATCGCGACGGGCCTCTAAGTTTTGCCTATAAATAGCAAGTCCGGGATCTCTCAATCTCACACCAAATTTGCACATACCACTCTCTCTCTAACATCTCTCTAGAACCCTTAAACCATACTCTCGATCTACCTCAAAGTTCGTGCTCGATTCCTCGTATTCCATGCCCATTACCTCGATATTCGTGCCACCACCCGACGACGTTCATATCAAGAAGGTGATACCATCCCGACGTCCCGAAGATCCCTTTCAAGGAGTGTTGGTGTCTCGTAAAGCGTGCCAAGATGTGGAGAAATATCGTCAAAGAAAAGGCGACGAAGGAAAAAGTGTTGATCAAAGATAAGGAAACTAAGCGGCAACGAAGTGCGGCTCAAGTGTGTGGGGTTGATAAGCCGATAAAGGTAGGCATAATGCCCGAATAAAATAATAATAAAATATTATAAAGGCTTAATACCCTAAAGTCGAGGTTATACTCGATACCTCGATAAAATAAAAGAAATATATAATAAAGAAAAGAAATGAAAGAAATATAAATGTATATATATATGTGTGTGTGTGTGTGTGTGTGTAAATATATATAATTCTTTGTTATAAATAATATTTAAGTAACAATGAGTACTCTAAAATAATAAAGAAAAGAAAGAAACACGTTTCTTATAGAAAAAGAAACGTAGGGTTTAAATAAAATAAGTTTAACTATTGGTTAACTTATAAAATAAAGATATTTTAAAACTAAAGGTTTTTAAGTAAAAGATATATAATCGAGGTAACGATTATCAAGACTAAAGGTCTTAAGCCGGATTAAATATCCGACTAACAAAAGGTTATACTCATACTATAGGTGCGAGATAGCAAGGGAAAGACCCTTGGATAGTGTTTGAATCCGAACCAAATTAAAAAGGTGAATACGCCCCAAACTTTTAAACTTGTTTTCAAATGAGTCAAACATGTTATGTAAAAAGGGTTTACATGAGACTACGTGTCTCTAATACATTTATAAACAAGAGTAAAAGCCTATCCCTCATGTTGTCGTGTACGTTTGTCTGGATCCTTACATATGTGGTAGTACGCGGTGTGCGCATCGCACCACACATGGTCGTAGCACGCTTTCCTACGGGAGCACGACCTTGTGTATGCAAATGGTACTTAACTAAGTCGAACGCTGCGATGTTTGCTGGGGTACTTAGGTAGAGACTTGAGTTTGTAAATTGCATTATAACTTTATTATTCCTAAACTAAGATGGGTCGAGTCTTGTGTAACCCTCGAGGGGTAATAAAGTAAAAGAAAATATTTTAGTGTCAACATATTCACCAGCATTCGTTACTGACGTATTTTCTAACATTTTGCAGGTAATCAGGATTAAGGCTTGAAGAACGAAGTGCTTAAAGAATCCGATGGCTCGGATGTTTTGTTAAACTTAATTATTAATTAATGGTGGTTTTGTAAACTATAAACAAGTAAACGTAAATGGAACTTTAGTTCCATCTTTTGTAATATAAATATGTACATTTTAAATCCACATGTTTTATAAGTCTTCCGCTATTTAACCGTAACTCTGATTTATTTACAAATGTGGTACCAACTGTTGGTCACACTCCTGGGCCCAAGAAGGGGGTGTGACAGCTAGATACTTTAACTCGATTTCGAGTAAACTTACATTTTTAAAGGACTAATGTTATAACTTTCTAAAATAGTTACATTTTAAACCTTGAACTTTAATTGTTTACATTTCTCAAACATTTAATTTATTAAAAGACTTTCAAGACAACCTTTCTAATACAAAGCTTTTATTTCTATTTAGGCTTTGCTCGTTAGACCCGTTCTTCCGATTACCCAACTTTTTCCGAATCAAGTTTCTTACTTAAAAGTTAGTACTTTCATACCCCATTTTCCATCTTTCCTTGTGGGGGTGACATTTCATATTTATTCAAATTAAATGCTTCATACTTGAGTCTTAAACCATAAACATTATTCTATACTTTACTTAAATAATTGCTTGATTTGGTGTTCTATGCGTACATGCTTATATGTTTATGTGTTTACCGCTTTTGGTTGGTTGAACTATAAATCCTAGTCTATTGGGCAACCCTTTATAGCAAGGTGTCGTTAATGTATTCTTATTAACGGTAACTATAAATCCTAGTCTATTTGGCAACCCATTATAGCAAGGTGTCGTTAATATATTCGTATTAACGGTAACTATAACTCGTTTCCTTATCCAGATTATTGCTATTATTTATTGTTTCGTATACAAGATTGTTGACATTTCTTATTATATACATATTGTTTCAAAACTATGAATTGCTCACCAACCTTTGTGTTGACAAACTTTATTTTATGAAATTTTACAGGTTTGAATTTAGGTTGATATTGGAAGCTTGAAAAAAAACGTCACAAATACCTTTAGGATATTAGCAAAAATGAACAATATATTTATTTGCTATGTTTTGTTATATTTATTGTATGAACAAGTATTGTTATGTGACTTTTGATGTTGTGAAATTAAATGAGTTTGTTAAATATTTTCGCTTTAAATAGTGTCGTGCGCTTATGGGCAATCCGTAGCATCCCGGCATGTTTCGCCGCCTTTGGTCGGGGTGTGACAATGTATATATCTTAAAGTTATATTTAAAAATTAATTAAATATAATAAACAATATTAATAAAATAATATTAGCTCGATAAATGCGATGAGTTGTTGATTAAAATTACCCGAAAACGATAACGGGTCGGGTATTGGTATTTAATATAATATATGAAACCCGAGTTGTTACATTTGACCCTAGGCTCACCTAAGAGTTTTTATTTTGTTTGACATCGTGGGTTCAAATCCCATGTTGTGAGTAAAACACCACTAGATGGATTAAGCATCGCAACATCGAACTCCCTGAAATATTTCCAGGAGTTTAGCCAAGTGTTCGTCATTTAAAAAAGAATTCACATTTACCAACTAAGAAAGTTTACTCAAATATCCACTTAGAGCATTTCCAACATCTCTATTTCTAAAATTATAATAAAAATTATTACATTTTCTCTCATTTTCAATTAAATAATACTCTTTTTATATTTTTTAATTACATTTTTTCTCTTCTCACTCTCAACCACTTTCAAAAAAACATTAAAAAATTATTGAGGGTGAACACTGTTTCTTCAAATTTACTCATAAACAAAAGTTTCTTTATCTTCTCCACTCACAACCACTCTATATAATATATAGAACTCACTCACAATAATATGAAGAACCTATTGGTAATGCTCTTGCCATGTTGTTCTCATTAGGCTTGGCGTTATGGAGGCACCAATGGAGCGTCATTGGCCACCTAACATGGCCAAACCACAACACCAAGGCATTAGACCATGTGTAGTGGCAACGTTGCCACGAAGGTTTTGACCGAAAACGCGGGGGGTACACCCCCCCCCCCCCCCCCCCGCGTTATAGGATATGTTATTTTGGCTGCGTTGTATACAAAACGCAAGAAATGGCACACAAATCCAAAAAAATAGCTGTTGGGGCCATTTGAGGCCGTTGGATTATATTAAAATTGATAATGACTGGGCGCCACGTGTCGCATAACCCCTGGTAGTGGAGAGTTATGACTACAGCCTGTTTTTGTACAAAACCATAACTCTGACTGGGCGCCACGTGGCGCATAACCACTGGTAGTGGAGCTTTACGGCTACACATGGTCTTAAACCATGTTGTCGGCATTCCCTCTTGGTGAGTGGGGTCCATAAACTCATCAATCAGAATAAAAGCACATATACATTTATTTACTTTTTATTTTAAACTTTTATTTTAAATATTAGTTAAACCTAGTTAAACCCCAACACATTATTTAAATGAGTAAATTAAAATTCCACTAACCACGTGACACTGACATGACAATTTAACTAGCATTCGATAGTTAAACCATCACACACAACCTCATAGATCATTTTTTTATCATACAATTGTTTTCTGACAATTGTCATATCTCAATTTCTAAGTTTTATTGTTTTAGCTTAACGCTTGCTAACATATATGCAATCATGGGTTCATATCCAATTTGGGGCTTGCAGCTCGCTTAACAAAACTTGTTTGTAATTCAGCTTGAGTGATTGTTTCATATGAACTTTCGAGTCGAGTTCAAGGTCAAGGTAGCTTGTTTAAAATATATATCTAAACATGTTCAAAATCAAACAAAAACATGTGAATTATTAAAATAAATGGTTAGGATGGGTATGGGTCAAGATGGGTAAAGTTAACCCATCTTGACCCAAATGAATGTTAAAATATAAAGGTTTTCAAAAATTCAAAAATAATAATAACTCAAAATATAAATCAAAAACGCAAAATGTAAAATAATTAAAATGTTTCATTTGTCATCCTCATTAAAAAAACCGGTTTTGTATCAATTCAGGTTTGATTTTTTTGGTTTTTTTCTTCTTCGGTTTTGCTTTTTTTATTTCAGTTGGTTTCGGTATCTGTTCGATTTCAATGATTCCGGTTTTGATTTATCGGTTTCTATTCGGTTTTGTGGGTTTTTTAAAATAAAATCGGATTGAGCTTGTTTTAGTCTATTTTAACCCATAAACAAACTCATTCTAACACATAGTTAAAACTTACTAGCATTTCCTCAACTCATCTTGACCTCCTTATAAAATTATTTTAATCTATCCTTACTCATTTCAACTTTAAAAATTGTCAATATTGATACAAAACAATTTATTTGAGTTTGTTTTGGCACCCCTAGTGATTACCAAATTGTTAAAAGCTCAAGAGTCCAGATGTTGATCTGACATCCCTTTAAATATTCATATGAGAACTAATCCGATTACTTTAATTATATTACACTTCGTATATAATATACCAAATGAATCATGGCGAATACACAACAAATATTTTAATGCTTGAATATATAATTTGCTGTGTTCCTAAAAACAAGACTGAATCAGGATATAACCTTTTGACGTTTATGACAATAAGACAATTTGTAATATTAAAAACAGCCAAATCACATTGACTAATACCCAACTATCAGTGGGGAGGGGTGGTGGATGTGGTGTGATCACTCATTACACACCCACCCAATCAAATGGTGCTACATCACCAACCCCAAATCCATTACATGTGATGGTTTTTTACTAGGGGTGGTGGTGTGGTGTGATGTGATGGTGTGTGATGGTTTTTTTAATAAATACTAAATTAAATAAAAAGAAAACAATATTTTACATTAACTAAAAAATAAAACAAAATTACATTAAACAAAGACAACTAAATTAAAAAAACCGATAAAAAAAAACCTACGGCCCTTCCCAACCCCACTTATCGCATATCTCGCGTTTTCGTTGAAGTAGAAAAAGGGGGATTAAAAGGTCGGTTTTCATACGATTGGTTTTGGGACGGTTGAAAAGGTTGGGGATAATAAGGTTGTTGTTCGGGAGGTTGGTTTGTGTCGGGTTCGTCTTGTAAGCAAAATCTCGTCGGTTCGCCTAGATTTTGTCGAACCTTTGGTCGGGTTTGGGTTTTCTTTGAACCCGACCCACGTTTCTTAGAACCCTCCATTTGATAGGTTAAAAATGATGTGTGTAATAGAAGATTTTGAGTTGGATTTGTGTATGTTTTGAAAATATATTTATAATGTTTATTGTGTTTGGTTTTAAATTTTTTTTTTATTTTTCCAAGTCCAACGGCTACATTGACCCCCCCCCCCAACGGCTATTTCTTCTTGGAAAACACCCCCGCCAAGCGTGATGGCCATCACACAAATTTGATATTTTCGCGTAACCATGGGAGCGGCGGCGGTGTTGCCTACCTCATCATGCGTAACGGGGAGGCCACCACGCACCGCCCCGTCCGCCCTCACTAATTTAATTTGACTTACAAGCATAGATGAATCCATCAACACCCCAATTTCATCCAATTATAATAAAAGTGTTAGTTAAGCGTCATCAATGATTCAATGTACCTCATGATACGTGATGATTTAAAAAACATGAATATTTACAAGGACTTAAAATGCCCATATAATTGATTTGTGATTTTTATTACATTTATCTTTTATAACGAATCTTTATGGATCAACAGTCGAATAAGAAATTTGATCCGACGTTGGTTTGGTTCGTTAGGTTTAGACCAATTTTAGTTATTATATCCTTTTATAATTCTTGTTTTTTAGCTGATATAATTTAAACTCAAACCTCTCGTATAAGCTAGAGAGCCATAGATAAACCAAGTGAGTGTTTGGGTGAGTTTGTAAAACTTGGTTATTTGTTTGTTTGCTTGTTGAAAAACAAAATGTGTTTGACAAAAGCTCTTTCAAAAGCTTCAAATTAGAGTTTTTCAAAAGTTGTTTTTGTTTTTTAAAAAGCAAATCAAGAATTTTTTTTTTTTAAAAACTCCTCCAAACACCCTTAAACGCATTATGACAAATTTAATTAATCTCTTGATTAAGATGTTTTTCATTGTCTGAAGAAATATACTTTTTACTTTTTAAATACAACTGTCATATATTAAACACTCAATTTAATACATTTCTATATGTCTAATACCAATATAATTTTCAAAACTAACTATAACTAGTATTTCGACCCCTCGTTTTGCAAGGGGTGTGAAACCATAGTCGAAGTTCAGATCTTGGGTTGTGATCGAGAGTCAATCAAATCTTCTTAATACGCGTTGGCCCGCGAAATAGAAAAGTAGATAGTATAGTGGGTCATGATTCAATGAAAGATTGACTTTTCCAATCTAATGTTAACATCGTTTTCAATACCTAAGGTACAGTATACAAATCATAAAATACAAACTAAGGTACAACATACAAATCACAAAGTACAAACCTTAGATGCATAGTATAGTTCCAAATTAATATATCTAGTTTAATGTTAATATCATTTCCGATAACTAAAATACAACACACAAATTACAAAGTACAACCATAAATGCATACAAAAGATCCAAATTAATATATATAGTAATATCATCCAACCAGTAAAACATATAAGGTTGTGTGTTGTGTAAGGCCATGGCCACCTCACCACCTTATTAAACCACAACAATCCAGGCTCCAACATCCCATTGAACTCTCATGAAGCTCAAAAGTTGGGGTCCATCATCACTAACAACAAATCACATTTTTTGTATTTTTATTTTTTACTTTTTATTTTTTTAAATTTCTAGTTAAGCTTAATTAACTCACAATGCGCTTGTAAAATGTTACCTATAGGTGTGTTATTCGGGTTGTACTTTCAGGTTTATCGGGTCGGGTTCCTTGGGCCCGAGAAATTTATTTCAAGTACTCATACCCGTCCCTAATCTCCCCTGGGTTATTTTGGTTTGAATTTTATGCGTACGGGTTAACTGGCTTTCGAGTATTTGACATAAAAAACTAAAAAAATGTGTATATGCAAAAATCAACCGATCGACTGATGAACTGAGCCAGAAAAATCGATCGATTGATTGAATAAATAGTCATATTTAATCGCTGGAATTAATGAATGTTGAAATGGTAATCGATAGAAAGTTGGAATCGAAATGGCATAGTCGACCTAAAAAATGAATTGGATAGACAATGATGTTCATTGAATAAGCTAAGGTAAGAAATATAATAATTGAATAAAATACATATTCAAATGGGTTATTCGGGTTTTTTAGGTTTACCCGACACTCATTTAAAAGTACTAAGTACTCGACTCGTTTTAGTTTAGGTTATGCTCGGGTTTGTTAGATTCGGGTTCGTATTTCATGAGTACGAGTACTTTCAAGTTCCAACTAGTAGTTATTTAGGTCGGGTTTTAAATTGTGGTTAAAAATGACAGCCGTAGTTTCCTAATTAAAACTCGCTATCTACGTAAAAATGATTTGACACTAAGGGGGAGGGGGTGGTCCAGAACCCATCACTTGCAACACCCAATGGGGGTGTGCCACCTCACCCCACCACTTTCCATCACTAGTGATGGAATTTTAGTATGGGTGGTGTGATGGTTTAATTATTATTATTATTTTGTTTTTTTACAACTTAAAAATTAAAAACAATATTTTACTAGAACATATTACAACTTAAAAATTATAATTAAAAAATAAAAGTTACAATAAACAATCTACTCATCGTCTGAATCCATAAATTCCAAACCTAAAGAACCTACAACTTCAACTAGATCATATCTCAACAGATGGTGAATATCTTCATCCCGCAAGTCTAATTGCACATTCTTAGGAACAGGAACTTGAGTAGGAGGATCCGGCACCCAATCTGGAGAAATTGCACGTCCATATTCTTTTATTAACATATTGTGTAATATGATGCATGCATATACTAAGCTAGAGATCGTGGGTTTTTTCATTGCACGAAACGGTCGTCTAAGTATGCACCATCTATCCTTTAAGACACCGAAAGCTCTCTCGACATTTTTTCTTGCCGATTCTTGCAACTTCTTGAACGCCTTTTCATTGGTCTCGACAGGAAACGAAAAAGCTTTCACAAAACATACCATTGCGGGTAACTATCGACAAGATAGTAGCCACGTCTGTAATATCTCCCGTTAACAAAATACGGACCTTAAAGGTGTGGTACCATCTGTTACGCTTTGAAACAACGGTGATGTGTATAGAACAGTGATGTCGTTGTTTGAGCCAGGAACACCAAATAAGAATGCCAAATCCATATATCATTCGATACAACCGCTTGAAGTGAGATGGTCGGTCGTTTGATATCATCCCTAACATACGCCTCTTGAAATAACTCACATGGACAATTCCTCCATTCGATATGTGTACAATCGATGCTACCGAGCATCCCTGGAAAATGTCATCTAGCCTCATGCACGACGTAAAAACGTGTAATGTCGTGTCTTGTTGGTTTTCGTAGAAACTCTTTGCCATACAATTTAATAATCGCGTTACAAAAGAATTGGAGACGTTCACGTGAAGTTCTTTGAGACATTTGTAAGTATTCATCGAATTGGTCGGGTGGTTTACCTGTCGCTAATTGATGAATAGCGGATGTGCATTTTTGAAGCGGCGTAAAACTTCGTTTGCCCCTCGCATCGTAAGATTCTTGAAACCATTCTTCGCTTGCTTCGACGTCGGTTACAATCTTTAAATATAAAGATTTCGGCAAACGAAACCGTTCCCTAAACGTCTCGTCATTGTATTTCGGCTCCTCCACAAAATAGTCGTTCATTAGCACTTCGTGGGCATGTATACGATCACGATCCACCATTTTTTTCTTTGGACGGCTCGGGCCTTCAAGTTCGTTATATAAAAACAGGAACCATTCAACAATGTCATCGTCCGAAGACGAAGAACTGTCGGTGTTTAGTGGAAACGAGTTGCTCGGAAATTCCATATTTTTTTGTTTTGAATTGAAGTGGTGAAGAAATAGGTTTTTATAGTAGAAGATTGAAAGTGTTTTAAGTTGGATTTGATTTTGAATTGGACTGAAATTGTTGTTTATTTATACTGTTTAATTTTATTTTTTTATTAATCCGCCTCCCCCAATGTTCAAATTTCTTGGATTAATACACGTGATGACCATCACGACCGGACCCCCATCACGCGTGATGGGGAGACCGACGGCGGTGTTTGGGGACACATAACGCGTGATGGGGTGGCCATCACGGACCACCCCGTCACCCCTAATATAATAGTTGTCACCCCTAATATAATAGTTTAACTAGCAAAAAGAAGATTTTTGTTTTAAAGGTGTAGCGGGGTTGTAGTCCAAAATATATATATATATATACACACACATAACAATAAAATAATATTCCTCAAACCTTCACCGATGACAAAATCACGTCCCCCCTTTCCGGTCACCCCTTTTATCGCCGGAGACCGGTGTTCCCTCCGAAACTAGCCCCTCGTCGCCGATTCTTCTCGCCCAATACGTATAGCCTTAAACCAAATACACAGATGGCTAGACAACCAATTCAAGACGGTAAAAAACTAAAAAACCAACGTGTTTGGACAAATAAACAGTTTTAATAATTCACACGTGTAAAACGATTGTTGGTCCAAAACTGAAAAGGCCAAGACCAAAAGTAAGTGGCCTTTCGAATCCACACAACCTTATTCTAATCTAACCACGGTTAACCCCACCTCTAGTAAAACACTAACCACAGTTAACCCACCAAATGTTTCGGTTCAAAAACTCACAAACCGAAGACTTTTGGCCTTTACAAATCACTTTCTCTCTCTTCATCTCTCAAATCAATTTTGTTCTCTTATCGTTGTCCATCTTCTTAATTCGGATTCTAGCGATCTGTTTATAGATACCCACTTCAAATCTTGGATCAATTTGGCTGATATTTACTGCAAATGTCTAAAACCCTAGCTTTGTACTGTTTGAGACTGATTGAGACTGTGAGCTGAACGTGAGCTCAACTGGTGATCTGGGTGTTGTTTAATTGTTGTTTGATTTGGGATTTGGGTATAAATAGAAACGATTGATGATAGTTTGATTGGTACGTGGTTTAGATAGCCCTAATAAAGGTAAAAGCGTTTGATGTACTTGATTTAGATAAAAATCTGCTTTTTATATAAGAAACACTTGTGAATAATTGAGGAGTCATCATGACTACTGAGTTGGATAACTCGTCGGCCGTTAACGAGTCTATTGTTTCCGGCGAAGCTAGCTTCTCTTCTCCGGCCAATCACACTGCGGCGCTGGTTGAAATACCGGCCAAACGGAAGCGTAATTTAGCCGGAATGCCAGGTAATTGTTAAAGATTTAGTTTTTAATGAATTGGGTTATTTTTTATGTTTGTTATTATTATTACTATTACTATTACTATTGTTACTATTACTATTATTATTATTGTTATTATTATTATTATTATTATTATTTTTGTTTTGCTAGCTGCCTTAATTAGGAGTTAGTTATATGTTAGATTAACTGAGTAAATATATATATCCGTAATTAATCATAATTTAGATGAAAATTAACATGATTTTTTTGTTATTATTATTGTTATTATTATTTTGCTAGCTGTCTCAATTAGGAGTAAGTTATATGTTAGATTAACGAATAAATATACATATCCGTAATTAATTGTAATTTAGATGAAAATTAGCATGATTTTTTTTGTTATAATATACTTTTCGACATATAGCCCTGCTTGTGGTGCGCACATATGATGTATATATGTGTGAACCCTCGGTGGGCAAAAGTGAAATTGCACTAATTTTGACGTTATTTTACTAATCTCGTGAAAATAACGTTAAAAGTGACGGACGGTTAATCAGGCATCATGTAGTGGCGTTGATAGCCGAAAGACAAGGGTACATGCACCGATCAGCCGGTGTCCCGATGATTGAGTGCTATGTGCCTTATGTCCAAGGCTTGATGCAAAACTACTATCGAGCCGAGGGTCTCACCGAAAGCAGCCTCTCTATCCTTATAGGGTAGAGGTAAGGCTGTCTACATCTTACCCTCCTCAGACCCTACCATAGCTTTGCTATTGGTGGGATATACTGAGTACGATGATGATGATGATGATGATGATGATGATACTTTTCGACATATAGATCCGGATGCAGAGGTGATTGCTTTATCTCCAACTACTTTAATGGCTACAAACCGATTTATTTGTGAGATTTGCAATAAGGGGTTTCAGAGAGACCAAAACCTGCAACTTCATAGAAGGGGGCATAATTTACCGTGGAAGCTTAAACAGAGGACAACAAAAGAGATTAGGAAAAGAGTGTATGTATGTCCCGAGCCGTCGTGTGTTCATCATGATCCAAAACGCGCGTTGGGTGATCTTACCGGGATTAAAAAGCATTTTTGTAGGAAACATGGTGAGAAGAAATGGAAATGTGATCAGTGTTCGAAAAAGTACGCGGTGCAATCGGATTGGAAGGCTCATTTGAAAGTATGTGGAACCCGAGAGTATAAATGTGATTGTGGAACTTTGTTTTCAAGGTTACATTTTTACTTTACAGTAATATCATTTCTAAGTGTGTATGTGGTTTTTGTAAAGTATTGACATATTATTTTCTTATGTGAAGGAGGGATAGCTTTATCACCCACCGAGCGTTTTGTGATGCGTTAGCGGTCGAGAGTGCTAAAGGTCCACCCGAAGATGAGCCTACCAAGGAAGATGAAAACCCGACACCTCTAGCTATAGAGTCGGCCCCAGAATCAGCCTCAACAGCTTCACCGCCCACCCCACTGCCGCTTCCCCCGCCACCCACTGCCACCCCTGCAGTGCCCATAACATCTTCAGCTTTGTGTATTGCAAAGACTCCAGGTATACAACATAAAAGTTTAAAGCTTTAACTAGTAACCTTATTTTATTGGAATCTCATTAGAAGCACATTTTTGTTTACAGATTTGCCCGAAATTGCAAAGATGAACCAGGAATCTAGACCCGTTTTAGAAACCCCGTCACAATTGGTATCCGGGTTGACCCAAAGCTGTAATGTTAGTTGCAGCTCAGCTAATACAGGAAGCACAGGTAGCAGTGTATTCGCTAGTTTATTTGCATCATCAACGGCATCAAAAACTTTTCAAGTTCAACCTCAAAGTCAAAGTCAAAGTCAAACACCTGGGTTCAAAGATTTTATTCAAACCATGACCCAACCGACACCAACACCCACACCCGTTCTTACACTTCCGTCTCCGGTTCAAGAACCCGTGTCACTCTGCTTGTCAACCAATCAAGGGCCATCAATTTTCAGGCAATATGCTCCCCCACCTCAGCCCGCTATGTCAGCAACCGCATTGCTTCAGAAAGCTGCTCAGATGGGTGCATCGGCTTCTGGTGCATCGCTTCTTAGAGGATACGGGCTTGAGCGAGATGACACAGATGGTGGTGCGTCTATTGGGCTTGGGCTTGGGGTGGGCTATGACGGGCGGGCTGGTTTGCAAGAGCTCATGATGGGTCCAAAGCTTGCAACTCTTGATTTTCTCGGGTTGGGTATGGCGGTTGGTGGTGGAACCACCAATGGCTTGTCGGCTTTAATGACTTCCATTGGCGGCGGTCTTGGTGGTACAATGGCGGTTTCGTCGTTTGGGCGTGGCGGCAGTGGGGAGATTACTGGAAAAGATGTGGGCCCACAGTAGATGGATCGGGTTGTAAGTAGAGTTATATTTTGCTTATTTATGTAATAGCTTGGTAACTCTTGTTTGCAGTAAGTAGCTTAAGTTATATGAAGTTTTTTACTGTTGATGTAAATTATTATAATTATTATTATTTTAATTTTTATTTTGTATAGTTGTCTAGAAAGAAAAACATAAAGTGACTCTGGATCTTTGTTTGCTATGAAGGGATCAACCCATATGGCAACTTGTTTTTCTTAATCATGTGTTCTATATCTAGATTCTATATTTCTTTTATTGTTTTGACTTTTTAAATTTGAAAATATTAATAATTTGCATCATATCAAGGGAAGTGCTTGTTAATTTTTTAGATAGTTGACTTTTTTTTAGTTTGAAGTATATTCTTTTACATTTTGAACAGAAGTTGGATTGTTATTTTGAACTAAGTCTTAAGTATGAAGTTTGATGTCACATTGGTGGTTGAGGGCGGCAATGATGGTAGCAGGATTTTATATAGGTTTAGTATGAACTGTTGTTTTAAATTTAGATATGACGGATTTAGGAACATGCATGAATTGTGTCAAAATGGGTTGGTCGAAAAGGATATGATCAACACGATTAATATATCTAGATTCGAATAATTTACGATTAAAGTGTTTAATAATGGGATTGTACTATGTTAGTATGTTACCATTGAATTAAGTTTTTTCTATAATTTGTGGATTAGTGCCTTGGCCCATCAATGATTCAAGTGGTGGTTAAAAAAAAATAAAATTAGTATACATTTGTTGCAAGCTATTTCAAATTGTTAATGTCAAATATATATTGACACGTAAGTTAAAAAAGCTATTATATTAAAAGTTAGTTTATATGAAATGATTTATTTGCTATTAACTGTTTCATTTGTGTTATTTTGCATGTTTTTAATGTTGACAATAGCGTCGTTCGAGATAAACGAACGACGTTCCTCGGTGTTCGAGATAAACGAACCATGACTCGATCTTCTTCTCCGGTAGCTTGAGATCTAACCAAATCTCGAATCGTCTTCTCCGCTCAGATCTGCAATGGCTTTTGGGGGTGTGGAGGTGACTGCTAAGAAATCTCGAGAATCTCTTGTTTACAGACACAAAAATGGTTATGGTGGTGGCTCTTATTAAGAACAACAACAACCCTTAATAAGGAGGTGGAGGCCTCCTTATATAGGGAGCCTCATGGCCACCATCATGGTACCCTAATGAGCCTAGCCCAGTTAGGGTTACCTCCACAAAACCCCCTCAGCCCAATAATATTGTATTAGTCCATATAATAAAGTAAGCCAGACATAATAAATTAAGGTCGTAAGCCGGGTTTAGTACCATACTCCTACAAGCCCCCCAAGTCCAGTGTTGCTCCTAGGCGTGCAAGTCTTTTAGGTGGAGCGCTGGACTTCATAAGGTGTGTTAGGATATGAGGCGGTTTTTTTCCCTTTCTTCGGCCTTGTCTTTATTATCTTTGAGTTTTGAGAGGTTTTCTCCATGATGGTGACATGTTGTGATCCTTATGATGATAATGGTGCGCTGGCATGAATAAGATATAGCACGCATCATAACAATAGTGGCGCGGGGTCTGATAAAAGATAGAGTGCGCATCTCGACAATAATGTAATGCTACTTGCACGCGAGGCAGCTTACGAGCTATAAAAATAATGAAGCTTGCGCGCGAGGCGACTTACGAGCTATAAAATAATGAAGCTTGCGCGCGAGGCGACTTACGAGCTATAAAATAATGAAGCATGCGCGAGTTGCGGCTTATGAGCTATAATATGATGATAATGACTGGCCCACAAGGGCCTCTTCTACGCAGGATGACTATCCCGGCTTGTCTTCAAAATAATAATGGAGGCACAAACGGCCAGATAATAATAATAATGTCATAGGTGCTTGTGCGACTCGTAGCCGAATCTGCAAAAACATATCAACTAAAAGTGGATGTATTACAAGGTTCCCATCCTCGGGCAAATTATGAGGTGTGCCCAACCTACGTTGGCGCGTGGCCGTTTGGGATATTATTAGGCTCCCGACCTTTATGTTTGGCGCGTGGCCATATGGGTTTATAAGGATTCCCAACCTTTAAGTGTGGCGCGTAGCCGTTTGGGATATTATTAGGCTCCCGACCTTTATGTTTGGCGCGTGGCCGCAGATGCTGGAGCTTTCATGAGGTTGCAGAGGCGACTTACGTTGTTTTGATCCACTGACTTGCATTAGTGACCTGTGAATGTTCATAGGTGACCCGCGGCGTTCATAATGATCCGCGGTGATCGGTGTTCGTCTAACGGAGTGTTGATCTGAGGTGCGCGCATGCATGGAGGCGGAGTGGTGATCCAAGGTCGCGTATGCATGGCGGTGGAGTGGTGATCCGCGGGCGCGCATGCATAGCGGCTGAAAGTTGAGCGCGCATGCATGGCGGAGAGTTGAGTGCGCATGCATGGCGGCGAGTTGCGTGCGCATGCATGGCGTTGGAATATTTCATAGGTGATGGAATGTGATACGCGACTGCGCGTAAGCATCATGGCGGTGCGCATGTAGAGTGGCGGAAGGGTTGATCTGCGACTGCGGTGGCAAAATGTTGATCCGCGGTGGCGGGTGTTAATCCGCTGTGCCTGTTTTTGTCCGCCTACGTGCATGAGAAAGCGGTTGACACGCCGTGAACGGAATACAAATAACAAGCATGGTGGTCTTCGTGATGGCGACCTTCATGTCTTCCCGCTTGAACAGTGATGCGGATGCAAGAAACCAAATTTTTGGAGGCGCCCATCCATAATGACGCGGTGTTGTTCCGCGACGGCGCCCACGCATGTGGCGCAGTGTTCTTTTGTGACGTGATTGCGTAGTGTTGATCCGCAAGTATGATGGCGGTGTGTTGTTTAGCGATGCGCATGCACGGTGGCGAGGTGTTGGATCGCGGTGGTGCGGTGCTCGGCGCCAGCGCGCATGCATGATGGCGCGCTGCTGCTTCATAGCGGTGGAACTCATGCATGGTGGCATGCACCATGGCGGCCATATGGTTATCCGCGGTGGCGTGTACGCGTGGTGGCGCAATGACATTACCCGGTGGCGAGGTTCACTTGTCGTGGTGCGCATGAATGTTAGCATTGTATTGAACCACGGCGAGCGCATGCGCGGTGGCGGAGAGTTGTGCCACGGTGATCATCACAACTTGCGGCTTGCTTGCCGGAGCAGGAGGCGGCGTGGACTCTAATTGCCCGCCATGTTTTTGTTTTTTCCGGTGATAGGTTTTTCAATGAAATTCTTGGATGATGATAAGAAAATTGGAAACTGGACCCACCGGGTATTTAGGATCCTACCTCCACTAGTTCCCCTAGTTCAGTGCTGCTCCTGGGCGTGCAAGCGGTTAGTTGGAGTTCTGGACTTATTAGGAGTGCTTGTACGGTTTTTTGGACCCGGTGCTTCCCAAATGTACCTTTTTGCATATGTATACTTTGCTTCGGGTTATAAGAGGTTTAATCATGATGGCGTGTTGAGCGGAGCGGAGCCGCGTTCGGTCTTGTATTTGGCGCGAAGCCGTATGGGTTTATGAGGATTCGCAACCTTTAAGTTTGGCGCGTGGCCGATGGCCGTATGGGTTTATGAGGATTCCCAACCTTTAAATTTGGCGCGTGGCCTTATGGGTTTATGAGGATTCCCAATCTTTAAGTTTGGCGCGTGGCCTTATGGGTTTATGAGGATTCCCAACCTTTAAGTTTGGCGTGTAGCTGTATGGGTTTATGAGGATTCCCAACCTTTAAGTTTGGCGCGTATGTTACCCGCGGTGATCGTGTCGGAGCTTTAACTTGGCCTGCGGGAGCCGTACCTGACCGGCCATTTCTTTGCTCAGAGCGTACATGTGATACGCAAAAGCCGGGCTTGACCCGCGGAAGCTTTCTTGTGACCCGCAGAGGTTGTACTTAAGCTGCTGGAGTTTCTCGCCATGACCCGCGGTCAGATTTGATCCGCGGTTGCGCGTTAGTGACCCGCGGTATGTGAGGTTGGTCCCTTCCAACATTTAAGTTGCCCGCTAGAGTTATTCATTGATCCGCGGGAGTTCACAATGTGATCCGCCAATTATTATTTAGCGCGTGCGGCATGCTATGGCGGAGTTGAATCGCCGGAGCACGCATGCGGCTTGTTTGTTTCGCGAATGGCGTGGAGGTTGATGTTGATTGCGGAAGCTAAAGTTGACCCTTGAGGCTTTTATTGTGCCTTTGTTTCGCGGGAACTTTGCTTGCGGAAGCAGAAGTTGATTGCGGAAGCTAAAGTTGACCCTTAGGGCTTTGATAACGCCACGCGGGAACTTTGCTTGCGGAAGCAGAAGTTGACCCTTGAGGCTTTGATTGTGCCTTGCGGGAACTTTGCTTGCGGAAGCAGAAGTTGATTGCGGAAGCTAAAGTTGACCCTTAGCGTTCATAAAGCTTCATTCGCAACGCGGAAGCAAAAAATGACCCGCATGAGATTATAGTTGATCCGCGGGGAGCGATTTTGATCCGCGGTTGATTGAAGTTGACATGCGGGGGCTATGGCGGAGAGTAATTGCCGGGAGCGCGCATGCAACCCGCTGTGGCGGAGAGTAATCGCCGGAAGCGCGCATGCAACCCGCTGTGGCGGAGGGTAATCGCCGGGAGCGCGCATGCAACCCGCTGTGGCGGAGAGTAATCGCCGGGAGCGCGCATGCAACCCGCTATGGCGGGGAGTTGAGCGCGCATGCATGGCGAAGAGTTGAGTGCGCATGCATGGCGGGAGTTGAGCGCGCATTCATGGCGAAGGGTTGAGCGCGCATGTGCTTTGCCTTAGTTGTGCTTAGGTATTTTTATGGTCCAGCTGCGCAATACGTAGGATGGATGCTATGAGTAATTTGAGCTAAAGCTCATATTATTGGGCTAAGGCCCTAACGTTTTAGAGTTAAAACTCGTTAACGCGTCCGAGCTTGAAGCTCGCGCATGTATGTTTTACTTCGTTTTATTTTTAGTTTGATGTCAATACAATGTTGTCATATTGCTCAAAATTAATAAAGGGAAGTGTGAAACATGTATGCAAAAGGTAATAGAACGCATGTTAAGAAAAAATAGAGCGTATCATTATTCATAATGGCTTAAAAAGCCTTGATTACGAACTTGACAACTTTTACATGAGACATTTTCTAAGTTGTGCTGCGTTCCATGTGCGCGGGATCTTCCATAGGTGGTGGAATGTTGATCCGCGGCTGTGCGCATGCATAGAGGCGAAGTGGTGACTCGCGGGCGCGCATGCATCGCGGCGAGGTCTTGATCCTCGGCAGTGCGCATGCATGGAAGCAGAGACTTGATCTCTGGTGGCGTGCATGCATGGCAATAGAGTCTTAACCCTCGGCACTGCGCATGCATGGCGGCGGAGAGAGGACCCGCCGGCGCGCATGCATGGTGGTACGCAGGTGTTGACCCGCGGTAAGTGACCCTCGGCACTGCGCATGCATGGCGTCGGGGTGTTCCTCCGATGCGGCGCATGCATGGCCGGGAGAGTTTGTCCGCAGCGCACTTGTATGGCGTCGGAGTGTTGATCTGCGGTGCGCGCATGCATGGAGGAGGAGTGATGATCCAAGGTTGCGTATGCATGGCGGCGGAAGCTTGATCCTTGGTAGTGCGCATGCATGGCGGCGGAGTGGTGACTCGCGGGCGCGCATGCATGGCGGCGAAGTCTTCTGCGCAAAACCAAAGGCACGACCCACATGGTGGTTTCCGCGGGCGCTCATGCATGGCGGCGGAGTCTTCTACACAAAACCAAAGGCATGGAGTCGTCCTCCAACACACATGTTGTCTTCTGGAAGGTTGTCTGATGAGTACAATCATGGTTGTCCTTATCCTGATTTGGATTAGACTATTCTCATTTGTTGTGTGTCGCTTACGCGCGGCCTTTATGCGCCTATCCCGGGGATGCGCAAGGTCTTCTCTTTATTCTCACTAAATGTGTGTGTTGTGTGCATATGTGATATGCGTTACGCGCAGATGTTTCATGCGTTTGCGCATAGGTTTTGGCTTTGTGTCTTCATGAAATCCTGATTTCAAGCCTCTTGTCTATATCTTGTGGGTTGACCCGCCCCGCTCGATGTTAAGGCGGGTGCATACCCCTTCAAGCCCCCCCAGTCTAATGTGTGTCTTGTCTCGCGCAAGCGAGGTAAGATAGATATTAGACTTAATAGTTTGCTTTTTTTTGTTTATAAAGCAGACAAATCTGAAAGATTCTTGGATCTACAAATTGAAAGTTAGATCTGTAATTTTCAGTTTTTGGATCGTGTAAAAAATTCCTCCTCGAAAATAGATCTGAAGCTCGGAGTGGAGAGAATTTAAAACCATCACAGATCCGGAGGCTTGACCGTCCGAATCAGGTAGTTTCTTTTTTAGATCTACAAATCTTTTCCAGCTTCATTTTTGCACAGATCTGGAAGCATCTTTTAGATCTATGGATCTTTTTGAGCTTTAATAGAACAAATCTTGAAGCATCTTTCTGTAAACTTCCAGATCTGGATTTTTCTTAGGAGAAAAAAGAATCACAGATCTGAAATAATGGATGATCAGATCTGAGAACCGAGACGAAAATCGAAGGGTAGCTCGTTGCCGGTCCCACGGATGGCGCCAATGAAGAAACATGAAATGAATCTGACCTGATCCAAGACGATGTTCCTCGGTGTTCGAGATAAACGAACCACGACTCGATCTTCTTCTCCGGTAGCTTGAGATCTAACCAAATCTCGGATCGTCTTCTCCGCTCAGATCTGCAATGGCTTTTGGGGGTGTGGAGGTGACTGCTAAGAAATCTCGAGGATCTCTTGTTTACAGAAACAAAAATGGTTATGGTGGTGGCTCTTATTGAGAACAACAACAACCCTTAATAAGGAGGTGGAGACCTCCTTATATAGGGAGCCTCATGGCCACCATCATGGTACCCTAATGGGCCTAGCCCAGTTAGGGTTACCTCCACAAAACCCCCTCAGCCCAATAATATTGTATTAGTCCATATAATAAAGTAAGCCAGACATAATAAATTAAGGTCGTAAGCCGGGTTTAGTACCATACCCCTACAAGTATACATTTGTTGCAAGCTATTTCAGATTGTTTATGTCAAATATATATTGACACGTAAGTTAAAAAAGCTATTATATTAAAAGTTAGTTTATATGAAATGATTTATTTGCTATTAACTGTTTCATTTGTGTTATTTTGCATGTTTTTAATGTTGACAATAGCGTCGTTAGGTGTTTTTACACCTAATTGATCAAATGAACTTTAACTACTTTACACTAATAATGTGAAGAAAACAAATGTAACACTAAACTTGTACGTAACAATGATCTAGGGTGATTTTTGTAATTTAACTTCTCGTTATTTATTATTTGGAAAAACTTTATGGCATGGTCGATTGTTTTCATATAAATCATTTAAAACCAACTAATAATTTATTACAGGGAAGGCCGTTAGTTAGCTAAGGTTTTTTATTCATAAAGTTGATTAGTACGTTGGGAAATTAGTTCTACATATACTAGTATGCTACTAGGCCGTGTGATACACGATTATACGGTGTTCAATGAAATTATAATAAAAGACAGTGTGAATTACATGATTGTTCCATTGTTTACTTAGTTGTAACAAGTTTGATGATTTTCATTAACTCACGTTAGATTATATATCAAGTCTTTTTGATAATATGATCACTTATTAAAAAGCAAAAACGAAACAGAAAAAAAAATATCAAACCCCAACACTTGCTAAGATTGAAGTTGTAAGCACATGGGATCAACCAATGCTTATTAGCTAGGTAGTCAAAGGCGAGTCAGGCACACACGCCTAGGCACTTAAGCGAGGCAAGGCGAGTCCTAAAATCATCAAGCAAATCTTTCATTAGCAGTTTTGAGGCGATTAGTTGAATGCAGCGGAGACGAGACGAGAAGTTGGGTTTAAAATAATTTAGAAATGACGAATAACAAATTTTATGGAAGTTACCATTGTGTATAAGTTACCGCAGATGAAGAATGATGTTGATATTAGTTGAAGTTGACAAGAATTTGTTTATTTAACAATATACATTACATTTGACCAAAATGTTCTAGCTTGACTTTGTTTTTTTTAGTTATTAAAAGCTTGGACCAAAATGCTCAAGCTTGTTATCATCGGCTCAAAAGAAAAGAAGAAGCTCCATGTTGCAATCTTTTTGGCCATTCTATGGCAGATATGGAAATCAAGAAATAATCAGGAATTTAACAATAGACTATAGGAGGACTTTCATGTTTCAAAATCGTTGAGGAGATTAAGGAGGAAACATACCTTTGGGTAAAACATTGATCCAAATTTAACCATCTCTAATGGGATATATGATGTAATTCTCAATTTATGCTAAGCAGTGGTGTACAAAGTCAGTTCGGTTATGAAGGCTTAACAATAACCAAATGATCGGTTAACTAAAAGTCAGATAACCGTCGGTTTCGGTTAAATTCAGTTACTTATCCAATGCACTTTTGTTCCTTTACTCCAATTAAAAACGAACCGTTAGGACGTTCGAGGCTCAATTATAAAGGTTTGAAGCTGAAACATGTCAATTTCAAGCTTGGTTTTGGTGTTCCAAGCTATGTTATAAATCAATGACATAAATTTAAATATTCAAATCTAAAACCGGAAGCATTAAATCACCGATATAGAGTGAACAAATTTTAAAAAAACGCAAATTAACCAGTTTCAGCTAAAATCAGTCAACGGAAACAGATTAGCCATAACCATAACCGATCGGTTTTAATTAAATTCAATTAACCATGAAACAAAAACCTAGCTCACAATACACATACACTACACACTTCATTTCTTTTTCTTTTCTTTTCTTCCTAAACCCAAAGCCCTAAAACATGGCGTCGTCATCATCCACCACTCTCCTCCGCCGCGCACGCCACCTCTCCACCGCCGCCACGGCGGCCACCAATCTCACAAACCCATCTCCGATGACCATTTCCAAAGCCAAATCCAAGCTCAGAAAAGAACACGACACCGACAAAGCCCTAGACATATACTCAACCGTCAAAACCAACCACTCATCTTCTTCACCTGGATCCACCCACCACGCTCAGCAGATCACCGTCCGCCGCCTTGCAAAATCCCACCGCTTCAAAGACATTGAAACCCTCATTGAGTCTCATAAAAACGACCCAAGAATCGTTGAAGAACAGTTTTTGTCTTCGCTTATTAAATCGTATGGTATTGCTGGTATGTTTGACCATGCGCTTAAGACTTATACTCAGATGGATACCCTTAAAACCCCTAGGTCTAGTCTGTCGTTCAATGCTTTGCTTACTGCTTGTTTGAATTCCAAAAGGTGATAGCTATAGTGCACACCGATACAAGATGTTTGATTCCCTGGCCTGATCTTGTTAACAAGGTAATAAGTGTTACAAGGCTTATATTCACTTTTTTAATCTGCTTGTTGGATATTGATTTTTGTTTGGTTATAAACAAATACATTAGTTTGAGTAATTTATTAGCTCAAATACGCAGGCTTTAAGATGACGTTGGTCATTATTTTTATGTTAGTTAGAAGCTTTTTTTGGTTACATGCATGACTTTTTAGATTTGGAGGTATGCATCTATTGCATCTTTTATCTCTGCAAGTTGTAATATGAAGTTTTGAATTTGGGAGTGTTTACAACTTTACATGCTTCAAGTTTTGTGTTATGTTTGCAACTTAGGAAGTGAGTATTGTGCAGAGGTTGAGACTTTTAGTAACGTGCAGGGTTTGGTTAATTCATTCTTTGAAAACCAACTTCAACGGTTAGGTTTTGGGTTATGGTTTTTAACTTAACTGAACTGAATAACCGAACCGAACTTCTTCAGTAAGCTATTAAATCTTAAGTTTTCGAACATGCCAAATATATCATAAATACAAGTATAAAGTTCATCTGTAGAAAATTTGCAGATAAATTCGGAATTTGTTTAAATGGTATTGAGAATTTGGAAAGCGACATGAAAAGGTCTATACATATTTTAGGCTGCATACGAGGTGCAGAAATCATCTATAAGTTACATGCATTTTCAATGTTGTGATAAGTTGATTATCATATGGTTATTGTTGATCTAATTGTTAACCTACCCAAACTGAATTGTGAGCACCAAACATGTAAAGCTCACATTCATCATATGGTTATCTGAGCCTAAACCGAAATTGAAATCGAGGCAAAAATCAATTGTTATTATTCTTCAATATCTGTTGTTCGTTTGGTTGGGCTCAAAACTGAACCGTCCGCTGAACTAGAGGTGTTCAAAAAAACCAGTTATAGAACCGGTTTGGTCGGTTTAACCAAAAACCGGTTAATAGAAAAACCGGTTATTAAAAAACCGGTTAGACCGGTTATTGAACCGCCGGTTAGTACTTCGGTTACTCATTCGTGGACAAAAACCGGTTATTGAACCGGTTAGTAAAAAAACCGGTTAAATTTAAAAACCGGTTATTAAAAAACCGGTTAACCTAAAAACCGGTTAACGGTCAAAAACCGGTTAACCTAAAAACCGGTTTTTAGGTTAACCGGTTTTTGACCGTTATAAAACGGCCATATGACCGTTTGGGTCCTTTTTTGCCCGTTTTTTCTTGATTTCTAGCCGTTTTTTTTAACATTTTACCCCCACAAATAACGATATATAGTTTAGGTTGAGTAGGTTAGCTCACACTCGATTATACAACTCTACTAGCTCTAAACGTTTATTTCATACGCGATTATTTTGTTATCTCACACTCAATTATACCACATTACCACTCCATACGCTCTTATTTCGTAGTCGTTTATTTCATACTCGTACTCGTTTATTTCATACTCGATTATACGCTTTTATTATCATGGCCTCCCAAAGTGCTGCTTCATCCGTCAACATGGGTGCCTCGAACACAGACATAACGGTCGTTCGGATCATCCCCACGAAACGAAACCAAGATGTGTGGCAACATTTCGACCTATGCGAACTGTCTAACGGTCGCCAAAAAGCTCGATGCAAGCACTGTTTGAAGTTCTATGCCAAAGATGCAAACTCCACTTTAAAAGCGCATATACAACAGCGCTTTTGCAAGGCCTTGAAGGACGAAGCGGGAAGTAGTTCGCAGCCGGAGATGACGAATCAAGGAGGGGTGTTTACGTACGACGTTGAAGCGGTACGTCAACAGTTTTCAAACTTTGTGATTCAACAAACACTTCCTTTCAACCACTTCGACAACCCTCAATTCACGGAGATGATGCAAAACTATGTTCAACCACGCTACCAACACGTAAGTCGTTCGATCCTTAGAAGAGATTGTCGTAAAGCATGGAAAAACGCTAAATCCGAACTAATTTCATACTTTTCAAACTTACAAACTGGTGTAAACTTAACAACGGATGTTTGGTCGGTACCTCATGGTTCGCCCGACTCATACATTTGTGTGACGGCTCATTGGGTTGACCCCGAGTCGTGGCAAATGATGAAACGAACCGTTGCGTTTCAATTGTTTGATTACCCGCACACGGGTAGAAATATTTTTCAAATCTTGGATAAAGTCATTCGACAATACAAAATTGAAGATAAAATCTTTTCAATTTCGTTTGATAACGCGTCCAACAATACGGCCGCGGTTGGCCATTTAAAATTAAAGTATAAACCTATTTGTGATGGAGCGTTTTTTCATAGCCGATGCATTGCACATATTATCAACTTGGTCGTGCAAGATGGGTTAAACGTGATCGAAACGCAAAGAAACAGTTTTAAAAGAATGTTACGAGATGTTTTTAGCAACAATAAAACATTTTCAAGATACAAAAAATTTTGTGTAGAAGCTAATTGTCAATGGTTGGGGCCAAATTGGGATTGTCCAACAAGATGGAACTCGACTTGTAATATGTTTGAGAAAGCCATCCAACAAAAAGAATCATTAATTGCGTTTCATCAAATTTTGTCAAGTAGGGGTAAATGTGCACCATATGATCCTAGAAACTGGTTATTGATTGAGATCGTTACGGAGGTCCTTCAAATTTTTAAATCTTGCACAACTAGTTTATCCGGGGTTTACTATCCAACAAGCCCCATTGCTTTACCAAAAATTGCTGTCATGTGCACAAAGTTGAGTGAACTTGATTGTAGGGGTGTACCTTATTTTGATATGGGTGTAAAAATGAAAGAAAAATTTAGAAAATATTTTCAACAACTACCCGCTGTTTTGACATGTGCTGCTGCGTTAAACCCTTGCATCAATGTTGGTGGTGTTGAAGCTTTAATAGAAAAAATTTGTGATGAGCTTGGGTTAAACGACGATCAAAACCCCTATTATAGCCAAACTTTAAAGAATGCTTTCAACACCACCTTGTCAAACATGTATGATGTCTACCTTACAAAATAAGGGTCGTCTTCCCAAATTCATGACTCGTTAAGAGCTGTTGCCCAATCCCAATTCCAAACCGACCTTGAAATGGGGATGTACTACATGATTTGGGAAGACGCCGGTAAACGTCAAAGGGTAAACACCCCAAGCAGTGAACTTGGAAGGTATGGTGGTACCAACTTTGTGAAACACATGACTCCGGATGAATTTAGAAGTCTTGATTTGCTGGCTTGGTGGAGAGGTAAGGAGGATGAGTTTCCGATCCTCGCCGCCATGGCCAAAGATTTACTAACGGTCCAAGCTTCCACGGTAGCTTCGGAGTCTGCTTTTTCTGTTTCTGGCAGGGTTATATCGATTAGGAGGACTCGACTCACTGCACCAGCTATAGAGATGTCGATTTGCTACAAGGATTACTTGGACTCTTTAGATAGGGCACAACATCAACGCTCACTCGAGGGGGAAATGGAGTATGAAGCGGGCTTGTATGAAGACGAGGTCAATGAAGGACACACTCAACCAATGACCGATGAAGAAGCCGCGTACGACGATTACCTAAGAAATAGCTCGGGATCGGGTAGCGAAGAAAATTAGTTAAAGAAACAGCAAACATGGAGGCAAATCATGAGTAAGAAACAGCAAGTTGTTCATGTAATCGTGTCTAAGCATTCTTTTTCCTAATATGTGCTCTTATTTACTTGTTGATTTAGATTTTTCTAATTTAGTTAAAGAAACAGCAAACATGGAGGCAAATCATGAACAAACTGCGATTGGGAACAACAGGAGCATCTGCTAGTTCACGATTTAATGTTTGTATTTTTGAGTTAAATCATGAACAACAGTTCTTGGCAGAGATTTCTTCAGTGTTAATGATTTAATGTTTGTATTTTTGAGTTACGAATATGCGATAACGATTTAATGTTTGTATTTTTAATGTAAAAACTATAAATGAAAGTTATGTGTTTTTAATCTTTGGTTTGTTGAAAACACATTCACCAACACACACTCATACTCATCTTCCAAGCAAAGAACCCTAACAACGAAAGCAAAGAATGGCTTCGGTCAGTCCGTTTTGCCTTGTAGTTACCGGTTTGCCTTGTAGTTACCGGTTTGTTTATACTGTGAAAAAATAATGGTCTTCATTAAGTACAAAATATAAAAAACAAATATTCGTATTTGAAACCGCGAAATTTAAAAAAAAAAAAAACCGGTTTATTAACCGGTCTAACCGGTCCGGTTAGACCGGTTAGGGTTTTGACAGAAAAAAACCGGTTATTAACCGATCAGGTTATTAACCGAACCGGTTTTTTTCCGGGCCAAAAAAAACCGGTCCGGTTAATAACCGAACCGGTTTTTTTAAAAAAACCGGTTTGTGCACCTCTACGCTGAACATCCATTACTTGATGTGGTTTCTGTTTTTCATGTGAACAAAATATTAAGCCAAAACTTGGTCTTCTTGGGTTCAGGTAAAAAATGTGAACGCATATCAATGATCAAAATACACTTCACGGTCTTCTGACATTCACTATCTTTTTCTTTAAGTCACCTGCTAAACAAAACATTAGCATGAATTTGAAATTTTGGATCACAGTAAGAATTTACTTGTGATTTATTTGTGTTTATTAAAATTATACAATGGGTTAATTGAGTTTATTTAAATTATACAACTAGTTAATAAAAATTGTTAAATTAAAACGACTCAATTGATGAGCCCCACCCTTCACCATTGTATGTTGTCACCGCCGTCTCTACTCTCAAAACCGACACCAGCCACCCCCTTCAACTTCCTTCACCCCTACCCCCGCCGCGGGTTGCATTCTGTTGTATAGATTTCCTTGAGGATTGTAATCATGACTTCTCTGTTGTCGCCAACATTACCACAATTATCTGTCACGTTTAATCAACACAAAGCAGACATAGTTGGCCATTTTGATAAATATATATATTTTTCAAAGGTGACTTATTTCGGAAAAATCCGTTTTCAACACAACCCGTTATGAGCCATACAATTTGAGATAACATGTTAAATTACGAAAGTCAAATTTTACATGATAGCTTTTAACAACGTTAAAAATGTAACCTTATACTTAAACATGACATCCTCCAACAAACGGGTTCATATAGGCCCAACCAACAACACTAGTATCGTTCTTGTTCTCAAACCTAATATATGATGGGCAATCTACTTTCAACCGGTATTCAAGGTATCCAATAAAGTCAAAAGGTTTGGTTTTCCATCTCACTCTTTCAGTAGTTTTAAAATTAATCAACACGGTCCTAGAAGCCACACCCTATCATTCCGTTGAGCTGGTATAAAGACCAGGGTGTGGCGTCTGACTAGGCTAAGTGCTCTAAGGAATCATTGATTAATTATTTTTGTTTAGCTGGTTCGGAGACCAGTAGAGGTGAACAAAAAATAGGTTCCAGACTTGACCCGGCGGTTCCTACCCTGAACCAGACCCAACCCAACCCTACCCTACCCTTGGGTACGGACCGGGCTTTGGGTTTCCCTCCAGAACTGTACCCAAAACCAGATGCGACTCGGACCCGGTGGAATCGGTTATGCCAATACTCGGTCAAAACCCAACCCTACCCTACCTAAAACCCGAAAAAAACCCGGGGGAACCGGTCAAATACCCAACTATACCCAGAACTGGTTCCTACCCGGACCCGATTCTTCTGTTTGGTTCCGTATAACACCCAATTTTTGCACCTCTAGAGACCAGGATGTGGCATTTGGGCGGTCTAAGTGCGTATGAGAAATCGTTGATGAATTACTTTCGTTGAGCTGGTTTGGAGACCAGGATCTGGCGTTTGGTTGGTCTAAGTGCGTCTGAGGAATCATTGATAAATTATTTTCGTTGAGCTGGCTTGGGGACCAGGATGTGACGTACAAAGAAACATTGACTTATTATTTCAGTTGAGCTAATATGGAGACTAGGATGTGACGTCGGTCCAAGTGCATCCGATGAATTATTGATTCATTATTTTGATAGTATTTTATATATGGGTCCTATTAGGGACACTCAAGGGAAATTAAAAGCACCCACCGTGTCCGCGGCTGATAGCCTTATCCGTGGTGGACATGGTGTTTTTGTCTTATACTATATGTACCCTATACGCTGCGGATAGCCCTATCCGCGACGGATAAGGTACAATATTAGACAAAAGAAACCCTATCAGGCTATCTGTGGCGGATAAGATACCCGACAACCTAGGACTATCAAATCAGTCAAACCTCGTATCCTATCCGCCACTGATAGGGCTATCCGCCTCTGATTGTTTTAATAATTGAATTTTAAGGCTCTCGTCTCCTCTTTTTTCTCTCTATATATCATGAACACCACGGACAATATATCCACAAAACATACAAATAAAATATCGTGGTATGATCATTTGTTTGGTGACTCGAACGACGAGCAGTCGGGCGATGCATATAACAATTAGCCGGAGCAGTCGGGCTTACCAGATTTGAATGAACATCCAGGCTTGAACCAAGAGCCGTGCTATGCATATATCGGGCAGCCCAACTTACCAAATCCTGACAAGGGTTGTTAGTATATTTATATAATACAATAGCACGTTAGTTATTTTTTAAATATGATACGTTGCCATTATATTTTTTTAGGGGTATATCATATACGGTGGTAGTCACCCTTCGTGGCCGAAGGAAAATAGGGATTCGTCGAATACATACGAAATCAGACCAGAACAACAACCTTATGGTCAGTCTTCGTATCAATTACCTGTATACAGACCATATTACGGAACCCAAAATTCGTACTAGTTACCTTTAGAAGAGCAAGCGTATCTGTCATGGCGAGTAACAAATAACGTTGAGGATGACATTCAAGAGGCTTACGACAAAGGAGGCGATGATGAAGCTGATGATGATGATTGTTACATACGCGAGACGACATTTTCCTATGCAACGGATAATGTATGACCCAATATGTTTCTTTTTAAACTTATTATTATTCTTTTTGAACAAGGTACTAAATATTACTTTATTTACGTTGCTTGATATCAGTATTTTAATTCTCGTGATGAGTTGGTGGATTGGAACAAGAAGACATGATGGGAGCATGGTTGTGTTATCGTCGTCCAACGATCAAGGAACAAAAGTGTTGACCTTGCATGCAATCGAGGAGGGGAACCAAATCTCAAGGCCAAGGTGAGGCATATTGGGAGTATTAAAATGGGATGCCCATTTAAACTCGTTGGGAGGCACAACGCGACAGACGATTGTTGGAAGCTAGAGGTTGTCAACGAGACGCACAACCACGGTCCTGTTGTCTTTGAGGAGGGACACCCGACTCTAAGGAAACTGGCCGGCGAGGAAGTTGATATGGTTGCCACGTTACACATGCAGAGTCTAAGGCCTACTCAAATTAAGGCAGCCATAAAGGAACGTTTTTCCAGTAACAAATGTATTACTAAGGACATATACAACGTCTTGAAGCTCGTTGATGACCAAGATAAAATTGGTGACACCCCCATGCAGGTAATTTTTGTAAGACTATTTTTAATATATATTATTTTGTTATATCATTTTCAAAATATATTATTCGCTAATATTATTTTAATAAGTTATATTTTAGTAAATTATTTTATTATATTATTTTTAATATATTTCTGATATTTAATACGAATATTTGTAATATTTAGTAATTTTTTGTTAAACCCAATGCAGATACTTGAAAACTTTATTCAAATCCATAGGTTCGCCTTTCAGACCTGGGAGAATCCTTTTACCAACAGGATGGAGAATATTTTGTTGATTCTGTCATGAGAAAGTCGTATACCATGTGGCATGCATTCCCAGATTTGCTGTTGATTGACACGATGAACAACACCAACATGTACAAGTGGCCATATGTTCAGTTTGTTGGTGTGACGTCGACATCAAAGTCATTTTGTATTGTGCACGCGGTTATCTATAGGGTACAACAGTGTAACTTCACGTGCGCCCTGGAGCGACTTAAAGCGATGCTCGGCGATTGTAGGGAGCTGCATGTGATCTTGACTGACAAGGACAAAGCCCTGACGAACTTGTGTGACATAGTATTCCCAAATGCTACTAAAAACCTATGTAGGTGACACATCACACAAATGATAAAGAAAAAACATAAGAGTCTTTTTCAGATAGATATCTTTAATCCTTCTCTTACTGGTGGAAAGTACTGTACGATTCGCCAACAAAAACTATGTTCGACTACAACTGCGGTCAAATGAAAGCTACGTTAGCTGCACACGACAGACGCGGTAAGTATTTCTCCCGTATATACACATGATTTTAGATTCTAGTTATACATTGCATAATTTGTTTTTTTTTTAAAAAAAAATTTTGTTTCCAGAGGCTTGGTATTATATTCGTGACAATTGGTTGGTGCAATGCAAAAAAAAAGTTCGTATCCTGCTAGATTGACGACCGTCTAAACTTCGCCGAACATACAACAAACCAAGTTGAGAGCCAACATGCGAACTTCAAGAGATACCTTCCTGGGCCAAACAATTCGCTATACTCTATTGCGGCGTATGCCCTTCAAGTCTTGAATTCACAAATGGAAGAAATCGGTGCAACCTTTGAAGACTCCCGTGTTAGGATCAAGAAGTACCATCCGTTGCAATTATTTAAAAAGCTACATAATATAGTGGCGATTTTTGCTCTTATTAAACTTGAAAAAGAGCTGGATTTGCTTGATGATGGTCGGTTAATTTGTATATGTTTTAGTTCGTTTATTGTTTAGTTTTAACTGTTTATTCGAGAACTATCGATACTTCATACGTTTATTATTGGATTTCAGGTCACAGGCATTAAAGTACTCAATATGGACCTGTTGTAGCACGGAATGAAGACTCGGGATGTCCAGCACGTGAAACGAGAAGTTAAATGATGTTTGCTGGTGAGGAGACCCATCGCGATACGCGATGGGCTCCCTTGAAGACCCATAGCGTATCGCTATGGGGTTAAATAATAAAGTTGACTTTCTGGTCCATCACGATACGCGATGGGGTGTGCAGACGGGATTTTTGGTTTAAATCGTATTATTCATCTGGAGAAACCCTAACTCCGTTTTGACAAACCATAGGCGATTCCAGCAGCTCCAAGAGGCGATTTCCACCATTATAGCTCGTGTGAAGATCCTACACATGATCCATATCATCCATATCGAAGATTTGATGATGTCTAGGCTCGGCTAATTTCCTAGAATCGCACCCGGGATGTATAGTTTGTAACTCTTTACAGTTTTTCTCATGTGATTAAGAATAATTATGTTTTGATTATTGAAGATTGATATATGATTATTAATGTTTAGTATTTATGTGTGTTCGGTCGGTTTAGGTTTACGTTGGTCTGAACGATCTGTTACCAGTTGCTAGATAATTAGTCATATAACCGTTTGGTTAGATTGAATACGATAAAACGTACAATTACCCTTAACTGAGTCATACTTGCAAGGACTGTTTGATAACCAGTGCCGTGTGTAAAGTAATTGTTGACGTCTAAGGTTTTGTCTGGTTGATCAGTTTTTAGTTAATCGTTAATAATCAATTTGTTAGGTTACATGAGATATTGTTTGGTTGCTTACTTGAATTCCCGGGTGTGGTTTGCTTTGTTAACGGCTTAATACTCGTTTACTTGTTCGTTGCTTAGTTCTCTTAATTTAAACTATTGCTTGTGTGATCAGCACTAAAACCGTTTACTTCATATTAAATCTGTTACACGAATTGCATTGACCACATACTCCTTGTGATACGATACCCTACTTGCTCTAACTATTTAGTATAATTAGGTTTCTGATTGACTCAAACGACGGTCATCAAAATGGCGCCGTTGCCGGGGAGTTAGTGCGCTTTTTGTTTTTCGTGTTATTTGATTTTCGTGTTTTATTTAATTTTCAGTTTTTAGTTTAAATTTTATTTTACTATATTTTATTTGTAATTTTTCATTTTACGCGGGTTGTGTTAGTTGTGCAGATTACAGGTTTATGCGCACCCGCCATTTGGGCCGACAGTCTCCGTTAGTTTACGAGCCCGAAATCGAGAGAGTAGCTCGGCAGAACCGAGTACAAAACAGAAACCCACAAATGGAAGACCAGAACCAGAACCAGAACCAGAACGAAAACCAGAACCAGAACAATAACCAAAACCAAGATCCACTTCCACAAACCAACATGTTTCACCCAGAAAACATACTCGACCCACCAAACTTCAATAATCAGAATAACCAAAACAACTCAGCTCGTGCCTCCAGAACCCGAAATTAAAACCGAAACCGAAACCTAAACCTCAACTTTGACCAAGCCGGACCATCCGCTCCAAGTAATAATCCAACCCGTCGAGTTAGGATAAATATTGATGACGTCCGATCGAGTGTTCCGACTGAAGATGAGGATGAGGGTGAAGAGAATAATGGAAACGAGGGTTTTCGGGCAGCTGATGATGAGGTTGATCGATGGGTTAGGAGGAATCGAGCGGTTGAGCCCGAGAATGAGGTTGATGAACCAGAGGCTGAGGGTGATAATCAGTACGACGAAGAAGTGGAAGAGCCGGTAATTCGAAGACGGGCTGAACCCGTTAACAGACACCGAAGGGATCGAGACAGGGTTAATCGGGCGGAACGGCCCGAAAGAGCTCGTGGTATTCCGGTTAACCGGGGCGGTATGGGAACCCACGGGGGCAAAGGAGAAATTACATAGCCCCGGCTCATGGTGTTAACAGTCGGTTTAAACCGTCTATCTCAGACGGAGCATCCCCGTTGGTTCCACAGGAACGAGTGCAGGGACAACATACTTTTAAGTCCCGGCCATCCTACATCAACATCGTTCCTCATTTCAACGGGATGGCTTCAGAAGACCCGTATTCGCACTTGATCGATTTTTCGGCTGTTTGCGGGTCTATCGGTGATGGTACGTTCGATCAGGATGAAGTCCGGTTGCGGTTATTCCAATTCTCATTAAAAGACAAAGCGAAACTGTGGTTTAACTCGTTACCAACACACAGTATCAGAAACTGGGCCGAGATGCAACAAGTCTTCCTAAACGAGTTTTATTCACAGTCGAAGACTACCGAGGCCCGTTCAGACATTCGTCATTTTTCACAGTTACCAGGTGAGTTATTCCATGAAGCTTTTACCAGGTATAAGGATATGATCAGAAAATGCCCACATCACCAAATCGAATTGCGGGAACTAGTAAAGTGCTTTGTTGATGGTTTGACATACGAGGACCGAAAGCATCTTAAGGCCTCATGTAATAGTCAGTTGTTGAATCTGCCGGAGGAAGATGATTGGGAATATTTGGAGTTCATGTGTGAAGATTCGAAGGCAGAAGCAGCAGCTGAAAGACGAAGACGTGGTAATTCATCCAGATTGGTTAAGTCAGTCACGAGCGAGTCTGAAAGGATTGCTGAGTTAGAACGTGAACTGGCTGAGTTAAAAAAGGATAAGAAGAGAGAGGTCGGGAAAGTTGGTGTTAAATTCCCGGTTTGTGAAGCTTGTGGTGAACTCGGCATAAGGCAGAAAATTGCCCCTGGTATTATGATGATGAGGAGGATGACACCTAGGAAGTTAATTATGCTTACGGGGATTCCAATGGTCAAGGGTTGAATTCAAACACCTATCACCCGGGCCTAAGGAATCACACGAACTTTCGTTACGAAAACGCGTCTACACAGTTGAACCCGAAATTTCAGGGATCGAGCCAGAACAGGTTGCAGGGTAATTACCACCAGGGAGGTTATCAGCAGCAGCAAGGTTCGTATGATCAGAATCGGGGGTATAACAGAGACGGTAACCGGGGTGGAATTCATCGGTAATCAGGACCAGCAGAGGGGGTCCTCGGGAAATGCGGATGAGTCGGTGCACTCAAAGTTGGATGCATTGATGAAGTTTATGACAGATCATAAGGCTGAAACGAAGAAACGGTTTGAGTTACGTGATAAGTCAGCAGGGTCAAAGTCAAAGAAAATTGGTCAGCTCGCAGCAAATATGACAAAGTTGCAAAAGAGTGCAGGTCAACTCCCGAATGATACTACAGTCAACCCGAACCATTACTCCTCAAGCTCCAAGAAGGGAAACAATGTGCACATCAATGCTGTAAGTCTTTTACCTCATTTTTAAATTTCTAGTGTTGAAGTGAATTCACCACCACAATTTGTTGAGGGGGTGGTGGAAGATTTTAGTGGTGAGAGTGATTGTGTCGGTAAAAATGAATCAATTTTCCAAAATGAATCACAACCAAAAACATATGAAATGTCTTTTTGTGAAAATTGCACATTTGAAAAATGTTTAAATGGTAAATTGACCAACATGAGAGATGAGGAGGTGGAGAATAATACCACCTCAAGTAAACTCCAAGACCCAGGAGTGCCGCTTTTATCAATTCAAATTGGGAAATTTAAAGCTGATCGGGCACTTCTAGATCTGGGAGCATGTGTTAGTATCATGCCTGGTAGTTTATATGATCAATATGAATTTAGCCCATTAGAAAGGGTAAACACCACCGTGGTGTTGGCGGACCAAACTCATACACTTCCCCGGGGCATGGTGACTAATGTAATGGTTCAAGTGGAGGAGTTTTTCTACCCAGTTGACTTTCTTGTACTTGACTATGCTAAACGTGGTAATAATACACAACCACAAGTCATATTGGGTAGGCCATTCCTCGCCTCACCACATGCGATAATTGATTGTGCTAAGGGGGTTTTGGGAATCAAGTGTGGAGACCGTGATAAACGGTTATTATTGTTTGAAAATTCTACTAACCCTCTTGTTGACAAGTGTGTATCCTTGGACAAGGATCGTAGAAAAGGGGAATGTTTTGTGATTGACATGATAGATAATAAGGGATTTGAGAAACTACAGAGTGAAAAGGTGGAAGAGAAAGGTAACCGACCAAGGAAGAAGAAAGTGAGACAGCCACCCAAACAAAATGATCGAGAATGGAGATTGAGAATGTTCGGGATAGATTCTGGCCTATCGGAAGACTGGCAACAAATGATTAAAGAAAAACGTGCTTATAATGAGAAGGTTGCACGGGAGCGGGCCAGACGCCCACCTTGAATGGCATACAAGTTTCAAAAGGGTGTTAATTGTACATTTTGTATATTTTTAGTTTCCATTTTGTTTTAGTTTTTATATTACTAATTGTATTTCAAGCGTACCATCATAGCAAAAGCTAAGTGTGGGGATACCGCACCATCAGAAAACGAAGTTTCAGTTAAGCGATCCAGAGTGCTTTCATGTTCTTTTTGCTGTGGTTAATCCAGGTACGTGTAAATTTTGTTGTATTTGGAACTTTGTAGGTGTAGTTCACTATAAACCCTCACGAGACCCCACTCATCCTCCCGGGCTACCGGGGGGTTTACAGGGCTTATTGCATACGCTAAATGCAATCGTGATTCCTACGAAAGTGAGTTAGGTCTTTTAATGTTTTTAACTAACTTAACAGATTTTATTATGAAACGAATTAATTTGGCTCGGTTCTGGTTTAATAAAATTAACAATTATTCATTTTCGAAACTCTTAAAAGACCTATGTTTTACACTTGTGAGAAGCTTGCTTCTACACATCTCGAGATTTTGCAGGTTCGATTGTCAGTTTGGTAATTGGATGAGACGTGAGTATACGAGTGTTACGAGAGTTCACGAGCCGACTGGTCCTTCTCCAGTCATGTTAATATCAGGTGATTTCAGTTTCATAATTTAATTTTGTTTATATTACTTTAAACATTAAAAATGTAATTGTATAATTGTTAGTAGAACCGCCACACCTGACCCCGAAATTTTAAAATTGCTTAATAGTCAAAAAATCAATTTCAACCCCGTCCCTTAAATGTTTATTAATCGTTCTATCATGTTTAAATTTGAGGACAATGTTAACTATTGCTAGATAATTAGTCATATAACTGTTTGATTAGATTGAATACGATAAAACGTACAATTACCCTTAACCGAGTCATACTGGCAAGGACTGTTTGATAACCAGTGCCGTGTGTAAATAATTGTTGACGTCTAAGGTTTTGTCTGGTTGATAAGTTTTTAGTTAATCGTTAATAATCAATTTGTTAGGTTACATGAGATACTGTTTGGTTGCTTACTTGAATTCCCGGGGTGTGGTTTGCTTTGCTAACTGCTTAATACTCGTTTACTTGTTTGTTGCTTAGTTCTTTTAATTTAAACTATTGCTTGTGTGATCAGCACTAAAACCGTTTACTTCATAATATTAAATCTGTTACACGAATTTCATTGACCACATACTCCTTGTGATACGATACCCTACTTGCTCTAACTATTTAGAATAATTAGGTTTTTGATTGACTCAAACGACGGTCATCACTTGACACATTGCATATTGGGGGGGGGGGGGGGGTTCGTGCGACCACCGGTTACAGACATAATGGGGCTTGTCGTGTGCTTATAAGCTTAACTGGTACACTATTAACTATATACATATTCCATTAAAAGACATAGACCCCTTTTGGAGGAAGCTCGACTTTTGTCCGAAGTTTGTTCGATACAAAGAACCAGCCTGTGAAACGGAGCTAGAAGATGTGAAATAACTAGTTCTAGGACTAAACAACCAATTGCAAAAAAATATATATATACTCTCGAAGATAATGCCTGCTCTTCCTGGCAAATCAAACAAGGAAGGGCCTGAGAAACGAGAGGACCATCGGGGGGCGTCCAAATCTAAATCAGCAAGCCAGAAAACAAGAAACCCCCATACACAGCTTGTACACCTCGTCCCCGTCACTTGACCTCCACAGACACAGCTCGTACGCCCCGTCTCCGTCACTTGATCCCCATAGACATGGCTTGTACTCCTCGTCCCCGTCACTTGATCCCCACAAACACAGTTCCTACGCCCCCACCTCATCACGGGAGCCAACACCCAAAAGCCCCACCCATTCGTTGTCGCGCTCCTAGTCTCAGTCTCAGCCCCGATTTAATATACCTAATCCACCGAAACGTTCATCTAATAAGCAACATACCGTTGCCGACCTCGGTTTCCCGTTACTGCGTAACCCAAAAGACGTTCCAATCATAGAAAAGTATATGCACATCATTCCCACCTGGGCATACCCGTTCATCTCAGGAATAAGCGATGTAAAGCCAGATAGTAATTGCGGTTTCTGAGCAATCGCTCTGGTTTAGGCATGCGTAAAGTAAAATGGAAGGAGGTTAGAGCACGCATGAGGAATAACCGCTATTTATATTTATTTTACATAAATTCTCTCTCTTAAATCGATGGGAATAAAATGATTTAACATACTGTGCTATAAGCTTTAATCATTTATTTATAGCAGACAAAGATGGATTAGTTTTTTGTTAGAACTTTTATTGAATAAAACTAGCAAAAGCTAGCAACAAAAACAAAATAGTTACATTACAAAGATGGATTAGTTTTTTGTTAGAACTTTTATTTTTAGTTTACCATAGCAGACAAAGATGGATTAGTTTTTTGTTAGAACTTTTATTGAATAAAACTAGCAAAAGCTAGCAACAAAAACAAAATAGTTACATTACAAGAAAAGGATTTTTAAGGCAAAAATGGATAAATGATTTTGTTTTTGGTTGTGTAGGAATTGTATTTGGTTTTTGCATAAATATTGTTTATAGTATGGATATGTTTTTGTTTATGGTTATGTACACACTTTTATGTTTTTTTACCCAAAACTATAACATGCATATAAACCAATCCTTTAATGGAATTTTAGTATTTGTTTCTTGAATTGTTACAACAATGTTCAAATTTAAATGTATTTAACACATAAAGTTACTGCCTATAGTATGCTCTTTATTTGAATGTATTTAACATTGCTAGTTTTCAACAATTTGATTTTAGTTTACAATATTCAAAACCTGTTAAAGACTATTAATTTAACTCGCATTTGGACCTAAAGCCCTCTAAAATGTTATTGAAAAGTTAACACCTAGTGTGAAATTCATATTCTTGCGTAAACGACTTCACATGCAAATAGCGTTCATATAATAATTGAGATTAAAACTACAAAAAAAACCAAAACGAGTAACAATTACATTGAAGTAGCGGATAATAAAAATTAACAAACAGAAAACATTAACTTAGAGATAAGTTTGGCATTGTGGCGGTCTTGTCTTGTGCTAAAGACGCTGCAAGATCAGGGGTTTAGTTCCGTTAACAAAAGGAGACCAAACGTTGACGTCGTGTCAGCCTAGGTTCGTGGATGGAATCATTGTTGGCATTGTGATCTGTTGGTTCCTGTTGTAAGATGGTAAAAGAGTCAATCGTTTATTAATGAATAACACATAATTCAAATATATATTAATAATAATAAAGATAGAATTCAATAATAATAATAATAATACCTGTAGGAGGCGTAAATGTCAATTGGTCAAAGTGGAAATTGTGTTGTTGTTGTTGTTAAAATTGTTTTGCTTTTTTATTATTATTATTATTGTTGTTGTTGTTGTTGAAATGTTTTAAGGAAATTTCGGTATTAATTTCTTGAATTGTTACAGCAATGCTCAAATTTAAATGTGTTTAACACATAATCTTGCCGTCTATATTATGCTCTTTATTTGAATGTAATTCTTAAGTATTATCACAAAACAAAAGGTGATAAACTTAAATAACATTGTCCCAATGTGCGGCTAACATTGCTAGTTTTCAACAATTTGATTTTAGTTTACAATATTCAAAACCTATTGTTAACGACTCTTTAACTCACATTTTAACATAAAGTGATAAAACCCTCTAAAATTATTGAAAAGTTAAGACCTAGTGTTAAATTCATATTCTTGCGTAAACGACTTCACATGCAAATATCATTCATATAATAATTGAGATTAAAACCAATCTTTTCATAACCGGATCGGACGTCGAACCGGAAACCTTACTGGTTCACTGGTTGAACCGGTCGGACCGGTTGAACCGAAATTACGAACCGGATATTCTTATATATGTGTGTATATATCTATTAATGGTATTTGTGATCCAATCAGTTTTTAGCATGGGCTATGACATTAGTTTAACTTGCTCTTGTAACTTGTAAGCCCATCAGCCCATCTTTTATAGCTTACAAAAAAAGAGAGAAACCCTAAGCAATTAAGCATACGTTTCCTGCATGCATTATTGTTTTTCATCTCTAAAGGCTGCAACTGTGGACTCGTCGCCCATCATAACTATCAGATCTGGTTTCGTTTGTGGCAAATTTACGTCCAAATCCGGTGTTCCTCCTCCCTCACGTTCAAATCCACCACTTCACAGCCTTTCCAATCCAGATGCGGCGGAAGAAAACTCTTTATTTTATATATCGGTCCGATTTCCGATCCCGGTTCTCCGGTTCAACCGCTTGACCGGCTGGTTTTTACAGAAGCGAGCCAATTATGCATAACCGGACCGCTGGCCTCACCGAACTCCGGTCAACCGGTTCGGCCGGCCGGTCCGGTCGTGAAAACATTGATTAAAACTACTAAAAAAACCAAAACGAGCATTACAATGAAGTAGCGAATAATAAAAATTAACAAAGAGAAAACATTAAGTTGAGATAAGTCTGTTATCAGCGTTCAAATATCTTCTACTCTAGCAATCCAACATCAGTACGACACCCTTTTTCAAGATCAAACGGATTCTTAACGGCCGAACCAACTACGTTACTACCGTTGTAGTTCCCAAACATAATATACGCCCGGCAGTTTACTTTCAACCAGTGTCGACTTGTAACATATCCAGCTTTCGATCGAACCCGTCCTGTAACTTCAACATTAATCGGCATTGTGGCGATCTTGTCTTGTGCCAAAGACGCTGCAAGATCAGGGGTTAACGGAACTTCAGTTCCGTTAACAAAAGGAGACCAGACGTTGACGTCGTGTTGACCTAGGTTCGTGGGTGGAATCATTGTTGGCAAAGTAATCTGTTGGTTCCTGTTATAAGATTCAATCGTTTTATTAATGAATAACGCATAATTCAAATATATATTAATAATAATAATAAAGATAGAATTCAATAATAATAATAATAATAATAATACCTGTAGGAGGCGTAAATGTCAAGTTGGTCAAAGTGGAAATTGTGGTATGCGGCCTTCATATCATGCCGGGAGGAGATGGTGATTTGGATGTTGGAGGTGAGGGACGTGAAGGAGAGGTTGAAGGCGTAAAATTTGACGTCGAGGACGGCGAAACATGGTGATGGTATGCTGCATGCGAACATGAAATAGAACACCATGAAGGTTACGCCGGCCAAGCATAAGAGGACTGTTATAAACTTATTCACATGTAAGCATATGCCACGTCTCCATGCGCGGTAGAGGTTCAGGCGTTTGTCATGGCCGCAACCATCTTCGAGGTCAACGGTGCTCATGATGGTTAACGGTTGATTACGAAACTACGAACGAGAGGGGGTTCCGGTGAAGAGAAGAGTCGTTTGGAGGTTGTGGGGGTAGAGGGAGGTGTGTGTATATATATAGTTAGTTGATTAATCTTAATGCATATAGGATACCTTTTGGATTGTAATAATTATTAGTTAATTAATAAATTTGAAATTCAACATTCAAATATAGCTACAATATCATGTGTTAAAAATTGAATTCTAATTGACCGTGTCGGTTAACAATTTATAGATATATTATTTTTTTACTATTATAATTATATTTTATTTTGGAAAATTATTATTGTATATTAATACTTTGAATATTTTTATATTATAGTTACATTTTATTTTCGTAGATATTATATGTTTTGCTATTATTGTGATTCAAAGTTACTAACATGCATTCGTCCCATTAAAAGTATCATAATTTGAAAACACAAAGTTTAAGTTATATTGAATGATAACTTTTTTTGTTTACAAATGACAATAATATACTTGAAAATTAGGTCCATAGATTATTTATTAATAGTAGGTGTGTGTGTGTTTAAAAATAGTAATCAACTTTCAAAAAGTGTTCCAATTAGGTCACTCGTGTATATTTTCTTCAAATCGGGTCATTAAATCTTCAAATCAAGTCTCACTGATTTTTTTGTGCGTTAAAAAAGAAATAGGGGATAAGATGTGGGTGTCGGAATTTGCAATATATGTAGTTAAATTTAAAAATTTTTAAAAACGTTAATTATAAAAAAATCAAAAATAAAAAATAAAATCCACGTCGCCACTCAACGTCAACATAAAAGAAGATAAAAATATTTTTTATGTGAAAAAGGAAAAAACGCTAAAAAACATTTTAAAACCTTTAATATAATAAAATAGGAAAATTGAGTAACCTAATTGAAACACTTTTTAAAATTGAGTAACCTAATTAGAACATTTTAAAAAGTTGGTTGCTATTTTATGAAATTGCTTTAAAAACAAAACACAATTTTCAATAAAAAGTCTTTTGTCTAATTGCCTTGGAAAGAGGAGAGTACAAATGTTTATTTAATTTTTTTATGTATTTGTATTTTCCATTTAGTATAAAACGAGTTTATATATTTTTATTAAATTTGATTCATTACTCTATTTAATTCATCAAAAATATAAGTTATTGTAAAGCAAAATTTCTTAATAAAGTTGATAAAGATTAAGTATCGGTTTATGAAACAAAACAATTAATACCTTCATCACTTCATGAATCGGAGTTTGAAAACGAATTGATTATTTGGAGGTTGCCGATATCTCGCTAAATGAACCGGAGTTTGAAAACGAATTGATTATTTGATAAATGTTAATTAAATTACCTATGGTTGATGTAGTTTTTTTCTTTGGAGTTTGCACTTTTATATCAATATAAATCTATTTTGGACTTTGTTTAATATATTTGTATTTTTTTTTATATTTTTTTTGTCGTACCTGTATCTTGGATTTTTGATTTTTGCAATTTCCCATACCCGTAACGTCCTCGTATCCTGGTCCCGTACCCGTTCCCGTGCTACTTATATAAAAATAAAATGTTTTCTAAAGTTTTTAAAATTCCTCGTGTGTTAACTTTATAGTGCAATTTTAAACTCTAGCTGCTCATTTATACATGTTTTCTTGTTAACTTTGAGTCTTAGACATTTTAGGGTTGAAAGTTTAGACATTTTGAAGTTAAAAGTCTTGAATTAATGATAATTTTTCCTTTTAGAAACTTTAAATAAAACTTTGTATGAAACCAAGCAAAACCGAGCCAAACAAAGCCGCTCGGTTTCAAACCGAACAAGTTCAAGCATAAAAATATTGTACGTTACTTAAAATTCAATTCGCTCGGTTTGGCTCGCTTTCAAACCAAACCAAGTATGAGCAAGTCTGTGTTCGGTTCGTGAACAACCCTAATTTATACTTGCAATTATTCATACACTTACCCAAAAGTATATTTAACAAATTTGGAAATTGATTATGAATGAATGGATGAATTCATCTCTTCTGTTATAGATTAACCAAGTCTTTCCTGTCCTTGAGAAGGTACAACAATGTTGCGTCCACAGAACATTAGAAGGGTTTATATTTATTGGAAATAAATTAATAACATAATATGTGTAACCTAAAGGTAAGTGAGACTCTTTCATTAGGTATAATATTACAAGGGTTAGGAGATTTGAAATTGATTTATTTAGGCTTTTAAAATTTGGTTTACGAATCTTTACACTATTCGTTTTCTAAAACAGAAAAACTTCAGTTTGTAAAACTTAATTTTCGGTTTCAGTTTGTACCTCAAAATCGGAATAGAAAAACGTTTGCCAAACACATGTTTTCTCCCAACACAAGAGACAAAAACTTCATACCACTACAAACATTCGTCATGAAATAATGTTTTAGACAGAAATGTAGTAAAGAGATATGAACACTAAATTCATTGAACACATGCAATGAAACAAGATAAGACACTACACATGAGTTGCCTTGACTACACACCCTCTTGATGCATGGCACTATTATAAATTGCTTTATTAAGTCATTTCTTAAGTATAATCCCTACAAACCACACACCTGGTCCGAACCAGATACCCAAAAACTATGATCACGAGGCTAACTCAGGTTTGGCTCCAAGGACCTTTGATTGTGGGTGCTGGTCCTTCGGGTCTGGCTGTAGCTGCATGCCTTAGTCAAAGAGGGATACCGTTTCTAATTCTCGAAAAGGAAAACTGTATAGCTTCCTTATGGAGGCTAAGATCTTATGATTCCCTAAGACTTCACTTGCCGAAGAAACTTTGTCAACTTCCTCACATGCTGTTTCCTAAACATTATCCGGTATATCCCTCGAAGCAACAGTTTATATCTTACCTAGATTCTTATGCCGAACACTTCTCTATACATCCCATGTTTGGGTACGATGTCAAAAATGCTAATTATGATGCTGTCATGGACCTTTGGCGGGTTGTTGCTAACGGGTCAGAGTATCTTTGCAGGTGGCTCATTGTAGCCACCGGAGATAATGCTGTACCATCAGTACCAGAAATTGATGGGCTAAAGGTTTTTGGAGGGAAAATTATGCATAGTAGTGATTATAAGAATGGGGCCGGGTTTAGAGGGAGAAAGGTTTTGGTCGTTGGGTGCGGGAACTCCGGAATGGAGATAAGTTTAAATTTGTGCTGTAATGGTGCTCGAGTTTCTTTAGTAGTAAGACATAAGGTGAAACATTAGCAACTACTAGTTTGTTCCTATTTAAGTATTTCTTCATATCATTTCAAAAAAATATTTGAGGAATTCAACTATGTATGCAGCTGCACATATTGCCAAGAGACATACTAGGGCGATCGTCTATTGGGATTGCACTTGGTTTGCTAAAGTTGTTTCCTTTAAGGCTGATTGATTGGTTCCTAATCCAGTCTTCCCGTTTGCTACTAGGAGACACGAGCAGAGTCGGCATTGTAAGACCTCAAGATGGACCACTAAAACTCAAGAATAAAACCGGGAAAACCCCAGTTTTAGATGTGGGATTATTATCTAAGATCAAGTCTGGCCAAATCAAGGTAAAAACAGAAAATCATTAAGGGAGGCAAATTGGGGCCATTTAACTTCGGATAAACTAATTCGGGTTATGTTTATCTCAAACGGGTCAACTAGCAAAGCTGGTTTCCCCTTTCTCTAAGCATATCAGCATATTGGAGCACTAATTATTTATAAAAAAACATCACAAGTCTTGAACATAAAATGTTGCAAGTCAACCCCATTTTCCAACCTCTACCATTAAGACAAAAATTCTTAATGTTAAGATATCAAATCCAAAGACTAATTCCTTGTTCCGGGTTTAGCAGGTAGTCGGTGAAGTTCAAAGATTCACCTCTAATGGCGTTGAATTCATGGATGGAAAGGTAGAGGAATTTGATTCTGTAATCTTAGCCACTGGTTATACAAGCAACGTAGCATCATGGTTAAAGGTACTATGACTAGAATGAATCACCATACAACATGATAACGCATTCCTTTTTCTCTATTTTTGGTTGATCAAGTACTTTCCCGCAGGAGGAAAATTTGTCTACACAAGGACAGGGTGACTATAGCAAAAGTTCATGGCGAAGTAACATGAAGAGTAAAAATGGAATTTACAGCATAGGTTTCACAGGACAAGGCATATTTGGAGCTTCAACTGATGCAGAAAGGGCAGCAGAGGATATTGCAAGGCAATGGAACTCTCAACGAAAGCTACCAGGCTCAAAGATCAATCCTTCCTTATGCGTAGCATGATATTCATAAGGTTATAGTTATGCGTGTTTAATTGAAACTCTAGAAGCGCGCTTCATATATGAAGAAACACTAAGTGACCCCGGCAGATTACGGATAATCTTAGGGTTAAATAGATGTTTCCCACGAGGGTTAGGTCCGGCAAAGATGGTTATTCTTCTGATGTCCTACAAAACAGACACCGTGAGCTCGTCACTGAGAAGGGGGGGTTCCTCCTTGTGACCACCCTCCGGCGTGAGAATCAGACTAGGTTGCTCTGAATATAAGTGTATATTAAGAGAAATAGCTAGAGAAGATAAGATAATATCAGATGATATATGATAATATAAGATGATGATACCGTTCCAAGGTGTTGGAGTATTTATAGCCGAAGGCAGGTTTCCAAGCAGGTACGGCCAACTGTATAATATTCCTTTTCCACCAACTACAGGCTACGCACGTGCCACGATGGGAGTTGGTGAGTAGGCAGCGGCTGATAGTGACATGGCCAGCTGTATAATATTCTTTTTTCACCAACCATGGGCTGTGTACGTGCCACGATGGGAGTTGGTGGGTAGGCAGCGGCTGATAGTGACATTTTGTACTAGAGCGTGCTCCTCCTCGTACTGTTGTCGGTGAGCTGTCACCCTGTGATTGGTTCATGGGCTGCTTTGGTCAGATCTTGTCTATTTTGTCCATACCTTGGCAGGTATAGTACAAAAGATCTTCCAGAAGCGTACGGACTGGCTCATTTGGGCGGGAGTATTCCCGCCTTGCTCATTCCTTCTTCAGGTGACATTACTGAATTATTAACAGTTAGTGCCTTGTGCGTGTAGCCTTACTATTAGTGCGGGTAGCCTTCCCTCATGGCTTGTATCCGCAGCTGCGGGAACAGGCGGGGTACTTTACCATTGGGAGGCTTTTCCTGCAGGAACAGCTGGCGTACTATGCGTAAGGTCTTCATCTCTCTGAGCATGGTGGGTCCTGCGGATCCAGTTGGTCTTTGCGCAGACGTCCCTCTTCAAGGTGAGTCTTCAATATAGGATAAAGAAAATGATAGGCTGAGGATTGAAGACAGTTTCGAACACTTGACCCCGAGTATAGAGACTACAGATACAAACAGTTGGGCTAGCAGCTAATTGTAACCCTTGATATAGTATGAGTAGTGGTTACTTAGAAAACATAAAATTTTTATCTTGGCAAATTAGTGAGCTTAATTCCTCAATAAAGTCATAAATTGACACTTATCATCTAATTAAAACCGATCATCCAAATATTCTCTTAAAATAAATCAAATTCAAAGAAGAAAATATGCAGGTGTATATACAAGAACCATTCTAACCTTCCATATTTTAAAAATATAAGCAAAAGTAGAGCTTACTAAAATAAACTGTTTTCTTTGTTCCCAACTTTCCAAGTCGCACTGCAGCAATTACATCTCGAAATCCCAGATACTCTCGGCAGTTAACTTTGGTATTTTTTTCTCATCTGCTAAATTGACTGATGGAGATACCTGGATGTCATAAAGAATCAAAGTGTCAAAAATACTGTTCGACAATGTAATCCAAAACATAGCAGGCACAAATCAATGTGAACAACCACTTAACCAGACACAAGATAGTTCATTAAATGGCCAATTACAAACACAATCTCAGCAGCTAATGATACTAGTAACCACTAACTACCGAATATCCATTGACATAATGTTTATGCATGTGTACTAGGCTACTAGCAATGATATATTAGTTCAACTGTTTCAAACCAACAAATTCATTGCATATAAAGTGTGTACAATACAAAAGACCATTTTCATTCTAAACTACTGGTCTCAATAATAAGTCTTTAGATATACGAAAATCAAAAAGTGAACACATTTCATCGAACAACTCGTGTGCAATAATGCAATACAAACTAAAACATAATTTACCTTAAAGCTTCCATTAGCAAACGACTTCGTTCTATAATCAACCCCCAAGTCCTTAGTAGACGACTTATACGAACCCCTAACCACAGAGTCATCCGGAAGCCTCCTCGACACCACCAAGTCCCACGAATTATCCGCAAAATCATACCGCGGCTCAACCGTCGTCGAACATCCATAAACATAACTATACTTCACCTTACAGTCTCTCGGCTTAAATCCGTAACTCGCTGAAACCTTATTATTCGAATCCAACAATAACGTACCGTCCAACAACGTCTTGTTCTCAGCCACCGAATGCGTGTACGTAAAGTTCAACGGCTTTCTGTTAATCATCATGTTATTCATGAATTGAAATCGCACATCCTAATTAATAATTAATAATTAGCTAATTACATATGAAATAAAATAATCAGGTCAAAAAGGATAATAATAGTAATAATAATAATAATAATGTGAACCTTTTTGGGGACGTTATAATCGACGGTGAAGGAGCCAGGGTTTTCGACGGAGAGAGTGAGGCCGTTTAAGTTTAAAGAAGAAGGACCGTTGATTAAGGAGTCGCCGGTGATGGAAGCTCGTAAGTTGATGCCTCCGGCGTTGACTACGACGGAGCCGGTGGCGTCGGAGTTGTCGGCGTCGTAGCTTCCTCTGAATGAAGCCTTCATCATTTTGGTTCAAGTTGAATTGAGTAGAAGATGCAAGGGTTTATCAATTATCATTTATAAATCTTGGGGGCTTTTTCGGCATTATGCATTGTGGTGGATTGGGCCTGTCAAATAATACTTTTTTTTTCTTCTTCGTGTAAAAGTTTTATAACTTTTTTCAATATATATTTTCTCTCTTTATAATTAGATTAATATAAATAGTTTAGAATGCTTATAGAGTTATAGATGTTCAAATATAAATAGTTTAGTCATAAGGAAAAGATTTTAATGATTAAATTTGTGAATAATCTCTAGACAATTTCGAAGTGGATGTAATGATGAATATACAAAACGATGAGCTACAAAGAGTTATTGGTGTTAGCCTCGCTGATTGGTACATGTTTTGTATGCTTAAGTTTTAAAAAAAGCGTGAAAATTGTCTTGTTATAAAAAAACACATTACATTGATGAAATAATTTGTGCTAGGTTTACTGGCGAAGCTTGGACGAAGATATCAAGGGGGCCGGACAAATATATACATTAATAAAACTCGTAAACAGAGGGGGGCCGAGATCAAATTTACGGTTAAAAACGGGTAAATTTACACTACGTATAAAAAATGTCGGACGAAAACGAGTAAATTTACACTACTTCGCAAAAAAACGGAGGGGGCCCCAACTATCCTTCGTCCCTGGCTAGGTTGTAAGTGAAAGGAAAGAAGCAAAAACATGGAAGTTAGCCTTTGTGCAATTGGGAACACCGTATCCTTCTCACGTTTGCTCTACATTCAAAAAGTGTTCCACATCACAATAGGTCACAAACCAACGTTTTGCCATGTCTCATCACAATTTTTTTTCTCCCAAATGAGTATATCATAGATTTTACTTGTAAACTCTAAAACTCTAATTCCCTACATACATTATAGTTTTCTTTAATCCGTCCATGATCAAACACCTAATGAGTTGGTTTGGATTCAACTTTAAGCTCATGTGATGAGATAATTCCGACTAGCTGGCCACCCCACTTTTCGACGATTGAAGACTTTCATTCATATTTAGTGAAAGAAACTGGCTGCCCCTCAGGATCTTTCTCTGCAAGAAAGAAATCCCTGCTCTGGTTGTGTGCCTGTGTGAATAGACCGAACGTCTCACCAGCTTCAGCGAGTTTTTCTACTTAAAGTATTCAGCTATCAGTGGTTCTTGTTTGCTCTTTAAAGTTGATCTGGTGCTATCTCGTTCCTTCAGTTTGTTCTGATTCCGATGAAGGATACTATATTCCGCCTACACGACTACCTTGCTTGGTGGTTCAAAATGGAAGTCTAGGTATCTGCTTAAGTGGTCTGCTCGTACCGTTCCAAAAAGAGCTGCGCTGACTGGCGTATTTGAAAATGTGTTTCCGGGCTCACATATGATATGGAGGATAGGAAGCAGAGCCGTTTAGGCAGGATAGCTTTTTGGATATATTTATAACTCTCTATGATAATGTATAACTTTGTTACCTCTTTTTAAATACAAAACATGTGAAATGATTTCATATATGTACTATGTAGTTTGTCTATGTAGCTTCATAGAGCATTCGAATGTACATGTATACATGAATTATTTGTCTATCTGATCTACCTTTTATGGTTGATTTACCTATGGTGTGTCCAGTTATATTGTACATTTCTTTTATGGTGGATCTACTTTTGATGTGTCCAGTTATATTAATTATTAAGTTTGTACATTTCAAAACATATACAAACCTAAATTATATGGTAACGTACCAGTTTTTAATCTTGTAAACCATAAAATATGCAAAATTAACCATGTCTTCATAAATGTATTAGTATGTACGCCTACACAAATTATTTGTCAAGTATCTAGTTTTTATCGCGGATCTAGTTATGTCAGGTGTATACATTTCAAATATATACAACCATAAACTGCATGCGTGAACCAGCAATACGTATTTACGTGTATAACCAAATCCAAAAAATGTCATTTTCATGATCTTCTCTTATCTTGTTTGGTATCATATGCACTTGAATCTGTACCTATCAGGCGTAGATGGACCCAGAGCCATGGCCCTGTGGTTTAGGTTTTGAGTTTTGTAGTTTCCTAAACATGTTTAAGAAGAAAAGTTTACTTATTGTGAAGCAAAACGTTTCGTAGAGGCAAGAGGAGGCCTTCCATCTTAAAGTGTATATTATCATTATTATAGAAAAAAAAACAACTGAAATTTTGTCCTAAAAGTGTGAATGGCCTCTGTATATTTAGTTTGTAAACTAGTCAAGTTTCTTTGCTTCACCAAAATGATCAGACGATAACAAATTTGCAAAGCTGAAATATTTGAAATTGGTTCCTAAATAAATAAATACAAAGTGTTGGTGTAAAGAGCATATGAAACTGTGGTATAATGTAATCTTCTCAGCACTACCTTAAACTAACTACAGAATAATTTGAGCAAATTTAGAGCAGATTCAACCTATATAAAAGAATGGCAATATTCTTCTTGAACATAATCTTCGGGTTTCTTCAAATTTGCCTACTGCAATGGAAGGCCATCTTCGATCTGTTGTGTGTGCCTTAAGCTTAACTCTCGTAAATTCTGTTCCAAGCATCAAAACAGCATATCAAATAAAGATATGTAAACCCGCGATAGTGTTTTGTAAGAGAAACAAGCAAAAGCACAGCCACAGCTTTATTTATAAGAAATATATATAGATTAATAAGAAGATTCAAGGCGTTGCAGAGGATCATAGAGTTAAATTACATTATCAAATGAGGCTGGCTGGTTGTAAGAAACGATTTTATCTAATAATAATCATTAACTGCAAAGTTTTACCAGCAAAATTCTAAATATCATATAGTACTATCTCGAGGTGGAAATTATGATTGCTTAAGAAAGAGTCATATCCGGTTAGGTTTAGTCTTTAACAGGTCAAACTGGTAAGAACAAAAGGCTCCTGAGTCACGCTTCTTCAGTATATTAAATAACTTATGGAGTAACTTTCTTAATCATATTTTACACACTAATTATATATAAAATGCTTTAAAAGGTTTGGACAAAAAAAGTGATGGGTCAACCTCCAAGCTATTTAAATTACAAATATACAATTGAGGCAAATTCGATTTCACATTACCCGAAACACTCAAATATTGGCTACACTCTGGTCTACAGATATGTACCCTTAAGAATTTGAAAAGCTTGACCATCTGCACAAATATATACTAGATCTTAAGTTGAATGTAACACAAGTTACCATCACCCCAATACCTTAATGAGTTGATGCATGCATTCATTATGATATTATCACATATAGTGATTCTTCATTATTTTGAACAACTTTAACCTAGCATCAATAGTTCAAATAGTCTAAAGATATGTCACCTTAAGCATTTGAAAAGCCTGACCTTTTGCACAAATATATCCTAGAATCTTAAGTTGAATGTAGTCTAAGCTACCATCACCACAATACCTTAATAAGTTAATGTATCCATTTGATCCATACTTCATTAAATTAAAAGTTTGAAAAGTGGTTGACTGGTTGTTTTGAACGAATACACATCGCTTTATATTCACATGCCATTAGTATGCCCTGCCATTAAAAAAACTGGCAAATTTTGCATTTTCAAATAGTTCCAACCAATATGGGATTGCATACTTTTTTTATATTTGATGAAAAATAATGCCTGCCTCAACAAATAAGAACCTTGATTATGATTAAGTACTTGATCAGCATCGTTAATCTTCAATCTTCGCTTAATCCAACTAACTTCTTACATGAATAAATGTTATTCTATATTTGATGAAATAATGCCTGCCTCAATAAGTAAGAACCTTAAATTGATTTAGTACTTGATCAGCATCGTTAATCTTCGATATTTGCTTAATCCTACTAACTTCTTACATGAATAAATGTCATTCTATATTTGATGAAATAATGCCTGCCTCAATAAGTAAGAAACTTGATTATGATTAAGTACTTAATCAGCATCGTTAATCTTCAATCTTTGCTTATTCCAACTAACTACTTATATGCATAAATATTATTCAACATTTGATGAAACGACGCCTGCCTCAATAAGTAAGAACCTCAATCACAATTAAGTACTTGATCAGCATAGTTTATATTCACTCTTTGCTGAATCCAACTAACTTCTTATATGCATAAACGCTATTAAAGAAACGTGGTGTAAATATATATAAGATCTCCTAGGTCAAATTCATATACAATTTGTATGTTAGTCATGTACATACTACCAATAATGCAAGCACTTAAACAGAACACCAAAATTAATCTATTCAGCTTTCTAAATTGCGTCATCACACAATACAAGTTTATTTCTTCAAGTGTAAACTAAACGAACAATCCGGAGCTTTAAGTAGAGTACGCACCGTGGAATGAAGGTGAGGAGGATGAAGATCAACAGCGGAGTGAAACGACATCTTAGCAATCTCCGATACGGCAGCTTCTCTGACTTCCTGTTCATCGCTGGTTAAGTCCTCGTAAGCAGCCACAAAGGCCTCCTGCCAGAAGCGAGGCAATTTAATCCTCCGGTTATTCGTGTACACGTCCCACATGTGCTTCACAACCTTCTCTCGCTCCTCAATTTCCTAATCAAAGTATCAATCAATAAAAATTCAATACAAACAACTAAACAAAATATGTTAGGGGGAAACGAACAAGGACGTCGAAAAGCGGGGAGCGGGCGGTGAAATCTTCGGTTAATGGGTTGAGATTGCGGAGGGAGAGGTGGAGGGTGAAGATGGACCAGAAGGCAAGGAGGAGGATGGCGGAGAGGATCCAGAACTTGTAGCGGCCTCTTCTATCTAGGGTTTCCTTTTTCAATACTAATGATGATGATGATGATGTTGATACCGGCAAAGGATCCTCATCCCTCATATTCTCTTCGAATTGAAGGAATGTTAATATTAATATTAATATTGCGCAACTGGAATTCAATTCAATTGATTGAATCAGAGTTCATCTGAGGTTTTTGAGATTGGGATTGTTATTATTAGTACACGCACGCAAACACAATGGTCGAAGAAAGATGATGATGAAGGAACATGCAGAGTAGTTATGGTGTTGCGTGGGATGGATCCGTCATCACTGCCATGTGGATTTTGATTTTGTTGCAGAGATTGTCAATTTTTCAGGATATGGGGATGGGGTTAATGGTTAGCAAACATCATGCCATTACGGACTCACGCTACAGTTCCTTAATCGTTAGGGTTCGCAAATAGCGGTTTGATTGTGCATGGCCCAATTGAATTCTGCTTTAATAGCCCAAAGTTTCTGGATATGAAAGCGGGTTCCGGTATGATCCGGTATAGAACCGAGTATTCTAAAACGGGTATTTAAATACCCTATTTTCGGGTATTGAAAAAACCTTATTTCGGGTTTTTTTTGGCGTTTTTCCGAGTATTTTTCGGGTATAGATTGGATATTTTAAGGGGTTGCACTTTTTAGAGTATTTTTTGGGTATTTTTCATGTATTTTTTGGGTAATTTCGGGTATAGATGGGGTATTTGAAAAAACCAGTTTCGAGTATTGGAAAACTCCGTTCCGTCGGGTATTATTGGGTACAAATTGAGTCCGGTTCCAGGTAAGGGTTTGGTATTGGAATGCATGTCTTATTCGTACCCTACGGGTATCGGGTACGGATTCGGATATTATAAATTGGGGTATAAAAAACCCGGTTTCGGGTTTTTTAGGTCAGGTTTCGAGTTCGGGTTTTTTTGTGCACCTCTGCATTTACGTATGCTTGTAAAATATATAGGTGATTATTTTTCTTCTCTTTTTTTCCTTCTTTTTCATTTTAAGAAAATGGATTGGGATGTTATAACGAGCGTTGAGCGCCCTTACATTAGTGAAGAAGACTTTCGAATCACAGCGGGAAATGCAAACGGAGCATAAGGATTTAGGAGTCACAAAAATGAGTTTTAGCGAGTAATTGAGGTGCAATAAGAGGTGTATAAATGAGATTGGGGGAATGATATTAAAGGTCATGCAGAAGATAGAGGTAGTGTTTTGAGGCAAACAACATAGCTTATAAGAACATGTATAAACACCGACAAACTAAGGAGGGAAGAGTGACATATTTAAGACTAGGATAGTACCCATGTTACACACGGGTTGACATTAGATATGTAACAAAATGTATCTAAAACTACCATACAATATCATAATATATATATATAAACAACCATAATATATCATCAAATTTATAACCCAAAAGATATAATATTTATCTATATTGGAGATATAGATAATAAGATAGTCTACATAAACAGTTAATAATTACACAAACTTAAGTTTATAATATATAAAAGTCATTACAACTAATTAGATGTTAACATTGCTACACAAACATGATAGTCAAAATTTGCAACTTCAAACAAAATCATCAGTACCTAAAACCTGAAAAAGAAAAACAAAATATGAAAGTCAATTAACTATTTAACTCAAATGTGACTAACATATATCATAAAGACTTCATGTAAACATAAATATGTAAATATTTTTGTTGTAACACACACAAAATGTTTATATGTAACACAAGTTTATATAAATAACAAAATAAATAAAACTGGTTATAAAAAATTAAAGACTTTTGAAACTATCATATTATTGAAAGAATCATACTAACCATAAACTCTGAAACAAAAGAAGATATAAACATGTGAGGTAAACTTACCAACCATCAGCTTCATCAACAATCCAACAAAAAACCAAACTGCCATCACAACCTACGACACCAAAAAAGCGATTTTAACAGTTTATTGTACGTTTTTTTATATTAATGTAATAACATAAACAAACAAACATTGCAATCAATAAACTAAAGAATTAAATTAATTAAGTAAATAAACACATTATTGAATAACTATCACCTTAAACTTCAACATCAGATTCAAAGGAACTATTAAGATCATCAAAATCGGATTCGTAGTTTTGACACTCTAAAAGCCATTTAACCTTCTCACCGACCTCCTCTTCCAAATCAAAATGTGCCCTGTGTTTTCTCTCATTCGAAAGCTTCAACTGATCCAAATCTCTTAAAAGATAAAGATCATTTGATTGCAATATTGATCTTGGCTTCACAGTCTTCTGTTGCCCATTCACATACTTTATAACAACCAAATTCTGAAAAGGATAAAAAAACCATTGACTCACATTGACAACCGGAAGAACCTCTTGATCATGTTGTACAATATCCTCTCGAATAGCATTTATCAGTGAGTTCTCTTCATCAGATAGAACAACTTTTCGATTCCCGGCTGCGTATATTTGATACTTCTTGAGAATATCAAAAGACAAAACAGAGTAGATGTTATGCTTGTAAATTACCGAGCGATCACTGATAATGAACTCATATCTATTGTTATCGGAGCAAAACTTCCAGTTAACAATTGTCGACATTGTGGACGAAAATGAAAAACTGATTGTGTTTGATTGTCTGATTGAAGAAATTAGGGTGTGATTGTTCATCTTCAAAAACCGTATAAATTAATCAAAAAAAATTGCGGTTATTGAATCCATAAAACTAATTATTAACCCTATACTTTTAGACTGTTTATAAACATTATACCTATATTTTGTTTATTTTTTAAATCTGGGAAATAGATAAGATATACAATATATATCGAATAAATTATAATTAAAACATACATGTTTAATAATTTATACTATAAATACAAGATAAAAAAGATACATAAAAATGTATATAAACTACCACACAATATCATTATATATATATATATAAACAAAAATAATATATTATTAAATTTAGAACCCAAAAAGATATAATATTTATCTATATTGGAGATATAGTTAATAAGATAGTCTACGTAAACTGTTAATAATTACACAAACTTAAGTTTATAATCAAAGTCATTACAACTAATTAGATGTTAACGTTGCTATACCAACATGATAGGCAAAATTTGCAACCTAAAACAAAATCATCAATACCTAAAACCGGTTTGATATTAGATATATAACACAATGTATATAAACTAACATACACTATAATAATATATAACGAAATATAAACATTCAAAATATAATAACATATAATGCTATATAAACATTCATAAACATCCACAAAAAGAAGTACACCAAACCATAGTCTAAATAATCACCTAATAGAAACAAACGATTCATTGTCTTATCAACCACATTAAACCATTAGATATTAACATTAATTGAACAGGATGACCTTGAAAACTTCCATCCAACACAAAACCATGCACCTTAACCACCTGAAAAATATAAAAAAACCATGGAATGTTATTAAGAATTAAACCAAAAAGTTAATGTATATATAATGAATGGATGATATCTACAATATGTAGCTACTATGTTGAGGTCAAAAGAAAATAAAACAATTTTATAACCTAAGTTTATAACCAGAAACAAAAAAAAAATTATTCAAACTGGTAATTACAAATCAAAGTATATTGAAAATATAATATTAGAGAGATAGACATATTAAAAGTAATCACTAATACCATATAATTAAAAATCTAATACTGTTAATACAATCTTCATGCTAACACAAAATAAATATAAACATAAAAGGTATAATCTAAAAGAAAATATAAACATGTGGATTTTAAGTTTACCAAAAATGAACTTACATCACAACCCACCAAAAACCGCAAACTGTCATAACAACCTGACAAAACAAAAAACAAACTGTTATAGGTGTGTATTGTACTTTTTTAGAAGCCTATGTATATGAAGTAATCTACTAACATAAAGTAAAAAAGCAAAGTCAAAAATTATGTTTATCAAAAATCTAACTACATATGTGATCTGATTTACCTTAAACATCTGAAGAAGAACCAAAATAGCTTTGAAGATCATCAAAATCGGATTCATAATTTTGACAACCTAACAGCCATTTAACCTTCTCAGCCATCTCATTCTCCAAATCCAAATGTGCTCTTGCTTTAAAAACGTTTGAAAGCTTCAAGAAATCTAAATCTCTTAAAAGAAAAATGTCATTCGATTGCAATATGGACTTTGGATTAACAGTATTTTGCTGACCATTCACATATTTGATAACAACATTATTTTGCATAGGATAATAAAACCACTCTCTAACATTGACAAAAGGAAGTAGATATTGTTCATGTTGAAAAATATCTTCATTTAGAACATTCAACAGTTCTCTCTCTTCGTCGTTAATAACTTGTTTGCGGTTTCCGTATCCTATTATTTGGTACTTAAACGGAATGCTAAAAGACATAACCGATTCAATAGAGGGCTTATGGATTGTAGACAGATCACTAAGAATAAACTGATAATTATTGGTTTCGGATGAAAATTTCCAAGAAACAATTGTTGTCATTGTTGAAGATAATGGAAGAGATGATGGAAGAGATGAAGTTTTCTAAGAAACTGATTATTGAATAAGTTATGGTTATTGTTTATCTTCCAAAGAGTCTTTATTTAATTAATACTAAAAATGCCGGTTTATTGAATCCATAAAACTCATGATTATCCCTATATTCAAGAAACTATTGATGAACATTTAACCTATTCTTCTATTTATTAAATGTAGTAAATTGATAAGATATAAATGTATATAACATATATTTCGGATATATATATATATATAAATCAGTATAATATTAAGCTATAAATAAAAGTCTATAAAATTAAATTTCAAAAACATAAAAGATATACTACAAAAACCATAAACAACTAAACATAATTGAACATACAAACATGTACCTATAGTTAAACAAAACATTATAATAATACAATCCTTTTATTAAAAAAACCTTAAACATATTTAAAAAGATACAAACGTAAACAAAAAAGTATTGTCAAAAAATTCATACAAGGTTTCCAAATATTTCCTTATACACAACATTTTTGGTTTCACTAATCAATTTGGATTCCTTATCTAATAAAACAATCTTAATACCTTCGCGAGTCTTCACTCTAGACAAAGCAACATAAAGTTGGCCATGGGTAAAAACCGGGTATTTTAAATACAATCCAACACGCGATAAAGATTGTCCTTGACTTTTATTTATAGTCATTGCAAAACAAACCGATATAGGAAACTGTCTCCTTTTTAACTTGAAGGGAAGCTTCTTATCAGACGGTGTAAGACTTATTCTACTGAGTAAAGTACGAAATCCAATATTAGTACCAGAAACAACCTTAGCTTCAATGACGCGTTTACCCAAACTAACAACTTGTAGTCGAGTTCCATTGCACAACCCTTTTTTCTGATTAATATTCCGTAGTAACATAATAGGAACTCCAACCTTAAGTAACAAACGATGGTTTGGCATTCCGGACATCTTTATACCATTAAGAAAATCAGTAGAGTACAACGCGGGATCAAAATCCTCAGATACACTTTCAACCTCGTCGATGCTATCTGAACTTAAGTACTTCATTTATTGACCAGGAAAATACGCTAAAATACGATCATTAATCTCTTGAACAACATCATTTAATGGAGCAAGCATAGCCCGTTCTTGAAAGTAGGTAAGATCATTAAACCTATCTAACATAGAAGGATAAACAAAGTCTATCAAATCAGACATAGGATCAAGGGAATCTTTTATTAAAAGATCCTCTGGAATTGTTATAGTGGCTTCACCATCATTAGGACCACCAAGATTACCTTGACCAATATCCAACAACCAATCAGCAAATTGTTTAATCTCTAAAGTATTTGACATTTGAGAACCAGCGGTCAACCTCATGTTCTTGGTTAGTTTCAAAACCTTACAATTTGACCATATGTAAGAAGAACTAATTGTGGCGTTCACACAATCGTTTCTTGTTCCATTCTGTACAACAGGTAAAATCTGTCTGAAATCACCACCAAGAACAACTACCTTACCTCCAAACAATGATCCAGAAGTGTTGCCCAAAACAACGTTCATAACATCTTTTAGGGTTCTGTCCAATGCTTCGAATGCATGTTTATGAATCATGGGAGCTTCATTCCAAATTATTAATGATGTTTTTTTTCAATAACTTATAAACATCTGTATTACCCTTAACCTGAAAATGTTGAATATGTTTAAATTATATTCATTAAAATAATTTAAAAACATACATTAAATGTGAAATAATCTAGATTTAATGAAATTTATAGTTACCTGACATTGGGAGTCCTCGGTAAGATTGATTGGAATAAGGAATCTGGAATGAGCCGTTCTACCGCCTTCTAATAACAAAGATGTTATTCCACTTGAAGCAACATTAAGAACAATTTCTCCCTTTGACCGAATTGAGGCAGATAAGGTTTTCCATAAGTATGTTTTGCCGTTACCGCCGTAACCATACACGAAAAAACACCACCTTTTTTACGTTTCACGGAGTTGAATATTTCGTTGTAAACGCTTTTTTGTTCATCAGTTAGAGATGTGTACAAAAGCTTAAAATCATTTGACAAAGAATCCTTATCATAAGATAATTCTTCCATCATAAGAGGATTCATTGACGTAGAAACAGATTCCTGATCCAGAAAAGGCATGTGTGAAAACCTTAGAGATGAATTGTTAGATACCAAAAAATCCTCAATCTGAAGTAATGCCAAGTTCTTCAATTGATCGTCACTAAGAGACAAACCTGAAAAAAAAATCTACCTTAAACCAAACTAAAAAAAGACAAGTTCACACATATAACAAAACTAACATGGATTCTTGTGTTTCTTTTGTTGATGAAAAAGAATCCCGTCGACTAAAAATTGCCATGTATTATCCCATACGTAATCAGGTCTTGATAAGGACGATGTTATAAGCATTGTTGCAAACAGATTTCTTAAATAATATCCGTTTGCGGTATGGCTTGCTTCCTCAATTGCTTCTATGTACTCCTTATCATCGTCTAAAAGCCCTCTTCTGTAGCAGGCATCTCTAAAAGAATCACAAACAAAACCATCTACTATTCGAATATCTTCAAAACATTTCGGTCCTTTAACCTTGTTTAAAAGAATTCTTAAGTAGTATGCCTCGTCAAATGATGCGGGAACGGCATGAATTCTACCAATAGCAAACCCACTTTGCCTTTCTACCCATTTTGGTGGTGACGTTTTTTTCCATACAAACTGTGTTGGAAACTCAGCATATCATAGCCTCCTTGCATGCTCGTAGTTCCTATTAGCTTCCATCCAACCAGTAAACATTGAAACTGAATTGGAAGTCTTGGTAAGAACATCGTCAATATCTTCCTCAGGGCCATAAATTATCTGTTGTTGACCAGGTAAATGAAAAGGAAGTCTCGTAACAGCCGGGACCCTGTAATGAACATCAAAAGCAAATATCCTCCAAGCAGCCTCACATGCAGAAAGATATCTACAATCGTAAAAAGCTTTAATCTCATCTACTTGAGGATCTTCATTGTCGTCGGTGTTATTTTAGACAAGGGAAATTGTAGCTCGATCTGGACCCTTATTTATATATTTAAACAGATACTTGATTGATCCTTCTTGATTGCACCACTCGACGTTTATATGTGCTTGATACTTTCGTAAAAGAATTTTGTTGTAAGGCACAGCACTTCTATTATCTAGATTTATATTTTTCTTAACGACGTAACGCCCATATTCTCTTCTTTTATAACGCGGAAAACCGTTGGAATCTATACTTGTCTCATTTTGAAATCGTTTTGGGAAACTTTTTGAACATTCTCTATCAATCATGCAGCTACAACTCGGATTAGCCTCACCACAAGGACCATAAAGCATATGATCTGACACGAGCTGGTATAGGTCTGGTTCAGTGACCTTGTCAGGAATTTCACTTGAAATAAAATTATCTATATGGGATGGATTGTGAATTTTATTCTCTGGAGCAATGAATTGGAAAATATGGGCATGAGGCAGACCACGTTTCTGAAACTCAATTGTGTAAACGGCTGCATTTGGAATCAAACAAATAAATTAGCAAGAATTAAATAAAATAAATATCTTTAACAAACAGTAAAGAAAATTTTTAAAAAAAATATTAGATAGGCAACCGAACCTGCTTTAATTTTTCCAAACAAAGCCTTATCCTTCATCAACTTAATCATTGAATCAAACTTCATTTTGAATATCCGACATAGTATATCTGGCCTGTCTTCAGAATTTAAATTGGTATCCTTTAAAAAACGTTTTACTTCTGGCCAACCTAGATTTCATGTAATGGTTAAGAAAAAATCTGGATAACCGTACCATCTACAAAGACACATAGCGTCCAAGTAATTTTGCATCATATATCTACTTCCACCAGTAAAAGATGACGGAAGGATTACACGCTGCCTAGATGTTGAAGCATCTGAATTTCCTGCCGTCTTAAGGTTTCGAAGGCTTTCATAGGTGTCAGACCTAAGTTCACTCTGTTTTCCACGTATAAAATGCAACCTTTGACTCTCAACCATGGTATATTCGTCAACCAAAAGCTGCTGAAAAAGCCTTCGTCCATTTAAAGGTAGTGAGAATTGGTTAGGCCTGTCTTGTAACCTATATGCAAAGAACTCTCGCATAGTGCACTTCTTACGGGCAGCCGTAGACGAAGGATCGACATTCCTGTGAGGAATGTCTACTTTATAACCATCCTCACCAAAAGGAAAAGGCAAAGGAAATTGTAGAGGACTATAAGAAGGATGAAGTTCACTAATTCGTCGAAGACCACCAGACCTGGAGTTAACTATAATATCTCTCTTGTCCATTGCGTCACCAAAATCTCCAACGATAAGAGCGGCAACCTCGGAGGCAGTTGGTAAGTTATAAGTCCTACCATCGTATTTCCTTGTTCCAACAATGCGGAGCTTCAAATCAGTCTGAGGATTTTCTTTAAAAGTATCACGTACCATACGATATGCCTGAACCAATGGATTTTGTGAATCTAACATTTCCTTGAGATAATTAATAATATAATTTTCGTAATTTTTGGCATCTGAAGATGATTCACTGTAAGACAAACAAATAAAAATTAACATTAATATAAATATAAATGATATATATGATAAAACAGTAATTGTTTGAAAAATGAGAAACATATAATGTTTAAAAGTAAGCCTTACCCAAATACTCGTTGTCGGTTTGATATTTCGTTCTCCGTATCATAAATGTATAGTTTAGCAAACTGAGGTTTGTTATTTAATGGAAGAAGACTTCCTATAGAATGGTAGTTTTCTCCGCCAAGTCTAAACGTGTAAGGAGCATTTCCTCTATTAATGGAATTGTCAATTTTTCCACCCATTGATGTAAAGGAAAACATCAAATTGAATTGTCTAATATTTTTCAAAAAATACTTGCTTATAGGATCTTCGCCATGAAACAACTTTACATAACTTTCATGAGGTTGCTTTAAATCAGGAAGTCTAACATTTCCATTGCGACAACATAAAGAGAACATTGTATCGACAGTTCTTTTTCCTCTCCTAGATTTAACTTCCCACAAGCACGCGTTGCAAGACTCACATTTGAAACTTTGATCACCATGATCAACGTAATCTATAAAATAAATGAGACATATAAGTTTAAGACCAATATTTGTAATATTTAATGTAAAATTATATAATGTATTAAAAAATAACCTGTTGATATGCCTTTAAAAACATCAACAACAAACTCAAAATCGTTTAACTGCTGCATAGGTATAGGAGTAGTATTGGTTGTTTTCCTTGGTCTTCCAACACGTATTTTTGATGACGTACTTCTAGAGTTTATGTAGTTAGAAACAGAACCGCTCAAATTTGATGATGTATTAGGGATGATGTTAGATGAAATAACACAACCTGTTAAAAACAATATTTTATAACTAATAAAACAAAAATAGATTAATATTACAAATATATGACTAAAAGGAAAAACATTTTACTTGAAGAATACGACATTGTTTGAGAAGGTTGGTTTAAAGAGTGCTTTAATTTATCACGTTTAGCATCTACAATTTGCTTTCTTTGTTTTCGATTTGAAGAATAAAAAGTACCAAGTTGCGTAGAGTTATCATCTGGAAATATATTTATAATATAAATATAATGAAAAATGAATAATGAAAATAGCAGTAGCTAGAGAATTAGAATACTTATGAATGACAAAAAGAGAAACGAACGTTGGTAGTTTGGGGAATTATTGTTTACGCTAGGTAGAGTTGACGGAGATAAGTTTTCCTTCCATTTGTGAATTGTAGTAACAACTCCTTTGAGCTTCATACTGTGTACGGGTTCTAGTGTTTGAATCTGCGTTTATAATAAGTCCAATAATGTCGTATAGATAAATTTACAAATATATTGTAAATATAATATATATATAAAACTTACTTAAACCGTGTTTTGATGAATAGTTATTTGATGTGTAATTTTGAGACACACTAACAGGTGTATTGCTTAAAACGTTACCTAAATGGCCGATTTAAGGTTGACCTCTATTTCAACAAACATAGGATACGAAAATATATTAATTCAAAGTAAATGAAAATATTAATATTACAAAACAACCAAATTAAAGATTGTTAAAATTAATATTAAAATGTTGACGCCTCGAGATTTTACCGTATTGATTGGAATGATATACTGGATATGAGTGTTCGTTAAAAAAACCCATGATAGGTGGATTCGAATGAACATATTGAAAATTTTTTGACTGGGTTGAGTTGGAAACATCAGACAATGGGTCTCTTGAAATATTACCTACATAAAACATAAAGAATACCGTATAATTGAAGAAGTAATAGACTGAGTTGAAAGAAATATGAACAAATAGTGAAATACCAGTTAGATCATTGTTCTTGCTCTTTGAACTGGAGAGAACAGTTTTACGTTTCTTAGAAGATGAAGACATGATTATACCAGTAATGGAAAAAAAATGGTGGAAAATATGTTGACAAATCGTGGAAAATGGTTAATATAGGAAAAAATTATGAAACATTATTTAAGTAATGTATAATATTAATTAAAACTGAATTAAAATGCCATTAATGTAATAAAATGGAAAGAATCTTAAATTACGGAATATTATATAAATTTCAATAATATATATCTTTAGGAAATCTTAATAAAGCTTAATGTAAGTCAATGGTTTAATATTAATATATTTTGACCAGATTTTTAAAAAAAATATGAATAACATAAATTTTGTATAATCATAGGTTATGGTTATACAAAGATTTTGTTTATCATAATTATGGTAATGTTAAAAAATATTTGTTATAAACATGAATAAATGAAATAAAAAGCAATACATAAACAGATTATTTCTAAAGCAAACAAAATAAATAAAGATAATGGTTCTTACATTATAATTTTAATAAAGTCCAAATTAATAAAAATAAATACGAAAAAAAAACATCACAACTAAATAACTTTAAGAACAACCAAAGCAACATCATTCTTATAATAACGAATAACTAAAGTCTTGCCAAAACATAATTGATTGTTGATCACGTAATCCTTCCATCCAATTAACGTAAAGCGGCCCTTCTCTTTTTGTCCTCTGTTTTTAACTTTAAATATGGTTTCATTGCCTAACAAACTCCTGAACTTAATTAAGCGGGTTGTTTTCAGATTCGCCAGTCTACCAACTTCAGCAGGTAGTCGCTAAAATATTAAAAACAAAATGCATTAGAAAGTTAATATGGTTAATTTAAACTTAAATGAACAGACTTATAACAAAAATATATTACAAACGTATAAAATTTATTACCATACGATATTCAATCTTCTTATGGAACTCTAAATAACAATTAGATTTTTCAGCTTCATTATTATCACCATGATGTATAACGGGATTGTGAGAATAACCAACTACTGATTCACAATATGGAGACTCCACGGTATGTTCACCATTTGATTTGTATTGGAATTTGATAATCGATGAAAAATAATTGGTGGTAAATGTGGAAACAATAAAGGAATACCGTTCTTGTCATACACTATAAAATCAACAGTAGACGTGCTGACATACTTTAACCAAAGAACGTCACCATCTCTCAAAGCCAAATCTTGAACCAACTGTTTCCAACCGTCACCAAATAAATAGTGTTTTTTATAAAATTTAAAATTTATCTCCCAAGAATGGCTATGATCAAACATGAACTTAATTACTCCGATTTGAAGAGCGTCTTGAAAATGGGATTCAATATTCTTCTTTGAAACAACCTGTTAGGAAAATAGGAAAAAATACTATATGTTAAAACCAATCTAATATACATGTTTCTAACACTGACTATTAATTAAAAAAAATTAAGAGAATTTTACCAATTTAGCATTCATTCTATTATGATCGTATAAAACAAATGCCTGTCGATGCAAAGTAGAATTTGCTTTCTTTGAAGGAGTTCTAACCAACCATTTAGTTTCACCTTCAATTAAAACAAAAATAACCCTCTCATAAGGATGAATCTTCAAAAAACACATTAGTTGGGTAACTCCATCACCCAAACAAACTGTTTTTTCATGCTTTTTTAACTCCACTATCGATGATCCTTTGTAATGAACAATCTTAACTGTTTTAGGCAACATGTTAAACATCAAAGAATTTTGCAAGATAAATTCTTTTGGAATTTCCTAATAACAAAATTCAGATTTACAAAATTAGATATTGAACGTTTAGACAAAAATATTATCATACAATTTTAAGAATACCTGAATAGGAAATTTCGGATCTTCGACAAGCATAAGAAAAGAAGTTGTCATTACAAAAATATTCTTTCTACATAAAACAAAATAATATAAATTTAAAATATTAGTTATTAACGTATTAATCTAAGAAAAACAACTTATATAAAAATAGTTAAAAGAAATTAAGGGACTGATACATACTTCAATGACGGCTAGGAGAATGATAAAGAAGATGTTAAACCTAAAAGATGATTAGGGATTTATAACACTTTTTTAAATTATATTCTAACTTAGGTAACACCCGGCAATTTTGTTAGAATGCATTAACATATTAACATAAATAAAAGGAATATAATAGTGGTGGCTATTGAATTTGAAAAGTACATTCTAGAATAATCATAACAAAATAAGAATTCAAACACATTTATTTGTTAGTTATAATCAAATATGGTAAACATAAATTATGAATATGTAAAACATCTAGTAAATAGGTAAATTTAATATAGAATGAAAATATCATACTAAACATGAGATACTATAACATTTATGATACGTATTCAAACACATCAACATGTATCACGAGTCTAAAAATATGATAAACATAGATTTTATAAAATCTGTTAAGTTTATAGCAAAACATAATAATTAACAAAAGATATTAAACAAAAAAAAGATAAAGTGTCAATTGTAGCATAACTTAAACAACCAAAACATAATATTCAAGAACCCAAACATGGGTACCACAAAAGCTTGTTTTAACCTATTCAAATACTTGTGACAGGATCATAGAATGAGTTGGACGGTTGTACTCGAGTAGACATTTCTTCCCCAAATCGAGCGAATTAAGACGAACAAATTCTGGCCAGTCATGAACTCTAAACTTGTAATTACCATGATTGTATTCAATGTGGATTCTAGTCATCACATCCTCACCATTTGGGTTTATCAACACCAACCTAGTCTCTTTATCTAATCCATTGCCACGTGCAAATTGAACAGGTAAACGCTGTAAAATATATAAACAAAAGTATTTAGTGTTTATAATAATACATGTTTGAATACAAAAAAAGTAAGTATACCTTAACAAACTTATGACATGGAAAAAAAACTTACCAATCGATCCCTGATAACAACTTCAACAAAATTGTCACTGACATCCTCATCTCGAATCCAAACACGCTCACCTTCTATATCAACAACACCAAAGCTATCATCATCTAATAATAAAAACATATAAAAAAGTTAAGAAGTAATTATATTTTGATAAACAAATTATGTGAATATTGGGAAATTAACCTGAAACAGTAACAATGTCAACATTGTCCAAACCACCAACAATATTAATTCGTTGAACAAACTGTGTCCGTTCAACACTACGACTATCAAACACATATAACCTGAGAGTATTGGGATCAACCGGTAAAAACACAAGATAATCATTAACTTGTAAGTTAACACGCCTCGCTAAACTTGGCCATTCACCAACAAATGCATATCCAGGAATACTATTTTTGACACTTTTAAACACAAGAGTCCATCTACTTCCATCAGCTACAGAAACATTCCAGTTGGCAGATGACCTTCCACGATTCAGATATGAAAGATAAAGTACAAGCTGATCGTCTCTTAATTGCTGACATACAAATTTATAAAACATTGTTAAGAATACTGTAAAAGACAAATTTTAAGAAATAAACATATAAATATTTAAAAATTTAATTCTGACATATAAATAAGAATAACAATACGCTTTAACATACCAACTTATTTATTGATGGATAAGAGACATAGACATCAAAAACTTTATGCTTCCAATCCAGATGTTCTGGAACATATAACAATCTCCACTCGTGTGGCTGATTGGGAAAGAAAAGAAAAACATCACCAAATCCGAAACCGTTGTCTGTTACAATTGGAACCCCCATTGCCAAATACATACTTATTATTGCTTAGATCAATATCAACACTCCACTCTTGATTTAGATGTGTAATCTTAACGGTCTCGTGGAGAGACTCATGAGGGAAAAAAAGCTTAAAATAATCTTTGGGAATTTTCTATAAAATACAACAGAAAGTAAATTAGCATAGATTAACCTAAAAATTTGAAGAACATTATAATAACGACAACTTTTAACTTGTAGATACTGACCATATGTTCAACGAATAGTTGATTAAACACGGCTAATGCAGGATAAATCATCTGATTAATCAGTATTATTGGTAATTAGATATACAGTAATAAAAACAAATATATGAAACTCAAGTAAATGATGAACAAATATGTGTACTAATCAACAAAAATCTATTAATATATAGTGTTTGGGAATAAAATCAAACAATAATTAGGGTTTAAGTAACCAACTTACCTTCAAAACACGGAAGAAAATCGAAAAGTTTTTTTTGATATTAATCGGATAGTTGAAATAGAGTAAAAAGAATTTAAATTGGTTATAAATCAAACCAAAAGTCGGTTTAACCCGGGTAAAAAAATGGTAAACGGGTTTCTTGAAAATATAAACATTATTTTTTAATCTTGGAATATAATATTATAACCTAGATATCATATCTATGGTATTTATATTGATCTTATCTTAAACTTTAATATTTGTAGAATTTAATTATATTATTTTAAGTCTATATTGAATACATTTGTTATAGTCAATATTGAATTATGTAATCCAAAATTTAAATAAATAAATTTTTAAAAACGTAAAATAATAAAATTAAAACTAAAATATATGAGTTGCAATAAACAAAAAAACCAAAATAAGTTAAAGGATAAATTCAAGAAATTAAAAACCACCATCATAAATAAGAAATGTATGTAAATAAAAGCAAAACCGAAACATAAAGTATTCAAAAACACCACCAAAATGAAGTCTTAAAATATAAATAACACCGAACACACTCAGGTGTATTTATTATTAATTACTAAAACGTAAATAAAATAAAATCTTCAAGTCTTCAAAAACACCACCAAAATGAAGTCTTCAAGTCACTTCTCGACCTTCGGAGTAAGAAATTTAACACCGTCCTTGCTTGATCCAACAACGCTAACCAACTCAGAATCATCTTGAACATCGCTTATCTTAGACTTAGTAGAAGAAAATCCCGATGGTTGATCACCCTCAAAAACATCCACAAGCTTACGCTTCAGTTTGTCATCTGAATCACTACTTGACATTTTGATCTCATTCACTTCATCATCAACCAAACGATAAGAAACTGGAGTCTTGTTATCCCCAAACTCAGAAATATGTCCAAAAAAAGGTGTAAACAATATAAAAACAAACCAAAAATCTCAAATAATGTAAAGTATATAGAAGTGGAAAAAAACCTTTAAAGAAGCAGAACTTGTAGACTGAAGATCAGTTAAAGAATTTCCAAAAGTTAGGGATCTAGAATCAGAAGGCTACAAAATATAATAAAAAGAATTAAAACATAACGCAATAATGTAGTTGATACAAGTTAAAGGCATATGAATTTACCACTATAAACTCAGGCATTAGTCTTTTCTCAATAGCAGAAATTATTTCTTGATCGTCTGTTAGCTTTGATATACCGTATACCTCAACATTATTCCTAAAATTGAAATCGGCAATCTCAACTTTAAAAGCAAACTTCTTTTCTAACAAACAGTTCAACTCCATGGGAAATCCACTATGCCCAACATCATCCTAAAAATTTATAATATAAACATGTGTTACATAAACAGTGTTTTATATAAATAAAACATTATGCAGTAGAATATGAATACATAAAAACATAACCTCATCTTTAGTAACAAGCAATTCAGATGCTGTTTTGTTGATAATAAGTTTGGCATCCCGATCAAAAAGGGTCAACGAAACAACACCACTGCCATCTTGAACTCTTAGCTTAATCTTAAACCTGAAATATTTTTTTAATCAACAACATAGCAACATTTATTATTAAAAAATATTTACATATACAATATAAAATATACCTAGGAGTAGGTGTAACACCCAAAGTGTTACATCTCTGATTCTTGCATTCATAAACATCTTCGCCTTCCACCACAGTCACGATCACCTTACGACTACAACTATTGCAACCGACATAGTACCATTCTGAATCCGGACAAACCGCCTTTATGGTCCCGAGTACTATAATACTCTTTGGCTGAAATAAATCAATAAAAAAAGATAACATAACGTTATGTTAAAAGATATAAGTTATAATTAGATATTATTATAAAAATATACCTGCAATATAGTGCAAATTTCACAAATGTTGAAAAATGATGTAGCCATCATAAACTCTTCATCAAGAGTAGACATCAACTTTACAGGAATCGGCCTACGAACAACACCATCAACATTGAACTCTAAAAATTCAAACAAACTGCAAAACAAATTTATAAGGATTTAGAAATGCAAAGGAAATAATTATTGAATAAACAAATAAAGAGATATATTAATAATATTACCGTGTTTTATAATCTTCAATCTCATAAATACTATCATTGAGGAACACACGAGTAACATCAGAACCGTAGGAATTAGACACATTCGGTTTCTCTAAAAATTTAAACACAAGATAGTCATTATGATATTAAAATAAGAAAGTCTCCAATAAAAATTAATTAGATATTAAAAATAAAAAGCAAACCTTTATGGTATTTAACTCTACCAAATTGCATGAGAATAATCATATGTGATTCATCAAAATGGTCAACAACATACTTAGAGAACTGTGATACGTAATCACCCCAAAGAGTAACGTAAACACTGTCACCGCTGTAAAAATTACAAATAACAAAAATTTTATAGTGTTCCACAATTAAGAAATATTAATACAAACTGACATATAAATTAATGAAATACATCTACCTAATATCAGAAACCTCCATAGTTAATCTTGCATTTCTTTTTACATCTCTCATATTAGAATTGTTATCTTTAAAAACATGAACAACATGTCCAATTATGTCTGGAAGACATGGGATTAAAGAATTAGAATTACAAAAAATGTTGATAAATAAAAATAAATAAACTACTTAAATAATACCTATAGTTGCTTTCAACGGGATCTCTTTATCAATAACTGACTTGAATGAGTAAAACTTAAAACCGAATGTAGGACCATCAAACTGGTTACAAGGATTAACATGTGTACTGGAGTTTAACACTAAATTATTAGGGCAGTCGATAACCTTGTAATTAGACGCATTAGATCCAAGGCTAGGGTTGACTATAGTTAGTGTAGCATTCTCGTTTAAATAACGTTTAAAACGGAATATATCTTGTTTAAATACTGTAGACTACATTCGGTTACCCTGGATTATTAAAAAAACAAACAACAAATTATGAAATAATAACAAAAAGGACAAAAAATAATAAACATAAATGGTAAAACTAAACATTACCGATTCATCCATAAAAACCATCTCAATCAAGAAATCTTCATTAGGTTTAATGTTATCCTTGACACTCCAAACCTCCAACACTTTTACCTTTATGGTAGATGGAGTAGATCTAAGTACATCAATCTCGTGTAACATAGTAAACCTCTGGGACTCCATTGACCTTAAGAAATAAGAACACAATGAATTAGTAACGTATAATGAATGAAAAATGTGAAAGATAAATAAAAAAAATATTAAAAGAAAACTGACATTAACTTGTATGAAGAAAAACAATGGAGGTTATAATTGTTCTAGGTGATTAAAAAGCTTAAGAAATAAACGAATATATAGTGTAAATTATTGAGTTATTTATGTTAACTTAAATATAAATAGAAAGGATTTCGAATAATGGGAAAATATAATTCTTGACATGATATAACAATTCAAGGACATTATTATTTTGACTAATGTGTTTTGGACTAAATTTAAACTTGATTTCACATATATTGTTTAAATCAAATAAAATATATTAAATAATATATATAATTTGAATTGCATAGAATAATATAAGTTTAAACATTTAGAACCAGAATTAATGTAATTTGAATCAGTTTTGACTAACTTATGATGTTTCGTGGAATTGATTTTAGGAATTAATGTCCTTGCATTGTTAGTTAGAAACAAAAAAAAGAAACATGTTAAATAGGAAACAATTCATTTTTGACGGTATATTAAACGAATACAAAGGAAACCTGTTAGTCAAACAATTAATACATATTTATTATAAATTAAAATTATAATTCAAATCATATACCAAAAATGTATAGAGATACAATAGATACATTCTATAACCTGATTTACTTATTTATAATTGGTAAAGTTGTTAGTCCATATTATGTATTATTATTTATAGATTAAGAACATTTAATTTTAAATAAATTATTATGATTTGAATTATGAAATTTATTATTTATAGATTTATAGATTAAATTTGAAAAAAGAGTAATAATTTAACTTAATTTTAATTTAATTTTTATTTCGTAATAATTACAAATTAGGAAATACTTAATTGTGGAAAGTCAATGTATAATATTATTTTATTAGGGTTTAAATTCTATAATTAGAATTTTATTATAGATGGTAGTGACAAAAATTAGGAAATAATTAATTGAGGAAAGTCAACGTATAAAACCGAATTCGATTATGTCCACAAATTAGGAAAGTCATACTAAATAATTCGAATTAATGAAATAGTTAATGGTGTAATTTATTATAAAAAACGAAAACAAATACTATTAACTTTTAACTATGATATATGAAATTGAAATATTGTAATACATGAATAAATTAAATCTATACATGAATGTTTAATAAAAATACAAATACTTCGGTCTTCATCAATAGTAATATTAGTATAGATGAGTCGAACAACAACCTGAAATAATAAAAATGAGAATTAATCATTATATTGTGGACTTTTAAAAAATAATTATAAAACGGAAAATTTAAAACGTGTTACCGGAAAAACGATATTGTCAGAATAGCCATGGTATACCGGAAAAGCGATAATAGTATAGATGAGTCGAACAATAACCTAAAATAATAAAAATGAAAATTAATAATTATATTATGGACTTTTAAACAATAATTAAAAAACAAAAAATTAAAAAGGTGTTACCGGGAAAACGATATTGTCATAATGACCATGGTATACCAGAAAAGCGATATTAGTATAGATGAGTCGAACAATATCCTGAAATAATAAATTAGACAATTAATATATATATTATGGAGTTTTAAACAATAATTAAAAAGAAGGAAAATTTAAAAGGTGTTACCGAAAAAACGATATTGTAAGAATGACCATGGTATACCGGAAAAGAGAAAGAAACTTCTATTAATCATGAAAGTTCATATTTTGATTAATTAACAAAGTTAAATGAAGTATTGAAACAAATATAAAAAAATCATCGTTATAAACATGATAGGAAAAATAAACCGGCAACATTTACCGGAAAAACTTAAAACGTCCACATATCACCTTCATGACCGTGTATCATGTCACCAACCTAAACTGATTTTTTTGAAATCAGTTATATCTGAAAATAAACATATAAAACTTATAAGAAATAATAACCGGAAAAAATAATAAGGTTGCCGGAAATTAATTTATTGTAGTTTACCTTGGATCGGAAATATTAAGCAGAAATAAGAGGCTAAGAGCGGTCATTAGGGTTTGTGAAAAGTGTAAGCAGAAGAATTTAGACTTAAATACAGTATTTGAATTTACGGGTTAATGGGTTAATGGATAATGAAGACCCGCAAGAAATTAAGCTAATATGGGTTAATGGGTTAAATATGGTTTAATTGCTGAGTTGGAATGATTAAGTAAGGAAATGGATGACATGAAGGTGAGGTGGCATCCTATGTGGACACCCTAGAATGGTGCCATGTGAAAATTGTGTCCTACTTTAATAGTATGTATAGATTGTAAAAGTTAGGAGAAGGTAGGGTGTGAATCGTGAAGTTTTAAAGGGATACAATGGATTGTTTTGACAAATGGGAAAGAAGATGTGAATCCAACTATACAACAAGACACTAAACAACTGATAAGTCGTACTATCATAGAGGAAGTGTTAAGGATAACCCTTAGGAGGGTGGGAATTGCTAAGGCAGTTGGCCTGAACAACATACGATTAAGATGGGGAAGTTGTGACACCCCAAAACCCGAGCACGCCACTTTTGACAAGCCTTCACCTAAGCTATCATCGATAGAGCCTTCTCTCTTTGATTCTTGTAGGAGTTACGTGTTGCATACATAGCTAAAGACTTACTGAAACCGTTACAAACTAAATTGCTACAAATTAAAGCTTTACTAAATACAACTTTGATGAAAGTTCTATCCTACGTTGCCCTACTGCTCCTATGGGATAGTTAGAGATGTCACATCACCGATCTTCTAATTCATCTTGAAATACATCAAAAAATAGACCAGCATATACTGATGAGTTCATAAATTAAAGCTTTAAAGTAACATCGAAAAAGAGTTCACGATTTATGATACTTCACAACAAAAGGAGTTCACCATTTGACATATTACTCCACATTTTCACTTTAGTTTTACTCATTTTATAACTATAGATATAAACGTTATATATTTTGAAACATTGTGTTTTTTTCCCAGCTATTTAAAACATCCTAAAATAAATTGACTTGAGCATAGAAGTCTAGATGGCTAGGGGTTATTTGTTAGCCTTTTAATGGTTCATATTCTCTTATTAATGGTTAAGAGGTATTAAAGTTATCTATTAACCGTTAAGAGACAATGAATCATTAAGAGGTAGTCTTTTAGGGTCACTCTCTTAATAATCATTAAAATGATACCACAACCCTTAGATAGGTTGAAAGCGTGTAGAAAATTTTGAAGTGGTTAATCTGAACTAAGTAGAAGTTGAAAGGCTAAACGGGTGAGTCTAGTTATACTGAAGTACCAATTTTGCCAAATCAACATCATCTTTTGGTACGTCGGTGCCGTGCAATGCAAGTACTCAGCAGAGAGTGGCTCAAGGTGCGTGTTTACCACTATTTTATCAAAAGAAAAAGAAAAAAAGAAGTTACTATACATTTGTTTAAAACTAAAAAAATCCCAGATCCTTCTATTTTTTTCGCAAATTATAAATTAGATTTATAGTTAACTTGCTTTTTTTTAATCAAAAGATATATCTTCTCTAAATAGTTTAAATTAGTTATAGACAATTAGACTAATAATAAAAGACTTTAACGCCACGAAAAAAACAATCGTGAAACAATCGCCAATATACATTTGCAAAATTATAGCTTGAACCTTGTACGCAACTGATTTTCACGAAATTCTTTGTTATGATAAAAATGTTTTTGTAACTAATGCTAAAAGATCATACTTTTCGTTTCAACATTAACTACGAAAGTGTTTCATGACCGATATTTATATAAATTTATAATTAAAATTGCAATCTATTTATGATCAAGTCATTGCTGATAGCCATTCTTTTGAACACTTTTCCGTTTAGGCACTACTTTAACACCCGTTTGTATGAATTGTAAATTGCAAGTCGCTTTTGCCTAGCTTTCTAGTAGTGCAAAAAAAGATATTAACGATACTCGCTTTTTAGTTATTTTAATCTTATATATAGGTGGTAGTGTGGTATAAAAACAAATCCGATGGTGTTTTTATGAGATTATGGAAAGAGAAAGAAATGCTAATTAAAATAGGTAAGGGGCTAAACCTGTCAAAGAATAAAACTGGTATTGAATAAATTTAAATTGGAATGAAATCAAAGTCATATTAGTCACGATCCGAAGCACGACATGTTCGTTACCGACTTCATAGTTTTCGCTCTTGATTTAGGTTATATATATATATACATATATGATACAGATATACTGGTCATTTTAGTTCATTTGTAAATCAGAAAACACTTAAATCCTAAAGAACTTTAGAAGAAAATACGGTCTAGAGGGGCAGCATTCGAAGAGTTGGAGTTCAACGCTTTGTGTTTGCGATCGTGATTAAGGTAATTGTCTCTCTGCCTTCAATGACACGTACAAAGAGATCTTCAAATTCAACTATTAACATCACATTTCTATGTGTTAACTTAATGAAAATCAGAAAATAATAATAGAGTTGCCTTTAGGCTTTAGGTTTGTGAACTTAAGAATATTCATCATGCAAACTGCAAACATGATGACAATACTTAACTTACCAATTTCTAATATTTAAAACTCTTAGAATAATGTTCATATCAACGTGCATCTTAATAATTCATAATTAGAGTTCCAGCAATCAATACTAAAAAATAATAATAATAAAATAAAAGTCATGATCTTTTTCATAAATGGAAAATGAAATCACATATGCTGAACTTATTCATAAAGGTTTAATGTTATTTGCTTCAAATCACATATGTTGTTGATACTATTCATAAAGGTTTAATCTTCTTTACTTCATATATGAATCCATGGAGGTGAATACAAAACTTTAGTTTAATTTTTCATTTTCATAATAAGTGGTTTTTTATTTTATTATTTTCTAAAAAACTTGTTTGCAAGCTCGTTTTTATAATAGTTTTCACCATCCCATGTGATTTATATTTTACACATTAACTATTGTGAATTTTGGTTTATTTCACTCAAGTTTCTATGTTAGTGGGTCAATGTTCAATATAGTACGTCAAATTTCGATAGTCAATCGCTTGACCCAGTTGATTTTAGATTTTTAGATGTACTTTGGAAAATGCAACCACCACTATCAAAATATTTATTTCATATATATCATCACAACAAACATTTATGGCATATATTCTTTCCGTAAAACATGTTAATAATTGTTAATTACTTTGGCACGAGATCAATTCCATATGAATTATTATTATTATTAAAAATCAGTAAGTCCTCTTGATTAAAAATATTAGCCTCGAGTATTGTAATACCAATACTAATACTTATTAATACAAATAGTTATGAAAATAGGCTGGCGAGCATTCTTATCCAATCTCTATTTTATCTTAGGGGTGTTTTTATAAGCCTAATACCGATACTAATACTTATTAATACTAATAGTTATGAAAATAGGCTGGCTAGGCTGTTAAGAGCATTCTTATCCAATCTCTATTTTATCTTAAGGGTGTTTTTATAATTTAGAGAGTGATTTAGAATGTTATGAGTGTAAATTTTTTATATTTTAGAAAACACAATGATTTTTATGTATATTTGAAAAGCTACTATTCACCTCATACAATTTTTTAATATTTTTTAAAAGTGGTTGTGAGTTATGAAAAGAGAAAAAATAATGATAAAGGTATAAAAATATTATTTAATTGAAATGAATAGAGAAAATGTAATGGGTTGGATGAAAATGCGTTTAGCTATTAACCGGCTTATTTTTGGTGAATTTAATAAATAGATACACCACTATTATTTCTTTGACTATTAAAAAAAAACGCTACCAATTATATGCATACATTATTACATTTCTCATGGTAAAATTTGTTATCGGGCTCCAATGGCTCCAATAGTTGCTAAATTTATCATTGTTTAGTGACTAAGTAATTTATTATGCGATGTTTCTTAAGTTTCTTAATAACCAAGACTATTTGGTTACCACTTAACAATTCTTACCTAAGGTTTTATAGCCTTAATAACACAATAAACATTCATACTTAAAATTTTATAAACTATTCACATATAGCCTCTTAATGAACAATTTAATACTACCCAAGAAGAAACACTAAAAAACTTTCTTTAGAAATTCACACAAAAGTTTCATTTTTTCACAAAACCACCATAGCTTTTTATTTTTTTCTTTTTTTAATTTTTAATTATATTTTTTATTATCAATTTTCTAATTAACTCACATATTTGGGTAGATCAAACACGTTATATAACTTGGGTTTTTATCTATAATTCAGAACCCTTTTTGGACCTATATTACGACTACATATTTTTTGCTTTAGCTTTCATTAACTTAGGAAGTGCATCCAAACCAAACCATTTATTTGCTAATTTAGTTTAAAATTCCTAATATAACTTTCTAAATGTTACAAACTTACAATAATAACTTCATTATTATTAAACTTTTTAACCGTAACTCCCAATTAATGTTAGCGTGAAGCTTACTCCAAAATAATAATAATAATAATAATTTGAAAATGAAAATAATAGTAATTAATATAATAATAATAATCGGTTGACCTTGACTTTAAGTTTCAATCATCCATCGAAAAGACGGAGTGTTTGTTACTAGTTTTTCTCGTTACATGCAAACAAGAGTTTCGGAAGGTACAAAGCAAATAATAATAATAATAATAATAATAATAATCCATCCTTCCTTGACGATCATATTAATCATAATCCTATAATTTCCCTTCCCTTTGTAAATTTTCACTCACCTCTCTCATTTCATTCCTCCAGTTTTCACTCATCAATTCCAGTTTTCCTTTCTTTCATCCCACCGTAAGTTATTATTATAATTATTATTGTTTTACCCATATTTTTAACCGCATTCATGCATGATCAAACCGTTTTCTTCGTCATTTTTGTTAATTATCACGAAAAAGCTGTACGATCGTTCATCCGTACGCATGAATTTGCTGTGTTTCTGTTCTGATCACAACATCGTTTGGTTTGATTTTTGTGTTTGATTGTTTGATTTTGTACTGGTTAGGCTTAATAACCCTAATAAATGGTTAATTGATTTATTTGTTATGACTTTAAAAGTCATTGTTTGATTAATATAATACTCTACAGTGTTTGATCAGCCTTGATTTTTTTTTTATAATTATTGGCTAGGGTTTCATGGATTTGATATAATTAACATCTTGCAGTCATATTTGTCACTAATTGGCTTTTTTTAGTTCTTATACAGTTATAGTGTTATTTTTTAGGTTTAATTCAATGGAGGAGTCAAAGGAGGATGTTCAAAGTGATGGTTCTTATGAACTAGTCAACTTCGATGATTACGCTAGTGAACCGGAACGTTTGGATTCGGAAGGCGTTGATTCTGGCAGCAAGGTACAGGTTTGTTGACAAGATTTGTTATTTTTATTGTTTTCTTGTTAACAATCGCGCTATTGTTGTGTTGTGTTTTGTTGTGTATATGGTTGAAGGAGAAAGAAGAAGTAATATTAAGGTCACGAATAAAGAAAAGATGACATGAGAATGTTTATATTTCATTTCAGGATCTATCTGATGCCAGTTCTTATGATTTACTCTGTTCTGATATGTCTGATACACTTGTGTTGACCGACGACGAGGCTTTTTACAACAATACTGTTTCACAGGACAATGCTTCTGATAAAGAAAATCAAGAACAAGACGACATGGGATTTGGCGACGGAATCAATTCTGATTCAGAAGTGCAGCTGGTTCTTGTTAATAAGGTAGCCATTTGTCTCATAAGAACTTAATATGATAGTTTGATCATTTCACATATTCACTTAATATGTCTGATACACTTGTGTTGACCGACGACGAGACTTTTTTTTTACAACACTACTGTTTCACAGAATAATGCTTCTGATGAAGAAAATGAAGAACAAGAAGATGAAGAACAAAAAGATGTAGAAGACGACATGGGATTTGGCAACGGAATCAATTCTGATTCAGAAGGGCAACCGGTTCTTCTTAGCGCCAATAAGGTAGTCATCTGTCTCGTAAGAACTTAATATGATAATGTTATCAATTCACATATTCACTTAAAAGTTGCAACTTTTGAGTGAATATGTGAAATGATCATACTATCATATTTAGTTCTTATTTGTTTCATTAACAAATTACAGGGTAAAAAGCGTGACTTGACTGCCATGCTTTACATGAGCTCAAATCCGGACCCGTTTGTACCCCCTGCTCATCTCAACATAAAACAAGACCTAAAAGAGGTAGCCAAGAATCACATAACCCGTTATCTTCCCGCCAAAGCATTAGTCAAATGCAGAAAGGTTTCTAAAGAATGGAACCAATGGTTATCTGGCCCGTTTTGTGCACACGAGCAAAGTCAATTCTTCAGAAAAACCTCCGGTTTTTTTCAGTGTTCGAGTTATAACAATATTGGTTTCATCTCCCTCGAGAAGTCTGCTTGTGGTGTTCCAAGCCCGTCTCTAAGTTTCATTCCCCAGCAAGTTTCTATCAAAAGTTCGTGCAACGGGTTGCTTCTTTGCCAATCTATTGACAATGAAGACGAATTGTACGTTTGTAACCCTGCAAATAGAGAGTGGATATTTCTACCCCCTTCTCAGTCTTACCATTGTAACCCGAAACTCGTGCTTGCTTTCGAACCGTCTTCGTTAAACTTTGAACCGCATTATCAAGTTATTTGTTTGTTCTCCCTTCTTGATACCGAGGAGCAAAAGATTGTGTATTTTGACATATATGATTCAGAAACCAAAGCTTGGAGGTTATCTGATGAGCTGTGTTCGGATCTTGATGCATCCGAGGTAGAAAGTGAGTCCATTTTGGTCAATGGAGTTGCTTATTGGGAAACTAAAGACGGCGGGTTATTGGCGTTTGATTTGAAGAACGAGATCCACAGTGTTCAAAAGCTTCCTTTTGGTAAAAGTGATGGTGCATTGACCAATATTCATGGAGAAATATGCTATGTGAGAGCACGATATGAGTCTTACAGGAAATCATGTGTGTTGGAGGTTTATGGTGATGGTTTTATGTCTTTGAAAAAGACCGTTATTGTGCCTGATGACAATCTCGAAAGTGCGGAGTTTCTGGATTGTGAGGTGCTGTCTAATTCGTGTGATGATGTTATCGTTTTAGTCGTGAAGGGGTCTTGGGGGCAGAATCGTCTTTATGTTTATCACATGAAAGAGGATAAGGCTCGACGAGTAGGGATTTTGGGTCACTTTGAGAAGTTGTTTCCTTATGTTAACAGCCTGGTTTCTATTCGTGGTTCTGGTTAATCATCTCGTTGTTATTATGGATTTGACAATGTTTTTGTTTTTTGGTTAAGTGGTGATTTGTGTACATATATTACTACTGGATTTTGGGATGATGGTTGATTTTCTTTTTGAGTTTTAACATGTGGATTTTGTCTAAGATTTATCTTTGTTATTTTTCATTATGTTTATTAAGTTAACTGGTCAGTTAATCCACGTCAGGTAGTTGTCCATGCATGCAAGTAATAGGTATTCCCTTGTGTATGTGTATTATGTTTTATCCTGTGAATTAGTGTTGCTTCCACAAACCATTTTAAGCTTGTGTCCGGTCACCTAAACGGCTAAACCACGCCTCACGTTTTGTCGGCTACCAAGAGCACCTAGGTCCCCCCTCCGAAGATGATCCCCGTCTTTGCCAAACAATTAATAGAGTAAAACCATAACAGTGCGTTTTAGCATTACCTAAGATTTTGAGGGCGCAACAATGGATTGCTAGAACCACTGATCTTACACCATTTCTTGTTATCATCCTAGACATGTATGAGACGAGAAGTCGGCATTAGTTCGTAGTTCATTCTTGATGTAGGCTAAAAAGTGTTTCATCCTTGGCGCGTTAAAAAATCTAAAATAAATCAAGAAAAACGAAAAATGAATTAAGTTTTCTCATGGTTATAGTTTACTTTCAAATTAACAAGATAAATCCCCTATTATATCATGGTTTGTAGCAATGTCAAGACCCTAAAGTGAATTGCGGACGCCATTTGATTTTGGCCTTTTGGGTCCTCAACACACATCCATTAACGATCCTAGTTAGCTATGTCTCAGTTTCTCCTTAAAAAGTAGTGAGACAACCAAAGTTCTCATTTTCCATATTAGTGAAAAGTAAATTTTGTTCTTAATCAGTTCATTTCAAAGGAGGTTGTTGAAGATGCGAACCAAGTCGCTCGAAAAAGATGTAAGAGATTAGAGAACAAGAACATGGGATGGGTGTGTTATGGTCATATTTTGCTTTCTACAAGACTAGATTTGTTAATGATACAATACGGGTAAAATAGCCATTAAAAACACTAATGTTTAAAACTAGCAGACATACGTATACTACTATTTGCAAGCCAAGCCGAGCCATGGCAAACTAAACCGAGCTGAAAATTTGAGCTTGAGATCAGCTTAGTTTCAAACCGAGATTGCTCGTCTCAGTTTAAAAGAATAATAATAAATTCAACTAAATACAACATAAGTTTATAACCGGTTCAACCGAATACTAAATACATAACAAGTTCAACGAATTACAAAGAGTTTTGTTTTTAGCAACGTGTCAATATATGGGATTTGAGCTAGATTTTGGATTTGGGACGGATATTTTCCCACTTTTTTTAACGTTTTAAATATATTATATATATATATATATATATATATATATATATATATGAAAATAAAATATATTAAACGTAATATAATTTGAGCCAAATCGAGTCAAGTTAACAAGTGAGCCAAACTGAACGAAGCTAAGATAAGACTATCCACTATGGTGATCATTTATTACAACCGGTTGCAAAGTGTTACAAAATGACAAAAAAATATTTTAATTAAAAAATTGGAAATTCTTTTTTGTCCATAACCGGTTGCAAGCAAGTTTATTAGCTAACAACTTCCAGGTTTTTCGCTGCTGTCCAGTCCAAGCCTTCCATTTCCATTATGTCTGCTTGCGATTCGCCCTAGTCCGTAAAGAAAGTAGGAAATGATGGAAAAAAGTCTTCCAATCTCTTAGTCTAGTCTTTTCATTTTGATAGGAGTAGGTGCAAATCCTTTCTATACGTTGTTCCACCAACCCAAGTTTGCAACCAAACTCTTATATCTAACTTGGTTTTTTCATGAAAATTCAACTTTTAACCTTTTTTTAAAAAAAATATAACAGCACAGATTTATTTATAAAAAATATTGAACATTTTGAAATAAATTTTATAAAAGATGAAGCATTTTTATTTAACAAAATATTGGTTCAGGTTAGGTTGTGATAGTGAGTAAAATATTGAATTGGGTTGGGTTGTATAGGTGAAATAGAGATAAATTAGTTTTTTAATAAATGGTTGGGTTGGTTTGGGTAGTGACAGTGGATAGTCTAAGCTCGCTTTATAATATAACCGAGTCGACCAAGCCGTATCGAGCGAGCTCTTTCCAAACCAAATCCGAGCTAAGCTCGTTTTATAATATAACCGTTTTGACTTTTGATTCAATAATCTACAAATTAATATTCCAATCTGATGGTGAAATTCGAACCATCTGTGATCGGATATTGGAAACCATGGGGGATTACAATGATGCGTTCATGCGCGGCAACACCACCTCTGTTCAGGCTCGTACAAAGCAACAGAATCGCACCAATCTTATGCAAATGAAGCTCGTATTAATCGTTGCTATGCTAAATAATTGCTAATTTGGATTCTGTTTTACTTGATATTCGTTTTTAGCCCTAGGTTTAATTAGCTTCTTCTTTCACGCCATAGGTTTTTGTTTAATGCGATTGCCGGTTTCGGTTAATGGATAACCGATCCGTTATGACGGTTTCAGTTCGGTTTTGAAGGTTGTAGTGAGTCTAAAAGTTTGGTACCAAATATGAAAAAAACTGACATGACATAATTTAACAATATATATATAATTCATAATATTAATACCAAATATTTAATAAAACGACATTATAAAATCCAGCAATGGAATTCAAGTAATTTGATAACCAAACGTTGAACAAAAAACATCAAAACTGTATAATCCGACAGTATGCTTGGTGGAAGTTAATCCCAAACATATTGTTGGTTAAATAAATGGGTCGGTTCGATAATGGCGGGCTTGGAATTATCTTTAACCAAAAGGTCAAAAACCGACCTGCATATGGTGGTTTTCGAAATTTCATTAAACCGACCCACCACAGATTATGTTGGTTATGGTTCGGTTAACAGTTATGGCGGTTAAGTTGTTCATCCCTAGTTGATTGAATGAGTTTTAGGATTTATGCCTAATCTAATTCTGTGAATATTTGAATCTGATTTCTAATACTTGACATTGCAGATTGGACAGAGTCATCCAACAGGGTAACTAATAATCTGTTAAAGCTTTTCGAACCACGACTTCCTCTGGAGTATAAGCCACCGCCTGAGAAGAGAAAGTGTCCACCTTACACAGGTATTTCATATATGTTATATAATTGATATAATTCTACTTGTTTCGTACAACAGTTATTTATTTTAGTTTGGAAGATCTGAGTGTCTTTGTTCTATTTCATTTGAAAGGTATGGCACAGTTTGTAAGCAGCTTTGCTGAGCCTAATGATCCTGAATATGCACCACCGGTTGTAAAGGGCGAAACTCCTGTAAGATTTTTCATTGAGCGAACTTTATATTTGCTTTATCATCACATATTGTTATTTTGATTGATATACTTTGTTGTGAATGAACCAAAAGCCATATATTTTATGTTTTAGATCACAGTGTGTGTAGAAAAAAAAGCCTGTCTTTGCAAACCTTTTAGTAAGCTGCAACTTTTTTTAACGAACGTCAATCATTTTATGTTTAGAGGAGTATTTTCAACAAGTATGAATATTATCCATAAAGGTAACCATGTATTTACAGTTTTATTTTTTTTTGGTTGAATCCTGTCATGAGCAGGGCCAAAAGAAGGCTAGGATTCACCAGATACGGCTTGAAGAAGGTGCAAAAAAGGCTGCTGAAGGACTTGTAAAATGTAAGAAGTCATTTTTCTTTTTCTTTTGGTTCGTTAGATTCTAGAAGGTGTTGATGACTTAAATGTACTGACTTTTGTATGTTTATTTGTGCAGATGACCCGAACAGTGACCCAAATATATCTGGAGATCCTTACAAGACATTGTTTGTAGCTAGACTTGTGAGTGTTCTGGTCTATGGCATATATGACTTTAGACTTGCCTGTTTTCATCTGACTGATTTAGTTAACTTGATGTTCCTTTTACTTGCAGAACTATGAGACAACCGAGAGCAGAATAAAAAGGGAGTTTGAGGCATATGGCTCCGTCAAACAGGTAGGTTTCGTAGAGTACCCTGAAAAGGGGCTCAAGGAGGTTATACCCTTCTGTTCGGTAAGAGGTTTGGTTTTGTTGTGTGTGGACAACATCTTTTTATTGTTGTCTGCAAAAAAACCTTCCAGAAATGAAATTTTTAAACTTTCTGAAAAGTCCCTAATTTAAAAGATTTCTGATGACCGATGAACGATTTTAAACCATTGAATTGAAAAACATTGATTGTTCATTGGAAAATTTAATGTGATTACATAAAGTTCAATTTCAGCATTTATAACCAAACAACAATATTAATTGTAATTTTGTTCTGCTAACTGTGCCACCTCATGATTTCTGGTAAACTTGGAGTATTTGTAAGTGTGACTATCTATTGTCAATGTTATTACACTTGAATTGTTGGTACAATTTTGTGAATCATGATGCTAGTATAACATCAACTTAATGGTGTGGCAAGTTTGGGAAACTTATATGCCGTTCTTAGCTCTGGGAACCGGATAGTATGTGTCGGAGATTCAGTGAAATCGATAATTGTTCCCCAGGTATTATTGCCTACCCACACTACCCACCCTGTTGGTTTAAACTTCCTTTTTTTTCTCTCATTAATCACAATTTCAAGAATCTGGGATTTGGGTGTTCTGAATTCTAGACGAGTAAGTCTTAAGGTAATAAAAGGTACTTTATGTTCTTCAGTTTGTATCGTATTCTACTTGAGCAGATGAATGTTGCATTTATGCTTTATGGCTATAAATTTCTGCAACAAACGGGGACTGTCAACTTTTTGGTAAAATATATAGTGAGTGTATCTCTTCTCTTCTCTTCTTTTTTAAGTTCAGTATTTGCATCTTTTATAAAAAAAGCGCTTCAGAAGTTGAGAAGATTTAATGGTATTTTATATTAGCATAATTCATAGTTATATTTGTAAAGATATATAAAGAGTCGCTGGTAAGGGGAGGGTAAATTTGTCAAAGGTTATATAATTGAGCGACTATATCAGGTGATGGTGATGATGCATCTTGCTTGGGAAACCTGTTTTAATGAAAGGTGAGCATGGCTATCGAGGCTTGTGCCTGTTTTCCGTGCATTAGGATTTCTTTAATTGCTAATCCTTTTGATGAAACTAAAGTTGAGCTAATACTAAGTTAAAAGATATTGGTATTTATACATTTGGATGTTTCTCGAATGTGTAAGAGTTTCAGGTCCGAATGATTGCTGATAAAGATATCAACAAACCAAGAGGATATGCTTTCATAGAGTACATGCATACACGTGACATGAAAGCTGCATATAAACAAGCAGATGGAAGGAAGGTTGATAACCGAAGGGTGCTTGTGGATGTGGAATGTAGTAGAACCGTTCCTAATTGGCGACCCCGTAGACTTGGCGGCGGACTTGGTACATCCAGGGTCATTGGTGAGGAAGTTAACCAGAGACACTCCGGGAGGTAAATCATCTCATTTTATAAACAAATCAAACACACTGGTACTAAATTATTTTTCTAATGTTATTATCTTATGATGTTCAGAGAACAACAGCAATCAAGCGGTGCGACTCGATCTGTAGAACCAAGAGCACACGAAGAGCGAGACAGGTGACAGTCCGTTAAAATTATTTAACCTTATAACTTTATAGACTATAATTATAGTGGTTTTAACTTTTATCATTATTTGTTGGTTCTTGGTGTGTATCAGGGAGAGAGAGAAGTCTTGTGAGCAGTCTCATGATAGATAGAGAGATCGGGAACATCGGGAAGATAGACAACACAGGGATCGTGATCGTGACCGAAAATCTGACCGGGACCGAGACCGAGACCGTAGCGGCCGTGACCGTGACCGCTATCATGAGAAGGATCGGGAAGATGATGTTGAAAATGTGGAGTGTGACCGGGGGCAGTCACGTGATAAAGACTATGAATATGGCCGGGTTGATAGACAGAAGAGCTATGACCAACCCGAACATGGGAGTAATAAGCGGGTTGATTCGGAACGGGATGTTGGAGGTTATGATTATTATGATCGAGAACGATATGATCATCAAGATCGTGATCATGATCGTTATGATCAGATGGATGAAGAGAATTATGAAGCAGACTATAGGCGATTGGACAGGTCGCTTTCGCGTGAGTATGCATATTGAAGCGGTTCACATTATAACATGCTCGTGTCCGTGTTCTTTTGTTCGCCTTTCTGTGTTGGTTTTAGTATTGATCCCATGTTCTCAGGACTTTTGTTTTTTAATTGGGTGGGTTGTTTTTAGTGTTACAAGTTAAGATAATTTTAAGTTGTAATATGACTTGATTGACGTTTCATAGAGATTGCTTGCAACTGGTTTATGTTCTCATCAACTATAACGAGACAAAGTTCACGTATGGATCTAAAAATACATATAGAAGCAATGTGTGCTAGCAAGTTGAATATAATCTCGATTCATTCAAGGTCAACTACCGATAAAACTTATAAAAAATATTATTAAATATTAATTGTTGAAATTGCCAAGAAAATCTGAGAAAATTTGGTTTGGTTGGGCCATTCTTAAGATGCATTGTCTCTAAACCACAACTTATTACATTGTGTATGTTAGTTTCACAACTTATTACATTGTGTATGTTAGTTTGTCAATGATCTAACTTCTTAAAATACATCTCATTGAACATGAGGTATTGATAGGGTTTGATTTATGTGAAGATTGGATAATAGGGATAAGATGGAAGAACGGTTATATTATTGAAAACGTAAATAAAGATTACAAGATATTCCCGGGCCTAGCCCTCTCTCACCGCATATACGGGAGCCATGACAATGCCATCTTAAACCTAAAACATACTCTTCTCTCCCTATTGACTATTGATACCTATTTATAGAAATACAATTACACTTAACCCCCTCCAAAAATAGACAAATGACAATTAGGACTAAAACTAGAATATGATTCCTATCATTACTCCCCCCTTCAAAACAGTCTTGTCCTCAAGACTGGAATCGGCTAACTAATTTCAAATCCAATATGGAGATCTTCTTGGTTGCGTCTTCAGGTGGTTGACCCTGCCCATGCACTATCCACAAATGATATGAACCAACAACACCCGCAGCAACCTGACTTGCAGTCTTGCACCAACCATGAAACAGTTTTCATAACAAATCTGATTTAAGGTTTGTATACGGATTAGGTGGTCTAGGATCCTCATCCAAAACAAACAGCTTCAAAGCAAAAGCAGGAGGTCGGGTATAGTCGAGCCAACCAAAGTCCCAACCCGGTTTCCACTCAAAGGTTGAATGTATGTCAGATCTGGGTAGATTACCCACGCCAAACGAATTGGCTTCAGAATGGGTGATTATTGCCTCCAACTGAACGAGTAGAGATGGAGAATTAGGAATAGAGCCCGAGAAACGATCCACCACATAGCCAATTTCCAGATCTAGAGACGGATCTGGTAGTGTAATATATTTTGAATCAGACCTGGATGTTAATGTCGAGACTTCATGTTCCGATTTAGCTGAATCCAAAATCGATGGTGTAGGAGTAATAGATTTTGAATCAGGTCCAGAGAAAACCTCGCTGGAAAATCCAGATCCCGACGAACTATCGACGTTCTGTTTTTCTCTCTCATCAGATCTGGACACGAGTGCCTCCAATTGAGCTATTACAGATAGGGGTGTTAATCGGGTCAACCCGATTGGGTTTCAGGTTAATCGGGTCGGGTTATTCAGGTTTTCCTTAAAAAATATCTAACCCGTAACCCGACCCTATTAAGGTTCGGGTTAGTTGGGTTCGGGTTATTCGGGTTTCGGGTTTGTTGGGTCGGGTTAGTTGTGTTAATCGGGTTAACCATGTTACTTTATAATTTTAAGTTGTTTTATGTGTTTGTAACTTGTAGGTTGTAAAATTTCTCATTCCACTTAATTTTCAATTTCTTTTATAAGTAATTATCTTATATTTTCACATATAAACATGTAAACGAACCGAACGAACATAAACAAAGGCATGCCCGTATTCTCTTATTTAACTTTTAACGAACATGAACACTTAATCGAACAAATATTTGTGTTCATGGTCGTTCATTTGAAATCTAAACGAAGAATTCACGAACATAAATGAACATAATTAAACAACGATAAACGAACATGAAGAAACATATATGTACATACCTTAACGAACACAAACATACATTAGCAAACATAAATGAACGCATTTAAATAAACACAAACAAACAAATATAAAACATATTAGGGTGATATATTTACTAAATACAAATAATATTTAATAATTTTCTACTAATATGTAAACGAACGTAAACAAACTTAAATGAACGATCATAAACATATATTTACAAACATAGATGAACGAGTGAAATATGTGTTCATGTTCGTTCGTTTATTTAAATGAAAACAACATAAATGAACTTTCCACCGAATGGTTCATGAACACAATATTATTGCCTTTATAGTGCTTATTTAACCTTTTAATCATTGTATTTAAAGTTAAGTATCACCACTAATCGGGTTATTAGGGTTAACCCGAAACCCGACTTTTTCACAAAAATGAACACGAAACCCGACCCTATTAACAATTCGGGTTATTCGGGTTGACCCGAATAACCCGATTAATACTTTTTGACCCGATTTAACCCGACCCGAATTTGCTTATTCGGGTTCGGGTCGGGTCGGGTTAATCGGGTTCGGGTATTTTGGACACCCCTAATTACAGATGGAAGACCACCAGAAAAATCCCCCTCAGAGTCTGATTTGAGGCCAGAATCCGTGCCGGAAACAGAGTTGGAATGAGAATAGGGAAATAACTCATCGAAATTGCCTCCCGAACCAGGTGTGGCGCCGGATGAATATTCCAGATCGGAGATCCCGGAGCTAAACGAACCATCGAGCTTTTCATGTGATTTCATCCAGGCTAAAACAACTTGACGAAATACAACAGATTCCGTGCGTTCTGCATTCAACACAGTAAGAGACGCCTTAATCTATGTAATATCAGAATGTAATTGTTGAAGCTGTTGTTCATGAGCATCCAATCGAAAATTTTGAGCTAGGGTTTCAATGATTGAAACAGAAGAAAACGGCAGGTCAATGGCAGGTCGGACCAATGATAGGGTTTGATATATGTGAAGATTGGATAATAGGGATAAGATGGAAGAACATTTATATTATTGAAAACGTAAATAAAGATTACAAGATATTCCCGGGCCTAGCCCTCTCTCACCGCATACACGGGAGCCATGGCAATGCCATCTTAAACCTAAAACATACTCTCCTCTCCCTATTAGCTATTGATACCTATTTATAGAAATACAATTACACTTAACCCCCTCCCAAAATAGAAAAATGACAATTAGGACTAAAACTAGAATATGATTCATATCAGGTATGAATCAAATCAATTTCATGTAATGTGCAACGATTATGTTTGCCCGTTGAGGGTCAAGGTGATTAAACAAATATTGTTCATAAATCAACCTAGTTTAAGCATTGACTTGTGTTATACTTATCATTGTTTGAATCATCTAAGCAAAAGGAATGGATCCAGTGGCTGAGCAGTCATATACACCTATCCCGCATCACATCACGCCAGACATTTGGGCAGTGTCACTTGTTATTGACTACGGACTATTTAAATTTTAAACCAATTAAGTTGTTGACGAATTTAAACATGGGAAAATTACAATAACATCCATTTTGAACCTCGCAATTTAATGTGAACGGAATTTGAAAATACCCCAGAATGACCACCAGTAAACAAGCAGTCCTCACAATCTTGAACAATAAACAACCAGCCTTCACCATCAACAAAACATAGCGTCGTCCCCGCCATCTAGAAAAATAAACCAGCGGTCCTCACAATCTTGAAAACTAAACAGGTGTCCTCACAATTTCGTATTAACCCGTCGAAGCTCACTATTTCTTCATCTTCTTCACAAACTCTTGGAAAAAAATGAGGTGTCCTACCGGAAAATCGTGCTTAGCCATATGAAGCCTCCAGGGGTCTAAGAATGATTAAATATGAGAATTTGTTTTTAACAAGGTGAAGATGAGTAGTGGAATATAATTAATTGTTGGTGTTTTCGGTTCTTTCAAGTTTCAAGGTTCGCCGGAAATTGTTAGAATTAGCATGATTCGCCTCTACTCGTGGTGGCCGGAGTATATAGCCGCCATCACCCCATACCATTGGAGCAGAATATTAACTGCAAACATTCTAACATAATAAACGCATAACTTATTCAAGATAGTTTCACTAACAAGTTTTATTAGATGAACATATTATCAATAGCAAAATGAAATTCAACCTATCACAATAAATGATTCAACCTATACATAACAATAGTTTCACCATCCTTGAACCGGCCATCGACTGTTGGGATCCGGCCGCCAAGACGAAGTCCGAACACTCGTCTTCTCAGCCCGTGTTTCGGACGAATCACTGCCACCTTTCTTCAAGGAAAATATTTTATTAACAAACCTTAAAACTCCATTCTTGCTCCTACGACCATGGTTGTTGGTAGATGCAACGTCATCAGCCATGCGCATTGAATCAGACAGCTTCTCGTAGGCAGTGAATCTAGCAGAGACAGAAGAACCTATTTCCGACACCAAACGTGAGTTGCCGGATCTAGAGAACTTGTTCTGGTCGAATGAGAACGACCTCTTTCCATCAAACTTGTTCATCATATTATTCATTTGCTAATTATTATTATTATGGTGAGTAGGTCAATGGGAATAAATAGCCGATGTTTATTTGTTACGTATGTTTATAGTATGTGTATGTCTACCAAACTTATGTATTTTATTTCGCATATGGTCACGAATGATTTGTACTTTATAATAAAATATTTACTATTTTAAACAAAATGACAACTTAAGCTTCTTTGTCTAACTCTTGATAGATTCCTTTCACAGTTGACTTTTTAACTCGTGCAATTTGACTAGCTGGCAACACGTATGAGAGAGACGTGACTTGTTTTAATAAGTTTTTCATATAAATACGATACCTCGATTTATATGTGATTATTATCTTACAAACGCAACTTAACCGATTATTTACGTATGTTTGGATAATAAGTCATTGTTATTTGTAAAGTATATTATTTTTTTAACAAGTATTCTGGATTATGTGTATGTTTTATAGTTACTTTCTTTTAAAATAAAATACGGATGATTAAGTCATACAAGTAGTCAAATACATGTATTAAATAGAGAACTACGAGGATGGTATATGTGCTTATTAATATATTGCTTTGAACATGATATACAAAACAATTGTTTAATCACCTTTTTTACCCTCTATTACTTTTATTATTCTTCCATTCATTAAGTGTTTATGACTTTTGTTGTGGCTCTTTACATAATATTTGGTATTATATTAAACACGTTTGTATAAATATGCTTGGCATATCAAATTCGTAAAAGGTGTCATCATCTGAGTATATCTTGACGACTTGACTAATTTAAATATATCTTTGATATATCAAATTCGTGAAATCTGTCCCATGGAGTATATCAAACTCTTTGATATATCATTGAAACAATCTCCAAACTCATTGTTTTTGCGTACCTACCACCATGTTAACATAGCTAAACTCATAATAACGATGATAACTAATAAATGATACGGTCATTTATCTTAAGGATTCTGGATTAATATAATTGTCATTCATGTTTACCATTTCAATGTCATGCGATTCACAAGAAGAAGTAATTTCTTCTAAAAGTGAATCCAACTGTTCAACTCTAAACTTTTGCTAATGTCATTTGGATGATTTCACCATCAAATTTGAATCCAAGAGATCTTGATCCTTTCTACAAAGAGCCGGTGACAAAATATGCGTAACCCCTAAAATATACAACATCAAGTGTAAGAAACACACAAATCAAATGACTTGGAATATATTTAAACAAATGAAGGCAAACCAAGCAAAAACACAAGTGTTTTCTGGATAAGAACTACGTGTATCTCAAAAATATAAAAAGGGAGATGGGACTTGGATATAACTATGGAGATAAAAGAGATATAATCTAGGCAGGACAGGTTACAAATGAACGATGACAAACTCGATGAATCAACATTCCCTCAAGGCGGCTCAACCTATATAAATCCTTACAATAATTAACCAAAGCAAAGGAGTAGCGAAAGAGTGTCAGTCACTCAGGCACGCAACAACGGTTGAAGTGCACACGACGACAAATTTTGATGATTTAGAGTCCGTTATAGTAAAATCAGAGGTAACCATAATACTTAGTTTGAAACTCGTTACTCGTTATGATTTATTAGGTAGAGAGAATCATTAGTTGAGTTTTAGAAGCAAGGAGATTATTAGGCTATGTGTAGTGGAAGGGGTTACAAAATGGGGCGATTTGCGCCATGTGGCCCATTCAGCAAATGTTATGTTTTTGTTTTTAGGGGTGTAATGGTGTTGTATAGGTTTAAGTTCAAGAAAGAAATCAAATTATTGCAAGAAATGAGAAAAATGAATATGAGCCACTAGTTTTATTTTAGGTTTTAAATATTTAAAAATAAATAAAAAAGATGTAAATGCAACAATAAATGCACTCTCTCTCTCCAATTAATACAACTAATATAACCATAATAAATATCTCTAATTAATATATCTAACTAATTTAACTATAATAATTAAAAAGATAAAAACACTATTTTAGTTTTATTTTTTATTTACACATTCTTCATTTTATTCAACATAAATACAATTTATTCATATAATACTATTTCTTTATATTAAAAAAATAATTTCCACAAAATATATTAGCATATATCAACGTATTTAAGTTCAATAAATATACAACCTACACAAAGTTATATAACCTACACTTGTTTTGAGCAATAAAAACGTAAAACATACAAAAAACATATAACTTACATATGTAATTCGACATCAATAATTATATAAACTACACAAAGATACACATACCCTACACATGCGTAGGTCATATGTTTTTCGTATGTAAGCTATATGTTTTCTTATTCTTAGAACAAGTGTAGGTTATATGTTTTATGTAGGTTGTATATTTTTTATTGACATTTAATGCATCAATGTGTAAGATAGTTTTTTGTATTATTCATCACAATGTAACTACGTGTTAATGGATACTGATATGTTGAGTTTGAAGAAATTGGTTTTGAAAAGAAGTTAATGTATGAATAAATTGTATTTGTGTAAGATAAAATTTTCGTGTGTAAGTTATATGTTTTTTGTGTGTAGGTTATATGTTTTCGTGTGCGTGTATTTTATTGATGATGAATTTTGTGTGTAGGTTAAATGTTTTTCGTGTGTAGGTTATATGATGTCTTATTCTTAGAACAAGTGTAAATTATATGTTATTGTGTAGGTTGTATATTTTTTGTTGATATCTAATGCAAACACATGTAAAATTGTTTTTTGGTATTATTCATCATAATGTATGTATGTGTTGATGGGTATTAATATATTGAGTTGGAAGAAATTAGTTTTGGATATAAAAAAGTTTTAATGTGTGAATAAATTATACTTGTGTAGGATAAAAATTCAAGAAACAAAAAGTAAGTTATAAAAATAAATGAGTTCTTAATATTTTTAATTATAATAATTTAATTAATTATATTAATTAAATAAATAAGTATTATGGTTTATTAGTTATATTAATTGAAGAAAGAGAATAATTAATAGTTTCTTAATTTAGCTTTAAGCATTTAAAACTTAAAACAAAACTAGTGGTCCATATTCATTTCTTACATTTTTTGCAATAATATCATTTCTCTCTTGAACCATCCCCTATATATATATATATACCTCTCACAAACACAATATAATAATAATAACAAAACAACAAGCCGGCGAAAAATACCCCCACCCCTCCTATCGCCACGCAATTCGACCCGGGGGGGGGGGTGTTCTCGCCCAATTTCACCGTTTGTCGCCCAGATTCGCCGCCCACTATGGGTGGGCTTATAGCCTGATCTTTTATATAAAGTAAGAAGGATAACTTTTTGGATAACAAGTAAGAAGGATGATTTTTGGATAAATTTAATCTAGTATAACTTGTTTGTAACGTGGAGACAGCTTATGAATGTATTTCTATAATTAATTACTCTGATGAGATTTCAAAAAGAAAGAATTAACTTACAATGCATCAATGAAAAATAATTGAAATTGTTGAATGTAGTCTTTTTGTCATCGGCGTAAGTTGGACGAAGAATAAGCAAAGTCAAAAGATCAAGGATGTTTCCAGTGTAGAGTAGCAGCCCACGTGCTGTTAGTAGTTCCAACTTTCTTTTTTTCTTTTATGTTTTGTTTATTGGTCCTCTCTCTGTATTGCTAGTTACACATTTTCAATCAAATTATTGTGTTCAACGAATTACTACATATTGAGTTTTGCAACTAATTGCATTTATAGAGTTTACGTGTCACACAAATTGTTTTACTCATGTATCATCTTAGTCAACAAAAACAAGGTGACAAGGATTTTATTTGCTATGTTATAGTTAATGATGAATATTAATTAAGTGTTAAAAGGAGATATGCAAGTTTCAACACCAGTTATTGTAAAAAAGAAATCATGAGATGTGCTATAAATACTTGGATTAATATTTTATAATGAGCGTGTCTGAAGAGGTAGGTCCCCGCAAAGCCCAGTTGGACCCGCACGACACACCTTGAAGAGGTACGCCTGCGCAAAGATCAGCTGGTTCCGCAGGACCCACCATACTCAGAGATGAAGACCTTACACGCAGTAAGCCAGCTGTTCCCGCAGGAAAGCCTCCCTTGGTACAGTACCCTACTTGTTCCCGCAGCTGTGGGTACAAGCCAAGAAGGAAGGCTACCCGCACTAACAGTAAGGCTACACGCGTAAGGCACTAACTCATACTTCAGCAATGTCACCTGAGGAAAGAATGAGCAAGGCGGGAATATTCCCGCCCAAAAGAGCCAGTCCGTACGCTTCTGGAAGATCTTTGTACTATACCTGCCAAGGTATGGACAAAATAGACAAGATCTGACCAAAGCAGCCCATAAACCAATCACAGGGTGACAGCTCACCGACAATAGTACGAGGAGGAGCACGCTCCAGTACAAAATGTCACTATCAGCCGCTGCCTACCCACCAACTCCCATCGTGGCACGTACGTAGCCCGTAGTTGGTGGAAAAGGAATATTATATACAGCTGACCGTACCTGCTTGGAAATCTACCTTCGGCTATAAATACTCCAACACCTTGGAACGGTAGGATTATCTTATCTTCTCCCTAGCTATTTCTCTCAATATACACTTATATTCAGAGCAATCTAGTCTGATTCTCACGCCGGAGGGTGGTCACAAGGAGGAACCCCCCCTTCTCAGTGACGAGCTCACGGTGTCTGTTTTGCAGGTCGAGAAGAATAACCATCTTTACCGGACCTAACCCTCGTAGGAAGCATCTACTTAACCCTAAGATTATCCGTAATCTGCCGGGGTCACTTAGTATTTCTTCAGTGTCTTAAGCTATGGGGTATATTTAAATGGTGAGAGAGAATGGTTGGCATGTGAATGATTGGAATAGAATAATGCGCTCTTCCATTCCGTTCCACGCATAGCATGGTGAGAATGGCCCCAACTATTTTCACCATTTCCTTCCATTGGCTAGGTGGCATTTTGTTAGTTAAGCTTTTTTTAATTTTTAGTATTAAAAATATATTTAAAAATGTGAATGGAGAATGATAGGGTATGTTTAGTTTGAGTTGCGAGGATGAATCGTGAAGGAAATGGTGAGATGGTGAATGATGTAGATTGGAGAATGATGGGTATAACGCATAAACTTGTATTATTATGCGTTTAATGGTTAACACAATTTGTCATTTATGTGCCTTCTTTTCAGAAAATGTGAGCACTTGTAATTAACCTTATGTATTTACAATTTGAATGAATTTAATAATTTGATGTAAACAGTTTTAATTCACGTGCTATAAACTCTATCAACCGGCTATAACCCCCACGTAAATTGCTATAGCACTTGGTATAAAATTTGATTATGATTACTAAGACTATAAAAAGTTAGTTAGATTGAAGAGGCTGATAATTATCATGAAGAGAAAATCGTTGAGTCGATAATATACCATGAAGAGAAAAACGTTCGGTTGATCAATCGAACGTGTCACTCTTTATTATGTTTGGGTTGAAAAACATGCTAGAAACGTTTTTAAAATACATACTTACTATATTGTGCCAGAGAACGCGTCAAGGGGTTCCAAGGATAATACATGACACGATAAACTAACTTGGTAAAATCAGTTTATAGAAAAAACCACAGCTGAACCCTAAAACACCATTCATAGATAAACTCTAATCAAACCAAAAACTGGCCACAAAAAAAACCATAACCAAACACTTTAATAACATGTTTGATTGTTTTGGTTCAATTATTCGATATGACTCTAGGCAGAGGCTTACAAATGTAAGTTTTCCAAAGCTAAAATATAAGAACATCAATCTATCCATTTTGGATATAAACAAAGTAGTTCAAATAGCATAAGTACTGGTATAAACTCTGAGAATTATAAATATGGCCGGCTTGAGGGGTGTGCGAGCCGCACCTTCGGCCGATGCACATAATTTTCGGGGCCAAAACGTTTTTATGTATATATATATTTATGTGTGTATATATATATATCGGTAAAAAATCCCGAGTCAAACAACACCGTTAATTGATAGATTTGGTCTTTAATTTCGGTGTTTAACACTCGCTGGAAAAATAAGTTCATCGGCCGGTATATTAGAGTTAGATACGGAAGGAGACGCGTGTGTAGAATGTACTTCAAATCAAGTTTTGACATATGTCAAGGATGGTCTCTGACTTATTTCAATATCAATTTAAACAAAAACATTTTTAACCTTTAAGTTTTACAATTAATATAACTAACGCTTATACTTGATTTATAAGGAAATAATTACATAGATTTATTATCTGTATGTCTGTATATACATATATATCCACGCTAAAATGGATGGCATTTGAAACGGGTTGACACGTAATTAGTTGTTATGTTTTTATAAATTAAGAGATGATGTTGATTCACATATAGTTTTTTTACTAACTTAACTAGTTTGAAAACATTAAAACGTGATTAATTGTCATATTTTGTCACCTGAGATGACGGAAAACCTAGTTTCCATCACTAACACATTCGTACACCTACTAATTCATATGTTTATTGTTATAGCATTAATCGTTCTTTATAAAAATTAGCTTATGTTTTACTGTTATAACATTAATCGTTGTTTATAAAAATTAGCTTATGTATTTTGTTATTCGTTAAGGCCTATAAGCCTTTTTTATTGTTCGGCTGAGGTATTTTAAGATTTCGGTGACGCCCCTTATTATAATCAAAGTGAATGTTAATGACTAATCTTGTACAAACCTACATTATATTTGAAATTATAGCTTTCTTCAACCAAATGTTTCAAACTAAAATTTCCATGATTATCATCACAAACAATATCATTAAATTAAATAACCAAGTATAAGAATCAAACACAAAAGATGACCCAAAAGAAGAGGTTAATGAACGGAAATTGACACATAGATCTATCGTCAACCATTTGTCAAGCATACATATATGCTAATTTTCGAGTCCTTATAGAATTAAACCGCTACTGCATATTTCGAGTCCTTAAAGAATTAAACCGCTACTGCATTACATGACAGACTAGTTAATTGTCACCTACTGCCTCAAAGTCACAAAAAGACTATTTTGTTTCATAACCGATAGAACATTACAAGACTTTGGACGATCACAAATAGAGAAATATTGCGCTGATTTTTCAAAATCATACATTTCGCTACCCAAAAAGCACACGGAGCTTTACTGTACAACAAAGTCGGCAATGATTAGAGATTTAGAGCTCACTTGAGTTAAGGCACTCATCAACAAGTTGCCTAAGGCTAGGATTCTCCATTGCAGCCACAATTCTTTCCTTGTCATTCAACAGCTTGTTAACTGCAAACATTACATAAATAAACAAACAGTGTCAAATAAGATTGTATAAAATGCATTACAATTTATAACTATGTTTTTACCTGCTTCTTCATCTGCATGAGATCCAGGAGTTACTTTGATGTCTACCTGTGATATTCAGCATCAAGTGATATAAGACTAACATCTAAAACCACCCCCAGAAAATGCCACGTTTGATTTGCATTGTCAAAAGACTAAAATGCCCTTTTAAGCTGACCTTAAAATGTGAAGGGAAACAATCCTTGAGTTTGATTCTAAGACATAGACCAATGACTGTAGCCATACTGCAGTGCTGGATGGTTGGTGTGAAAGTTATTCTAGTATAGAACAAGTAAAGCATCAAAATTAATAATAAATTGTAAAATAATGCATTAATGTGTTACATAAACAAGGGTCACAAGAACAAAACAATTGACTAGTGCAAAACTTGCTGACTTAGGATAATACCAGGAAATGTTCTAAAATTCAAAAATATTGAGAAAAAACCTTTTTATGACCTGAACACAAGCTGTAGTTACGCCAATCGGGTAAAAATCATGACCCTTAACGAATCCAGGGCTGCTTAATGAGCAACCTGAGCCGAGCCAACTATAGCTCGGGCACGAAGTTACAAGAGCCGGATTGGCTCAGCTCGTTTATTCTTAACGAGCTGAAATTTGAGCTTGAGCCTGACAGTAAAAAGCTCTAGCCAACTCATGGCTCGTTGAGCGAGCTCCAGTAATTTTTTCATACTTAACTAAATAATACGAGTAATATTTTTTTATGTAGATGCAAAACTTCTAACCAGATTCAAACGAGCCAAATGAGCAAGGTTACTTTGGCTCGAGCTTGACTGGTTTATAAACCTAATCAGCTTTAGCTCGTTTACAACCTGAGTAAGCTCAGATCGGCCCGTTTACAACCCAAGACAGCTCCTTGGCTTATTTAAACCCAAGTCAGCTTGGCTTGGCTAATTCACAACCTGAGTAGGCTCGGCTCGTTTACAAACCGAGTCAACTCGGTTAGGCTAATTCAGAACCCGAAGAAGCTCGGCTTGACCCATTTACAAACCAGGTCAGCTCCGCTTGGGTCATTTAGAAGTTGGAACCTGAGTTAGCTCTACTCGGCTCATTACAAACGGAATAAGTAGCTCGGCTCAGCTCATTTACAAACCGATTCAGCTCACATCAACTCACTTATATAGTATCAAGTTTAAGTCATTGGTTGCGATTATTGAACATAAAAGCATACAAATAAGTTTAGTTTGTGACAAAAAGTAAAGCAATATTGAACAGACTCCAATAATGGAGTGTCCACTTTTAGTTCTAGATTATTTTAGTCACTATTAATTACTATATTAAATTCAATAAAATACCTATGGCACTGAAAAACATTAATGCAGCTAAAATATTAATAATAATAATTTGAAAGAAAGAAAGAAAGAAAGTTACAGTATCCGGGCAAGCTTGTCATCGACGGTGATCGAGTCCTCCGATAACACACTGAGCTGCTCCAAGGAATACGGATGCTCCGGATCCCTAATGTCCCTCACTATATGTATCCATCCATTTAAAGTCAAAGATCACAACACAACATATATATATATAATAAACATAAATAGAAGAAGCTAATAATTGTTATAAAAAAGAAAATTGGAAGGAAAGGATATCATATATATCGAGAGGATCAAGGGCGTCATGAGGATGATCTGGTCGACTGGTTCTCTCTTTCTTTTCACGTACCACTGGATTCGCGTTGATCAATCCCAGAGTCATTGTTTCTTGGTTGGTTGGCTGAATTGAATGATTAATTTAGAGTTGGTTTATGTATTGGTGTCTGAGAATGAGAAGACGACTGGTTTTAGGTTCCAGTTTTGGGCGTCTAGAAACTGGGTCCTGGTGCCCACAGATATAGATAGATAATAATAATAATAACTCCAATTGTATTGTAAAAGCGGGAATATTATTATTATTATTATTATTATTATTATTATTAGTATTAGTAGTAGTAGTAGACTAAATCAGATTTAGACACATGCCATCACTTCTACCTTTACAAGTGTTATCAACACATAAACTCATAAATAACAACGGTCAACAAATAGATAATTGTTCAGCTATTTCGTACAGGTGACTGAATTTCAAAAGGCTGACCTAATCTAGTCGTACGGAGCTCTTAAGCGTCTTCAAGTTATCTCTCGTTCTAGATAAACTCACATGCCTAAAGGCTCACTGGTGATAAAACCCGAACGTCTTTAGAATCGAACTTGAAATCTCAAAGTCTTTTATCCATGGAGCCACTCATGCCTCTTAAAGTATTACTTGTAGTGATTGAATTTGGGGAAAATTCCCAAAATAAACGTTTATGAAAACGTTTTTCAGGTTTTAGGTGCCATTTGCAAGAAATTCCTAAAACATGTATTATAATCTAGTCATGACGAGTAGTTTATGATTACACACGAGTAGTTTGTAGAACCAGTTAAAACTTGTCACGTGCCCTTAAACTAACCATAACAAGCAGGTTCACTAATCATTTGCTCGTCACGACTAAATAAGTTTCAAGCCTCGTAATCTACGCCCACGAGCAATTCATAAGTCATTTAGTCGCGACGACTAGTTTACCTGGTTTACATTCCCCATACGAGTAGTTTATTAGTAGTTAACTCGCCGCGACTGGTTTAACCTTACAATCTACTCGTCGCGATTAAAGAACTTATGAATTACTCGTGGGCATTGATTACGAGGCATAAAACTTATTTAGTCGTGATGAGTAAATGGTTAGTAAATCTGCTCGTTACGGTTAGTTTAAATACACGTGTCCAGTTTTAATTGGTTATACAAACTAATCGTCACGACTAGATTATAATACCTATTTTGAGAATTTCTTGTAAATGACACATAAAACTTGAAAAACGTTTTCATAAACGCTTATTTTAGGAATTTTCCCTTGAATTTAGGTCTCCACTAAAAAACTCGGGCTTCCTACCACGACACCATATTAAAAAGTAGCGTAAATCTATCTATAGATTTTTTTCCCGCTCATTGTGATGTCCTCTTTTGTTCTCACCGTGGATCTAGCCCAACCGGCTTTGACTCACCAAAAGCCCATGGTAACCTAAACAAAATCTCCTGAAGTGTTGCTCTCCAAACCCTAACCAATCTAACGCTAGCCGTCATCTTCTTTCTATCTTCAAGGTAATTACCAGCTGTTCGGATCTATTATAACTATTTGTATTTGGATTTTCAGACGATTGATTGTATTTACTTGGTTATTAGAAAAACACCATTAAACATCCCGATTTCTTCAAATTGTTGATAATGAATTTGTAGGACGACTTCCACTCGCATCTCTGCTCAAGAATACCACCTCTATATGAAGGAGACAAATATAAAGGCATTGGATATGTATGATTTATTATTAAGGAACCTTATAGGATGCAGCATGACTTATTCATAGTAACAGACTAATTTTGCGTCAGTCAATAATTCTTCAACTGATATCACTGATCTGAATATGCTCTTTTTTAGTTTTTTTTTTAATCATTTTAATGGTAAATTAACATTAAGGTATCTTTCTTTTGATTTTCTTTACACAGCATCGGGGACATCCAATTTGGAAACATCAAGATGCTCAAAAAAGTTCTTGAAGCATTCACGGTTAGGATGAGGCTTGCTGAACTCAACCAATGTGCTGCAACTCTAGACTAACCACAGACCATGGTTTAGTGAGTATATGCAGTTTGATAGAAATTTATTTTGATTTTCTAAATAAATATTGGTCGTAGGTTCGAATCCTACTTGAGGAGATTTGAAAATCACTTTTTACAACTATCCAATTACACACATTAATATTGTCCTAGATGTTTTGTTAACTACGCTGGCCATAAAAAAATTTAGGAACTAAAAGCGTGTGTTTGAAAGGGTAAAAATGGTACTTTTATTGTGCTTGAGATGATACCTACAACTACTTTCAAAATTCAAACTCACAATACCATATGATATGTTGATGTATTACTTCGAAAACACCCTCCGTGCTGCTGTTGATTTTGAATACTGATGCTTCTTACATTGTAACAATTGTATATTTCTGTACTTATATTTTATTAATTGTATATATATTTACTATGTTGATCTATCTAACATTTCTTATCTTTTGCACTCATTGATATTTTAGATATACATTATCCCTTTTTAAAAATTTTTGATGTAACTTTTTGTGTTTTATATGTGCGGTGGTGTTAGCAAACTAGGAAACCGTCAAATGAGTTGAAAGTGTTAATTGGTTTAAAGTTGTTTAAAGTGCACTATTGATAAAGAAGTGCTTGATTTGTGGTAACTTATATTTTGATTAACTTAAAAATTCCAGTTTACAATTTATTTGGGTTCTATCTATATGAAGGGTTAGGGCCAGCAAACAATGAGAAGAATGTGAGGGCTGAATGAAGCTAGGGCAGGGGCAATGCAGGAAGATTTGTGATAAATAAAAATAATGTGACTGAGGAATCACAAAGGACAGTAATGAAAAAGGCGAGTACCAATATGGAAGACTTGATATGTAGGAAAAAAGTTTGTTAACTGGAATTAGATGATTTAGAAGAAAAAGTTATTGATTTGTCTCTTAAAGATGTAAACAAGCAAGAAGAATGATGTAAACAAGGGATCATAATCCAGATCCAAGTTAAATGTTTGTTTGTTGGTACATGTTTTTAATAGTTGCATGCTACCAGAGATCCTTATTTGATGTGTATGTATTGCTATTGAGTGGATACTTTAAAGGTATTTTTTTATTCTTAAATTTTGTTGTACAAGAAATGGAAGCAAGTGTTTGAGTGTCATAAAGTTTTATGATGCTAGATAGTTATTATTTTTGAATTTATGATTGAATGATATATATTTGAGAGAAATTATGATGATTAAATTGGAATTCGTCTAGAAATTAATTTTCATCTTTTGCGTTTTGCTGTAACATGCAAGCACTAAGTGGTATGTAAAACCCATAAAAATCATATATGAGATATGTTAGATAATTAATGGCTTTATATAATTGTGTGGTTTCTTTCATGATACTAATTGTGGGAGAAACAAAATATATATGGCAACATTAACTACTTTGTAAGATAGTTGTAGAATTTATTAATGCTAGACTAAAATAGGATGATTGAAGGTTAACAGCTATGGCGTTTAGAAAAATATTTGTTGCACAGATAGTTCATTAAGCTATTAGACGCTCTATATGAAAATATAAGTCCTACACGAAACCAAAGGATCAAAATAAAACATAATAAATTATGATCGATGCAGTTAAATTTGAAATGGGTTAAAACCTATTCATAACTATTTGTGAATTTCATTTATATCTATTTACAAATTGGCCTTCTAAAGTAATTATAGTAAAGGAAGGGAGAAAGGGAGAAGTTGGATGAAGCTTGATGTTGCTTTTATTTGGGAAGTAGATGTTGATAGAGAGCTCTGAGTACAATAAAAGGTAAGTATGATTCTCAATAACGACAACTAAATTTATATTATATATAAATCATGAAACTCTATATTTGTGATCTTAAAGTGTTATACTAGCTAGATGCTTATTTTGGTGTCTCGATCCACTCTTTCTAACTAAAACAACAATATTAAAAAAGCGTAAGTTAAAATACGAGAAGGGCCATATATTTAGAGTTTACTTTAGGCCTTCAAAAACGTTAATAATCAAATTATATTGAACGAAAATGTGGATTAAAGCTAATATTAAAGTTATGATTACAAAGAAATCTTGCTACTTAATTAATATTTTACTAATATTATTCTTTACATCCCGTGTATTACACGGGTTTTAAAACTAGTAAATAAATAAATAACGTAATAATTGTTGGAATAACATTAGAGTTAATTACCTTTATTTCTTTTTTTTTTCATGTAATCCGGTAGGCTAATACCGTTGGCTAATGCCGTTTGTATTTCTTTTAAAATATTTTTGATACACTTTTTAAATAATTAAAAAAAACACAAAAATAGAAAATAAGAAAAGGGGATTATGAACCCACTTGATTAAAACATTACTTTTAATATATATACTTCCTTTGTCACTACACATTCCTAATCCTATCTCTCTCTACACACTCTTTACTAATCGTTGGTTAATATTTGTGGGTTTCGATATGACGCAAGTTGTGGACAAAATGTGAGATCAAAACTTTTTTTATCCGTGTCCGGTTCATTTATTAAACGGACGAACATAAACGAACTTTCTACCGAACGGACAACCGGAGGTCCGATTCACTTACAACCTTACTTGTACACGAAATCACAATGATTACATATCACTCTAAGAATACCCTCGTTTTCCGCAAACTTTTCAAAATTCTCCTTAATTTTGATCTTGGCTGGTATTATCTGGTTTGTTTCTCATTTGTTTGCTGAATCGGATCATTGTTTTCAAGGTTAATCACCTCATTTGTAGTGGGGCTACAAATGTGACGAGCAAGAACAACACCTCCTCCCCCCCCCCCGGTTGACAGGGGGATGTATTTGTCGCCAGCTTGTGTATGAAGCTGATGATGTGGCGATCAAGAATTTGGGGTGGGGTGATTTTTGGGCTACAACACCGCCCCTGAGCTACACATAGCATCTCTTACCAAATTAACCTCATTTGTAGTGGGGCTACAAATGTGACAAGAGCAAGAACAACACCCCCCCTGGTTGAGGGGGGGGGGGGGGTGTATTTTCACCGGCTTATGTATGAAGCTAATGATGTGGCGATCAAGAATTGAGGGTGGGGTGATTTTTGGGCTACAACTCCGCCCCTGAGCTACATATTGTATCTCTTACCACGTGTCAAAAATCCCCATCATTTTGTAACCCCTCTACTACACATAAATGGTGATCACAATTATGCATTGCATAAATGTATACTTTATGTGAGAGCCCAGTTAATTTTAAGTCATTAACTTAATTGTTTGTGGGTTTTATCAATATAGGAAACTAATAAAAATGCAGTAAAATCGGGTATTCTAAAACCGAGTATTTGAATACCCTATTATCGGGTATTGAAAAAACTCTATTTACGGGTTTTTTCGGGTTTTTTTCAGGTATTTTTTTATAGATTGGATTTTTTAAAAGTTTACACTTTTTAGGGGTATTATTCGGGTATTTTTAAGGTATTTTTCGGGTATACATCGGGTATTTGAAATACCCGGTTTCGGGTATCGGAAAACCTCGGTTCCGGGTTCGGGTATTACCGGGTACAAATCGGGTTTTCGGGTATTACCGGGTATAAATCGGGTCCTGTTCGGGTTCGGGTTTTAGTGCCAAAATGCATACCCTATCCGTACCCTACGGGTAGGGTCGGGTTCGGGTTCGGGTAATAAAAACCCGGGTATTAGAAAAACCGGTTCCGGGTATTTATTTCGGGTCCGGTTCCGGGTTCGGGTTTTTTGTGCACCTCTATGTCCACCAATTGACCAAATTAAAATTGTGGACTTTAACACGTGGGCTTGTAGATATAAGAGTTTGATTGATTGGGCTTAAGTTAATTCCAATGGGCCATGAGAAGAAGTAAGAAGCACGTATGAGGATCTTTTTTTTTTTTTGTCACGCACGAGAATAATTAGTAGCAGACATCATAGTGACTTGGTGAGAGCATGGATTTCTTTATTTTTATAATTGGCTTATTCTATCTTGATCATTTCCGGACATAGGGTTTATGTTAGTAACTGGATTCAATATGGTTTACTTTTTTTTTTTAAATTTGGAATGTGACTTAAATCATTCGGTTAGTCAACTATTTATATTTACTTTGTTTGGTTAAAACTTTTTTGAATTATTTAAATGCATTTTATTTCATCAGCTATTTGCTTTGTAATCATCAAGGATTAGGATTAAGTTTTTGTTTGTCATTCATTTGTTTATCATTAATCATCTAGTGGACATGTAAACTCACCTTAACAATTTTATGAGTTTTGAACATATATAGGAACCCATTTCACAACTTGTTGATTAATTTAACAAATCTCACCCTAAAACCACTTCCAATGCATTTATAAAGGTTGTTGGTATAAATTTATCATTAGGGGGGACGGGGCATCGCGTGGTGATGAAGCCATCACGCGTGGTGACCATCTTCACACCGCCGCCGCCCCATTGTCACGCGAAAAAGAGGATATTTGCGTGATGGGTGTCACGCTTGATGAGGGGTGCATTCCAAGAAAAAGAGCCGTTGGGGAGGAGGAATGTAGCCGTTGGTAGCTTGGAAAATAAAAAAAAAACATTATTTACCTATATAAATATATCTACAAAACATACACAAATCCAACTCAAATCCAACTCAAAGTCTTCTATTACACACACCATTTTTAACATATCAAATGGAGGGTTCTAAGAAACGTGGGTCGGGTTCAAAGAAAACCCAAACCCGACCAAAGGTTCGACAAAATCTAAGCGAACCCACAAGATTTCGCTTACAAGACGAACCCGACACAAACCAACCTTCCCAACAACAACCTTATTATCACCAACCTTTTCAACCGTCCCAAAACCAACAACAACCTTCCCAACAACAACATTATTATCAACCGTCCCAAAACCAATCGTATCAAAACCAACCTTTTAATCCCCCTTTTTCTACCGAAAATTACCCAAATAATGCTTGTCAAACTTTTGGATCTCAACCGTCTCATATGTTTGGATCTCAACCGTCTCAAATGTCTGTCGGTCCCCTAGACAATAACGATGTTATACATCAATTTGAAAGTGCTTTTCGTCACGATGTGCAAACTTTGGATGAAGATGAATCCGAGGATGAGGAGCCGCAGCAAAGAGGTGCTCGGCGTTGGTTGGCCGATGAGGAGGTCGCCTTGACCAAGGCTTATTTACATTGCTCCGAATAAAAAAAACGCTCAAACCAACAAAAAAAGACGCGTTATGGAAACGTATTAAAGAACATTTCTCGCAACTTCCCGAAGCAACCGAACGAAACAAGGATCAAATGATTGGCAAGTGGGGAGATTTGAATAGAAAAATGTCAAAATTTAATGCTTGTTACATCCAAGAGGTTACTATTTTAGTTTATTTATTTTATAATCTAGTACTTTATTTTTACACTTTGTTATATATATATTTTTTCTAAATGTTTTGTAGTCCCGAGCTCCCCAAAGCGGAACGAACGAGGCGAATATCATAAAGAACGCTTTGCGTGAATATGTCCGAGTTTTCAAATGTAAGCCTTTTCCCTCCTTGGATGCGTGGGAGATTGCGAGACGTCACGCGAAGTGGGAACCGATTCCCTTGGTCGATTTGAACGGACCAACGGCTCCAAGGAAGAAAGGATCTTCTTCAAAAAGATCAAAAACTTCCGAGTCCGGGGACAACACAACGTCTAGCGGCGGCTTGTCATGCAACATGCCGAACATGAACTTGAACGAGGAACCCGAAGACAATCCCGACGAAGACATACCCACACCCACACGGCCGAATCGCAAGAAAAGTGGGAACCGTCAAGACTTGGAAAGAAAGTGGTGGCCGAAAACTTCGCCGAATACAAGTCGGCTAAGATGGAGGAAATGGCCGAGACGAAGGAGCGAAGGAAAGAGGCTCATATTTTAAAAATGAAACGTGAGGAGACGTATATCAACCATTTGAATTAAAAACAAAAAACGCCGATCTAACTTTCCTCCTACAACCGCACGAACATCTTGAGGAACCCTTTAAATCGCTCCTACTTCAACGCAAACGCGAGATATGCGACAAGTGGGGTTGGGAAGGGCCGTAGGTTTTTTTTTGTCGGTTTTTTTAATTTAGTTGTCTTTATTTGATGTAATCTTGTTTTATTTCTTAGTTAATGTAATATTGTTTTCTTTTTATTTATTTTAGTATTTATTAAAAAAAACCATCACACACCATCACACCACACCACCACCCCTAGTAAAAAAACCATCACATGTGATAGATTTGTGGTTGGTGATATGACACCATTTGATTGGGTGGGGTGTGTGATGAGTGATAACCACCCCTCCCCCATTACCTTAACACCTTGTTGTTTTTGAGTCCTTAATCCCCATTCGTGGGTCAATCACCCGTGAGATGACCAATTAACTAAGATTCATATTCAATTATCATCACACTTTCCTAACATGTATTTCTCAGTTAGCTATATGAGTTTTATATTCCATGTTCAACTTCAACCATTTTGGTCAATATTTAATCAATTCAACATATTAAATTAGGTAAGTTCTTTCAAGTTAGTTTTTGCAAAACTCAATAGTTGGTTTTTTGAACACCATGATTTAGTGCAAACCATATTTATATGATTTTTCTACCAATTTTCCCCCAGTCTTTGATCGATTAAAATGTGTCTAGTTTCCCAAAAACCCCACATAACCATAACTTTGAGTTTGATCCATCAAAAATGTCTAACCAATCTAAAATCACTAATACACGTAAGATGATGTCTTATGTTCAATAGCTTTTTCATTCCTCCAATAGTCCATACAAGATAATACACAATCACTCTACTTTACCCAAAACTCCAAATTGCTCTTACATAGATTTTTTCAAATGAGATTTTGTTGATACATACTAAGTAGATTAAATACATATGTTAGTTACTTCTAACACAAATCAACAACAAATTTTCAGATTCAACCATCTTTAACAAGGACCAACCATCAACACACTAACAAGAGTTTAAGTTTATATTGACTTAATTAGCAAATGTTCATATACTCCACTTGAAGATGATTGTGTAGCCTCCTTTACTTGTTTTCTCGCTAAAGTTCAAGGGATATTGGATTTAATAATCCAAACTTTGTTCCACTAACGGACACTAACACAAATTTTAAAAATGTACTACAACAGTCTCATGTTTCAACAAATTGGTCGACAATAAAAGAATGTCATGTCAAAAGTAAGAGTATATGGAGATTTATAGAGATTTGTTAGGGGATGGATGGAGGTTTATGATGAAGTATGATGAATTAACACTTTTTTTTTCAATTTTTAATAAAAATTTAATTTATATACTAAAATAATAAAATACTTTGACGACAGTATTCACGAAAACCTACACTATTTGAACCGACAACAACAAAGGAGATCTTGTCCGAGTTTTCAGGTATAATAATAAAGAGACAATTTGGATTTTAGTAATTCCAACTTAATGTCATTGCCGATAATAATCTGAATTGAGAATATTCCCGTCGGTGGTCCGAACTTTTAAAAAATTTGCTCGCATTGGACCTCTGGTAAAAAAGAACTTAACGATGTTAAGTTTAATCTGAATTTCAAACAAAATTTTTATGGCTTTTGATCGGAAGAAGAATACGAGTCGATGGATGTAATACTTACCCCGAAATGGTACTCCAAATAGCAAAAGGATTGTAGAAATGTGTCCGTTTCGTGAACAAGACGTTGATCGGTATCTATAATCAACGTGAATGTGCGGCATCCCTAAACGTGATCAACAACAAGATTTGTAATTATATTCTCTATATTTCCCATATATCTCAATCAATAGCAATGAAGTACAACAAGATATGACAATTACAGAACAAGTACAAATTTGACCAAAAAGGTATTGAACGTATCAGCTATACACTATTTATAGACTTGACAAAACATATACGGCGTATATGTCTTATCCGACGCATAACTTATGCGCCATATAAGTACATATCTGTTGTATTACTTATACGTTCCAAAACATGAAAATACATTCCAAACACTACTATTCTAATACACTATCTACAAGACCTAAACAATAGATATTTTATGCTCTATCAATCTTCCCTTTGGATATTGTTTGGTTTTGGTGTCTAAACAATTGACATTCATGCTCCAAAAAAACTCCCCCCTTGGATATTGCTTAGACTAGGTTTTCCATTTTGAAAATTTTCAAACTTTGTGTTCACAGCGTATAAGTCCATCGTAGCGTATATGTCTAAAACTTATCCAGCGTATATGTCCAAACAGCAGAAAATATATTAACATTTTTGATGTTTGACCAGTCAAACGAGAAATCACACGAAATTTTCCAAAAATGTTCCCAACATAAAAACGAAAATTTTGGTGCAGTCGGATTTTAATTTTGGAACGGGCCAATTTTTTGTGTTTTTTAACGATTTTTTACGTTTAAGCAAGTAAATAAACTGAAAACAAACGAAACTTTCCAGACTTGATCTATAAACAAAAACAAACAATCTCTGAACTTTGGACATGATTTGAATTTAACGAATCCGAAACGAACTTTTTTAATGAATTGAGAAATAGATCGATTCTTAACGTGAAACGAGTGTGTCATGTCTTTTCTTCCGATATCGAGTACCAAAGCTCTGATATCACTTGTAGGAACGTGTTCGTCATGAACAAGTGACGGGTGGTCCATGGGACAACCCTTAAGTGATTTAAGACTGTTAATAACCATGATTACAATCGGTTTATTTTGTGTAATTAGTTGACTATGTTTACTCATATAATTGTAGGTAAGAGAAGATAGAGGATGTAATTACGAGAACGTGAGCGAAAACGGTGAAGAAAACGGACTTGAAACGAGAAAGTTATGACGAAAACAATGAGGCCTTGTTAAAGGCCACCGTAGCTTAGGGTAGCCACCGTAAGCTATGATGGGATCTGAAGAAATGACACCGTATGGTGGTTTAAAGCCACCGTAGGCTTTTTGGAAGCCACCGCCACCGTAGCTTTCGGTGGGCGCGACGCAAAAACTTGTAACAGCCATATAAACTCGTTTTTGAGACGGCTTTTGACATTCTAATCATTATCTTTCATCCAAGGATGATCTAGGGGCGAATTTGAGGTGCCTTAGATCAATTGTAAGTGGTGTAACCATTAAAGACTCGATTTTAATTCGTATGATTACTATAATCGAATGGATGATGAACCGAATCATGCTCGGCTAATTCTCTATTATGTTTTCCCTCGGATTGTAAGGTTTATTATGTTTGTTTGGTTGAATGTTTAGACAATTTCTGAGATAATATTTGATCTTATTGATTTCATTATTATGGTGTTTATGTATTGGGTGATAGATTGTTAGTTTATCGATTTTGTATTCTAAACCATCAGTTCTTGGTGCTTTAAGTAATCGAGATTAATCGGGAGGGACTTAGGGTTGGATAAACTAATTGGTTTTTGAGTGATTACCTTGCGTTGTATAATCCAAGTACTTGATCTTCAATTATCGCAATCGTTTACATAAACATGAACTTTATCTATTGTTTATCTCAGTTAAACATTAACTATAACATTCATGAAAACCTGAAACCGAGGGAAGAAATATTTTCTCATATTGATTTTAAACTTGTTAAATTGTGTTTAGTTTTATTGTTAAATCAAATCAAACAACCAAATCATTGAATTTACTTTTTGCACTTATTTTAATTTAAATAAATTTCATAGCTACTCAGTAACGCATTTTCCACAAACTCCCTGTGTTCGATACTCGCTTACCGCTATCTAACTAGTTGTATTCGGTTTATTTTTGAGCGAGTCTTCGAGCTCATGTCAACTAATATACCTACAGCATCAAGTGAATTGCAACCAACTCACATAACCGAACCCATCACTGCTTAATGCACGTATTCAACATCAACCACATTGCCATCTATTTCCAACCTTTTTCCTACCTTTGGTGCATCATCAGCTCAAAAAAATCAACAACCAACCTTTCAACAATCACAATCAAGCTACCAATATCAACCCCCACTTTTTATGCAACATTCAAGATCACAAGGTGACGAATACGGTTATGGGTTTGACATTGAATTTGAGGGGTATGAAGTGGAAGGTTACTACATGGGAGGTGATGGAAGCAAAAGGGTAAATCCGAGAAATTTTGGTTATGGTCAATGGCAACAACCGGAACCGTTGCAAGAGCTTAATAGACAACCACAACCGGTTGTTCAACAACAAGCTCAACAACAACCGGTTATTATTCAAAAACAAGTTCAACCACCACTGGTTGTCCAACAACAACAAGCTCCACAATAAGTGCAACCACAAGGGCAACCTCAAGATCCACAATTTCAAAAAATGCCCCAACCACAGTTTCAACAATCTGCACCTCCAAGGCCAGTTTATAGGCAAATGTGTCAACCAAGAGTACCAATGGGGGTACCAAGAAGGCATGCAAGAGAGATAGTTAGGGGGATTGAAGACCATTTCTGACCGATAATTACTAATAATCCATATCCGGTCGTTATTCCTCACAATCAACAAGGGAGGACATTTGAAGTGAGAACCAATTCCCTTCAAAGTCTCCCGAAGTATCAACGGAGGAACCTTATTTTCACTTAGAGGCATATGACTCAATTTGCAACACGATTGGGGGTCAAGGTTTTACATCGGATGAGGTTAAGTTGGTCATATTTTAGTTTTCATTGGAAGACAAGGCAAAGAGATGGTTTTACACTTTGCCTTCAGCATCCATTTATACTTGGGCCGAAATGCAACAAAGATTCTTGGAAGAATTCTACACATCCCAAAATACCAATGATGCGAGAAGAAGTTTGAGAGCCTTCCAACAACAATCAGATGAGATGTTTCATGAAGCATTCGAGAGGTTTAACATGATGATTAAAAATTGTCCTCGTCATGGTATTGCTCTTTGGGAGTTGTTAAATGCTTTACATGAAGGGTTGAGTATGGAGGATGAACGAGATTTGAGGTCGATCATGAATGGTACATTTGGTACTAACTATGAACAAGATGATTGGGAAAATTTGGAACAAATGGTGGTCACTTCAAAGAGGAAGGCCCAAACCGGAAGAAGAGCAAGACCGGCAATTGGTAGACCGTAAGTACAAGTCGTGGAAGAAGGAGGGGTACAAACTACTTATCAGGTAATCGATGTTTGTACAAATTGTAATGAGTTGGGTCATGCTTCGGAGGTGTGTACGGTGGGCCAAGTACAAGTGGAAGAGGTAAATGCACTTCAAAGGGGAGGTGGTAGGAATTACAATATGAACTCCAACACTTACCACCCCGGGTTGAGAAATCATCCGAATTTTCGTTATGGAAATCCGGCTACTCAATCCAACCCGATTTTTCAAGGAAATTATGTTCCTCGCCAACAATATAATAATCAAGGTAATTTTCATGGAGGTAATAATCAAGGGTTTCAAGGTCAATGGGTTGGTGGTCAAAGTGGGTCAACGGGTCAAAGTTCATCAAGTGGAAACGAAGTCATGGACATGTTGAAGATGATGCAACTAGACATGCGACAGAGAAATCAACTCGATGAAGCTCGACTGCAAAAGGATGAAGTCCGAGACAAAGCCATCCAATCATTGACCACTCAAATGGGTCAACTTGCAACCGATGTGGCGAATTTGAAGAAAAACAACTCGAGTTTAAAGAAGGGGAACAACGTGCATATCAATGCGGTAAGTCTTTTACCTAATTTTGAAATTTCTTGTGTTCAAAATGATCCAACACCACAGTTTGTTGAGAGGTTGGTGGAAGATATTAGTGATGAGATTGAAAATGTGGGTAATTATGACACATTTTTTCAAAATAACTCTAAATTACAACCGAATGAAACATCTTTTTGTGAAAATTATTATTGTGATAAATGTTTAAATAACAAATTAACCAAAATAAGGGATGAGAGAGTTGATAATAATATTATCCCGAGTAAACTTCAAGACCCAGGAGTGCCCCTTTTACCAATCCAAATTGGTGAATTTAAAACTGATCGGGTACTTCTAGATCTTGGAGCTTGTGTTAGTATCATGCCCGGTAGTTTATATGATCAGTATGAGTTTGGTCCGCTACATAAAGTAAACACCACCGTGGTATTAGTGGATCAAACCCATACACTTCCCCGAGGCATGATATATAATGCGATGGTACATGTGGAGGAGTTCTATTACCCAGTTGACTTTTTAGTGCTTGATTATGCTAAAAATGTAACTAACACGCAACCCGCAGACATATTGGGTAGACCCTTCCTTGACACTTCACTTGCAGTGATTGATTGTGCTAAAGGGAAATTGGGAATTAAATTTGGGAATCGTGATAAACGGTTATTATTATTTGAAAATACTACTGATACTCTTGTTGACAACGAAAGCCTGAAGGCAGATTTTTTTAACAAGTGTGTATCCTTGAGCAAGGATCACACGAAAGTGGAGTGTTTTGTGATTGACAGGTTAGTTGAGAAGAAAGAAGTTGAGCATCAACAGAGTGAGAAGGTGACAGAAAAAGGAGGCCGACTAAGGAAGACGAAAGTGAGACATCCACGTAACCTAAATGATCCAGCTTGGAGGATGAGGATGTTCGGGCCTGACCCTGGTTTGCCGAAAGACTTACAACAATTGCTTGAAAAGGAGCATGCTTATAACGAGAAAGCTGCACGAGAGTGGGCCAGTCACCCACCTTGAATGTCATAAAAGTTTCAAAAAGGTGGTAATTGTATATTTTGTATATTTTAATTTTTATTCTGCATTATAATTTCTAGTTTGCTTGTTATTAGTGGTAATTTAAGCTACCATCTTAGCAAAAACGAAGTGTGGGGAAATTCTTATGGATTTCTCCTCGACACTATGTTGGGAACAACCCGGGTTTTTCATGGAAGGAAGTGGAGTTTTACTTAGTAGTGTCTTTGTTGTTATTTTCTCAAAACCATACATTAGGGACAATGTATCCAAAGTGTGGGGATGAGGAAAATTTCGTTTGTTTAAATAATAATAATAATAATAATAAAAAATATATAAAAATCAGAAAAATTTTAAAATTTTAAAGAAATCGGAATGTGGTAAGATTGGTGGGGTAAAAATCGGGTCCCTTTTCATGGTCACAATTCCCTAATAACATGTTTGACTAGTTGTTTTTAAAAGGAGGTTGTATAGTATTCTAATCAAGGTTAGCATGCTATTGGTGCAATAACTTGCATAACATATTCGTTTACACTTGCGAGTTGAGAAAATAAGGATTGTTGAGAAAGTTAAGTTTTCTCCGATAGAACTTGTGTACAATTAGTGCATTTCGAGATCTTAGCTTGACATAAATGCAAAAGTGATAGAGGCAACTAGGTTAGGCCTCGTCTGGATGAGTGCGAGTGTGGGATTTGAGGGTTGGGCCTCATACATTACATATATGAGCGTGGATAATGAGAGGGGCGGGGGGTTGGTTCCCTTAAAAAACATTTTTGGGCCTATTCTTTCACTTAATCAACCCTGGTGTTATATTGCGAGACGATCCGGCTTAATAGGTTTCTTTGTAATTGTTTTAGTATTTATCAATAGGATGTATTAAGCATTATGTTATTATGCTTCAAAAAAATTGTGTTAAAGTTGCAATGTTCATGTATTATGTAGTGAAGAAAAATATGAAAAAAATACATAAAAAAAAGGAGAAACAAAAAAAAGAAAAAAAAGGAAAGAAAAAAAGTAAAAGAGAAGTTAGTGGTGTTTATAGTTGTTTATTTCATTGTTTACTTAGTTTGTTTGTAATAGGCCGGATCAGATCGTTTGAGCTATTTCAATATTAACTTTCCATACCCTTACACCTAGCCCCGTTATAACCCGTTTTAAGACCTCTTGATTTATATTTATGTTAAAGCATTTACATAGGTGGAGATTTAATGATTGTACAAGCGTATGCGAGGAGAATTTGTTATATGTGTAAATGTGTGCTATGTATGGGTAAAAACTGAAAGAATGTTAGGTTTGGTTAGAATTCTATGGTTTAAGTAGAATACCAAGTATACTAGTACCTAACCGATAGAAATGAGGGAATAGGGTATGACTTGGGACCTTGACTGAGCCGGAATTGTTGGTTGGTTTGGTGGTTATAAGTTAAAAATGAAAAAAAAATCGTTGTTTGATTTGTTACTTGAGGGCATGCAACGAGTAAGTGTGGGAATGTGACGGGTGGTCCATGGGACAACCCTTAAGTGATTTAAGACTGTTAATAACCATGCATACAATCGATTTATTTTGTGGAATTAGTTGACTATGGTTACTCATATAATTGCAAGTAGGAGAAGATAGAGGATGTAATTACGAGAACTTGAGCGAAAACGGTGAAGAAAACGAACTTGGAACGAGAAAGTTATGACGAAAAAAAGGAGGCCTTGTTAAAGGCCACCGTAGCTTAGGGTAGCCACCGTAAGCTACGGTGGGATCTGAAGAAAATGACACGGTATGGCAGTTTAAAGCCACCGTAGGCTTTTTGGAAGCCACCGTAAGCTACGGTGGCCACCGTAGCTTACGGTGGGCGCGACGCATAAACTTGTAACAGCCATATAAACTCGTTTTTGAGACGGCTTTTGACATTCTAATCATTATCTTTCATCCAAGGACGACCTAGGAGCGAATTTGAGGTGCCTTAGATCAATTGTGAGCGGTGTAACCATTAAAGACCCGATTTTAATTCGTATGATTACTATAATCGAAGGGATGATGAACCGAATCATGCTCGGCTAATTCTCTTTTGGTTTTCCCTCGGATTGTAAGGTTTATTATGTTTCTTTGGTTGAATGTTTAGACAATTTCTGAGATAATATTTGATCTTATTGATTTCATTATTATGGTGTTTATGTATTGGTTGATAGATTGTTAGTTTATCGATTTTGTGTTCTAAACCGTCAGTTCTTGGTGCTTTAAGTAATCGAGATTAATCGGGAGGGATTCAGGGTTGGATAAACTAATTGGTTTTTGAGTGATTACCTTGCGTTGTATAATCCAAGTACTTGATCTTCAATTATCGCAATCGTTTACATAAACACGAACTTTATCTATTGTTTATCTCAGTTAAACATTAACTATAACATTCATGAAAACCTGAAACCGAGGGAAGTCATATTTTCTCATATTGATTTTAAACTTGTTAAATTGTGTTTAGTTTTATTGTTAAATCAAATCAAACAACCAAATCATTGAATTTACTTTTTGCACTTAGTTTAATTTAGATAAATTTCGTAGCTACTTAGTAACGCATTTCCATAAACTCCCTGTGTTCGATACCTGTTTACCGCTATCTAACTAGTTGTATTCGGTTTATTTTTGACTGAGTCTTCGACCTCACGTCAACAAGACATAAATCGATATCTAGAATCAACGTGAAGATGCGGAATCCCTATCGTGATCGTAAAAAAAATATTCTCGTTATATTCTCTCTATTTCCCATATATCTCAATCAATAGCAATGAAATACAACAATATATGGCAATTACAGAACATGTACAAACTGGACCAAAAAGGTAGTGAACGTATAAGCCTAGACACTATTTATAGACTTGACAAAACATATACGGCGTATATGTCTTATCCGGTGCATAACTTATGCGCCGTATAAGTACATATCCATTGTATTACTTATACGTTCCAAAACATGAATATACATTCCAAACACTACTATGCTAATACACAACCTACAAGACTTAAACGATAGACATTTTATGCTCTAACAAGGATGTTTTAAATTGGGTGTTTGAACTTCTAGTTAATAAAAACTAGTCCGTTTGGTGCATTGTTTCGAGATTAGTTTTGCATCAATCGCCTCGTATCCTCCTTTAGTCAAAAGCCTTAAAACATCAATTTGAAATTTAGATAAAACTTAACATTATTTAAATTTTTTAACGGAGGACTAATGAGAGTAAATTTTGTAAAAGTTCACACCACCGGCGGGAATACTCTCAGTTGAAATTATTATCAATCAATGACATAAAGTTGTGATTATTAAAATCCAAATTGCCTATTAGAAAACATGAATGTCTATTTTGTAGGAGTACGTTTTTGGGTAGAAAAAAATTGGCTATATTTATTCATATCAGTGAAAAAATAGTAATAATTTTTAAGTTTACCTGTCATAAAACCATTTAACAACGGTCAAACTCCCTCATTTTCTTTGGGTCCACACATCCAAAATTGCTTACTGATGACCTTACTTGTAGGGTTGATGGTGGTGTTGTCGACCAGCCTAATGCTACTCGATGTTGCGCCACAAATACCTTTACATCTAGGGTCAAATTATTCTACAGAGGGGAATAAAAATGAGAAAGATGAGAAACATTTGCAGCTACACAAAAAAACTCTCGAAAAAATAAAAAAAAATCGTAACTCAAAATTTAATAAAAACGAATAAAGTAAAAATACAAAAATGTTTTCACTGTCTTTCTCGTTCTCAGAAAAAGGACACTGGTGAGTGAAAAAGAACACTGTGTCTTTTTGTTTATTATTGTGTTTTGTGAGACTTTATTGTGTCTTTTTTTTTCCTTTATAATGTGGTATATTACTCAACATTGTGTCATATTTTGTTCGACATGTGTTATACTTTACGATCTATTGTGTCTTTTTTTATTTATAATTTGTTTATTTTCGTCATTGTGTCTTTTAGTCAATTTTTTATTCATGTATTTTTTTATTATTTTTTAATGGGGATGATGACGGAAACATTTTAGTTTTTTAAAATTTTTCGCTTTTATTTATATTTTGATTTATGATTTTTTATTACTTTTTTAAATTTATTTTAAGAGTTTTTTGTGTGATCATAAATTTTTCTCACACTTCTCATTTTTGTCTCTCTTTGTATTTTAAATTTACTCTTATTTTAAAATTAGATTTTGTTTTAATAAAAAGAGTAAACTGTCGTTTTCGTCCCTGTGATTTGTCCAAATTTGCGGTTTTAGTCCAATAGTTTCAAATTTGCGATTTCCATCCTTGTGGTTTCATTTCACTTGCAAGTAAACCCGGCCCTACTAACCCGTTAAGTCTGGTCATTAAACTCATCAACGTGCACCTCACGTGAGGAGCATTTTTGTCCTTTTCTTCCTAAATAAACCCAAACCCTGATTCGCAAGCCCTCTCACGTGAGAGGCTGGGATTTGTTTGGGGAGAAAAAGGATAAAAATGCCCCTCACGTGAGGTGCACGCTAATGGGTTTAACGACCAGACTTAACGGAGTTAGTAGGGTCGGGTTTAATTGCAAGTGAAATGGAACAACAGGGACAAAAATCACAAATTTAAAAATATTGGACTAAAACCGTAAATTTGACAAACCATAGGGATGAAAACCGCAGTTCACTCTAATAAAAATTAAAGTTAGTTATCCATAATTAATAAAATGTGTTAGACAAGTCAAATATGTTTTTGACACAAATTTCATACCTTTTTAGAAGATTGTCGGATGGTGGTAAACCCGTTATTTTTTTATGGATTTGAAAATTGATGTCTGAAGTGGCACCCTTAGCTAGCCAGAAGTGTCTCCTTTTTCATTTGTTCTTTTCTTATGGTGTTAGTTACAATTTCATATTATTGCTTTAGTTTCATCATGGCCATCTTATTCTTATCCAACCATTGGAGTTCTCTAAAAAGTTTGTATATCAAATTCATTACTATTTTTTAAAAATCGACAAAAATCCCCGCTTCAGCCTGTTACATATGTACCAATACATGTAAAAATATATGTAACATATGCAACACACAAAATCAGTAGTTTTGTCGATTTTTTTAAAAAAATCTCTTGTCATTTTTTTTTATTTTTTGATGAAAATAGTCTTAAAAATGTTTTAGAAGTTTTTCTAAATAAAAATAAATAAATAAAAACATGTTTTTCTATAGTTGTTAAAATTCTAATGACTCATAAGAGTTCTCAAAATATTCTGACCTTATATATATACAAAATAAAAGGAAAATTTAAAAAAGAAGAAAATATTAGAGCCCCATAGAGTAGACAATAAGAAGTAGGAGTTGTCTTGGTTCGAAATCTTTAACTTTTGCCAAAGTACACAAGACTCTTATTAGGGGTTTCTCCCATACGACCCATAGTCCACTTTTATATCTCGTCTTCTTCACCAAACCTCACTTTTCCTTTAAACTCATTTGCTACACTTCTTTAACACCACATTGCACCCCCCCCCCCCCCCCCCCCCCCCTCACAAAGTATCCCTCTCTCTCCATTAGGTGTTGTTTCAAATGAGGGTAAAAAAATGGATTCATTAATTCATGTTGTTGTTTCTCCTTTTGAGAGAGATGTTTTTTGTCACTTCCAAACTCTCATTCATACGAGGATGCTTCTCTCAACATTCACATTGGAAGATCTTTGTAGTTACCCAACATTTACTTTGGTAATTATCGAAGGTGACAAATCAATGAACAAATTTACTTAGGTGACATAAACACGACTAAAATAGTTGAATATTTTTCTTAATACATAGATAGTAAGTTAAATTAAGTTAGTCACTAATATATTCGGACAAAAAAGGGCACGATCTTAAGACTTATTTGGATTTTGACTTTTGTATGATAAGCTTTCCGCTCGTTGTCTATTTATTTTTATTTGTGTTATTGTTTCCGTTCAAAAAAATTTATATGGGATAAATATTTTTTTTTCAAATGCAAGTTTTTCTTTTTCTTAAAAACATGTAAGATTTAAAAGAGGAATGCCTTGGGTTGGACATGATGTTTCTCACTTAGGCTATGTGTAGTAGATGGACTATAAAATGGGGTGACTTGCATCATGTGTCGCCCAGTCAGCAAAGAGTGAGCTTTTGTTTTAATAGTGTAATAATGTTGCAACCATACATCACACACACACATATATAATAATAATAATAATAATAATAATAATAATAAAAGAAAACACATGCAGGGCGACAAATACCCCCCCCCCCCCACACACACACACAAATCGCCCGGGGGAAGAGGGCGTTCACTTTAAAATCGCCCACAGCTTGTCGTCCACTACATACGGCTTTATGATGGGTTTTCTTCTGATTGTAGTTTCCAATACTCGAGTAATAAAGAGAAGCGAGTGGGTTCGTGTTACCCATTAATGATCCAAATTATCTGTTAAAAAATTTATGATAAGAAAGAAGTAAGATTTTTGTGACGAGATAGCCATCCAAAATATCGGTCAACCTTCACACAATTCTAGAAATGAACAAAAGGAATTAATTGATGAAGCTAGGAATATGTGAGTTGGATATTGTAGGTCCCGCATTGCGGCTGGGAACGAATTACGAAAGAATGCATGCACTAATCATCATATACATGCATTTGTTTATTAAACCCAAAACACATCCATCAACATAATTTCCATCACGTCGATCGATTACATGCATGCAAACCACTTTCCAACTCATACCCAATCTTCCTAATCATTTTATTCTATTTACTTGGTATTGATCAGAACGAAACCAATATAACAATAATTCGTGTGATAAAGTTATATGGATAATGGATATAGATGTCACAAAAATTAAGTATTCTTTTGTGTAGGGATGAGTGGGTGGGCATAAAATTTAATTAACCGAATCGAAACTAAATTAATAAAAACACAAATCGAAGTATTAACCGACGGTTAATTTTTTATGTTGAATAACTGATTTCTCGGTTTGGTTTCGGCTATCATTTTCTATAACCGAATCAAACCGATTAAAAAAATCTCAAGTATGACCCATTAGGTTTGTCGTCACTCAAAATTCTCTCTCTCTTATTCTCTCGTCAAGCCACATCTGAACTACGTTGCCATAACGGCACCTCACCTTTCATCGGAGGGAGAAGCACACTTGAATCATAACCATCTATCTAGGTCTGTTTCCTTCCTCGTTTAAAATCATAACCATGTTAGGTTTGAAATTGTAACTTTTGTACCGGCCTAGTTGATTATGTTTTGTACGAACAGTTGTTTTGTTTTAAATTGTTGATTTTTTTTATGTAGCATAACTTCTTCTGTACATTTATAAAATACATGTATGCACGTTTAATAATAGAAACACAATAAAAACTAATTACCCCCGATCGGTTAGTAAACTATAATAATCGAAGACTTTGGTTTCGGCTTGGCTTGATAATTGAACTAAACCAAACCGAACCGTGACAATTTTGAACAAGCCTCAAGAAAAAATTCCGCTTGTTTACCTCGCTCCCCTGTTAGGCTTCAACGTGAATCATAGCAAAACATGGAAATCAAACATGTTATAGCTTGGAGGAAGATTAACGTTGTTGCAAGGCAATCATTGGATGTCTTGCAACTTACTATCTCTCACTAATTAAAACGATTGTCGGGTTAAATTTAACCGAGATGTCTATTGATTTAGATGCATTTTAAACTTGTGGGTAAGGGGAATCGGTTTCATTTCTAGCTAGACCGTTAGATAGCACGTAGCAGCTTAAAAGAATTGTTCCCGGCCCTTTTTGCGCTTAAATAAAAGAAAGGCATGGTGAAGGATAGGTTTGTGATGGGATTTTAGCATCTCTCTCCCCTGATAGTATTAATAAAAGATTTTTCTTTTGAAACTAGTAGCTTCTACTTAAAGAAAACGGGTTTTAGGTGTCTGATAAGAGTGTTAGTGAGTTTTAAGTGTTCCTCTATCTGAGATATAAGAATTGATAATGGCACGTCAAGTCAACATTGACGTGTAAATTAGAGATGATCGGATATCCTCCATCTGAGATGATTGGAACAAAGATTCATCCCTTACATCACTGGCAAGTTAACAAAAAAATCCTTCATATGAGATGTAAGGTGTTAGGGCACATATTTTTATGCTGAGTATATATTATCCTTATATGACTATATGATCAATTATCCTAAGGATATGCTCCAGCAGGGCCGGATCTAGAGCTGTGCAAGTTGTGCAGCTGCACAGGGCCCGTGAACCTGGGGGGCCCAAAATGGCTTAAGCATGTACAGTAGAGTGATTAGATAATGCGCGAGTGATTAGAACTAATGTCGACCAAGATTGACGGAGAAATGTTTTAAATCGTTGAGTCGGTACAAGCTGCGAGCAACCTCGCCTAAAACCTTGCATGTCGGAAAAAAATGGAGAATGGAGAAGAAGGTTACAGCTAGGATGAAATTTATTGACAAAGTTTCCATTTGGCCCTTCTAAGTTGTTTAATAATTTATTTGTTTCCAAACTATAAAAATAAAATTTCCAAAACACCCCATTTGATAAAGTCTTATTGAATCTTGATCCAAACTATAAAATTATTAACATTTTCCATTAATCCCATTTTATATACGCTATACTGAACTACGCACGAGAAATCAACTGTTACATGAACTCTGAAAAATTGAAATTGTATCAAACTTTGATTCCGTGAAGGTCAATTCAAGGTATTGGTATGAATTATATCTTGAAAGTTAAAATTGATTGATTAGGGTTATCCGTTTATAAATCACTGATTGTGTGTGTATAAGTTTATATGAGGGCCCATTTTTTTATTCGCAAGGGGTCCATGAAGACCCACACATTCTCGGGGACGACCCTGTGTTCCAGGTTACTTAGGATCAATGATCCTCAGTATTTATTGTTCTCTAACAATTGTATTATCTGAATGGTGTCGTATTTAACAAGTATAACGGCTAAGAGACCAAGTCTACCTATTTATCCGTCAGTCCATGAAGTTTAGCACGTGGTCAAAGAGTAGCAACGTATCATGGAGAAGTGGCGGAATAGTAGGAATATTAGTTAGCTTATTTTTTGTATATAATGAGCTATGATAGGCTTAGAAAAGACACACTTTTTACACATTACAATTCGCAGAGATTATCGAGCTGTTATCACTTACAATTAGCTACATTTGTAATCACCGATCATAAGCTCCACCATTGTAACACTTTTTCTTGATTAATATAGCGCTGGTAGACAATTGTCATCACCCGGGTTTTTGTGCCGACGATCCTATTACGATCAAGGGCTTTTGCTCGTAACAAATCGTGTTCATCCTTAATTCGTTTACATAATTACCATTGTTATACATGCACTCTACCTCACAAATTCAGATTTTGTTACATTATCCTTAAACCGATTTTTGACCAAAACATAAGGATTGAACTCCGTATTTTCATTTTTAACAAACTTACTTATAATAAAAAATATCTAAAATGTCATAGGGGCTAGTTGAAAAAAGAGTGAAATCCTCCATTTGAGAAAGAGAGATTGAACTCCAAATTTTCAGTTTTGGCACACTTATGTGTGTGGTCTGTCACACCCCGGCTTAGGGCCTAGGCGTATGACCAATAGTTGGTAACTGTTTTGTAAATATATCAGAGTTGTGATTTATTTTAGCGGAAGACTTTGGTTATAATATAATATTAATTTATTTGAAAGCATCTCAGATAATAAATATCTGAGTGTTTGATTTATAAATTATGTTTAAATCTTGTTTATAATAATTCAATAGTTTAAAACTGAGCCATCTCTACCTTGCGGGCATCTATCTTCATGAATGACTATATTCCTTGCTACTTGTGCTAATTTGTTTTCCTGAAATGTGGGTAAAACACGTCAGCTATATGATGGTGAACACGTATGACTCTATAAAACATTTTGAATGACAATTACAATACAATCATAGTTTTCTTTACACTCAGCAGATGCACGGCCACATCTGGGATTTGTACCACTCTCCTACACACACTCTATTGTTCCCCCGAGCTATATGAGTATAGCCCATGCAAGGATAACTAGTTATGACCGTTAGCCCGCGGCTTCATTGCCATTGATTGATTGATGGGCTGAACAGTTAGTTTGGATCCAGACACATGTGTACTCGGTCTGAGTTGACTTTATTTTCTATATTGTATTATAATGTTTTAGAGAACATATAATCTCATGAAAACATTGACTGACTTGTTAGACAAACACCCGTTTATTTTATCGAGTATAAAATATGTTTTGATTGATTGAAAAGGTTAACGTATTCACCTGTGATTGTTTGTTCTGAATGATGTGGTGATCTCGTTTGAAACCTTTTGTGAATGAATGATTGAATGACTGATTGATTGATTGACTGATTGATTGATGATTAACCTATAAAATAGGTTTGTATAAATACCCAGATCATCTCTTGATCCGGCTTTAGACCTTTAGTCTAGCTTTTATAGCTTTAAACCTTGATTGATCATTTGTTTGAATAAAATATTTAGACCTGTAGTCTTTCGGTTTATTTACTAATCATATGTTGAGTTTCTTCTTCATGAAGAAACATCTATATTTTGTTTCTTTTTCAAGAAGAAACATTCATTGACTGCTAATAATGAATGTAAAATCTTATGTTTCTTAATCATAAGAAATAATGTTTTTACTATATTCCTTGTGTATGAAATGCTATGTTTCTTAATTGTTAAGAAACTATATTTTGACTATATCCTTATGAATGAAAAATATGTGTTTCTTAATTGTAAAGAAACATGACTATAATCATTTTGTATGTTTAAAGCTTATGTAAACATAATTATGAGCAAGGTTTGGGCTATATCCCTGACTGTGGTCTAAGCCATAATAATAATAAAATAATTACTTAGGCAGAACCCTTACCTTACACGAGTATTCGAAGTTCTATTACTAAGATTGATCGAGTAGCACTTCCACTCTCTATCGCGTTCTAAAGCTTAGACTGTTGGAACCTCAGAACTTGGCACGCACTATGACGCTTGGCACGCAAAACGAGGCGACATTTGGTGGTCGTCGTGTTGTGCACGTACTTCGAGGTATCGCCGGTAAATGGTACGGATTACGAGATGATGATTGTCGGGTCGGGGCACGGAAACCGAGGTAGTGAGAGAGTAAATCTAGAGAGAGAAAGTGAATTGGTGTGAGAATGAAGTGCCGTGAACCCCCTATTTATAGCTGATTTTGGATCCCCTCGCGCTACGCGTTGGGTCCTCCTCCTTGGTCGTCGCGTATCGCGACACCGCCACTTCTGCATGAACGCCACGTGGCCTGTCCTGCTGCCACGTGTCACCAAAGTGTGACACGTGTCCCTGAGTCATCACGGACCATCGCGGTACGCGATGGCCGTGTCCTTGGACTCATCGCGTATCGCGATGGGTCCCTGGATTCCATTTTTCGTTTTTAGTCCTTTATCTTTTGTTAGCTTGTCACTTCCGGGTCTAACTCTCATTATCCAAAAATACTAAGGGAATGTGCTCCATCAAAGCGCCACATTGCGCCCATCGCCCAACGCCCTTCGCCCGAGCCCATGCCCGTGCGTGTGCGCGTCGGGTGCTTCGCACCCTCCGCTAAGACCACTGGGTGTATGCTAGGCATAAAAGAATATTAATATGGAATTTTATCTCTTTATAAAGAGCTTCCAAATCTTTACCACTTTCCATGTGGGATGAGTTTTAACTTCCTTATTTATACCTATGTAGAATGCTTTCATTTTCTTACATCTTTCCATGTGGGATATTTTATTTCCTTTATAAAATAATTTCTTTTTCTTTATTTAATCTTTCTCATTACTTATTTTTACAGATTAATTTTGATCCTTAAACTTTACTAAGTTGTCTTGCCAAAATTTATGTTTATTTAATTTGTAAAAAAAATTTGATTCAGGGCAACCCACCCGGTCCATCTCAGTCTTGCCAAAAAAGTTTACCAGATTCATGCCACAATGTTTAGGTTATGTTCATCCGTGTACTTTCGATAACACGAACACTTTCATTTTCAAAACGAATGAAAGTTTTGTTAACCGATCAAACTTTTGTTAACTCCGGACGGTATTTACAAGTCGGTGATATATAGAAGGACCTAGGTTGACAAGTTGATCAAATTGGTTTATTATATTAATTGTAATTGAATTAATATGGTAATATCTTGGCCACCAAGTTATGGTTAGATGCATAGACGTAGGCCAGCTTGGGTAGAGGCTTTGGATCAATAAAGAAGTCTAGTAATAAGTTTTTAAGTAAGTTTTCTCTTGCAATAATAAAGGGTATATCGATTTTATGGCTTGAAGTGGCATTTGAGTTTGGTGTTAACATATTTAAAGCTTGAGGTACCCAAAACTAAAACCAAAATCTAGCCGTCACATGGAAGTATGTCATCGTTGTTGTGAAAAAGTTTGGGGATTGTTAAGCAATTGTTTCAAGAAATTGCGTCCAGTCTTGTTTAATAATTATGGGAAACACGGATGCAAAGCCAAATCAAACTTTAGCTCAAGTTAGAGACCAAATCAAAGACTAAAAGAATATTGTTTGATTTTATCGGTTAAACGATTCCAATACCAAATTTGACTGGTGAACCGAAGGACTAGATCACGAATCGAAAAGGATCAATGGCTGATGAACAAGAAAAAATGAGTCATAGTCACGGTTTCGAAATTACCGGGGGAGGAGATTGTTGTGTCACACCCCAACCTACGTCGGAAATGCCGGGGCGTAACTGATTGCTCACAGCTTTTCAAAGGTTACTATCATGCAATATTGGAAATTTCAATATCTATTAAATTTATTTAAACAAAACAATTACGGTTAAGTACATTAAGTATAAAACAATTACAATCATGATCAATTAAATTTGTATCCTAAAAGGCATCTCTACGTGATCTTCATCTTGCTAAACAACCAAGCTGATAACCCGCAAATGCGTATAAAATATATTTTTGTTAACAACACATGTTGAGTGAGTAAAACACAAGTTTAAGACACCACATAAATAATATATACTAAATGAAGAAAGATGCAAACTGTTCTTGTGAGATAAGCAGTTAAGCCATAGCACATACACAAACAATCAACCATAAAGAAAGGGCTAAACCGTTGTCATGCGAATGAGCATTGGTTACCAAAAATGAGGTGTCGGTGAAACCATTGTCAATACGTCGGACGCTGGCCACTACGACGGTCGTATGATCATACTAGACTGAGAATATGTTGGACCTCTCCAAATGCGGTTCAAATAAAGCAAGTAAGCTAATAGCAAGTTAAGCATAAACTGATACACACACAAGATTAAACAGTTGCGGTTTTGAATACTAGATAATACGTAAATATGATACGATACGCATATGTGCCCAAAATATTTAAAATAAGTAAAAAGGGGGAGTGATTACTCACCTGATCGGATGAACGAAAAACAAATGAGGATGATGAGAAAAGTAAACCATTCGGGATAGACCGTCAAGGATTCCTAGTTAAATAATATTAATATGAATTAATTATAAATGATATAACATACTTTAATGGATTAAGATTTCGATGTAATTTGAGTTATGTTCGGAATTAAGATGTTTATTAATTGATCAATTAATCTCTATGGTCATTGTTATTAATAGTCTTATTAATTAAAAATTCCTCAATAATTACCCTAGAAATAATATTAAATAATTAAATAATTTAGATAATTAAAATATAAGATATAATTGTAATAATAAGATATAAATAAATAAATAATTTAATATACAAACTAAATAAAATAATTTAATTGAAATATACCTTTATTTATTTAAATAAATAAGTTACTAATATATAAATAAATAGATAATTAATATAATGTTTAGATAATTAAACATAATTAGTACTAAGATATAAATAAATATTTTGTTTAAATCTTTTAACGAAAATTTATTTGATACGCATATTAATATATATATATATATAAACAAGTTTATAAAGACGTTCAATGATGACGAAACGTGAATCAAAGTGTCGGGTTTTAAATAAAAAGAATTAGATTTACTATTATTATTAAAATGTACTTACAATACATATATATATATATGTGTGTGTGTGTGTGTGTGTGTGTGCGCGTGTGTATATATGTGTGTGTGTAAACGAGCTTTTAACGAGATTTAACAAGAACATATACTTCAAGATGTCGGTTTAAATAAAATAATATTTATCTAATAATTAATATAATTCACCATTTATTAAAATTAATTATAAGAGTTAAATCAAAACTAATAAAAGAAATTAATAGCTAAAAATTAGGGTTGTCGGGTTCGAACCCGCGACCACCGGCTCTTAAGCCACGGACCAAAACCAACTGGTCTAGCAGGTCTGTTGGTTGATAAATGAGAACGATTTGATATATACATAAAATAATATAAACCCCTAAATTAACATAAACCCTAATTCCTAAAATCGATCAATCCATTATTGTTTGATTAATTAACCAGAGGGTAACTGAGAGTATAAGTCGTATGTAAACGATAGTTTATTTATATAACAAACTAAATATAGTACACAAATAAAGTTGAGGGTATAAGTTGTATGTAAATGATAGTTTATTTATATAACAAACTAAATATAGTACATAAATAAAAAAATAAGATAGTAACTCGATAGACGCGATATAAAGATTATCCGAAAATGAAAACGGGTCGGGTATCGGTATTTAAAATAATAGTATAAAAATCTGAGTTATTACAGTCTACCCTACTTTAGGGAATTTCGTCTCCAAATTAAAGAATACTATAACAACACTACTAAATTTTAAGTAAAGTAAAAAGTTTAAATATGATTTAAAACTAATCATAATACAGAAATTTGAATAGTTAAAGCAACGCTTCAAATAAAAATTCGATAAGGGCATTTATATCTAGGATGTACCAGCGGCGTATCCACCATGTCCTTATCATCTTTATATTTGTACCGTCACCTCAACTACTTTCGATTCTATATTATGACGCACAGTTACACGCATTATGATTTCTATTTGAGGATTTCGATAATTATGTAGGCCTCCATAATTACTTAGATCGTCAGATGGTCCACATAACTTGTCCCATCGTGTGAGTTACAAAACATTTGGAAGACATTTTTTTTAAGAAAATAAGAATCTTAATATGTTTTGGTATTAAGTAGAATATAGACTTTGTGTAAAATATTGCTAAAAATGAATTAGTTTTTTGAGTTGTTTTAATGAAATATAGTAAAATTTTCAAAGCATCTTTTAAAGTATAGTATTGCAAATAATTGTCTTTGAAAAGATAGTGTTCATTGCATGAGCATAATCGCTTAAAATTAATAAATCATTAGAGTTGAAATTGTTTAAGTCCAAAAATCAAATAAAGATTTGTTACAATATACGATTGAGAAAGGTAAAGTATGTTTAGATAAAAGTGACAAAAACGTCTTCTTTAATAAACTTAGTTATGAATAATTTGATTAATTAGTGCTATAAAAATTTGAATAATTAAATTTGATTGAACTGAAATATTTTGATTAGGTCGTAACGTAGGGTTTAATAGAGTAAGTTAGGAAATTCTGAGCTTGATGAACATAATTGAATCGAGGGCACACATGGCGTAGATAATTATGGTTTTCACCGTTAAAGCAAATATGGATAGTGAATGCGTAGGGTTAAGGAAACGCCAAGGCATGGATTGTGCTTGTAGAAGGCAAAGACCGTTGCGAGATGGCTTGGGCATTAACCAGTGTATAGCAATTGTTAACATGGGGGATCAGAGCGATTACATCAGGTGCAAAAGCAATAAGAGCATTGAATTGAATGATGATAGTTGTAGGCGAAGCATAATGAGTGAATTTTGACGTAAAGTTTCTTGTTTGAGACGCTATGATTTTGTTGGGATTGGTTGTTAATTTGATTGATGGCATATAGTTGATGTTTAGACTTGCGTTTTTTTATTGTTGTTTTTGTTGTCATTATGAGAATGAGTAGGGTAAAACAATCAAAATTACCCATAATTAGCTTAATGGACAAGATTTAGTTGATTGTATTTATGTTTTGGAAATTGAGTTTATATTTTAGAGATCGCAGGAGCTATCTCGTTGACTAAACATGTGGTCTTGGGCAGTTATAGAAAATATATGATTGATGTTGTTGATGTTGAGAAAACATTCTATAATTAATAAAAACGTGATTTAATGAGAAGATTGGATAGTTGTTTAGATTTCATATGATTTATTGCGTAAAACAAAACTTAAATGTGTTATGTTGATGTTTATTCATGACTTAAGGATAAGTTAGAATCCAAATTGAAAATCAATGAGTAATTTGATAAGTGAATAAGTTTTATCAAAGTTTGACATGTCTTAACAAATTAAAATTTTGAAGTTGAATACTTGAAATATATTTAACAGTTTATTTATATATGATATCATGAGTATAAGAGAGTCATTCGATTATTAAGTTGTGCAATAATATTATTTAAATTAATGGATATTTCGATAATATAATAACGTAATGAGATGTAAATGTGAAAACCAATAGTGTAAATTGTTTTGATTGGCTCGTGATAACCGAATCTTGATGTATCAATGATTTGTATACGATCAAGGCAGTAAAAATGTTTTGAGTGTATGAATAGATCGAATCAATAGATCTTGATTCAAAAATGATTTAATAAGTAAATAATTGAGTAACTAAGTAATAAAATAATAGGATAATTAAATAATTAAATCAAATCATAAATCGTCTCGTATAAAATCAAATAAATAAATAACGAATGTTCTTCGAGGTGTTGGGTTTCCCATGAGCAAAACATGGTATTTTGTTTCCCCAACTTATTAGCATACCAAAACCAAAACAAATATGTGAGTTGGCCTCCCATGAGTATTACATGGCAATTTGAATGACCCAACTTAATTAACGAATCAACAAATCAATTGAGTTTGTCGGCCCATGAGTGTTACATGGCGGTTTGACCGACCAAACTAAATAACGAATAAACGAACTCAAGGTAGTTGAAACATCTCGTGTATCACCACGAATGATAATGTTCCAATAAAATATCACAAATATAACAATTGTGAAAATGTACATTTGGCATGTCCATGGCGTCCCATGGGTTTTACACCCGACTAGACATTTAAAAAAATAAAATAAAACAAAATAAAAGGTGTAACCGTTTAGCCGATTACGTTAAACGCTTAAAGTTTCCGTCGCATGACATTTCCACTATGGCGAGGAATCTTGTCACACTCCCTAGTTCTAAGTGAAAAATAGCAAAAACAAAGCTAGAAAATTCTCAAGAACATTTCCAACAATAAAAGGCAATTTAATAAAATTAAATAGAAATATTTTAAGATTGAGACTTAGCCTCAGAGTTATAAAAATGTTTTGAGAATGAGACATAGTCTCAGAATAATAAAATATTTTGAGAGTGAAGCATAGCTTCAGAGTTGTGTGTGGGTGCATTACAATAAAATAAACAATTAACTAAGTAGTTAAATAAGTATTTAATCTAGCAAGTAATTGCATAAGCTGTAAACAATCAAATATAACACATCATGTAAACAAATAAGCACGTATGGGGTTCCTAAGCATGTTACTAAGGCACCACTAACGACCTATCTTAAACATTCGGCTCGGATACCAATTGTCACACCCCAACCTACGGAGGAAATGCCGGGGCGTAACTGATTGCTCACAGCTTTTTAAAGGTTACTATCATGCATTATTGGAAATTTCAGTATCTATTAAATTTATTTAAATAAAACAATTACAGTTAAGTACATCAAGTATAAAACAATTACAACCATGATCAATTAAATTTGTATCCTAAAAGGCATCTCTACGTGATCTTCATCTTTCTAAACAACCAAGCTGATAACATGCAAATGCGTATAAAATATATTTTTGTCAACAACACATGTTGAGTGAGTAAAACACCAGTTTAAGACACCACATAAATAATATATACTAAATGAAGAAAGAAGCAAACTGTTCTTGTGAGATAAGCTGTTAAGCTATAGCACATACACAAACAATCAACCATAAAGAAAGAGCTAAACGTTGCCATGCGAATGGGCATTGGTTATCAAAAATGAGGTGTCGGTGAAACCATTGTCAATGCGTCGGACGCCGGCCACTACGGCGGTCTGATGTGTAGTGAAACACACTTACTTTCCGTATCATTTTTATCATGTTTTAATTACTTTTTAGTTTAATTATTAAGTTTTATGGTTTGTTTATGCTTGATATTACAAAGATGATTGTTTTCTTGTAGGTGATGAAGTTTGGTGGAAAAAATAGTTAAATTGAAGAGTTTAGGGGCCTAATTGTGCAACTTTCAAACTTATAAGTCAAGGCCCGACCCAAGCCCACTTCTTAAAAGCCTTTTATATTATTATATTTAATTAATAACATGAGTTTCCAGCCATACATCTCATCATAATCCCGAAATACACAAAACCTAACTCCTAACCCTAAGTCCGATCGGAAATTGCAGCCACAAGAAAGAAAGAAGAAAAAGAGAAAGCTGTTGGCGGCTGAGGTGTTTTGGACGGCTGGAGAGGGAAGAGGAACCTTGGGGCAGCGGCTAGGGGCTTCAAACAATCATAAATATCAGCCATACTTGATAGTAATTCATCCATAAACTTTACTTTTTGTTCAAGAACCCTAACTTTGTTAATTTGATCTTTTGATTTGAATTGTTTTGCAATTGATTGATTGTTTGACTTGTGATTGATATTGTTTGGATCTTGAATGAGTTTTATAATGTTTATGATGATGTTTATGGTGTTTTTCTTAAGTATGCATGGCTGTCCAAAAATCATGAGTAGCTAAACTTGTTTGTTCTACCTAGGATAGATGATTGTTGAATAGTTTAAACTTGTATAATGGATTGTTAATGTTCAAGACTTGAATTATTGATGTAAAGTTTAACTAAGCCATAAATTAGATTGTGTGTGATGGCTGTGTTTTATGTTTGATTACTTATAATCCTCTTGCATTAGTTAATTGAATCGGTTTTGATTAATTGATTGCTTGTTAAACTCTTTACTTGGTGTTTTGGGTTTATTTGCGGGAAGTACAACCGTAGGGATAAGTGGGTAATATAATCATCTAAAATCAGTTAAAATACACCTTCTTTGAGACCGAGAGGTGATAAGAAGTAATATTGTCTCGTTGCTTATACTTGTTAGAATTAAGACCGCGCGAGAGCGGGTTTTTGTCTTGTCAAGTTTGAGTGTTTATGTGCAATTAGTTGGTTTAATTTGGGTTAAGTTAAATTGTTCCTCTATCCTTGGTTGCGTAGTATTCGTTTCCATTAGGCTAGTGTGTCGGTGAGACCGAGAGGTGAGTCGGTATTTGAACACGTTAATAATTGTTTTCCGGTTTATTCTTTAAAATCAACTAAAATAAGTTAGAGATTGTTATAGAGACTGAGAGGTAATTTGACTTTCTTAAACAAGTTTTAGTTGTGTCATCTTTTATAACCGGTGTCTTGAATATTTTCAATCTGTTGTCTTGTTATTTCTATCAACATGATTCATTCCTAGGTAGACGTTTTTATCATTGCAATCAAAGTTTTCTAAAAGAGTTTTGTTAAAAGTTTTTATTTAATTAAGTTAAGTAGTTTAATCAATTTTAAATATTAAAAAATCCTTTAAATAATATTTTGGTGAGTCTTGGTTAGAGTTTCGTAATTATAAACGTTTTCACGTGTCTTCGAGTTCGATATCCGGACTTTTCTTATTTGTGCTATACGCGATCGGTACACTTGCCGTTTGTGTGAACTAGGATAGATTGTTTGGTTTTTAAAGCTTAGTTGCGACTTGTGTTTAATATTTATGTATATATTTTCGCACATCACGGTCGTATGATCATACTAGACTGAGAATATGTTGGACCTCTCCGAATTCGGTTCAAATAAAGCAAGTAAGCAAATAGCAAGTTAGGCATAAACTGATATACACACAAGATTAAACAGTTGCGGTTTTAAATACTAGATAACACGTAAATATGATACGATACGCATATGTCCCCAAAAGATTTAAAATAAGTAAAAAGGGGGAGTGATTACTCACCTGATCGGATGAACGAAAAACAGATGAGGATGATGAGAAAAGTAAACCATTTGGGATAAACCGTCAAGGATTCCTAGTTAAATAATATTAATATGAATTAATTATAAATGATATAACATACTTTAATGGATTAAGATTTCGATGTGATTTGAGTTATGTTCAGAATTAAGATGTTTATTAATTGATCGATTAATCTCTATGGTCATTATTATTAATAGTCTTATTAATTAAAAATTCCCCAATAATTACCCAAGATATAATATTAAATACTTAAATAATTTAGATAATTAAGATATAAGATATGATTGTAATAACAAGATATAGATAAATAAATAATTTAATATAGAGACTAAATAAAATAATTTAATTGAAATATACCTTTATTTATTTAAATAAATAAGTTACTAATATATAAATAAATAGATAATTAAAATAATGTGTAGATAATTAAATATAATTAGTACTAAGATATAAATAATATTTTGTTTAAATCTTTTAACGAAAATCTATTTGATACGCTTATTAATATATATAAACAAGTTTATAAAGACATTCAATGTTGACGGAACGTGAATCAAAGTGTCGGGTTTTAAATAAAAAGAATTAGATTTACTATTATTATTAAAATGTACTTATAATACATACATATATATATGTGTGTGTGTAAACGAGCTTTTAACGAGATTTAACAAGAACATATACTCCAAGATGTCGGTTTAAATAAAATAATATTTATATTCACCATCTATTAAAATTAATTATAAGAGTTAAATCAAAACTAATAAAAGAAATTAACAGCTAAAAGTTTGAGCCTCCGGGTTCGAACCCGCGACCACCGGCTCTTATGCTACGGACCCAAACCAACTGGTCTAGCAGGTCTGTTGGTTGATAAATGAGAACGATTTGATATATACATAAACTAATATAAACCCCCAAATTAACATAAACCTTAATTTCTAAAATCGATCAATCCATTATTGTTTGATTAATTAACCAGAGGGTAAATGATTTGTGATTAAAAACGAACATGTTAACTGTATTAATTACCAGAAAAGACGATTAATTGATGAAGAAAGAGGAACAGCCAGCCGCGGCCAAACACGAGGGAGAACAGCAACTGCAGCCCATGATAACAAAATTCATCATTTGGGTTTGATTCGCGAGGTCCATAAGGCGAGGCATACCAGTTTAATTGAATTTTTGTAAGCCCTAGATGGTATATTAACAATAGGGTATATGACGGGCTCGTTTAATTGGAAAATTGTATTAACAAGATCGTACCTTCCTAATTAAATGAGTCGGTGGAGTCGCAAAACACATATAAACGATCTTTGGGAATCAATTTCGTTTATTGCACGAGAATTAAGGATCAAGCAAGCAATATGGGTTACGGGTTGGATCCAAATACGGGTCTTCGGGTTTGGTTCAAAGGATATGGTATAATACTAAGTATTATATATCGAATTTTGCACTTTAGTCCTTATACTATAGAAGTGGATACATAAAGGGATTAAAGTAAAGTTGAGGGTATAAGTTGTATGTACATGATAGTTTATTTATATAACAAACTAAATATAGTACACAAATAAAAAAAATAAGACAGTAACTCGATAGACGCGATATAAAGATTACCCGAAATTGAAAACGAGTCGGGTATCGGTATTTAAAATAATAGTATAAAAATCCGAGTTGTTACATGTTGGTAATTCCATAGAGTACTATGAAGTGATTAAGTATGGAGGGAAATACGTTAGCAAGTTGGTCAATTTAGTTCAGTTACTTAATAATAATAGTATTAATATGTTATTGTCTTCTTCATCAAATTAAGGTTCAATGTATAGATATAGGGCTTGGATATAGCTTTTGGATGTGATCGATAAAGAATTACTAAACAAAATTTTGGGTTAGTTATTATGATAATAAAGTATTTACCGATCTTATGTCTTCAAACCAACTCTATTCCACATGTTAACCGAACTAGTTAGTGTCTGATTTCTGGTTTCTCATTTTCTGAAGTATGATGCAAGGAAAATAAATGAGGGTACGTTATTCACGGGTCTCAAGACGATCTGATTCTCTCGTTCTCCAAGTGTTTTGATGTTTTGTTTGAATCTTTTTGTGGATTCGATTCATATTCCAAAGTAGTTCTGTTTGTTCTTTGGGGATGAGGACTATGGCTGTGACTGTCTCTGTGGGCCCACTTACTTTTGTTTGTTTTCTAAGTTGTTCCTGCCCAATATATGTCCCTAGATTACACCCCAAGTAATACAACATGGTCTTTTTGACCAATATGTTTGACTCACATATCTATCTATCTTACAATATATTCAAATAATGTGCATCAAAATAAGTTTTTTACGACTACAATTATTACTTTCATAAACTTTGTTTTACCAAACAATACATTTAATCTTTTTTTAATCATAATTACGTTTCAATGTGGTAAGTTTGTGTTAGGGTCCAAATGATTCAATCTTTTACGTCCTTCTAGCATTGTGACCTCTTTCGGTCTATTATTATCATATATGTTGGGTTTCAATGGTGGCTCGGAACGAAATCGGTCAAATATTTATAAACCCGTTTTAGTTAATAATTTCGTTAATAATTATTAATCAATATTAATAAACAAACATATATAAACGAACTATGTATATAAAACGCAGCGGATGATTAAACGATTAACACGAACAAAAAACCGAAACCCAAAAGCCCGGATCCGATTACAACGTTACACGAGTACGATAAAACAAATAATAAACAACCACAGTTAAGTTTATCGATATACCTCGGTTATACACAAACCTGGAAGACACACCGAAAGCTTAACGAACACGAACTAGAAAATACGACACAATCAAACGACCCGCGAAATATCCGGCGGCGGCGGCGGAAGTTCTGGCAGGTGGTGTGGCGGCGGCTAATGGCGTCAGACAGCAGCGGACAGCAGCTTGGACAGCAACCAACAGAACAACAGCGCTTCAAACAACAACAGAATCGACCAGAAACTGATTCGCCAGAAAACTGAGCTCGCCGGAGAAGAATCAGTTCGCCGGAAAACCGTGGGTTAAGGATTCAACAACACCGGGGCTTGTATTGAGGTGCGATGGTGCTTGTGGTGGCTGAAGAAGAACTGTTGGTGGCTGTGGTGGGTATGCGGCGGCCGGAATAGACTCGCTGGAAATCCGAGCAGCCGGAATTCGGCGCCGGAACAGTGGTGGCTATTAGGGTTTGTTGTTTTTAAGGTGTTACATTAATAATATTAAGTTATACTATATATAGGAACATAGTTAGGGTTTAATCAAGTTAAACCAATTGGGCTTAAAGCCCAAATAACAAAACAAAGCCTTTATCCATCATCCGGTCCATCTAATTGTTTGTGTCGAGCCCAATTGAAATTTAAGTGGGTTTATGTTTAGTTACCTTCGGTGTAACCCATACCGGGTCATATTCGGGTCGGTTCGCGTTGACTTGACCCGAACCGACCATTAAATCCAACAGTCTCCCACTTGGACGGATTTGGGTCAAGTATCACAACGCTAACAGCCAGATGCGTTCTAGCTACACATAGCTGTCCCCAACCAAATATGACATTTTAAATTCATAACCAAAGTATCTTGGAATACCTTATTGCAAGATAATGAATTTATAGTAATCGTTGTCATCTATCCTTTCTGTATAAGACATTAATTGAACAATGAGACATGGATCAAATCAATCTCATATAGTGTTCAATTATTGTTGTTCTCGATATAGAGTCAAAGTGGTCCAATCAAACACACAGTTAGTTTGGGTGAGGCCTCACACTTTACCAGTTTGAATCAGCGAGGGCGCCAATATGTCTAACTGTTACATTTTAATGTAAGAGTACAGAATCCCATCTTGACTACATACAACTCCCACTAAACTCCAAAACATTCCCAATCAATGTCTTTATGGCTGGCAGTTACGCAACAGCGGTTGACATGATCAAAGAATATCCCTCGGTAAACGAAAGTTCTAATATGTATCTCAGGTCTTAGGATACTAAATGAGTATACTATTATCAAAACATCTTGTGATCAAGATCCATGAAGATGATTTGATGTGAGTTACATCCAACGTCATTCACAATGAGGTCTGTGAGTTTGGAAGTCAACTGCTTGAGTCCAAAGTCAGAATAGTCTTAATTCAGAATCGTTCCTACGAGTCTGACCGACTACGGATAATTTAGAATACAATATTAACGGATTAAACGCATTAAAATGAACACAGTTGTATTATTCAACGTTTGCATTTAACCATTAAATAAAAAGTGAACAGAGAAGTACAACTGATTAAACGTTCATACATCCAAATACTAAATCAAAATAAATCACTAGCAAGTCTAAGCCCGATAGAATCTCTATGCTGATCATGCTTGTCCTGTGTCATCGGCTTAGTGAACGGGTCAGCTAGATTTTGATTTCTGTTTACTTTGCTTATCACGATGTCACCTCGTTCCAATATTTCCCGAATAAGATGGAACTTCCTTAGAATGTGCTTGGTTTTGTGATGAGACCTTGGCTCTTTGGCTTGAGCAATAGCACCTGTGTTATCACAGAATATCTCGATTGGTTTGTGAATACTCGGAACCACATCGAGATCGGTGATGAACTTCTTCATCCAAGCAGCTTCTTTAGCAGCATCTGATGCAGCTATATATTCGGATTCGGTGGTAGAATCTGCCACTACACTCTGCTTGGAGCTCTTCCAATAAATAGCTCCTCCATTGAGAGTGAAAACGAAACCTAACTGTGAGCGAGAATCATCTCGGTCAGTCTGGAAGCTAGCATCAGTGTAACACTTTACAGTGAGCTCCTCTTCCACTCCCCCAAACACCAAGAACATGTCTTTGGTCCTGTTCAAGTACCTTAGAATGTTCTTCACAGCAGTCCAATGGGCAATGCCAGGACTCTGTTGAAAACGACTGGTCATGCTCAAGGCAAACGTGACGTCAGGTCTTGTACACAACATAGCATACATGATAGAGCCAACTGCAGAAGCATATGGAATTGCTTGCATACGTTTAGATTCAATGTCCGTTGCCGGAGATTGCGATTTGCTCAACACGGTTCCTTTAGTCATTGGAAGAGTTCCTTTCTTGGAGTTCTCCATTGAGAAGCGTGCCATTACTTTGTCTATGTAGGTACTTTGACTTAGCACTAGAATTCGCTTAGATCTATCTCTATAGATCTTTATTCCCAGAATATATGTGGCTTCTCCAAGATCTTTCATTGCAAAACAAGATTCCAACCATTGCTTAACTTATTTAAGCAAAGGAATGTTGTTTCCAATGATCAGTATATCATCCACATACAAGATGAGGAATGATATAGTGCTCCCACTAGCCTTTCTGTAAACACAAGGCTCATCTTCATTTTTGACAAAACCAAACTCTTTGATTTTCTCATCAAAGTGAAGATTCCAGCTTCGAGATGCTTGCTTAAGTCCATAAATGGACTTGTTCAATTTGCAAACCCTATTAGGATACTTTGGATCAACAAAACCTTCAGGCTGAACCATATAGACATCTTCAGAAAGAAGTCCATTAAAAAAAGCAGTTTTGACATCCATTTGCCATATCTCATAGTCATAGCAACGGGCGAAAAAGTTTCATCATAGTCAACACCTTGAGTTTGAGTGAAACATTTCGCGACTAGCCGTGCCTTGTAGGTTTGCACATTTCCATGCATGTCGGTTTTTCTCTTGAAAATCCATTTGCTTCCTACTGCTCGACTATCGGGAGGTAGCTCAACCAAGTTCCAAACTTGGTTATCATGCATGGATTGCATCTCGGCGTTCATGGCATCTTGCCATTTCTTGGATTCCGGATCCAAGATATCAGATTTGTAGTTAGTAGGCTCGTCGCCAGACTCGGCTACTAATAAGACTCCGGGACCATCTAGATGCCATAAGTATCTAGAATTTGGTACTGGAGTCCTACTACTTCTGCGAACGCTCGTGTTCACGTCTGATGTATCAGCAACAACAACTTGTTGATCAGACTCTCCAACTTCCTCAGCGGTTGTTTGTGGTTCTCGAATTTCTTCAAGATCGACAATGTTATCTCCAGTTCCTCGATTGAGAAATTTCTTTTCGAGAAAATGTCATTTCCTCTTGATAGAAATCGTATTTGTATCAGGATGAAAGAAGTAACAACCGCTTTTGTTATAGTATCCGACGAAAATAACTTTTACGCCGCGGGGATCAAGTTTGTCATCTGACTCACTTGTAATATAAGCATCACATCCCCATACTCTAAGATAAGACAATTTGGCCTTCTTTCCCTTATGCCATATCTCATATGGAGTTTTGTCTATCTTCTTAGTTGGAGCTAGATTGACAATGCGGGCGGCGGTCATAAGGGCGTAACCCCAAAAGGAGTGAGGCAAGTTAGTTCTACACATCATCGATCGAACCATGTTTAGCAAAGTTCGATTTCTCCTCTCGCTCACGCCATTAAGTTGGGGTGTGCCAGGTGGAGTGAGCTGTGAAACAATTCCATGCTCTTTTAGATGAGTGATGAACTCTGAGCTGAGATACTCTCCACTTCGATCAGATCGAAGTATCTTAATGGTTTTATCAAGTTGTTTTTCCACTTCGCTTTGAAACTCTTTGAACTTTTCAAAAGTTTCGTGCTTGTGTTTCATAAGATACACATAAGCGTATCGACTATAATCGTCGATAAAAGAAACGAAGTATCTTTCATGGTTTCTAGTCATGGTTCTGAAAGGTCCACATACATCAGTATGTATGAATCCTAACAGATCACTTGCTCGTTCACTTTTATGAGTGAAGGAGTCTTTGGTGAGTTTGCCAGCTAAGAAAGATTCACAATTGTCAAAAGAGTCCGGTCCTGTGGATTCAAGAATCCCTTCGGATTGGAGTCTTTTAACTCTTGCCTTGCTTATGTGGCCAAGTCGGCAATGCCATAGAAAAGTATCATTGTTGCTAGTCTTGATACGTTTTGAAAGATGATATACGTTATTATCAGGTTGAACATAAATCTCATAAATACCATTTCGAGGTTTAGCCTCAAAATAAAAGATACCATTTAAGTAAGCAGAAACAGCCATACCATTAAGAACATACTTAAATCCTTGTTCAAACAACAACGAAACTGAAATGATGTTTCTGGTCAAGCCAGGGGCATACAAACAATTATTCAAAGGAAAAACTAGGCCAAATGGACAAGTAAAATGAAATACTCCAGTTGCCAGAATTGGTACTCTCTTCCCATCTCCAACGATGAGTTCCATGCTGCCTTTATTCAGTTTCCTCCACTTCTCAGGCTCCTGCAAGACATTAACGATGTGGTAACCACATCCGGTATCAAATACCCATGTGTTTCTAGAGACAGTGAAAAGTTCAATAACGTATATGGAAATACCTCGAGAAGAGCCTTAACCATTGGCTCTCTTCTTCTTGATCTCAACAAGGTATTCGGGGCAGTTGCGCATCCAGTGCCCCATCTGGTTGCATTTGTAGCACTGGCGCTCCTCAAAGGGCAGCGGCGGTGGCTTTGCAACCTTCTTGTTAGTGTTGGTGGCAACCTTGGTAGCAACGGTAACTTTCTTCTTGCCTTTTCCCTTAAAACCCCGATTCTTTGGTTTTGGCTTCCTGACACCAGCAGATCGAATCATCAGAACTTGATTGTTCCTTGAAGGAATGTTCATCTCAGCCGTCTTGAGCATGTTATGAAGCCCCAGCACTGTCTTCAGCCAGCCATTCATGTTGAAATTCATTACGAACTAGTCGTAAGGGCTGGGGAGAGAGTTGAGGATGAAATCAGATGCCATCTCATCGGGCATGGGATAATCAAGTTTCTTGAGTTGATCGATGTACCCCTTCATCTTAAGAACATGCGCACTGACGGGTGTGACATTCGTCAATTTCAGGTTAACCCCGTTAACTCAACTCCATCAATTCAAACTTAAAGATCATTGAATCTATAACGCACACCTCATTACATTTAAACTAAGGTTTAAATGACGCTTGAACAATTACTACATGTGTAGTCTTTCGGGAATTGCACCGAAACGCAAACGAGTTGACGCAAACAATTGGTGAATAAATGAAAAACGTCAAAACCATAATTATGTGATAATTATGTGATAATTATGTGTTAACATATGTGTTACTTGATTATATTATGTGTGATGCTAGACAAGAAACAAGAACTAGTTAAAATAAGCTAGAAAAGTACAAACTATAAGTTGAGGGACTAAAGTGTAACATGTTATTATTATTAATAATAATAAACCCTAACCTCTTCTCCCTCTCTCTCTCTTCCCAAAACCGACGGCCAGCCCCCCTCCTCTCCTCACGATCGGCTCACACACACACACATCTCTTGGTTTTTGATCTTGTTTTTCACAATTGAAGCATCCTACACCCGATTCTAGTCATCTTCTACCTTCCTCTTGCTTATTTTTGTGCTTTTGAAGGTATAATTATAAACCCTAGAATCTGGAAATTATATATATGATGTTCATATGACTTGTTTTGATTAGATGATGGTTAATTATGTATTGATTGTTGATTTGATAACTAGAATTGATGTTATTGCATGTTAATTGCTTGTTTCTTTGATTTTTGAGTTCAAATAAAACCCTAATCATGTATGTGGTGTGTATTTGATGTGCATGGATAGTGATTATGGTGTCTAGAAGGTCATATGAACGGATTATGGTCCATAGATAATATGTTGAGTTTGGATGCAAACAGTTTCTGGACAGATTGTGTTATTGATGTTCAATTGGCTGTAACGGGGTGTGAATGTGAAAATTGGTCGAGATAATTGATACTACAGTGAACTAGGTTGAGTCTAGTTTCTAAAGAATATAAATTTGCGATTTTTGAACGTGAAAGAGTTAACTTTTATGATTTTACAAAAACGTTATGCAAATCTGAATTGTGAGATCTGCTGTTAGGTTGATTTGTAAATATTAAATCTCATGAACTACAAGACCAAATAGGTTGGTTCCACTTCTGGAAGTTAACTTGTTGAGTTAAGAACCTAACCCAATTGGTCTTGCATTTGTTGGATTTTTCATTTAACGGGAATTTCAAATAACATTCTGTTACGCATGAATTTGACTGTTATGAGTTTGCTGTAATGTTTTGATCATTGTGAGAAATCTATGTGGAATAAAAATATAATAAAATATGTTCTGGAAACCTAACACATGTGTGCTTTTGTGACGATTTTTTATGAATTAATTGATGAGTTGTGATATGTGAATTAGAGTAATCTTTACTAGTAGTAATCTGTCTCGGTAAAGCTAGTTGCTGAGTTAGGCGAAAGTACATGAAATATGTTGATAATCGATAATTGCTACGAGTTTGACCAAAATACCCTTGAGTTAGAACATTACTAGAAGTATGCTATGTTTATACATGATGCTTGGGAAGTTGTTTATACGTGTAACGTATCACAAATATACTTGTTAATTCACACACGATTCACAAACGAAACACGAAACGTGTCTTGTGCTAAGGAATTATGTGCCGGGTCTAGAGACTCGATAATAGTTCCGATACTTAGAAAGTCTCCTTGTTGTTATAGAACGCTAGTGAGAGTTTTCTGTGACGCGCATCACTTGGTGACTTGTTTTTGGGAATTCTTCGTAAACAGTGAGTTTCACTTTCCCCTTTTAAACTCTTTAAACGCTTTTCACTTGGGGGAGATAACATACTCCGAAAACGCTTTTAGATTCTGTTAGTTGATTATATATCACTTGTAAAGGCTAAGTGGCAAACGAAACAATTGAAGTCCTACACATCGAACCATTTAGTTTTGGAAAATAGCGAGTCACTGTTGAGTAGTACTACTGGGTTTGACAAACCCCACCCAATGCTAAACTCGACTGGAGGTCGAGTGGGTGTAATTTTGGCTAACACATTACCATGGTCTGGATGACCTGGTGGCAAGGCACTTGATAAACAGTCAGCTTCGGTGTCGAACACTTAGTAATACTTGTTGTATAGGCTAGCTACCTATCGATATATAATTGATTTAACACTATCTGGTAACGCAAAACGCTAAACACAAAACGCTGAACGCTGAACGCAACACGCTAAACGCTTTATTTTATATAAACTTGTGAACTCACCAACCTCGTGTTGACACTTTTAGTATGTTATTCACAGGTAGCCGAGGCGGGCGCGCGGTATAGGATCATGCGTTGTTTGAAACGCTTTTGTTTATGCAAACCGATTTTAAACTGTTATCATTGGGTTTTAAGTCGTCCTGCGTGACGCAACATTTATTTGATGGTTTTTACGCTTCCGCATTAATTACTCGTAAACGTTTTGTGGTTTGAAAACTTTGTTTTATGGTTTGGTTATAACTAATGAATCCGATCCTGTTAGTTCACACCCTCTGACGGTAAAACTCCGTTAGTGGATTTTGAGGGTGTGACAACGGGAGACCCTTCTGCCATCTTGCAACTAATGAGTTGTTTCATGGTATCGAAACGTTCTTGACGGGCTTGTTTCTGGAACATGCCATTGAGTTGCTCAAGCATCTCATAGGCACCAAAGTCTTCCAAGTCTTTAGCAAGCTCAGAAGTCATGGTGGCTAGCATAATGCAGGAGACATCAGCCGAGTCATCCTTGTGCTTCTCAAGAACTTTTCGAGCAGCGACTGTGTTGTTTTCAGGCTCGGTTGGAACAGGTCCATCGAGAACATACAGGCGCTTTGCCATGGTAAGAACAACTCTCAAGTTGCGGTGCCATTCGATGAAGTTGTTACCGTCCAGTTTATCCTTCTCAAGGATAGTCTTAAGGGCATAGGGTGAGTTTTCGTTTGACGACATCTGATTGATTAAGCAAAAGTAAATTTAGTTAGTATTTTCGACGTTGTAGTCCCATTATTAATGACCCAATAACATTAATGAAATAGGAGCATGAGAATCTGGCTTCCAGTTATTAAAGGCAGCTGTAGCACACAACATTAATAAGTGGTTAGGCAGACTGACAACTATTGCCAATTTTGAATAGAGCACAACTCTCTGTTATGAGGCCTATAGAGACAACGATTGTCTTTATAGATACGTTTAGCCTCATCTTTGCCCACTTTAAGTCTCCAGACAGCTTTAGCACGTAATAGGAGAGTAAAGTAATAGTTGTCCTAGTATAGTGACGTGTGAAAGGGCCGGATGTGTCAACGAAACGCTTTCACATTGATGGGATAGGCTAGAAAACAAGTGCGGTGTTGTAGCTCCAAACACTCGAAATTTCGCAGTATGCCTCAAGTGTGACTTGTAGTAGGATTGGCATAAACTATTGGTTTTAAATTGGGATTAATTTTAAAATTACCAAATAGAGTAAAAGTCAAATTTTACTGTATTTATTACCAGGACGAATTGATGAACCCTTTCATCTCACAGGACACTTAGTTTTAAATAACCTATTAAAAACTAAGATTGTTGCGATACGGCTAACCAATTTTAAGTTAATAGAAAAACTATTAAGTTATTAGTTTTGGAAATCAAAACGCTTTTAATTTGCAAAACATAATTGATTAGTAAAATGTTTATTTTCAAATTTATTTGGTATTAGATCGGTGATATTATAATCCTATTATAAACAATCCAAGCAATCACAATAGCAAATAATAATATGTAAATCTAAGGTGATCGGTCTCGCTAGAGCCAATTAGGGAGACCGATCGGGTCAAGGGGTTCACAACACAAAACAACCACAAGGATGGACTTATTCGTGCATCCCGTCATTTTGCCCGAACTCCCACAAACTCCAAGAAATTCTTGAGCTCGTCCTCGGTTATCTTCGCGTCTTCTTAATTACAAATTTATAAACTAACAATAATTTGCCCTATTACAAATTTGAACCATCTTTATAGCCAAAAGAAAACCGAAAAATAGATAATAACCGTTTACAACTTTTGAACCATCCATATGGCAAAAAACAAGTTCAACAATCAAACACAACCAAACAAACATAGGTCGGGGCCAGATTTACATATTCAAAGTAAATAAGTTTTGGGTCGTTTTTTGACTTGGTCAAATAAAATAAACAAAATTTTGACCAAATCTAAAATTACCCGAAAACTAATCTAGATCTACAAACTTTAAACGATTTAAAGTTTGAGATGTTGATCCGGTTTAAACGAACCGGGATCGACTCGTACGTTGTAACCAATATTAATAAACAAACATATATAAACGAACTATGTATATAAAACGCAGCGGATGATTAAACGATTAACACGAACCAAAAACCGAAACCCAAAAGCCCGGATCCGATTACAACGTTACACGAGTACGATAAAACAAATAATAAACAACCACGGTTAAGTTTATCGATATACCTCGGTTATACACAAATCAGGAAGACACACCGAAAGCTTAATGAACACGAACTAGAAAATACGACACAATCAAACACCCGCGAAAGATCCGGCGGCGGCGGAAGTTCCAGCAGGTGGTGTGGCGGCGGCTAATGGCGTCAGACAGCAGCGGACAGCAGCTTGGACAACAACCAACAGAACAACAGCGCTTCAAACAACAACATAATCGACCAGGATCTGATTCGTCGGAAAACCGAGCTCGCCGAAGAAGAATCAGTTCGCCGGAAAATCATGGGTTAAAGATTCAACAGCATCGGGGCTTGTATTGAGCTGCGATGGTGCTTGTGGTGGCTGAAGAAGAACTGCTGGTGGCTGTGGTGGGTATGCGGCGACCGGAATAGACTCGCCAGAAAACCGAGCAGCCGGAATTCGGCACCGGAACAGTGGTGGCTATTAGGGTTTGTTGTTTTTAAGGTGTTACATTAATAATATTAAGTTATACTATATATAGGAACATAGTTAGGGTTTAATCAAGTTAAACTAATTGGGCTTAAAGCCCAAATAACAAAACAAAGCCTTTATCCATTATCCGGTCCATCTAATTGTTTGTGTCGAGCCCAATTAACATTTAAGTGAGTTTATGTTTCGTTACCTTCGGTGTAACCCATACCGGGTCATATTCGGGTCGGTCCGCGTTGACTTGACCCAAACCGACCATTAAATCCAACAATATACATATATAATCAAACGTTGAATCATGTGCTATCAGGCCACTTACATAAAATAAATGAGTTAAATTGTCTGACTAGCTCTCTTTCGTCATGATAGACATGCTATTAGTAGTTGCATGACATAAACCGATTATGATTTGCTATTTAGTTTTTATAACTATTATTTGATTACTTTTCAAAGTGTTGAATTTTTAGAAGTCACCAAGAGATAATTTATTTACTTATTTATTTTTTCGAAAATGATAGTAGGATAATAATTGCAAGTATTTTAGACCAATAGTGTATGATTATCGTTGTGTCTTCTTCCATTTATTGGTATAACAATTATTTGGGTCAAAGATTTTGCCCAAAACCCATAAGAAAATAGGTTGCTTTGATGATTGCAGTAGCATCTACCGTTTCTATCACCCCTTTCTTTCTTTTATTCTTTTATAATCATAACCAAATATCTTGATTCCCTCTTTATCTTTATTAATTATTAGGGTGTGGGGCTTCAGCGGGGGCGCGAGAGCCCCTCCGCTCGCGCCCCCAGGCGCGAGCACCACACCACCGGGGCGCGAGAGGGGCGCGAGAGGGGCGCGAGCACGGAATTCAAAGCAGGCGCAAGGTGGGTCGCGGGACCAAGCTGGCGTAAAGGAGCCTTGGGAGACGTGAAATAGCCGTTGGGAGTACAGAAATGAGCCGTTGGGCTCTTTAATTTAATAAAAATAAATTATTCTTCCTATATATAAACCCAATATCACCTAAAACAATTACCACACCCAAAATCACATAAAACAATTACCACAACTTCAAAAAAAAACCCAAAATCAACCCATCTTCCAAACTTTTTTTTAAAAACATGTCTGGAAATTGGTACCCAAACCTAGATTCAGGTTATAGTTACGACGATTTATGGTCGTCACCAGACCAATCGATGTTTTTTTCGGGGTCGCAAGAAACATCCGGCTTTCAACCATCCAACATACAACCGTCTCCTAACTTTGTTGTTCCGGAGACACAAGAATCACACGGTGATGCTACGGGAGCAAGAAGACGCGTCCACCGGAAAAAACAACTTGCAACGGACGGGCCGGGACCGGCTTCGACTCCGAGGATGAAACGGAAAACCACTCCGTGGTCATCGGATGAGAAGGAAGCCTTGTGTCGGGCTTGGATAGTCATTTCTGAGGATCGGCGTTGCGGTAATTGTTTTAACGTTTTTAAAAATGATTTTTAATAAAAAAGTTAAATAAAAAAGTTAACTGGAAATCTAATTTAATTATTCATTTTGCAGCCGACTACCGAAAAAACAAGGTTTTTTGGACAAAGGTTAGGGAGACGTTCTATACGCTCGTTGGGAGTACAGAGCGAAACGCCGATATGATTTCGGGTCGGTGGTCCGAAATCAGAAAATTTGTCGGCTTGTTTACTAATCTTTTCAACAAAAACGCCGGTCGTATGAGACCAAGTGGCAGTGATGATTTGGCGGTTTACAATTTCACTGTCGAAGAGTGGAAGCAGGAGTGTTTGCGGAGGTATGGGACGGTGAAGACGTGGGACGATGTAAAGTTGTGGGAGAGGTTGAAAAGGTGTTCCAAGTGGGTTGAGCTGGTGGCGCCGGACCATGATGCGGAAGTAGGGCCGAAACGGACTAAAACTAGTTCGTCTGGAGCGTATAGCACTTCTGCCGCGTCGGATTGCCGCGTTGGATTCGACCTAAACATTGCGGGGGAGGAAACGTCTTCACCGCCGAGGAGGCGGCCATTGGGACGGGACGCCAAGGGGAAAAAACCGGCTGAGGGGGGAGCCGTAAACATCGTCGATCTTGTTGAATCCCTCAATAAATTCAACAAAACCATGGAGGTGGTCTCTAATGACAAAAAGGAAAAAAGTCGAATGAGAGATTTTGACTTCCTTACAAGAGACTTCAGTAACCTAAATCCGGTCGATCAAATGCTGATGGAAAAGCAAAAGGAACGTATCCGAAAGAGGTTGATCGAAGAAGACCAAGCCGAAGAATAAGAATAATGTTTTTTTAGTACTTTAATTTTTATTTTATTTTTAGATATTAATGTGTTTTTTTTTAATGTGTGTTTTTTTTAATAATTTATGAGTTTTTTTAATAATACGTTTTTTGAATATATTTATAAAAAAATAAAAAAAAAATCCGCTGGAGCCCCTGCTGGAGCCCCTCCACACCAAGGCCAGGGGCTCCAGCGGGGGCTCCAACACCCATCTTATCCAGTTTCTCTCTCTGCCACACGTCACAATATTATTGGTTGGAGCCCCCACTCGCGCCCCCGTTGGAGCCCCCCACACCCCTCAGCCTTACTGTTCACTATGACTCTCTTTAGTGTGACCACCCTGGCTCGATCCCCACCCCAATCTTGGAACCCAAACCTAGTCACTTTGTTATGACACTAGCTATTGTCTCCCTCGGCTAAAGCCCTAGCCACGCCCCCCTTAAACTGCTTCTATGTTTAGCCATTGCCTCCCGCTGCTAATAAACTATGAGATGATAGTATAATTATTTTAGAATAATTATAAAATTTCATGCTTAATAGCTTTCTTTGTGATGATGATACGTCATTATGGAACACGATGTTCTAAATAAGTATGTATATTACAATTACCTTGAAAACCTTAGCCGATAAACTAAATACGACACTTATAAAATGTAGTAAATAAACTATAAAAAGATAGGACTCAAAAAACAAAATCATAATACTACACATTATGTATTGTGAAATAATACACATTTGTTATGTATGATAATATGAAAAGTTGAAGGTGGAATATATTTTTTATAAATTAAAACATATGAAAACTGAGAGTATGCCCGAATGAGTGCTTCTAAACCAACGTACGAAAGAATATTCTTTACGTAAAAGGAAAATAATTTGTAGGGTAAGGATAGAATGGTAATTGAAAAAAAGACTGTACGCCTCGTGATCGGAGAAGTATGTAGATCCTTGGAGGACTGCCCCCTGGTCACGTGGCCTCTTTTGACCATCCCCTAAAAAACAACCCCCTAGAAACCCTCAAATCATATCATTTTGAATTGCTTCTTTCTATTTATTCTATTTTTTTAAACGATCAGCGAATAAAACCTGACAATGTATAGTAATTTAATGGCAAAAGACGATCATATACGTTAATGATCACATACAATGTTGTGAAGTCAAAGTCCTTCATCTCATATTTAGAGAAAAAATTATCGCCTAAAAACTCACTACGATAAAACTCTTTTAAGATCAAATTCAAAATTGAGATCTTGCGACATCCAGTCCAAAACTTTACTTTCCCTTCAGTGTCAATTAAACTAAAGATAATTTGTCTTCCTATTTATTCTATAACTTAAAATATCATTGCAATATCTTAAATTTTCAAAAATAAATTATAACACTGCTAGACTGAGTCATGAAATTGGTTAGCTAAGTTATATCGTATAATATTAACCCTGATTTTTGTGAACAACAAATTTTTATAGTACTTATTACTGATAATATGTACTTTTATTCGTTTTTAACCTGGGAGTTTGAGACTTTTCTCTAAAAAACATATGCCTCTATTAAATTGGCTAGCCCTCGTATTGGATTGAAATTTCGTGTCACTCACGTGGAACTTTTCCAATCTCCTTGTCACAAAGAAGACAATTGGATATTTTGTATCAAATAATGAATTCAAAGACATTTCTAAATAGAAAAAGTTAAAGGATAAGAATAAACGTATCTACTGTATGTTAAACATAAATAGATAATTTGACGGTTATAGCTACTAGCTAGTAAGGATAAATAAGGTACTTTTAATAGTAACTAGTAATCACAAGATGAGGAGTTTATACAAAATAAAATATCTATTAATGTATATATTATATATCTTTTAATACAAAAAAATTATTTTATATCAAATACAACTCCATTTTCAATGTAATTTATATTGACATGTTTAAAATTTTAAAAATAAAATAGAATTGTACATTTAAATCTATCAAACATTAAACATTAACACGTTTTTCATAATTTTGGAGTTGTCCAGTCTGTTCATCATTATTTTGGGGTTAGGTCGCTTTGAGACCTTTATGTTAGTCAATATGATGTTTATTGTTTAATCTTTCAAACATCTAACATTACACACTTTTCATTATTGGGCTTGATAATAAAATGTCCGACTTAGCTTGTAAAATATATATATGTAAACAAATTCTGTAATGAAACTCACACGAAAAAAAGATACAAAGCTAAAAAAGCAATCTACCAAATCCATCATTGCACTCTATATACACTCCATCTCCTTTTCCCTTTTCATATATATCCAATTTTATAGTAAAACAACTAAATAATAATGAATGTAATTTAATAAATTCGTAACCACATATCTGCAATTTATTTTTTCACCCTTAGGGGGTGTTTGGTACAGAGAAAAAAAATGAGAAGAAATGGAAATGGAAATGGAAATAGGAGAGAAATGGAATTGGAAAGAAATGGAAATAGGTGGAGAATTGAAAATCATTTCCTTTGTTTGGTAGAATAGAGAAAAGAAGTGAAAATCATTCTCCTTCTCTCAACCTAACTCTTCCAGCTGCCACCAACTCCACCTTCTCCTCTCTCTCTCCGGCGACCGTTCTTCCTCCTCTATCTTCTTCTAATCCACCACGGCCACCAACCACTAAAACCACAGCTGCCGCCAACCACTCCGCCGCGATTTAGGGTTGCTAGTTGCGAACGGACGGACGCCGCTCGGAGTAGGACGCGACGGAGTAGGGTTCCGCCAGTCGGAGTAGGACACGAACGGATGTTTTTGCCTACATCATCGCCGGAGTTGCTAGTTGCAACGCGACGGAGTAGGGTTCCGCCGTGCCGGACATCATCGCCGGTCGGAGCAATGGAAATAATACCATACACACTTTTTGCCTACACCGAGAAGACAGATGAGTAGAGCAGAGAAGCGATGGTGGCTCATAGAGAATTCCATTTCTCTTCAAAATAGAGAGAATTGGATTTCTCAATTTTTTGCCTACACCCAATTCCCAGAGAAATCCAATTCTCCCCCCAATTCTCTACCTAATTCTCCCAAACAATGGAAATCCAATTCTCCACCCTCTTTTCTCTCTACCAAACACCCCTTATACACAAGTTAATCTTTCTAAAACCATCTGTATTGATAGCTCAAGGTTTTACTCACCGAAAAACACCATAAAAAAAATCGAACCTGAAACCATAAGATATCAAGCTTCAATCATCACCCTCATATAATTAGATTAGAATACCAACTCTTATAAATTTTTTGATGTCCCAAAACTATAAAATATGTGCTATTTTGAAGGAGCAAAAGGAAGTGCTAAAACATAATTTGATAATAACATTTTGATAAATTAACATTGTTGCAAGACAAAACGACAAAAAAACATATGTGGAATATTCAGTCCTGCAACTTCACTTCCACTGGACCCACTCATGTTCACCTATATAAACCCCTAACCCCCACCCTTTCATCATCACATCCCATACTCATACTATTCTACTTGTTCATTGGTCCCACAAATCTTCATTTATAGTAACTTACACAGGTTAACGTCACCACTGCCGGTACTCCCTTTGACCCTTATTTCATCATCTTATATCATCACAACCATGAACAGGTGCACTGGTGCAACCATGATGGGTCCATGCTCATGTGGTCTCTACCATTACCATCAACCAAACTCATTCTCCAACATGTTCCCAATGTCTTATGACTATGACCAACAAATGTGTGCCTATGGGTCCTCTTCACCTTCTTCGGTGGATTGCACTTTGTCTTTGGGCACACCTTCCACTCGTTCGACACACGAGTATGAAAAAAGCTCGAAAACGCACCATGAGAACCGGCGTGGGTCGAGTTGGTGGAACATTTTGCAGCCTTCGAGTCACTCGGCTGCACCGTCGCCTCGTAAGGCTAATCATGGCGGTGCGGCCGGTGATAGTCTGTTTTCTAGGCGTTGTGCTAATTGTGACACTACTTCTACTCCACTATGGAGAAATGGACCTCGCGGACCTAAGGTATGTTTAATCTATTCAAGATAATTACGCATTTACAAAATAACATCTCAATTCATTCTACTTCATTAAATATTGGGGATGTGTTATGGTTCCAAAGGATAAACCGAAAATGGACAGCTCTAATAAGTTTTCATTTTTAAACAAAAATCTTTTATTTTAATTATTATTAATTTCATCTATTTCATGACCGGAATAGAGGATCAGGTTGACAATTTTTAGTCATTCAATATTCATCGAATGTTAAATTGCTACAAGTGTCAGAGATGTGCGATTCAAATAATGAAGAAAAATAATTATTTGAAAATTTGGGTTTTCAAATTTAATAAAATTAGAAAAGTTAATAAAATTAAAACTTAACCAAAATGTTAATGAAAAAACTTAAAACAAAATGTTCAAAACTATAAATTTTATCGAATGATAAATCGCTACAAGCGAAGGAGATACGCGATTTAAATAATAAGAGAAATAATTATTTAAAAATTTGGGTTTTCTAAATTAATAAAATTAAAACTTAACCAAATTATTAACCAAAAAAAGTTACTGACGGTAAATATATTCGCAGTCATTATGCAACGCCTGCGGAATTCGATACAAGAAAGAGGAGCGACGGGCGAACAAGGCCGCCGCCGCAACGGTTACTTACGGCAGCGATGCGACGGAGGGATACCACCACCAATACATGATGAACAGTAACCAATGGGTTAATCATGATTACTCACAATCATCCAGTCATAAGATGTCATCATGCTACTCACCGGCAGCTTCAAATGAGTTTAGGTTCATTGATGACGTGGACGACAGAGATTCGACGTTTCTTTCTTGGCGGCTTAACTTCACTGACAGACCAGGCCTAGTGCATGACTTTACCAGATGAAAAATATAATAATATTATTTATATAAAATATGACGTGGCGTGTCGTGCAGTCCCACCCACGATGACGTGGATTAGTGGGGTCGACGTTTTTCTTGTTTAAATTCTTTACGTTATGTCGATGTGTTAGATTTAGATCTGTTTAGCTTTAGTTTTCGAAGTAGCAGCCTTTTTTTCCTTTTGCCGGTCAAATTAATTTGTTCTTTTTAATTTTTCTGCTTTAATCTAATATGAATATCTTTAATCTTCTTTATTCTTTTTGTTCGCTCCATAACTGTATTTGATTTACTGCTTATTAACGCATGTCATGTTTTCTGTCTCAAAAAGAGTAAACAGGAGTATGCAAAACTTTTTAGATATATGATTATTTCGAAATTAATTACTGTAACATTTTTTTTTACATTTTATATATTAATGATTTACAATAAATATAAACATATATGTGAATCAACGGTCTTCGATCTATCTAAAATAATGTTAGATGAAAAAGAAAAGAAACAAAGTTTTAAATTGAAATCCAGAATGGAAATAATTGCTTATTGCTCGAGATTTTCATACACACATGCGTTACAAACTACAAAAATAAATCGGGGCAATTTCATATATACAAAAATAAATATCATATATATTCCTACAAAGCTAAATTATCATATATATATCCTTACAAATGAGTTAAAATATCATATATGTCCAAACCATTGAAAAAACTGTAATAAGTGACCATTTTACCCCTTTTTTTTACTCTTAAAATCAACAAGGAAAAAGTGGATCCTTTAATATATAAAAAAAAACATAAAATCCTTAAATTGCTTTTTGTGCTCATCTCCTTCTTCCACCGTTCCACACAATTTACATCATCCATGTATTGTTTTCCAAAAATATAATTGTGCCCAATGTAACACAATTAACGATGGATAATCTGAAATGAATTAAATTAGGGTTGTGATATTTAAGACGATAACATTTAACGATGGGTGCACGACAGTGGCGGGGTGACAACATGGAGTGAACGGAAAAAATTGGGGTATTGGAGATGTTTCGCTGCCACCTCCGACGCCCCTCGGATCTCAAAAACTGCCATCATAACCAGAAAAGACAAACGGTTATGAGGCAATGGCCGGAGAAGGAGAGTAGCCCGGTCGGAACAGTTACCAGAACTGGTGGCGGCGGTACTTGCTGGGTGTTAATTTGCCCGGAACTTGTCACCTATTATTAATCTTGGTCTCCGACAATGCACTTACGAGGAGGAGACTGGATGTGTTTCTAATTTTTAATTTACTCATAAATAAATAAAGGATATGAACAAATCATAAAATATTAAAGGGGTAAAATAGTCATTAAATAAAATTTCATTAAAACTGGGTATATATGATATATTCATTTTTTGTTGGGTATATATGATATTTTTGAAGTTTGTAGGGATATATATGAAATTAATCCAAATAAATATAAGTAAATACCATCACTCAATTAACAATCTTACGTATCAAGGTTAATCGAAAAGATCAAGACGGTTGTATACTTTTGCATATATACAGAACATGTCAAACTCTCAGTCTTTTGAATGATCGTAATTGTGTAATTTTATTTGCATTTGCTAATATAGCGGGTGTTTTAGTTTTTCTTCAGGCACCTTGCTAGAATTCTAATCTTTTACATCAATAACATTTCTTCTAACGTTAAAAATTAAGAGTAAAACGTAAAAAAGGAACAAATGACATCCAGGTATTAAATTAATTGTAAATATTTAAAGTGACTCGTTAAGAGTAAGGCCATGGGGTATACTCTAACCCATCTTAATTCCACATAAGCTTCACATCACTTATTTTTTTCTTTTTCATTCTATGTCATTCAAAAAAAAATGATTTAACCCATTTAACACATAACTAATATAACAAATCAATTAGTAATTAATACATAATTAATGCATATTTGCTCCTTTTAACCCGTTAAAAACATAACCCATAGGTCCTTTTAACACACTTAACACAAGTGGAAAGTGATTTAATCCATCTTTAAAGTGCCATGTCACTTTAACCTATATAAAAGTTAGAGTATACCCCTTGACTTAAGAGTTATTACAAAATAACCTTATGACGTTATGTTAGTGTTTTATAAGTAGAAATTTCCTGCATTTAATTCGTAAAAACTATATATGTTGTTTAATGGGTTGTTTTTCGATTATGGAAATGAAGAAATATATTTTCTAGCACAGTTCATAAATGAATAGGGTTAGTTATTGTATTTGAATATTTGATTTTTATACACGTGCTTGATTTTCATTATTTGCTTTGCCAACCGTGTTTAACTAATAGAACATGGTGACGTCTTAAGAAAATAGCCACGAGTTTACACACTTTTAACTAATACCTAGTTTAATCATTAAAGGCGTGCATGTAACACACTAACAATAACATGTTATTTCATTCTCTCTTATCTCCATTATCTTTATACCCCGATGTGATCCGGTTGCCTCATCTTGTCCATCATATCCGATATTAGTTGGCATACATTTTCTATGTCTAGATTGATGATTCGGAAATTAAAGAATTAAAGTGACAATGATAGAAGTTGGTTTTCAATATGAGGTTATTAATTTAAGAATCATATTCTTTCAATATGAGGTTATTATATAGCTACCGACAGAGGGGAAATTCTTATTCTCATTCCACCAAGTTATCAAACGATTCAAACAGATATTATTGGTATCTTGGTCACTTTTGTTTAAAGGACACTAAGTGTAGCTTAGTTAATTATATCTCTGTTGTATAAATGATTTATTTAAACCTTTATGTTAATTAAGTAGGTAAGTAGTTCTGTATCTTCAAAACGACTAACATGCACACAACTCCAAACACCCCTTTCTGGAAAAGATTATCATATTACCATATATGTCACAACGTGACGCTCAATTACAATATTTGTCGCAACACACTTTTATATGCGTAGTTTACGATCGTTAAAACCTGACCCTACCTAAAGGTTGGGGGGAACCAGGCCTCTAAATACTTATTTGTAATCTAATCTAGGAAAATATTTATTTTTTATTTATGCTGTCAAACTAAATATTCTCTATCCTTCAAAAACTAAATCTCTTCATTGTTTGCTTTTATTTCTTTTAAAATCGAAATATCCTATGTAGTTTTGTAACATCTAAATATATTTTAAAAGTAACTAAGACATGTGTGGTTTACGAGACAGGTCTCACCAGTGAGTCAATAGTGGCACCGGTTTATTATCTGTCCGGTTTTCAAAACATTAGTCTTAAGTTGTTGACATACCATTTTCCGGTAATATCTAGTCGTTGATCTCGTCAAGATTTGTGAGAAGTAGAGGGAAGCCGCTTTAAGCAAGGGAGCTATAGCTACTACATTTGGAAAAATATTCAATTTTTGTGCCTACTTTCCGGCCCTAATAATTTTAGCATCTTACATATAAGATGTCCGACATTGAAATATTATAGATTATAATGATGAAATTCAACAATATTACAATACATCGAAATCATTCAGACATTACCGGTACATACATGATAGACCCGGCCAATGAAAGCGAATTGTGTATGTAGTGATCATCGACTGGATCACATTATTGATTTACCTCATTGAATCAAAACTAACTAACGTCTATAGTTGGGAAAAGGAACATTGCCGGCCTCGATGTGCCTAAGGTCTTGAATCAGCACTTCATAGTGTCTCTTCACTTCTTCTGCGGTTTTACCACCCACTGCCCGTGCAATCTTCTGCCACCGATCCGGTGTGTCACGGTCAAAAACCGCAAGGGCTCTTTCAAACAGTTTGTTCTGTTGGGGTGTCCAGGTGGAGGTAGAGCTGCTTGAATACATGGAGCTTGATGCCATTTTGTAGTAGAGGAAGTAATGCAGTCAAATGAGATGAAGTGAAGTGAAGTCAAGGGATGGTTTGAAGGGTGTCATCAATGGGAGTTCCTTATAAATAGGAGGAAAAGTGGGTCCACTTGGGTGAATATTTGCAAGAGGGCATATTAATATACACGTCATCTTCTTTTGTGAACCACAGAAAGAGCAAAATAGTATCTTCATGAAAGTATTTTCTTCTATAATGTTTAACTAGCCAGATTTTAAATATGGAAAAATTAACCAAAATAATCATTTTCACTAGCAATTTTAACAATAATAGTCAGTCATGATTATTTTTTGTTTCATTAACAATATCATATGACATACCTAAATTTAATTAAGAAAGTGTCCCCCCCTTAAAAAATTAAATTAAATTAAAATTAAATAACAAAATGTTTATGTCATTCAAAAGTCTCCACATGACACACCTTTGCGTGCTCATGCAACATATTTGTGACATTCGTCAAATTCGAGTCTCGAGTTGTTTTTCGTTTTGTAAACTTTTATTACGTGAACCCGACTCAACATTTTTAGAACTTTATTTATTTATTATACAATATTATATTATATATTTCGATCACCAATAAATCGATGTTTTGTCATATTATAGTGTCGTTGAGAAAACATAGAGGGTTTAAAATGATTTTCGTAAACTCGTTATAACTTTGGAAACATTTAAACTCGTTTTAAACCATTATTAGAACTTGAGGGGCCAAAGGGGTAACATTTATAACCCACCTATTTAATCAAAAAACCCTAACCCTACCTTATATCATTCACAGCCGCCAGCCCTTTCTCTCTCGAAATTCCGGCGATCGGAATCGGCTCCGGCGAGCCCGATTTTCCGGCAAGACCACCATCTCCGGCAACGCCACCACCATCCACCACACCACCACCTTCATCGCAGCCATCACACCAGCTGCCACCCTCTTCATCTCTTTCGATTCCGGTAACGGTCTGGCGACCTCGGAACCTCCGGCGAAGCCAAACACCTCCGATACACCACCACCGTACCCCCACTGCCTCTCCTTCCCTTCCTTCGTAAATCCGGCGAGCCCTCTCCCTCTACACGTTTTTCCGGTGACCGGAAAACCGGCCACCGGTGTGTAACAACTCGGACTTTTCGAATTAGTATTTTTATTAAATCCCCGACTCGTTTTACGTTCGGGAAAATTTATCGATAAACGTATCGCGTTATTCGAGTTAATATTATTTTATTAATATTGCTTATCATATTTAACTAATATTAATATAACTACTTTGATTTATATGCAAATTCAATCCAAACTTAAACTCTTACCCAATTTTGTTTCCACCTTAAACTCCAAGCGACTAAACAACAATTTTGTTATAACCCATATACCCTAAACGGGTTATCAAGACCCAAACCCAGACCCAAACCATTATCCGTTTTTCAAACCCTATTACCAATTTGTTAAGTTTTGGACCACAAATTGGGTTTTAATGGGTTTTAAGGTTAAACTAATTAATTAATTAATTATAATAATTAATATGTATTAAATAAACATTATTTTATCAAAATCGAGACTTTAACTAATCGTATTCCGAACTTTGGTTCAACACCATATATGTTCATACTTATATATATATATATATATATATATATATATATATATATATATATATATGTGTATGTATAAGATTTGTAAAGGTTTTTAATATTTAAAAGAGTTTTAATCAAAAAGTATATATATTTATTATAACTATGTTAATTGGCGTATTAAAAGTATAAGTCTAAGTATTTTTTTGAAAGATCATATTTTTTTTATAAATATTATTGTTTATTAATCCTTTGTTATTTACAAGGTTTTTATAAAAAGAAATCTTTTCTAATGGTGAGAATATATATATAAATTAAATGTATTTCTAGCTTAAATTAATTACTTAAAACAAATCTCTTTATATGATTTATCCAAAATCTTTATAAACGTTTATTTGAGTATTTAAATGTATTTTATATAATTAAATCATATTATGAACAACAAAGCTTTGCAATAAAATTAATAATAAATTAATGTAATATATAACTTTCGCAAGAACACACTTGATCGTCAATCCTGAACCTCTATCTAATTTTAGCTTCGTATTCTATCTATATTTATTTTTCCTCAACTATTGTTACTTAGGATTTCTCGTCGATAACTTACAAAGAGCGTAACTCTTGTTTACTACCGTTCTTACCGCATTCGTTTATCTCTTGCTTGTTGCTAAGGTGAGTACTACATTCCCCTATTTTACTTGTTTTCTCACGTTTTGGGGACATATGCGTAAATATATTTCTCATATATACTTATACACAAAACTGCAACTTTGTCTTATGTGTTAACAACTTATACCTTACTTGTTTATGTGCTTATTTGCTTTGTATGCTTTCGCATTCGGAGAGGTCCAACATAATCTCAGTCTAGTATGATCATACGCCAGTCGTTATAGCCTTGTGCTTCTTGACATCTCAGTTATACTTACTCATTTGGTTGTTTTGTTATTCTCATGAGACTTGTTGCAAATACTTATTTTTATACTATACTATATGTACACTTAAACTGGTGTGTTGCTCACTCAACCTTGTGTTGACAAAACTACTTTATTTTCAACGCATATGCAGGTTATCGTGTGAAGTGATTATCAATATTGTTTGAAGCAACTTAGGATGCATGTTAGAGAAAAGATACAAGAACTTAATTTTGGATATTTAATGTATTGTTTATTTATAAATTTGTTGTACATGAATATTTGTTTTATTTGAAATTATTAATTAGATATTGAAACTTATATTGTGCATGATAGTAACCTTGAGAGCTGTGACAATCAGTTCGCGCCCCGACATTTCCGCCGTAGGTTGGGGTGTGACACGGTGTACCGCAGCCTCTCCATCTCCCTCGGCGCTCTCTCTCTCTCTCTCTCTCACCGTCTCTCTATCTCTCTGCTCTCTCTCTCTCTCTCTCGGTTTCCGTCTCCGACAGGTGCGACTCGTTCATTCCTCGGTATAGAGCCGTGACTCGTGAACAACTAATAGGTAAATTAACAATTGTGAGTTTAACTTTGAGTTGTTTAACAAATTGTTATATTGGTTCAGTTTGGTTGGTACGTTAGTTATTAAACTAGAGGTCTCGAGTTCGGGTCATCCTAGATCGGTTTTTGGTATTGTTTTCTTGTTATACTTAATAAATTTATTATTACTATTAATATTAACATAAATACGTAAAGATTATTATTATTATTATTATTAACTAGATTATTATTAGTATTATCATTATTATTATTAACAAGATTATTATTATTATTATTACTTTATCTTTTAACAAAACTATTATTATTATCATTATTATTATAAATATTAAAGTTGTTATTAATATTATTAAAGATCATATTATTATTATCTTCATATTATTATCATTAATTATTAGCAATAATATCATTATAGTTATTTTGTGAACTCGTTTAGAAATCGAACCAACATCGTGTATGGCAACATTATTTACTATCAACATTACTTATTATTATTACTATTTTATCAACAACACTTTAAATTTATACCAAGATTTTATTCTTTAACTATTATTAATAGTATTATTAATAATAATTATTAATATAATTATTATACGATATTAGTATTATTAGTAATAGTTATGGTTATTATCATTAACTTATATATCTATACACACACACACATATATATATAAAACATATTTTAAAATCATTATTATCATTTTTATCTTTAACATTAATAATATTATTATAAACTTTATTATCAGTTCATTTTTATACAACTGAGCTCTTGATTTAAAACTCGTCTTGTTTTCTTTTAATATTGGTTTAACTATTTAAAAGCCCAATAAAATAATATTATTTTATTTTAATTGTCATTTAAGTACGAGTCCCTAACCATTAACAAATTAACCGATAATCCGATTTACAACCGAACCGTCCCATTCAATGTTTCCAATATAGTTTCATTATGGTTTCAAGTTCATTAATATATTTTATTTATTCTTTTTCAAATAGTTTTCAAGTCGGATTCGTTCGTTTCGTTTACAAGCTTTCTATATGTCGATCACTTGTTTAGCTTCTCAATTCATCAATCGAGGTGAGTACTTTCATACCCCTTTTTCCATCTTCCGTTTTGGGGTGACATTTCATACTTATCAAACTAAATGCTTTATTTACTTGAATCTTAAACCCACAAACGTGATTGTATACATTACTTAAATACTTGCTTGATTTGGTGTTCTATGCTATATGTCTATGTGTTTATCGCTTTCGGTTGGTTGAATCTATAAATCCTAGACTACTTGGCATCCCCTTGTAGCAAGGTGTCATTAACGTAATGCAATTAACGATATTCTATTAAATCCTAGACTACTTGGCAACCCCTTGTAGCTAGGTGGCGCTAACGTAATTCTATTAGCGATTGTCAACTTATCCAAGTTGTTGCTTTTATTTATTGTTTTGTATACAAGTTTTGTGGCTTTTATTACTATATACTTTTATGCTCAAACTTATGAATTGCTCACCAACCTTTGTGTTGACAAACTTTATTTTATGAAATGTTACAGGTTTGACTTTTGTTGACTCGAGGACTTGATGAAAACGTTACCAAGACTATTAGGATATTAGTAAAACGAACAACATAAGTGCTACTTGTATTCAACTTGTTTGTGTGGACGAGATGTGTTGTTTATTGATTTGTTGAAATAAAATGAGTTGATTAAATATTGTCACTTTAAATAGTGTCTTGTGTATTTGTCCAATCACGTTGCACCCTGGCATGTTCCGCCTTTTTTCGAGGTGTGACAGATTGGTATCAGAGCCAAAAGACTATAGGATAGGCGGTTAGACGTAACGACCTAGTATAGTCTTTACTTTAGGGTCCTTATACGTGTTGCCTATACGTGTTTACCCTACTTGATTGTTCAATGCACTTGTTTATTTATATACTTATTTATTTTATCTATCATAAATATACACATACACACACTTTCATAGAACTCCAAGGTATCCCTACCTTAAAACGCAAAAACATTAGATTTTTATTGTGTTTTATGGATCACGAGCTTAACTTGGATCCCGTTGTTTCAAATCTCCTTAAAGATTGTCTCATATGAGATGACCGCTTTAAGTAGTCGAATGCGAGCGTTCCATTCGCCCTCTGATGTACATAGAAATATACATCTTTTCAGCATCAAATAATCTCTAAAAACTGCAATTTCTATCTAATAACATAGCATAAAAGGCTACTTATCATAACAAAACGTAATTTCAGGTGAAACCAAACCTCAAACGAAGAAACAAGCAAAAAGACGAAGAAAAACAGAAGAAAACACAAGAAAACAAAGAAACACGCCCCCATGCTTATGGAACAAGAAAAGACAAAATCTGAGAACAAAAGCACGGGGCCGTGCTTAGCATGCACGGGGCCATGGACGGGAATGCAGAAAAGACAAAAAAGAATTGAGCACATGTCACTAAAAAGCACGGGACCGTGTCAGTTTACCACGGGGCCGTTGCCAGCTCACACAAAAGACAAAACAGATCTGGCACATGTCATGAAAATACACGGGGCCGTGCTCATCAAGCACGGGGCCGTGCCTCACCATCCAGATTGCCTGTAAATAGTGGCTCATGTTGCATTCATCAAGTGTGCCTTGAAAATATTTCTATCCGATTCTCTCTTATAAAAACACACACTAACACTCACATAGAAGGTTTAGTGAAGAGTTTGAAGGCTTGGAGGTCATCACCATCAACCATCATCATCAACAATCATCAACATCATTAAGAAGGAAGATTCATCTACATTTGGTTAGATCATTCCAAGTTTAATCATGTATTTATTATCATCATTCATCTTAATGTTTATCATCATGCTCATTATGAGCTAAACTCCTTTTACCATCTAAAATCTATGAAGAAGCTTTGTTTTACTTGATAATTAATCAAGACATGTGATGTAGTATAGTAAAGTACATGGTTATATTACAATTATCTTTTGATGAGAAATGTTTCACCATTTTAAATCACTAATTCAAAGTTGGTGGTTGTCAATTCCATTGGCAATCGTTCATGATCGATTCATGTTCTTGAAAGATAGAAATACTTTGATACATTATCGAAACATGGATCCTTATATTGTACTTAGAAACGATGAGATATAAGTTATGATGTATTTTTCTAAGTCTTGGTAATCCGAAAATGGCTTTGCTTAGGATATCAAATTAGCTAAAGAAATCATATGTTAACGGAATGTGTAATTATAACCTACATAAATCAACCAAGGGGAGGTTGTGTGACTAAACTACAACCACCCGAAGTTGTTAGAATTGGTATTTGAGAAATCGGAGTCAATCCTAATCTTTCTACTTTACGAAACTACTTGCCAACTTAAATATCATTGAGGTGGCGTGACATTAGGAAATGGTGGACTTTAACATGCGCACGTTACCTCCTTAGTGCCAAAGATGCTCAATTAAGGTTTAAGGAGCTATATATCATATATTGCTACGGCAAGTTTATCACATGTTTAAATATTAATTATCAATGCTAAATTGGAGTGGATTCTTGATCTTAGATGGTAACCTTCGCATAATTGAATAACTCGTTTAGAATTTCTTATCTTGGTCACCTATCTATTATATATAAGTATTTATATTTTATAAAAAAGTTCAAAAATTAACCGCAAAATGATTAAAACCTCCGATTGAAGTAAAACAACGATTTATTATTAGAAACATTTGTGTCCACGGATCGATACTTGGTTCTTACCAATACTATTCTACATATACGATAGGTACACTTGCCTATTTTGTGTGTGTTTAGTCTTTGTAGAAATCACTTTTATAAATTTAAAACACGAACTTGTGCAAAAGCAAATCATTCCAACCTCTTATATTTTATAAGACACGCACGCACGCATCAAAGTTTTTGGCGCCGTTGACGGGGACACGGTACATTTCTAAGAACGATTCAAGTTTTAATTTAATCATTGTCTATAATTGTACAAATTTTTAACTTCTATTTTATTTTATCTTTATTATACCAAATAATATAATTTTACGGCTAGCCTACTTTTTACCTTTGTTTACCTTACCTTACTTTAGCTTAATTAGCTTAGACCTTAGATAGTTTAGAATAGCTTAGCCTAACTTATAGTTTAACTTAGACTAACCTTTAGTTTAACTTTAGCTAACTTTTACTTTAGTGTTTAATTTTGATTTAGTCCCATGTATGTCCTCTAGTTTTGAGTCTGAGCTTGCTTCTCCAATTTCTGAACCGGAACGACTCTTTCGTCGACGGACTCGTAAACGGACAGCAGAAACTGCCGAAGCAATCAAAGACGAATCAGTAGACGCCACCACATCAGGAGAAAATCAAACCGAAGAAATGATGGCGGCCCAGAACAATGAGCCGAACATGAGCAAGTATGCCAAGCCAATTCTTGAAGGCTACGGCAATGGAGTGGCTCCACCCGAAATCACCGAAAATTTCGAAATCAAATCAAGCACCATTCATATGGTGGAAAATTCAGTTCAATTTCATGGTCTCCTCGACGAAGACCCTCTTTCTCACATATCTCGATTCTTACGAATCTGCGGAACCTTTAAAATCCAAAACTGTTCAGAAGATCAAATCAAGCTTAAACTCTTTCCTTTCTCTCTAAGAGGCCAAGCCCTAGAATGGATAGAATCTCTTTCCTCTGGTTCCATTACCACTTGGGACCAGATGATTAAACAGTTTCTCCTCAAATATTTTCCGCCCGACAAAACTGCCAAATACCGAGCCAGCATTACCGGATTCCGGACCGATGATGATGAGTCGTTACACGCAACATGGGAAAGATACAAAAGTCTTTTAAGAAGATGCCCACATCATGGAATGAGCGTATGTTTACAAGCAAAAACTTTCTTTGACGCACAATCTAGTCAAAACAAACAGGCCATCGACCAGATCGCTGGTGGAGACCTAGGATCCAAATCACCTAACGAAGCATTTGAAGTCCTGGAGAAGGCCGCAAAGAAGAGTTTCGCTTACAACCCACCAAGATCTATAAATCTTGGTAAAAGTGACAGCCCTAGTTGGCACTCACTTGAAGCTCTATAAATCTGGTTGCGTCAATTTTAATGCTTAAACTCTTTAATTATTTGTGTTTAATTTTATTAATTATGAAAAGAGTTTAACAAAGGCATTAGCTTTTAAAAATCAAATTAAAAACTAAGAAAAACTATTCAATCCACTAGTATTTTACTTGCTTCAATTCGAAACAAAATTTGTTTCTTTTTTGAAGTATGCAAAACCAAAAAATCACGAGAATGAAAACAACCCGGTTTTAGATAGGGTTGAGAAGTTTTCGATAGATCAAACTGAGAACAAGCAAAAACCTATTTCTGATATCATTTCTTGCATAGAATTGACTATCAATAAATCTATATTTGATAAAAGATTTAACAATATCAAAGGAATCCTAAATTAAGCAATTAGGGATTAACCTAAAAATTTACATATCGGTGGGTTAATAGTTATCTTCTTCTCCTATCGATGCGATGTAACACATCGAACCATCAACCCTATGGTATGCTTACAATATGACAACACATGGATAGTTTCCAAGTTTTCAATTTGACACATAGACCCTTATAACTATTTATTGTTATAATGACGCCAAACATAATTACATAAATGACCTATAACTTTTTGAGGTGAATGAACGGGATTATATCCAGCATGGTCGATCTCTTTCTTTTGTGATGGAGATTGCCTTGTAGACATTATATACTATAGATAAATATCAAATGTTGGTATCACAAAATAGTTTTTAGGATCTTATTTGACCATTTATACAATTAATTTCAAAGAAAAACCAAACTTGTTCAGTCTGATGGCTAGAGTTGTCTTTAATAACTCCCTTGCTTTCCTATGTGCTTGATTTCGATTCCTTAGGTTAACAAGTTTCAGTTTTTTTTTTTTTTTTGTGAATTATCTTTGCTAATGTTCTTTTCTTAATCGAGTCCTTAGGCTACAATTTTTTTAGTTATTTTTTTTATGTGTTTTTTAATTATCTATCTATCTATATATATATATATATATACTAGCTTTTAGCCCCCGTGTTACGGGGGTTTATTTAGGTTTTTATTTTTAATCGCCTTGCTATTTTACTTTTTGTAATAATTTGTTTTATTTGCAACGGAGTTTGCTTTGATTTAAGGGTAATTGTATATATTAAGTTGTTACGTTCGTTATATTTTTTAATGTTTAAACTTTTTCAATTGAGTTGGGTTGGAGTGAGACCTAATCAAATAATAAACACCTCTAATGGTATATAGTCCCAATTTCTTTCAATTAACTTTTGGTATTGTGAAATTTCATTTTGTTTTACGTAAAATTTGTTTAAACTATAAAATATATTGTTTGGCGGGCATATCTATGTGTTAGGTGGTGGTGGACGATTGGTTTTGTAGTTGATGACACTCTATTCTAATCAATAACAAAATTACACAAAGTAATATACAATAAAATCTTTAGTTGGTTGTTACCACCAGTCACTACGAACACATGGCTAGTGCTTCACATTTAGCCCGAAACCAACCCATTAATAAAAACAAACGCATCAACTATTAACTATTTCGTGAAACTTAACAAACTCTAATTTGGGGACATCATATCATAAATTATAGACCCAATCCCACTCTCGACCTATCTTTGTTTCACGCAAAAGCGAACCAACCGGTTTTATAGTCCGGTTAGTTTTTCCGGTCGACTAATTCTGTAACTGTTTTTATCCTTCACCATTATAGATGTTCTAAAAACTCAATTTTTAAATATCTAACTTCTTGTAATGAAGAAAAAACATATTTTAAGAGGTTCATCCATCATGCATACTCAAAAATGTTATAAAATCTGAGCTCTCACATAATAAGATCCATTTAAGATTGATTTTTTATCAACCTGAGCAAATGAAGATCACATTATATTCAAGTTCCAAATATTATGAGCCACTACATTAGAGAGGTAAACAAAGCAAATAACAGCTCAAGTATTCACATTCAAAATGCCAATCAGTATTATATATACGGCCTATGACATTCCATTAGAGTTGGTATCTAAGCTTGTATCATCCTCTGCCCAAAAGGTAAAAACCAAAATTACTTGATTAAAAAGGTCACAAAACTTCAAGTGACTCAGAATACATAATTATTCATAGAGATAATAGAACATACCAACAATATCTAGGGGGTCGAAGAACCAAATAGAAAACACTTACCTCTGTCAAGAGCATATCCAAAAGAGAAAGATAAGTTATTATATGACATAAAAGACAGGCTTAAGATTTAATTGTTGTAAAAAAGGAATTAAGCTTAATTACGGACTATAAATTTGTGATTGACATAACAAAAGTGAAGATGATAACAATTTGTAGATACATACCTTGCAGAAATGTTGATTCGATGATTATCAAACTCAAATATTGTAGAAGAGAGGTTGAAGTGACAACTTTGTTTCCAGTAAGTACATGTGCATGTTTATTTAATTTTATGTGTGCGTGTGATTAGCAAAACATATATTACAATTACCAGTTGATGTAGTCTTTGAGGTTAGGCAAAAGAAAACAAACTTGTAATCAGAATTTACCTAAAAATGATTACCTGACTCGGGCTTTTGTTTATCTGAACTCGAATAGAAATCAAGCCATAAGTACTGCCAGAAGCAAAAAACATACAAATCAGTTATTTTTTTTATAATTTAGAAACTTCAAGAAAAAGCATTATAAATCCCACACCTCATTATCCTATCATCTTGAGTATTTGAGAACTTATATGTTCGTTTATTTGCGTTTGTTTGTTTCTTTATGTTCGCTTAAACCATTTAGCTATGTCATTTTATAATTTTGAGAAATAATAAACATGTCAGTAACCCACCACTAACCCACTTGTTAATGTTAACATAAACGAATCCAAACATTTTCATATTCATTTTCATAACGAACGAACATAAATAAAAATTTGTCGGTTAAATATTTTCACCAAGCCAAAATCATAAGAACCTGATCCGAGGAACCCAGAGCCCCGATAAAATACTGGAATAACACCCCTTAGTTGATTAGTTTCGTTTAGATAAGCTTGGGAAACAATATTATTAAAAAAAAGATAAGCTTAGAAAAGACGAATACCAAAACAATATCAAAGGAAAGTAAGTGCAGTCAATTGACTTTTGATGAGTTAATTCCTTGATTACGTTCATTAAATGTTAACAAATCAAAGCCTTGAACCCATTGTTAACGGCCCAAACCCATAATTTAACAATTACCTACTGAATTGAAGCTTGAAAACCTAATATAACCGTACTAAGCAGATTATAATAGAGTACATCAAAAACATATTTTCAATAACCTTCACACTGATTAGTTTAAAGTTTAAACTTACTTTATCCCCAAACAAACACAGCTCTCACCCAAGAGACCCGGGTTCAAATCTCGGCAACAGAACCTTTGCCTTCCCACACAAAAACCAAAGAAAAAAAAAACTCACACATTATGTGTTATCCGTATACAATATAACAGGCATGAACTCAATAATAACCCATTAAATAATAAACAAAAACCTATAGTTGTTATTATTCTTATCTTGCTGAAATAAAACTTTTTTAAAAATTTCTGTAAGGCCCCGTTACCGGTAGCCCTACTTTCGTGTTGGATTTACTCATAAACGCAGTTCTAAATATCAGAGTTAATTAAAACATTCGCGGAATATAAAAGCTTTCATAAAACATTTCATAACAAAACACATCTTGTCTTAAAACAACATCTTGTCTTTCAAAGTAAACAAAGCGTTAAACTTAAACGTCTTGAGTCTTCCGATGCCAGCCTCTTATTCAGTGCTACGTGTCTCCTCAAGCGAGCTGCCTCATCCTACTCACCTGCGTGCATACTAAAAGTCAGCTACGCTGAGTGAGTTCTAGTTAATCATACATTATACAATACACATAAACTTATATTCTTTCAATCATACTTTCATACTTTCTTTTGTATTAACTTGCTTTCATATCTTACGTTATAAAGAGCATTACGCCCTACATTCCACGAGTATTATTAGGGCTCGGTACCCTCCTTCCTCGAGTATTATTAGGGCTCGGTACTCTCCTTCCTCGAGTATTATTAGGGCTCGGTACCCTCTTTCCTCGAGTATTATTAGGGCTCGGTACCCTCTTTCCTCGAATATTAGTAGGGTTCGGTTCCCTAGTTATAGAATATTAGTAGGGTTCGATTCCCTCTTCGTTACCATACAACCATACATCATACCTCGAGTATTATTAGGGCCTGGTACCCTCTTCATAACCATACAACCATACAACCATCCTTTCCTTCTTTTATTAACTTTATCACATTCATACACATAAGCATACATATCATACTTTACCTTATACATAGCGTTACAACCTGACAGTTCGTGCAATATCCGAAGATCATTCACGTACCATCAAGCAATCATTCATACATTTCACATTATTCACATAAGGCATACACTTATCTCTTAGGATAAGCGTATTAACAAACATATTGAGTATGCACACAGCCCCGAAAACATAACACATAAATGGGGCTAGAAACTCACCTGAATCCCGTTACGCTCTCCGTTAATAGTTATTCCCTTTTTGAGCTGTGCACGGCTAACTGTATAATATTTACACGTATCAATTAACTACTACTACTCATGTTGTATTTCTATCTTTATATGACCCACAACGAACGGGGGTCCGGGGGCAGCGCCCCCGGCAGCGGGGTCTAGGGGCGGCAGCCCCTAGCAGGGTCCAAGGGGCAGAGCCCCTGGCTGGGTTAAACCTTATGGAAAAATTAAAAAATAATCTGTCCAAAATTTTTCCTAATGGAAAATTTTTATTTCCATTAACTGTCTTAACACATTTTTCATTAGGTTTTTAATTTATTTTCTAATCGAACTTGACTTTAGGCGAAGTTAAACCTTAGGCGAACTTAGCTTTAGGCGAAACTAAACCTTAAGCGAACTTAGCTTTAGGCGAAGTTAAACCTTAAGCGAACTTAGCTTTAGGCGAAGTTAAACTTTAAGCGAACTTAACTTAGGCGAAGTTAATTAGTTAGGCGAACTTGCTTGCAAGCGAAGTTAAGCTTGCAGGCGAAGTTAAGCTTTGCAGGCGAAGTTATGGCTTTGCAGGCGAAGTTGCCCAGTTCAGCTACGGGTTTGGTTTTTATCAAACATTTTGGCGATTTTAATACCCTTGTTATGGTTCGACATCACCCACTACGTTCCCTAACCGTTTTCGGTCGTATATATATCCCGTATATACTATAAAGCTTGGACCTTTAAGTAAAAACGTTCAATACTACGTAAACTTTAAAGGTCAAGAACATACCTTTAGCGCTCGTTCGATCTTGGTTAGCTTGTTTATGCACTCTAGATCTCGTGTAATAAGATCTAATACCAACTAGCGTTTACTCTCTCTCGGATCTTGCTCGTTTATGGTGTGTGTGTGTGTTTGGAGTTTGTAGAGATTATGATGGAAATGAAATGAGGGTTTAGGGTTTTAGGTTGGTTTAGGGGATATTTATATCCCTTAAAGCCCATGGACCTAAGGCCCATTCTCATTTAACCCATCTCAATTAATCTAAGTCCATGATCCGTTCTTTACTCGATATTAATTAATTAATAACGCGAAATCACTAAACGTAACTTTCTTTATTCAACATTATAAATTTTAGGATGTTACAATTTCCTTCAGCAAAAATCTATTACTTAAAATATTTAATTACTAAATAACAAATCAAAGTGTGTTCTTTAATTAAGTATGCTTCATATATTTCGAGTTTCAGAAACAAAACCAAACTTAAGAAAGAATATAGCAGCACATTGCATACAAAGGCAGAAAGTCTGAGCAGCCGACAACTTGTGATGATCATCTCGTCTCATAATTTGACCACATCTACAAGAATCGATAACGTAAAAAAATCGTTAGTAGCATTAAAAACAGTTAATAATAATGGATATGTATTCGACATAGAAATAATCTGTCCAAAAGTAAATAAGAATAAAATAAAACTCAAAGCATACACAAGGCCTGTTTTATTCTGGACGAGATAAGCACAGTAACAAACAAACACTTACCGTCGGAAGAATAAGTAGGGAAATTCCAATAGCCACCGGAATTCAAACGATCACCTCCACGGTTCCAGAGTTTTGGCCGGAATTGAGGTCTAGGGTTTTGTTAATTTGGGGTTATATTGCAGGGTTCGAAATCGAGCAATAATGCTTGAAAGAGGCAACGATGGAGACTGTCTTTGGTTGCAGAAGATGGCGAGCAAAGATTTGGGATTGGGATAACAGAAGACCGCGACAATGATTTGGATAAGGTGTTTGAAGATGGCCATCGTATGTGTGTGTAGAGAAGAAATGATTAAGGAGGTGTTCTGACCCATTTAACTATTTAAGTGTATCATGACCCGCGAAATATAAACCTTAAACGGGTCAAAACCGGGTTAAATCGATGAGAAGTCACCATTTAAGAATGAAGCAAATCTGGTGGCTCCAAAAAAAGGGGGAGCGACCACATCGCGACACCTAGGATTTTTGAATCTTCGTTTATATATATTATAGATATATATATATATAAGTATTTTTTTGTTTTAAATTGTAATGAATCTAATTGATACCGAACGAATTCGTGTCAACTACCGAATGAATTCGAATCACTTTGCCAACGCAACGACCGTGTTTTTTTTCTTAATAACTTGACAAAATTAGTTTTTTGGTTTAGTTTCGGTACCATAATAAACGTAGCTAACACCACCCGAATTTGCGTCGTTTCGCCATTGCCCGTCTTTTACTGACCGGCTATACGAGTTTCAATACTATTTTGGACGTCTATTAGTTTATATTAAGGGTATAATGCATATACCAACACGAACCTAATCGATGGTGACCAAATTCGTATCACTTTGATTATAAGTTGCATGTGTCTTTATGCACTTTTGGGTGTTTAGAAACTTAAATTTTTTTGGGTTTAGTGCCAATACGTAATGAACCTAACCGATACTGACCAAATTCTTATTCTTTCGATTATAAGTTTGTATGCATACCGATTTCCGGGCGTTTACAAATTTATATATTTGTTTTGGTATCGGTGACGTAATAAACTTAGACGATACGAACCCGCTGCCGCAACGCGGCCGGTATTACCTAGTTAGTTTAATTTGTGCAAGTCAAAGAGCGTTGACGGTTTTCATATAATACTAATGGACATGTCTTTTGGATTAGGACTGAAAATGTGTACAATCATATCATGCACTAATAATGATGTTGCACCTCTTTTACTTGTGTCGGATTTGGAATCAAGCGAAATATCAATATTTCCCTAAACCTTTTTGAGTTTGGGTTCAGGCCTTATAGATTGCTTTCTAATTTATTTTCAAAGATCATAGTTTTTATTAGAAGACAATTTTCCACATATAATTAGTTCCCACCTATTGTCAGGATATACTAACGAACCAAACAACTGAATCAGATCAAACGCGATTTCTAAAGCCTTTTCAACATGGTAATTATTTTTTTTTCTCATTGTGGGTGCCACTCGATAATAGGTGCTATGGACTCTATCCCATAGGGATGCCGATTTGGAACCCAATGGAAGCTTTCTAGAAACCCCGTAGTTCCTAGACGCTAGAAATCACAATATCTCAAATAAACACGTACTTCACAACTCCTAACTTCTGTTGATGTTTATTATAATTAGATTTTGGTTTTAAATATATCATATTATGGTCGAATAGTATTGATGTATACTGCTTCAAACATGAAACAACTGGCCAGATTCTTCCGTCTTTTATGATTCATTCTATTATTTTTTTTTTGTTGATTATGTAATGGGATATTTTGAGGAACCTATATATGTTATGTAGTCCAAGTTGACATAATATTTTAATAGGCACCACCAAAATCTTAACTGAATATGATCGAAGCACCATTTTTTGGTAGTGGAAGCCACACTCATCGTATTATCTCCAACAGTTGCTATTGGATGAAGACAGTTAGCTAATAACGTTGACCAGGCAAAAGCTCAAGTGGTGCCATTATATTCTAACCAAATAAAAAGCTATTTTGCACACCAATTGCAGAAAAAGCTACATATTTTCATAATATCAAATATACATATTTTCATTTAAGGGCTAATATATATTAAAAAACATATTTAATTTTACAAAATATCACTAAACATAATGTGGAATATTAAAGTTCTTAAATAAGTCAAACAAATATGAAAATGATCACTCGAGCAAAATACATTGTAGTTATATTAAAGTCTTTGTATAGAATATATACATTGAAAAAAAAAACTATTTAAAATGATCATTACTCATTAAATTGGTAAAAGTTAGATTATATAAACTTGTTTTAGAAAAAAAAAAATTAATGTCAATCAAATTTTGATTAATTTACAAGATAAGTTATTATTTTAAATACTTTTTACATTTACATGTATGTACAATTTAGGTAATTAGTATAACAAATTATATTTAAGTTGTGTGTTGTGGAATAACTAGCAAGAGCTAGTTTTCATGCCACGTTACTACCATGTAGGCAAAAGAGTTATAACTTAACTAGCGCATTGTGGTTAACTTGGTTTAACTAATATTCAAAATAAAAAAATTAAAATGTAAATAAATATGTGTGTACATGTTTGAATATGATTGGTGGATTTGAAGTGCACCCCATCCACCAAGAGGGGATGGCGCCGTAGTTGAGATGGCACTAGAGGGGGGAATGTGTTTGGCGCCATCATGGAGATTAGAGTGTTGTGGTATAAACCTTTCCATTACTTATCAAACTTAGGAAAATACACGTCTTTTCATTTTCTTCTCCCTTATTTAAAAAGCAGCTATCAAATGACATTTGATCCAATGTTATCTTGATGTTATAAGGCTAAGTGATATATATTAGTGGATAACCCTACTAGTCCTAAGTGACAGCCACTTGGCCACTCACCTCTCACCGGTCTCATGCAAACACCGCCCCGCCCCTCCTTTTAGTCACGCGTGACCTGACCTCACTGAGGATGGTCAGTCGCGTCAGTGAGGGTTTCATGTGGGGCCCATTTGACCGTTGACAACGGTAAAATTAAAAAAAAATTGAATTTATTATATTTTAAAAACCATTCCAACCAATCTCAAACCATTTCAACAATTCTCAAACCATTTCTACATATTTTAACCAAAATCATATAATCAAAAAATCAAAATGAATAATTCTTCTTCGTCCGACAATACAGATTTTTTTCTACATGCAATGGAGTTTATGATCGAACATGTTTTATTTTGGTGACAACCAAACATACGGATTTGATAATGTTATTTGTAATGTTGTAAGTTTAAATTTAGAGTTAATGACCATTTTCGTCCATGTGGTTTGCTACTTTCGCCACTTCAGTTCAAAGTTTGAAATTTTGTCAATTTAGTCCTCATAGATTTAAATCTTAGCCAATTACGTCTCATCCGTCTAACGCATCCAGCTATGCCGTTAGTTTAAGGGTATTTTTGTCTTTCTCCTTTTTATTTTGAGTTAGTGGTTATTTTCGTCCCTATGGTTTGATACTTTTGTCACTTCAGTCTAAAGTTTGAAAATTTGTCAAGAGTTAATAGCCATTTTCGTCCCTGTGGTTTGCTACTTTCGTCACTTCAATCCAAAATTTACAATTTTGTCAATTTAGTCCTCATAGTTTTAAATATTAGCCAATTACGTCCCATTCGTCTAACGGCATCCAGCTATGCCGTTAATGTAAGGGTATTTTTGTCTTTTTCCATTTTATTTTGAGTTAATGGTCATTTTAGTCCCTGTGGTTTGATATTTTTGTCATTTTAGTCCGAAGTTTGAAAATTTGTCAATTTAATGTTCGGTTTAATTCATTTTATTTTTTTATTTATTTTTTTTGTCTTTAATTATGAAGAGCATAATCCAAGCCCAAAACCATCGAGCAACCTCCAATACAGGTATGCATTTACTCTGTTGACAACTGTAATCGTACCCCCCTCGTATTTAGTTCCAGACATTTCCTAAACTTTCCCCTATGGTGGAATTCAATGGTAAAGTGGTCAAGATAGATCCCTGAAACCGAGTTGTACAGAAAAAACTAAAAAACGTTTCTTTGATTAATGTATAATAGTTGATTTCGACCCAGATTTTCGTTACAATATGTTAGTCTAAACCCTAACTATTATGCATTTATCAAAGAAATGATTTTTAGTTTTTTCTGTACAATTCGGTTTCAGGGAATTGTTTTGACCACTTTACCATTGAATTCCATCATGAGGGAGAATTTATGAACCGTCTGGAAACTAAATACGAGGGGAGGGGGCATGATTATTGTCTTCGACAGAGTAAATGCAGACATGTTTAAGTTTATGCTCGATTGTTTTGGGCTTGGATTATGCTCTTCAGGGTTATAAACAAAAAAAAATAAAAATAAAAGAATTAAATTGAACATTAAATTGACAAATTTTAAACTGAAGTGGCAAAAGTATCAAACCATATGGATGAAAATGACCATTAACTCAAAATAAAAAGGAGAAAGACAAAAATACCCTTAAACTAACGGCATAGTTGGATGCCGTTAGACGGATGAGACGTAACTGGCTAAGATTTAAATCTATGAGGACTAAATTGACAAAATTTCAAACTTTGGACTGAAGTGGCGAAAGTAGCAAACACAGGGACGAAAATGGTCATTAACTCTTAAATTTAATTGTTAATGTTCGAACATTACATAAATTTAAAAAAATAAAAATGGAGAATGATGTAGAGTGGTGTATTTTCTTGGTTGAAGGGTGATGTTGAATGAGGGGGGGCTGATATGGCGCTGACGTGACGAATGAAGAGAATGGTGTTGAGGAGGATACTATATACCCCTTAGTCTGAGAGGTAGTCCATTTTTTAAGGTCGAGAATTTAAGTTACATGATAAGCATCGGTGTAGTATTATTAGCAGTAAGTTATATTGCCATTCAAAAAAATAATAAAGAGTCAGCGATTTGATTCTTTATATATAAAGAAGTTGATTTAAGAGAGAAGGAGAAGTGTATTATAGAAATATTATAAATTGTGTTTTATTAAATATATTAAAATATTATGTTTTAAACATTTAAATATATATGTTGAATCAGATTTGTTCCAAAAGCTTCCTTTTCTATTGAACTTCTGAATCCATTATGGTATACATGTTCTGTATTAACAAAAGATGAATATTGGAACACTAAAACTGATCATCAACAAGCGAATATAATTATCAAAACGTGGATAATTATTAATTAGTACAAGAACTTCTTAGGATAGATTGATTGATTAACAACATTGCTGATGATCACCTTTTGATTTAGTAAATGTGGAGGGAATAAGAGAGACAATCATAATCAAGAATCTAAGAGCTATATGAAATACCTTCATGTTTCTAAATAATTAATCTTCTAAATTGCTTTGCGTTCTATTGCATCAGTCTTCGTCCTTGTTAATTATCGATCACCACAGACTGAACAACCTAGAGGGTTTTTGGGTTTGCAACGAAGCATCAGAGAGCATATGTTTATTTATCTTTTTAGTTTTTAGGGATTTTTTTATCAAAACTATATAGATTTGATGGGTTTTATGTGTAAGGTTAAACGTCTTACAACACTGTAATATATGAAATCAGAACTTTACAAAATGAATACACGACTCAAAAGGAAAATATTAATAATATATGGTTTTTTATCTTTATGTAATTCTTATGTAATTCTGTTCTAGTGAAGAGTATTTTAGGCTGGAAATAGTAATATCTGTGAGCATAATTTTATGAAAATAGAAAAAGAAAATTAAAAATTAAAGATGATTCTTATACATGTCTTTTTAGGTATATAAATCTTTCCTATATTTGGAATCCTTATCGTATCAAAAAATTTATTGAAAAGTAGGGCTTCCAAGAATCTTTGATCGATCGTTTGTTGCCATCCGGCCCATCCTAATATATTATGTTATTATTATACAAGCACATACAACAATTATAAAAAAAAAATTTAACGTTGTTATCTAATCACTCTTACTCGTTTTTACGTGTGCACATTGATTAGTAGGAGGTGTATTACGGTAGTTAATTACTAATTAGCATTCGCAATGTAAGTACATAATATGAAAATATCTTTCAAGGAATCTAAAGACAAGAAAGGACACTAATGGACCAAAATGTTTTGTCCAAGTTGTAAGGTAAAAATGGTAGCGATAAAAGATATGTGGCTTCAAACGAGAATTTTATATTTTGCATATTGATAGACTATATGATATTGATATTCCTAGTGAAGCATTGCTTTCATATATTAACATATAAAAGTTGCAACTTACTATTTCTCATTTACTCCTTCTCTCCACCTTGTCTTGCTATGAGACATATTTAGTTTTATTTTTATTATGGATTAAATTTTATTTACTTTTCACATGCAGTTAAAGTTATAGGTCGTTGTGGTCGTAGCTAAGGTGAAACTTACTTGTATATTTTAATATCTCCACTTTAGCCTTAGTCCTTAGATCCATCAGGACCATCACCGCATTTTGGTGCCACAAAGTTTTCTTACAATTAAGTTTTTGTATAATTTTCTTTGAGATAGTATGTTTTTCTTACATAAAGAAACATTTGAACTCAAATTGTCTTTAATGCTAATAATCTACAAAAAAAACAAGATTGATGAAGGGTGCCACCATCAAGGAGAAAGAAGTATCGACTATTGAAAAAGTGGATCTCTAGTTTAGTTTCAACACCAAGTAAAATAAAGTCATCTTGTTTGCATGCAAAGGACTTAATTTTACAAGGAAACGTTAAGTCTTCTGAACATTGAAGAGGGATAAAGTGATAGAGTGGTTGTTTAGCAATCTTGTGCTGAACCATTAAGAAGTTTGACATATTAAAATATAGCATTTGAACCGGTTAGCATAGTTCCCAAACTTACCCAATAAGAGGCTCAATCTAAACACTATTAAAATATGTGTTTTTAGTGAACCAACTACACATTAAGATGCTAACAAACCAAGAGAGAGATTTTTCTTTTGGTGTTGGTTTTGTGGTCAGCAGTGGATTGATTATCATGGAAATATGTTATTCTGTTACGGAGTTGTTACGGTACCTATACCCAGGGTGTCTCCGAGAACCCCTTAAAATTTTGGTGCCTTGGACGAGTAAAAAAACGGCCCCCTAAAATTGCGTTCTCAATTATGTAATAGATAATTTGACAATTTTACCAACAATGTTGCCTTTCAAAAGCCCAAAACAAACAAATAATAATAAACATCTTACTAAAAAAATACTCATATTAAATACAAATAAAAGTTTTTTTCTATATAAAAAAAACCAATAATTGTAGGAATTGAACATTTGCTTCCATAGACTAGAGCATTTTTCATGCAACCAAAGAGTCATTTTGTAGACTTTTATATTTAAACACGATTATATATCAAAATATAAATTTTATTTTTTACCAATTACGGGCCTTTTGGGAGAGTATGCCTGAGTCAGTCGCCCTCATCGCCCTCCTCTTGGGCCGGGCCTGCCTGTACGTTACATGATTTATGATAATAAAAAAAATATTTTATTTTGAATACAATTTCATCTTCATTAAAACTGAAATTAACAAACGCATATGAGAAAAATAAAAACAAATGATAAATGGAATATTATGAGAAAATTAAAAGGGTTAAAAGAAGTGTATAGTATAAAAGATGTAAATGAAACTAGAAACATGAAGATGAAAAATGGTAACGTTTTGGAGATAAATCAACTCGGTAGGCTTTAGCTTTATGCCTTTAAGCAGTAGATTAATTGTGCAATTTGTGCGCCTAGCTTTGGGCCTTTGTAACAAGGCCTAACGAAAGCCTGCAATTAAGGGACCAATAATAAAGCCTAAAAAGAAAACTGATTTCTGGAGACATTAAAACTTTTGATGGTAGCCCCTTATATGTGCGACGTAAGCCCATGCATCGTCACCCATGTGCTATTACTCGTCGTCATGTCCTTATGCATTGCCTACTAGTTTCCCATTAATTACTATTTTCCATTCATTAGTAATAGTGGGTAGTTTTCCACTATCTAGTGATGGTGGGAAGCTTTAGTGCTTCCTTTATTTTATGGTTTCGTTGTTATTTCCATTAAGCCTATAAATGGTCATGTGCTTTGAGTAAAGGAAATATGAATTTCCCCTAAATCTCACTTAAATTTCTTTTTGGCTTCTTTCTTTTGGCTTTGGTCAACAACAAATTGCTGCCATATTCATCAATACTTCATATTATTTTTGGCTTTGACTGCGCGATTTTGCCCTTCGTAAAATGATCAAGAAAGCTTCTTGTGTACCATTTCTTGATTATTTATGAAACAAACAAGATACCTACAAAAAAAGAGGCTTGAGTGACGGGTTTCTTTAAAATTAAACATATAACATTTTGGGTACAATTATGAATTAGGCTTTTATCATCTTATGAAATAGGGATTTCTGGTTATTTGGGTGTATTCAGCTGAGCATAGTGATTGTGGTGATCACAATCTACAGGTATGTTTAAATGTTTAATCTTTATTGCCCCATGGTCGGCTTGGATAGGAGGGTAGGGTGGTTGATGGTCTCCGGCCCGATCACCCAGTAGACCTGAATTTTTTTTTAAAAGTTATATATATATTTATATGAAAAAAACTATGTGTTTTTAATGTTTAAACCTAAATCATAACCAAGTAAGCCTATCTACAAATTTAATTGTTTAAACCCACCAAAAACCGTTTTACTTAAGGCCCAACTTTTTTTTACGTCTTAGCCCAAAAAAAATTTTCGATTTTCGAAGACGACTCTGTATTGCCCTTATTTGGTATGTTTAAGTCTTCATATTACAAGTGCTAAATATGCTAATCTTTTAGCTTTACATTCCTACAATTTATCAATAACTCATATTTCTTGCTAGCTGTATTGTTTTGTATATATATTTTTTTTGCATCTTCATAAGAAAACCATTATTTACAACAAAGAGACAAAGTTGGTAAAAAATATCAACCTTTTTGCAGAATTAGATAATTCTTTTACACTCATGGGGACTGATGGTACAGAAGCTGTGGAGAAATTACCATCAATATGCGACATCAAGGTTTTGATTTGTTTCTAACTGTTATTAGTTTTAAAATTTTTCGATTTATTATCAGCTATTGAGCTCATTTGTTTTATGGTATATTGGTGAGATAGGTGCATAGTACCATATGCATAGAGTTAATTAAATTGGTGGATCAAGTTGATAAAGTAATCCCCAGATATAGAAGCTGCAAAGCCTCGAAGCTCATCTGGGATCGAGTCACTTTGCTTATTAATTTGTGGCATTGATAAAGCCAAATTGTTGATTCGGGATTGCTGTCAGTCGAGTAAGCTCTACTTGGTATGTGTGTTAAAAAGATTATATGTTCATATGTGAATTGGAATTTTATGTATGATCTTGACATATGAAAGGTTTTTAATTTTCTATACGTTACAAAGATTAGAGTTCTTGATCTTGGTTTATTTTGAACATGTAAGGCACTAACAGGAAATACGGTTTTGTCAAGATGTAAAAAATCAAAGAACTTATTGGAACAGAGTTTGAGCCATATCCAAAATATGGTTCCGGTGATGCTAGCATCAAAGGTTAGTTGATTTATGTGAGATCACAATAATAATATAACTTATAGCAATGCCTCACTTTCATGTGCTAGAAAGTTGATAAATAGTGTTGCCTGCAGATCTCTAAGATTATGGGGAAGCTTAGGGTATTCGAATTTAGTTTAAACCCGTCAGAAGAAGAGGCAGGGAAAGCTATTAGATCAATACTTGACGGATACCGAACTGGAAACCGTCTAGAAAAAGAATATGAAGACGAGCGGATTCAAATAGCTGCTCAAAAGCTTAAAATTACATCTTCAAAAGCTCTTCTAATTGAACAAAGATCCATCAAAAAACTTATAGGACAGCTTGATGAGGGAACCAACAAACAACAAAAGAAGCAGATTCTATCATTCCTTTTACATTTGCTTAACAAGTATGGAAAATCAATTGCATCCAACAAAGTGGAAAATCATGATTATAAGTCCCAAACGGTTGACTTTCATGTTGATCGTGGGAAGGATATGTCGGGTACACCGCCTGAAGAGTTCAAGTGTTCGATTCCTCAAAAGTTAAGTGTGGTCCAGATGTTATTCATTCAAATCCGTTTATTCAGTTTTATAATGATGTTAACGCATGGGAAGAATCTACTTCTTCGATTAATAGTTTGAGTTCTATGTGTAGTCTTCAACTTCCGGATGATTATAGTTGAGTTCTTTGGAAAATAGTGGTGTTGATGAAGATACATGGGGATTTCATGATGATCAAGATGATGCACTTACTAAACAAAAAGATAATTGAATAAGGGCAGTTCGGTAAAATCTCATTATCTCATGGGATGGCTTGGAGGAGATTATTAAGTAATAATTCGTTTATTATTTATTAATGAGTTTGTGATCTTATTCTAAATCCTATTTGTGTTGGATTTCGTCGTTGGTTTTAGTTTGCAGAAACGGGAATGATGTAGGGAAAGCAAAAGACATTAAATGCTTCCGCTTTTAGGTGATGCAAAGCTTTAATAGTCTGTAGAACTTGAGTTCAGATCTTGTTCATCTTGCTAATATAAAATTGTAAATGGTAAACATGTGTTTAGTTAACTTTAGGAACTAGTTTATGGCCATATGAAAGAACTGGTTTTGCTAGTTCAAATCTTTAGTTTGAATACATATGGTTTTGTTGATTGTTCATTTGATTTTTGAAGGAGTGGCATGGAGATGAACACTGTTAATAAATCTATAAAAACTTTAATATTTAAAACAAATTCAAATTTGATTAAAGAAAATCAGTCCTGAAAAATGTCAACTCAACTTGACCCGATGTGATGACTTCTTCTTCCTCGCGAACAATTCCAAAAATCTAAATTTTTGGCTTGGCCATAACGTTACAGCTGCTATCGTGGTTGTATGACTAAAATTTGGTATTTTGATTGTGTGTTTCTTCTAAGATTTTGATCCCATGATAATATAGGATGAACTTGTTTCCTCATGCTTATAACATTTTATTAGTGCACAATATCATACCTAACATAGTTAGAACGATCGACCGAAGCATTTTCTAACCACTTGAAATCGTAACAGGAGGCAAGAACATCAAAAGAATAACAATTTTTGTTATTGTAACTAGAATTTACTATGTGACTAATTCAAAGCCAATTTCTTTGTGAAATTTCGTGTTCTGTTCCCACCTTTATAACTTCCTCCTTCTATATGGCTATATTGTTCCCCACCCATTGCAATGGCATTGCAACGTACGGTGTACCAAACCTTTTGTTTTTGATCAAATGTTTAATGTTTGATTCAGTGTTGTAATTGATTTTGATTCATATGTTCAGTATGCTGAACTCATTTTAATGTTGGGTCTAAATTCTTATGTTTAATTCAACCTTGTAATTATTTTTCAGACACATGTACACAAGGGTGCGCGTGCCGTAACCCATCGCAACATTAACGCCGCCCAAATTTCACAGTTTGATTCGTAACTGTAATAAAACCCAACGTAGTGGGGCACCATCCGCCTCGAAAGCGCCCCATAGCGCCGGGAACACCGCCCCCCGGGGCGCTATGTGCGCTTTGGAGGGGGTGGGCGCTTCATACATAGCGCTGGGTGGGTGGAAATGGTGGAATGTGATTGATGGGTTTTTTTTGTTTATTTTGAAAATAAAATATAATAATACAATAATAATAGAGTAATGATTTGAAAGGGATCCATCCACTACACTCATTTAACCAAAAATCTCTTATGCTGACATGCCGCCACATGTCGCACAATGCCCACAAATGGGCTCCATCCACTACACATGGTCTAAGGTTTGTTCCACAAGTATATATAAAAGTCAGTTTAATCTTATAACGGTGAGTCAAACTACGTAAGTTTGAATTACATATTCAGTTTCACGTTATCAACTTTATTGCTTGGTTTTCAACTTTAGCACTTGGAAAGTGAACGAGTTTTTGTATGCATCTTGCTACTTTCTCATAAAAAAACCACAAAACGCTTTACATTACATAATGATATAACAATATTTCATGAATTCATGTTATTTTTCAAGGATAATGATATAAAACAATTATAACTGATGAATTGTATGAACTGTAAACATTGTAAATCACAAGCCTAGAACAAAGTAATAACTGTAAGTCATGGTTGTTGAGAGAATATGAGTCATCATAGTCGACCATAAGTTGGTTTGATAAGAAAAATTATTATCATCGTTAAGACAAAATATTTGTGAGACATTGAATGATGATAGAATGAAAGAAAAAAATATCTTAAGCTGTGTGTTATATTGACTAAAAGGTTTTTAGTTTAAATAGATATAACATATCATAAAATACATAAAGAAACATGTATGAATATAATCTTTTCGATCAAACTTATGGTGTAGTGGTGTTAAGATGTTTAAAATGGTGTCCCCATAATAAGGTTGACAGTTTGAGTCATGCGATAGATAATGTTGTAGATTTAGAAGTAGAATTATAAAGTATAATTTTCAATTTTAGAAAACTATGATCCTCTTAGGAGGTTGACTTTTTCTTGTCATTATAAACTATTGTCATTGTAAGTGAGGAAAAACGACCATCTCTTTCCTTCACGGCTAACTCATCCTTCACGGTTAACTCACGCAATATAAACCTATTTTTAAATATTACAATTGCCCAACATAATACTAAAACTCTCAATTAGTACTTCACTTTAGGAGCAACAACTTTAGTGTAAATATTTGATATCGATAGGCAAGCCCTTTGATACTTAGAATTTAACTAGAACTAACCCATGGTTATTGTGGTCCAAATAAACGAAAAAACTAAGACCGTTGAAAATATACAGAAATAAAATTAAAACCTTTACGCGAACCTATCCCTCGCGTTGTGACAAGGGCATTGAACCACGGAAAAAATGGCATCGAATATTTGTACTACTTTAAAGACGTGCATACTTGCGTAGATGATTTGTACATGATCACACGTAACTCCGTTTCAAATAAAACTTATACCGAGACTTAGATAAAAATAAGCACGTTACAACGGTATATTCAAAATTTTATAAACATCATAATTTATATTATAGTAAAAACACAAGTACATATAAAGTATAAAACCGTATAAGTTTCCAATTATACTTTAGTTTAAAGGTGTGGTCTGTGTCACAACTCATTTTCTGATTATTTAAATAATTTTATATGTGTTTTCTTTTTGATAAAATATGTAAAATTAACGAAATTATTTTTTGGGTTTAATTTTGGTTCAATAACGAGCTCACCTGTACCAAATGAATCCGCGTCGTCTCGTCAACACAACGCCCCGGTTTTGTCGACTGAATAAACGTCTTTTTAAAGTTGTTAATTTTGTATCATAAGCCATACACCGCTACTATTCCGGGGGTTTACTAATTTATGTTTTTGGGTTTCATGTCAATATCGTAACAAACCTAATCGACACTGACTGAATTTGTGACGTTTTTATCATAAGTTGTACGTCGCTAATACTATTATAATCGAGTATGGATTTATTTTTTAATTTAGTGTTAGTATCATAATAAACTTATATGATGGAGACGGTTTCATCACCTAGTTGTATACAGTATATTGATCAGGCTCATCAGATCCATATATAATGTCATGTCTTAATTGATCTTCTTATCCTTCCATTCCATCTGGTTACCCCACTAAATATTGGTCCTTTTTGGATTTTTGTCGCTTTGTAACAAAAATCAATCAAACAAAATCTATGGGATCCTCACGATTTTATTTTTAAATATTTACTTTTTAATATATTAACGAGAAGGATGTGATTGATATATCGAACTAAATAGCTACAGCCGTTTTCAGACGATTTGTCTTTCGATCGGAGTGGGAAGAAGTAGAGAAATGAAGTAAAGTTACTTAGGGGGTGTTTGGTACAGAGAAAAAGAATGGGAAGAAATGGAAATAGAAATGGGAGAGAAATGGAATTGGAGAGAAATAGAAATGGGTGGAGAATTGACAATCATTTCCTTTGTTTGGTACAATAGAGAAATGGGTGGAGAAACGGGAGCAGAGACGTGATTAGGGTTCCGCCTCGGCATCATCATGGTGGAGAAATGGTGGCTCAGAGACGCGTCGCAACACCGCGAACGGAGTAGAGCGTCATCATCATCGCCGCGCAACATCAACACCGCGATTTAGGGTTCCGCCTCGCAACACCGCCTCGCGATTTAGGGTTTCGTTTTGGCTCAGAGACGCGAACGGACGTGGCTGCGGCGTCGGCCGCCGTGCCGGACGTCGGCATCATCATCACCATCGCCGGTCGGAGCATCATCATCATCATACGCGAACGGAGTAGAGCAGAGACGCGATTTAGAAGCAGAGAGAATTCCATTTCTCTTCCAAATGGAGAGAATTGGATTTCTCTACTTTTTGCCTACACCCAATTCTCAGAGAAAACCAATTCTCCGCCCAATTCTCCGCCTAATTCTCCCAAACAAGAGAAACCTAATTCTCCACCCTCAAATCTCTCTACCAAACACCCCCTTAGGGTTTTTGCACTCTTGATTTTGATGTGGACGTGTGGTTGAGAAGAAATGAGTTAATCAGAAAGAGAGAGAGAGCAATGGGAGTAAGACCACATGTGTGGCTGACACTCCAAATTTTGATGAATAGTGAATTTACTAAGTATGTAAAAATATTAATTAGTTTTTTACAAACTTTTAGTTTAATATATTTTGGTGTTCAAAAGAATTTTACTTAGTGTCAAAAACTGGTTTCAGAGAGACCAAATTATTTCATTTTGTAATTTTATCAGGAAAAAAACGTGATGTGCGTCTATATCGATCTTTGGCATTTTCCAAACAATAAAGATGCTCCACATCATAAGAAATTGCCCACGAAACTTCTTATTCAACATCACATGTAATATAGGAGATGTAACTTTGGGCGGGATTCGTTGTAAACACCCAAAGGTCATGGACTCATGGGTTCGAGTTTCTGGTAGTAAAAGAAACTTGTTATTTAAAAAACAAATATATTTTGATTAATAGATATGCACATTGAACACAAGTTGTTTAAAAACAAGTTGACCCGTTAACCAACCTTGGATTGAAGGTTAAATAAAAAATAATTATTAACACATTTGTGGATCTTGCTTAAGAAAATGAATTGTGTTCAACCATAATCTTTGCTTAAGAGGTGGCAAGAACATCGCCAAATGCATCGTTGCTAAGGACATACACGAGTTAGTTTGGGCTAGCTTTTGCTTAAAATCGTAACCATAATCGAACTTTGATTAACCAGATAATGATAGCTGAATGGATATGATTAATCGGTTTGTTATGTTGATTCGGTTCGGTTATGGGTCAATTAACCATGAATTACATTTGGTCATGAAATCGTTTGGCTCGATCAAAATAGCTCAAAACATATAACTGAGCTTGAAATTTTTAACCATTTTGTTTTCGAAATGTGTATTTTATAAACAACCAACACCAAAAACAAATGCCAACCAAACCACGCACTACCTCCACAACCCGGAGAGTAGCGCCATTAACCCAAGAAGAACTACATAAAATCAAATTTACGCCATCTTAACCAATCTATCAATCTATACTTTACCCATATTTAGAGCACAAAAGGCCAAGAGTTTTGATGTCTCCATTAATTTCTTCAACCTTCAATTCCTTGCCTTCAAAGTTCAAACACATTTTCCTTTCTCGTTTCCCAAATTCTCCAACAAGCTATGATAATGATCCCATGAAACGCCTCTTTCTCGACCCTTTCGAGCTTGATAATCTTATGAAGCTCTAACATATCCTTAACCGAGAACCCACAGAGGGGAGGTATTTCCACCAATGACTAATATGATCCCAAACAACCGCCTCAACCAAACAACCCGTAGTGATATAGTCAACCCAAGGCCGGCTCCGAGAAAAAAGTTTTGGACCGAAGGCGAAAATTTTTTTGGGCTTTAAGTAAAAGGAGTATTTTATTGGGTTTAAACAATTTAATTTTTATATGGGTTTACTTGGTTATAATTTGGGTTGTATAAAAAACTTTTGTATAAAAATAAGATTAAACATGTCTCAAATAAGACTAGAACCCATAACCTTTTGGTTGAGAGTAATACCCTGCCACCCCAACGGCCGGCCTTGAGTCAGCCGACTTCCTTCCCAACTCGCATAAAGCACACTTCGTAGACTGAATCACTTAATATATTTTTTATTAGATACTTGAGCTTGAATAATTCAGGTTTTAACATTTAACATTTGAAGATACTATATAATGGACGGTACGGTTAACCATGGTTTTACTAATCTTGAGTTGGTGTGGTTTTGTAAGGCCCCATTACCGGTAGCCCTACTTTGGTGTTGGATTTACTCATAAACGCAGTTCTAAATATCAGAGTTAATTAAAACATTCGCGGAACATTAAAACTTCAACCATAATATGTTACATAACCTTCAAATCTTGTCTTATAAAACATTCATAGTCAATTAAATAAAACATAGTCTTTAAAACATCACAACATTTCTTCGAGATGCCAGTATCTTCGATTCCATGCCATGTGTCTTCAATCACGCGAGCTGCCTCAACCTATTTGTCTGCGTGCATACTAAGTTCTAGTTAATCACATAACTTACTTTACATACACATATACGTGCCCGAAGGTACGCTTTTCATACATAAACTGTTCATCATTCATCCATACATATTCATAGCTATCCTTAAGTTATAAAGAGCATTTCGCCCTACATACCTCGGATATTATTAGGGTCCGGTACCCTCAATCCTCGGATATTATTAGGGTCCGGTACCCTTCATCCTCGGATATTATTAGGGTCCGGTACCCTTCATCCTCGGATATTATTAGGGTCCAGTACCTTTTATCCTCGGATATTATTAGGGTCCGGTACCCTTTCTTCCATACCTCTTTAACATACTTTCGATATACTTAATCGTAAGTTTCGCACATACATACATCATTCATTCTTCATATTACAACATACATATAACATCAACCATTTCCTGGCAGTACATGCAATTCCGAAGATCGTTCATGTACCGACAAGAAACCATTCATACATTTCACATAATACATATATGGCATACACTTATCACTTAGGATAAATGTATTAAATAATCACCTCGAGTATGCACACAACCCTGAAAACATAACAAGGAATGGGGCTAGAAACTCACCTGAAGTCGGTTACGTTCGCCGTTAATGGTTATTCCCTTCTTGAGCTGTGCACGACTAACTGTATAACATTTACTCGTATCAATCATCTATCACTTGCCATATCACGTTTCTATTCTAATTATAACCCTCAACGGACGGGGGTCCGGGGGCAGCGCCGCTGGCAGCGGGGTCTAGGGGCGGCAGCTCCTAGCAGGGTCCAAGGGGCAGAGCCCCTGTCTAGGGTCGATCTGCCAGGTCAGCTTGAAACAATTTTATTTCCACTAACTGTCGTAACACATTTTCCATTAAGATTTTGAATTATTACTTAATTCGCTAATTCAAAAGTTCAAGGGCTTAATTGTAATTAATTCATTCTTTTTCTAAGTTCAGGGACCATTCTGTCATTATGTTAAACTTCTAATTCGTTACATTATTCTCAACGAATCGGGCTGTCATACGAACTGGTTCTTGTAACGAATTGAACCCCTTAACGAACTGGTTGTTTAAACGGATCAGTTCCTGTAGCGAATTGGATAATCTAATTCGTTATCTCCTTTAACGAACTGGCTAATACGAATCAAGGGTAATTCGTTACTCTTTTCCCTTAACGAATCGGATACGAATCAAGTCTAGTTCGTTAGGCTTCCATATGCGAATCAGCTAAAGAATCACCCTCCGATTCGCTAAGTTCCCATAGAGAACTAGGGTTAGGTCAGGGAATGTCAGAACATTCCCTGACATTCCTGTTACCTCGAATTAACTTTTCCGGCGCCTCCGCCGGAAAACCGTGGATTCGCCGGAAAAACGTGTTTTAACTCGTTTTTCACCGTTTTTCGTCCCGTTCGATCCAGATCTGAGCTAGAGTGATCTCTAAGCTCATCTTAGGTTCGGTTTATACCCGATTCCATCCGGATCTCGTGACTTATACGGTTTAACGGTGTCGGCTCGTAGTTTCGCGATTATATCTAACAGGTTTAAGTTAATAAACATCATACTATTATTACCTCGGGTCGGTGCTCGGTTTTTTCTTGATTTCGGCTAGAGAGAAACGAGAGAACTAGAGAGAAGCTTAAGTGTGTGTTTTGGGTGGTTTATGGAATATGTGTGAAATGAAATTAAATGGTGATTAAGGGTATATATATTTATGGATCATGGGCTTAAGCCCATGGTCTTTCCTTCTTTCTTTTATAACCCAAGTCCATAACCCATATCCATTTACCCAACACTAGCCCAACTCATATTCTATTTATCTAAACCGATAACAACCCAATATAAAATAGACGAAATTTATTCTATTATAACCGAAAGTAGGATGTTACAGGTTTTGCCGGGGATGAAAATATGATTAACTATAAGTCCATAATCGACCCAATAATTTCGGTCTAAAAAATAGAAAACCTAAACCAAACCATCGAATTTTGGTTAAGTTTGGTTAGTTCGATTAGTTCGATCTTATGCACACCTATCCTATTAAGACCATGTCCTACTTGGAATCAAAATAAAAATCTTCATGAGGGCTCCTCATGTTAGGATGGGCACCAAGGGTGATTAAGGTGGTACCAAAGTAAATAATTGTTTTTATATATAGTCATTAATAACTAGCACATAGTGTGCATTGAACACTTGTTTTTTTTTTCTTTTCAAATGATAAGTTTCTTTTATCATTTACGAGACTTGAATTAACGATATCTTAAATCCTCTTTGCTCAAGGTGATTACTAGTACACTATGTACATAGATCATTGGTGGACTATATTGTTTTTAATTTTAAATTATTTAAATTGTAGTAGTTGGGTAGTATGACAAACTATATAATATTTTCCTTTAATTTTTTTTTTAATTTAAGTTTTACATTTTTTTTTCTTTTACACAAATTATAATAAGTTATATAGTTATCATAAATAGTTTGATTTGGTATAAAAATAAACTGATCAATAAAAACAAATATAAAAGTGGTGATGATTTAAAAAATTAATATTTCGAAAGATAGGTTAGTTGAATTGATGCAATTAAGAGTAACATCAAATACATAACTACCATACTAAAATTGATAGTGACAAATAAAAAAGACAAAATTAACATGATCATCACTTGGGATTTGAAGAATCTTAATCAGTCATTCCATTTTCTCCACATATATTATTATTCAGCATTGATCAAATTGTAATATTTTCTACATTTTTTTTATAATGAAGCTGCTATCAATATATTGTTACTCATATAGCTACGGAGTATGCAAAGTTTCTACCTTATTTAAATAAATTTGCATCATAGACACTACCAGGAAATGAGACCTTTGCGTTGCGGCTAAACAATAAAAATAAAAATAAAAAAAGAAAAGAAAAGAAAAGAAAGTAATATAGAAACTTTACATGATAAACCAAGAAAAAAATATAATAAAATAAAATATTGTATTGTATATTTAGAATTGATATGGTGAGGCAATAGTAACTTTGTAAGGTCATATGTTTAATTGGGAGGCGTTACATACTTACATATGTATTTGAAGCTTTCATTTCACCCGCTTGCATGTATTTTGTAAATATGAAATATGAAACACTTTTAATCATAATTGTACAGAAGATATCTTTCAAGAATACGTAGTTACATAAAGTATATACTCGAGTCTTATTTACGTGTTATTAATCATGAACCGACAAAAAGATGTGTTAACATATATACGTGTTCAAATATAATTCACGTATCATTTGTTTTTGGAACAAAATATACAATTCCAAGGATAGCCATATACGTAAATGTATAGTAGTAGAAAAATAACCATCTATTAAAATTCCCAATAACTTCACTTGCAACCAAATGTCATATCAAGTACAGGAAACAAAAATCCAACCTGGAACAACAACTTGGTATTTCCCCTGAGAAATTTTGACAACGATTTATCGAAGTTGATTAGAACACCGACGGTGGATGCAATTTTCGGTGGACCCGACACCGCCGCAATGGTTGTGCTACCTTCTCTTTCTATAAATCTCCCAGGAATTAAATCAAATGTTGACCTGCCTTTAGTAGATTCACTGTCTGTATATTTTTTCAGGAAATTAATGGAGACTTTCAAAATGCCGGAAATGGTACAAATCTTCCATCAGTCGCCACCGTCACACCATCAAATGCATTCTCAAATTCAACGTGGTCAAGCAAATGTTGAATCAGATTTTACTGATAGTTTTCAGTGCCTGGAGTTTGCAGCTGGAAGTCCTTTCGCAAACTTCTCAAGCTTGTCTGTTGATGAATTATCGAAAATCCCGCAAAAATTGAGGAGAATCGGAGCTTGAGGAAGAGGAAACTTGAGGTTTGTTATTGTTATCCTAATGAATGCTGAAATCACATTTTCAGTTTTAGATAAAAATGAAATTTTTTTATCCAAATCAATTATCTATAATTGTTATTCATATTTAAGTTTAATCACTATTCAGTTGACAAAATACGTTTGTGTGATAAAGTTACAGGTCTGGCCCAGTTAAACACATCTTCTGTAAAAAGAAAAAAAAATGTGTACAACTTTGGATGTTATAGTATTTTATAGCAGTCTGAGTGAGTTTATAGAGTTTTCTAAGTTATGTAACAAAATATAAATTATTATCTACTTATTACAATAAAAAATTAATAATAGATTATCTAACATAAGTAACTAATTTAGAAATGACAGTGATGTGCGTGCGAACGGAGGGTTTTTGCTACAGGCGCGTTAGCCATTTCATCATAAGCCATTTTTATATACAAAGTTGCAATCTTGGTCCCATCTATTAGGTGTTTAGTTTGATGTTGTAAATATGGACTCTCATAAACAGAGTGTTGATTGCGATCCGGGATTAACCGGACCAGCCAAAGCTAGGAGAAGCATTCTCAATGAAAATTCAAAGCCCAAGATGGATCCTAAACGGGATTATATTTATGTGAGGGCTCGTCACGGGCAAGCTACAGACAGCCATAGCTTAGCTGAAAGAGTGAGTTACCAAATCATTGTTTTTTATTTTATTTATGCTTTGTAAACTAACATGTGTATAAATCTCCTGATGATTTGATTTTGTAACATGGTAGGCCAGAAGGGAGAAAATGAAAAAGAAAATGCAATACTTGCAAAACTTGGTTCCGGGGTGCAATAAAATCACCAACAAGGCTGCAGTTCTTGATGAAATCATTTCTTATGTTCAATGCCTTCAAAGCGATGTTGAGGTAAGTTTGTATTTATTTATTTATTTTGGTGAAAAAAAGTAGCTGATTTATGTACATGTCAGTTTCTAACCATGCAACTTGCTGCTTCAACTACAAATGTAGACTTCAATACTGACAACTCATTGCCTGAAGAGGTAAAGATCTTAAATCATCTTTGGTGAACTCATATGTAAACCAGACAGCTTAACCTGTTTCAGAGTCTTAAATTAGCTTTAATTGTCTTTCTTTGTTTATTTTTTGTAGATGGTAGACACGCCCTTAGTTTAGACTACTATGCAATGAACGTTTCGTGCTTATATTACAAATTTTCAGCAGCAGTGTATACAGGTTTCGCTTTGGTAAGATTGCTAGCATTATGGTTCAGACAAAAACAGTAGCTAGTAGTACGGATTCATCATAGGTTGTTAAATAATCATTCTTGATAATCAGGAGAATAATTGATAAAAGGATCAGAGACATGTTAGTTGCATATATCAATGGTTTTTTGTGGTAGCTAGTTCATTTTATATTTATCGTTGGGACTAAAAACATTGTTTAATGACTTATTGCAATTATCATGTATGTATAATGTTATCGCGTACCAGTTCCAAGATCATTTGATTGTGACTAAACATGGTTCTAAATCCTCATGCATCTTGAATTCTAATCAACATTTAGATTCCATTAGTTGGATCTTCAAAATTAGACACGGACAACTAACTTACCATTGGAATCGACTTAATATTATCGAACAAAAGCACACTAAATAATGAAAAACACCTGTTCAGAAGGAAAATGGATCATGTTCATTGAGCCATTGAGGTAGATTAGGGGCAGTATCTCATCTGAGTTCAGTTTCACCATAGTTTCCCTTCGACTCCTCTTTTTAACATGTTCCTGATAATATCTCTCGGCTCACACCTCAATGTTTTTGAATGACATCTTCATCGTGGATTTTCAATCTTTGGAAGCAATTTTAACATGCATATTTGATATCATAACTTCAGTTACAAAAGCGGAAAGTAAAATTCGACTTTTGCCGAGTATGATTTCCCGAAAATTTGGTGGACTTGAACAGGACAAAAAAAATGACATGGACCTAACATGATTTGGCGTTTTGGGGTAGGCAATAACAAGTAGCAAAATGTAACACCCTAATGTTTTATAAATGCTAAAAAGTAACATGTTTAGTGACATCATCCCTAGCTACAAAACTATTTGTAAATTAATTTAGTTTGTGCATTATCCTTATACTAAATAATTAACGTTTAGCTTTACCACATGATCAATGATTAAAAACTGAAAAGAGTCTATAAGATAAAGTGGACTATTGCGATTAAAAGAATAAGTTCATCTAGTCTAACCAAGGCTTACCAAACGATCACTCATTCCCAGGCGTTTTACCTGAAAGTTTACATAGTAAAAGTATATCAGCTTAGCTAAGTATGTATACTTCTCATCATAATTTTGCTATCGGTGTTTTATAAGATCATGCGTAGTGGGACGTTTCCAGTGGCGTATCCAGAAATTTTTTTCACAAGGGTCGGAAATTTTGGGTCGATACACAGTTATAAAAAAAATTTCCGGCCCGGTTCGGACGTTCGGGTTGAGTCAAATCCGTATATAATTTCATTTTGGTTCGGTTCAGCCGTTGTGGGTCGAGTCGGAGCATATAAAAATAATACAATCAAACAAAATATCATTAGAAATACATAATCAAAATACAATATATTTATAGTTGTTATGTACGAGTTTTCATTTTTTGAAATCAAACTGAAATATCATATACTTTGATATTCTTAGACAAGTACTTTAAAATGATCTAGATATACTTATCGTTCAAATTTTTCTCAACGGTGGCGAAACCTAGAATATTTCAAGCGGATGATCGATATTAAGGTGTTTTTTTAATATTCATAGTTACATAGTTACATGTTGACTACTTCTTTTTTAAAAACAACCAATGTACTACATGCACAAAATAATTACCTTTAATGTTGTTTAGAGGATATGATAAATGATATTCTAAGTTTTTTTTTAAAAGATATCTAAATACTTTATAAACCATCAAATATTAAAAAAAAAAAAACATTTAATTTAATAAAAATAAACGAAAAGGATAAGTTCAAAAAAATAAAAACAAAAATAAAAGGAACGTGCTGAGATAAATGTTTGAAAATAGTATTTAAAATAACTATTAAATATTAATTTAAGTTTGTCTTATATTGGACTTTTGTTATCATATTTTAACCCGGCAGTAATTATTAAACAATGGGCCGTGATTTAAGTTTGAATAGGCCCAATAATCATCTTAACTAATAATAGGTCATCTTCCTCTTTTGTGCAATTTTTACCTTTCTGACGCCGACAACCAAAAAACATGGCTAAGTTTCACTTCTGGTTTCGATGATTCTTATCACCTATCTGCTTTTGAAACTTCACAGGGGTCGGTGTCAAAATTTCACAGGAGTCGGTAAGAATTTTAACACTATAATACTACTAAAAAAAAATTTTCACAGGGGACGCCGACCCTGTACCCTCAGGGTAGCTCCGCCCCTGGACGTTTCCACCCTGCAAAAGAGCACCGCCCCCGGGGTGGCTTTGAAAGGGGAAGTGCTTCCCACAAAGCGTCAAGGGGGTGGAAGGTGATTGGTGGAGTTGTTTATTTGTTAGACCATGTGTAGTGGTGGCTTTGCCACCTGCGTTTTGCCCCCCCCCCCCCCCCCCCCGCGTTACGTTGATTTCAATTTTTCAAGCGTTTTATATACAACGCTGATAATGACACGAAATCCAAAGTTATCGTTGCAAAATTGACCGTTGGAAAATTAAAAAAAAAATTTATTTCCTATATATTAAACCATTTCATCCCCAATCAAACCTCATTAAATTTATAAAAATTTTCTCTTTCAACTCTATAAAAATTCCTTTACACCAAATTCACTATATATGGATCCTCCATCTATATATAAACAGTTTTTCGGGCCCGACCAACAAGCCGAGGACGTGGAGGAGGAACGGGCGGTTACGAGTGCGATTATGCTCGCGACACAGTATATGAGTTCCGTTACGGGTGCGATTAGCTCTCCACCCCCCGTTTCAACAAGAGCATATATCGAACGAGATCGTACCGAAGCCAACAACCGGTTGATGGCTGATTACTTCTGCGACACGCCGAGATACAAGAACCCGAAGACCTTTAGGCGTCGTTTTCGGATGTCTAAAAATTTATTTATGCGCATCACCAATGATTTGGAGCGTGAGTTTAATTACTTTAAGCAAAAGCCTGACGCTCAAGGGACGCTAGGATTCACGGCTATTCAGAAGGTTACGTCAGCCGTGCTCAAGGGACGCTAGGAGCGTGAGTTTGATTACTTTAAGCAAAAGCCTGACGCTCAAGGGACGCTAGGATTCACGGCTATTCAGAAGGTTACGTCAGTCGTGCGCGTGCTCGCCTACGGAAACACGACCGACATCAATGACGAGTATTTAAAGATGGCCGAAAAAACAACTCGGGACACCTTGGAGTATTTTTGTTACGGTACGTTTTGTTTTTTTTTTTAAATAGTTTATCACTTGTTTACTGTGATCATTTATTTTTATAAAAATTTCGTAAAATATAGGAATATTTAAACTATATGGACCACATTATCTGAGAAAGCCCAACGTTAACGATCTACAACGTCTTTACGAGGCACATACAAGGGTACATGGTTTCCCCGGCATGATAGGAAGTGTAGATTGCATGCATTGGGAATGGGCTAATTGTCCAACTGCATGGCGAGGTTAATTCACACGAGGTGACCAAAAGGGACCAACGGTCAGCCTTCAAGCGATCGCTTCATACGACCTTTGGATTTGGTCGGCATTCTTTGGTGTTCCCGGTTCCAACAATGACATAACCGTCTTAGAGCAGTCTCCTGTGATGGAGAGTTACATATCTGAGACCGTTCCCGTCGCTTCGTTTTTGGGCTAACGATAACTTCTACGATCATGGGTACTATCTGGGTGATGGAATATATCCAGAGTTCGCGATAATTGTTAAAACATTCAGAGACCCGATGGATGAAAAAAGACAATATTTTAAGAAAGTGCAAGAGTCTGCGAGAAAGGATATCGAGAGGTGTTTTGGTGTTCTTCAACAACGATGGCATTATGTTAAAAATCCTTGTCGTCTGTGGTCTTTAGAAAGAATGAGATGTGCTATGTATGCGTGTATCATAATGCATAACATGATCATCGAGGACAAGGGAAGAGCAATATGTCCAACTTTCATACCGGACCCGGATCCACCACGGACTCCGGCAAGTATGGAGCAACGACTCGAAAACTCGGATTCCGTGCGGTCAAGAGAGATACATAACGCACTAAAGGAGGATTTGGTCCAACATCTTTGGATGTATCGGCCTCTGCCTGGTGAAAACGATGAGGAGGACGAGGACAACGACGATGATGAAGACAACGACGACGATGAAAACGACGATGAGGAGGACGAGGACGACGACGAAGAGGGCGAAGACGACGACGACAACGACGAATAGTTTTTTTTTATTTTTTCTTGTAATATTTATTTAATAAAATATTATTGTTATTTGATTATTCTTATTAAAAATTAAAAAAAAGTGTAAAAGTGACTGGGCGCCACGTGGCGCCTAACCCCTGGATGTGGAGAGTTATGACTACAGCCTGTTTTTGTACAAAACCATAACTCTGACTGGACGCCACGTGACGCATAACCCCTGGATGTGGAGCTTTATGACTACACATGGTCTTAATGATATGAAAGAGCTTCATCCACTACACCTCTTTTAGCCCTATAATGACATGGTGTCACATGGCTCAAAACGCCACATAGGGCTCATGGTTTAAGTTGTTTCATTAATCCTGCTTTGGGTGAATGCCCGATATACAACATAAGATTTGAGCATTAAATTTTGTGACCAGTGTATCATACTCCCTATTCAACCATGGACAACTTTTTCTAATCAAATTTTCCAACCATACCTAATGCAAGATTAACCTTAAACATTGGCCAGTTCACCGAAACTTGGGGTGAATATAACTAACATAATATGATGTTTTCGTCTCACTAATTCAAATTAAATGAATGCGCTTGTTTAATATCAATTTATCACATTACAATCCTTATAAGGTTCAAGACCTCAAATTGGAACATAGCATACCTTTGAGACTTGTAATCTCAATGTCACCATCTCCAAGTTTTTTTTCGTAATTTGGATAAATTTTCACGTAAAATGCATGGAAGTCACAAGGAGACAACGCATGTACATGTAAGAGGTATTTACGAAGAATTATCTTGTTCTTGTTTGTTTTCTAGTCGATTACTCAATGCTTGTTTACTAGACCAAATTAACCCCACATATATAAATTTTACGGCGCATGTATTATGAATTTCATTCATTACGCAATTACGCCCTGCTTGCGGTGCGCGCATATAATGTATATATGTGTGAACCCTCGGGTGGGCAAAAGTAAAATTGCACTAATTTTGACATTATTTTACTAATCTCATGAAAATAACGTTAAAAGTGGCGGAAGGTTAATCAGGCATCATGTGGTGGCGTTGATAGCCGAAAGACAAGGGCACATGCACCAATCAGCCGGTGTCCCGATGATTGAGTGCTATGTGCCTTATGTCCAAGGCTTGATGCAAAGTACTATCGAGCCGGGGGTCTCACCGGAAGCAGCCTCTCTATCCCTATGAGATAGAGGTAAGGCTGTCTACATCTTACCCTCCTCAGACCCTATCATAGCATTGCTATTGGTGGGATATACCGAGTACGATGATGATGATGATGATGATGATGATTCATCACGCAATTATAATTAATAAATAACGCTGAATTTAGTCCCTTTTACCGTTCCATAATTCAAACTTACGCTTACATTTAGACAAAGCCAGATACTTTATTCCTTTTGCTTCACGATAAATTCACCTCAGCTAGTTGGCCTTCTGTAGCTCTCTACTTCGATCGTATCTATCTACATTGTCACAATCTTAATTAATTTCCCAAAATACAAACCTAGCACACATTAGCTTCATTATTTAATTCCTTTCTAAACCTTCAACTCAGACCTCTCATCTGCACATATTTAACTTCCAAGTTTCCATTTACATCTAACTTACTTCTCCTGCACCTAACCTCAACACACACATATATAAGCATGTTTGCATGCATATCTCACATATCTACCTTCATCTTCCCCTCTTCATTCATAGGAAACAATGGTGTCAAGCCGCGGTTCCAGCCTTCTTTTCTTGGTTTTCGGGCTCGTTTCATTGGTTTATCTTCAAGCGGAAGCTGTCACCAAGAAGTATCAGTTTGATGTGAGTCATTGATTTCTCTTCATGGTCATTTAACTACCATAATCTTGGCGGGTCGGTTAAGGACTTAGTGAAAATCTAGACAAGAAATGAGCTGAATAGGAGCTATTGAGTTTTTTTAAAATGCATGCAATAATATATTTATGATTTGTGAACAGGTACAAGTGAGTAATGTGAGCCGGCTGTGCCATGCTAAGCCCATTGTGACTGTAAATGGAATGTTTCCGGGCCCTACTGTTTACGCTCGAGAAGGCGATAGAGTCATCATCAACGTTACAAACCACGCACAATACAACATGTCCATTCATTGGTATATATACTAGTTCACAATTAGTTATATAGATTATATTAAGTACGTTGGTTCTCATAGTTTTTAACATTATGTTTCATAGGCACGGGTTGAAACAATATGCTAACGGATGGGCAGACGGACCAGCATACATAACACAATGCCCGATCAAGACCGGGAGCAGCTATGTTTATGACTTCAATGTCACGGGACAAAGAGGCACATTATGGTGGCACGCACATATTCTTTGGCTTCGTGCCACAGTTTATGGCGCGATCGTCATATTGCCTCAACAAGGAACCCCATATCCATTCCCTAAGCACGACAAAGAACACGTCTTGGTGTTCGGTGAATGGTGGCATGGTGACGTGGAAGACATTGTGAAGCAGGGGAATGCCATGGGTCTGCCCCCTAACATGTCTGATGCCCACACCATCAATGGCAAACCTGGACCCCTCTTTCCATGCTCCGAAAAACGTAAGATTTAACTGACGCGCTTGATCAAAACTTGTCCAGTGAGCGAATAGAGCGTAATAAGTGACATTGTATTTTCGGTAAAAGGTTACTGTTTTTTGATCCGTTTTTTTCTGCTTTTCGATCAGATACCTTTGCGATGGAAGTCGAACAAGGGAAGAAATACCTATTAAGGATTGTGAATGCGGCCCTCAACGACGAGCTCTTTTTCTCAATCGCTGGGCACAACATGACTGTAGTTGAGATCGACGCTGTCTACACCAAACCCTTTACCTCCCCCGCTATACTAATCGCTCCAGGCCAAACAACAAACGTTCTAGTTTCTGCCAACAGCGCTCCTGGACGCTACTTTATGGCTATCCGCCCGTTCCAAGACGTCCCAATTCCCGTCGACAACAAAACCGCCACCGCAATTCTCCAATACAAAGGCATTCCCAACACAGTCCTCCCATCACTTCCTCAACTACCATCACCAAACGACACCGCTTTCGCATTAAGCTACAACAAAAAGCTTCGAAGCCTCAACACTCCTAACTTCCCGGCTAATGTACCCTTAAAGGTTGATCGAAATCTTTTCTTCACAATCGGATTAGGAAAGAGTGTGTGTCCCTCGTGTATAAATGGAACCCGGCTTTCGGCTTCCCTGAATAATATTACATTTGTAATGCCACAAACCGCGCTTCTTCAAGCTCATTACTCGAAAAAGAAGGGCGTGTTTACTGCTGATTTCCCTGATAAGCCGCCTAAAGCGTTTAACTACACGGGTGCTCCCTTGACAGCTAACCTTTTCACTACTCACGGAACAAGACTCAGCAAAATCTCCTTCAGTTCGACGGTCGAGCTTGTGATCCAGGACACCAATTTACTAAGTGTTGAATCCCACCCATTTCACCTTCACGGCTACAATTTCTTTGTAGTGGGATCGGGTATCGGGAACTTTGATCCGGCTAAGGATCCTGCTAACTACAACTTGGTGGATCCTCCAGAAAGGAACACAGTTGGTGTTCCGACTGGTGGGTGGTCAGCAATCCGGTTTAGAGCGGATAATCCAGGTGTTTGGTTTTTTCACTGTCATTTGGAGTTGCATACTGGGTGGGGATTGAAGACGGCGTTCGTGGTGGAAGATGGACCGGGGAAAGATCAGGCGGTTCGTCCTCCGCCTAAGGATCTTCCGCAGTGCTAACTTTATGTACGAGTGTTGGATGATTGTTAACATCTCATTTGTTTATTTATTTACTGTTTGATTCTATGATTATTTTTTATACAAGCATCTGAAAGAAGCATAGAAGTAACACAAAGTTTATTAATCTCATATTTGGTTGCACGTAATTTTGTTCTCTTGAGCAATATATGTTACAGATGCTTAGAGCAGCAACAACAACAAACCTATACAAACTGCCATCGTCATATTATATTTCAAACTTTTCTCAAAAACCTCATTTTTTTCCACAACAACAAACCTTTGCAAATCTTATTAAAAAAATATTAAAACTATATATACATGACGTATATATGTGGATATGAGATAAGGAAAGAGAAATATGCCACCTCAAAGTTCATATCATGTTTGTGGTGAAGAACTTCTATCCAATGACTTTATCTTACAATGGTAAACTTTGTTTTTCTTGAGTATGTAACCCGCCACGTAGATTCGGACCTCGGGAAGTGAAGCTTTTTGTGGATGCTCTTAGTTATTAGGCTGGTGAGTGTGGTCGGGATGTGGGTTAAGTAATAGGTTTCTGGTCACAAGTCAAAACTGATTAAAATCACTAATTAGGCTATATGTAGTGGGCGAAATTTTGGGGCGATTTTGGGCGATTGGAGCGCAAACACCACCCCCCTGGGCGAATTGTGGGGCGATAAGGGGGTGGCGAGAACTATTTATTGCCAGCTTGTGTTTTGTTTATATTATTATTATATTGTTTGTGAGATATAATATATATATATATATATATATATATATATATATATATATATATATATATGGGCGGGGCTATAACGCCATTACACCTCAAAAACAAAAAACTAACCCTTCGGTAACTGGGCGCCACATGACGAAAAACGCCCCATTTTATAGTCTGTCCAATACAGATAGCTTAATTGGTTTAAGTTTCCAATCACTTTTGAAGGAAGTATTTGTAAATACAGGTTAATAAACCAGTCAACCTATACTGCTTGAAAATAGGACTCGGCTAGTAAATATTAATATAAACTAACATTATTAAAATAAAAAGAAAATAAAGCGACAATAAATATTAAAAGAAAAGGACAATATATTTTATTTGATGATGTATAATCACTGTTGTTGTCTTCATCTTTGACTAGTTTTAGTTGCGTTCTGAAAGACTTGGTTAATGATTGTCATTTACCATTAGTTTTCATCGCTTTGCAATGTTTCATCACTTTGCAATGTTTCGTTGAATTATCTTTTAACATAGGGTTAGACGTGGCTTTGAGTAAAACCCTACAATTTTTCCAATGAGTCATTTCAATGTTAATTGACATTATACATTAATCGAATGTAGAAAATATTTCAAGGTTTATCTTGGTTTCTAATATCAACATGATTTTTTTTCATTTACCATTGGAGTCTTGAGGGTTGAGGTTTGAAATGATTGAGCGCTTTACATATTTTAGAGTTGGAGAAATTGTGTAATCAAACTATAACACCCGTTACCTATTTATACAAGTTAAGTGGTTAAAATGGTCAATAACAGGTTTCCAACAATTTGAAACAACTATAAATAGTAATAGCTTGCTAATAGACGATTAGTAACTAGCTTGTTAATAATGGTTAGTAACTAGCTTGTAAAATAACCCATTTTGCTTAAATGGTTCCGCACCTAAAAACTCCAAGCTGGTCTTTTGTCACACCCCGACCAAATGCGGCGGAACATGCCGGGGTGCAACGGATTGCTCAAATACACAAAACGTTATTTAAGCGACAATATTTAATCAACTCATTTAATTCCATAAAATCATAAGATGTCACATAACAATATTCATACAACAATCATAACAAAACATAACAAACAATATATTGTTTATTTTTGCTAATATCCTAAAGGTCTTGATTACGTTTTCCTTCAAGATCTCGAGCCAACCAAAAGTCGAACCTGTAACATTGCATAAAATAAAGTTTATCAACACAAAGGTTGGTGAGCAATTCATAGTTATGAACAAATATTATATATAATAGGAAATTTCACAACTTGTATACGAAACAATAAATAAAAGAAATAATTTGGATAATGAAATAGTCTATAAGAATACATTAATGACACATTGCTATAAGGGGATGCAAAATAGATTAGGATTTATATGAAATCGTAATAAGAATACATTACGACACCTTGCTATAAGGGGATACCAAATAGTCTAGGATTTACATGAAATCATTAATAAGAATACATTAACAATACCTTGCTATAATGGGATGCCAAATAGTCTATGATTTATGAATCAACCCTCCAAAAGCGTTAACACATTAGCATATAAGCATGTAAGCATAGAACACAAAATCGAGCATTTATTTAAGTAAAGTATACAATAAAATTTGTGGTTTAAGATTCAAGTATAAAGCATTTAGTTTAAATAAATATGCAATATCACCCCAAAAACGAAAGATGAAAAACGGGTATGAAAGTACTCACATTCAAGTAATAAACTTGAAAAATTGGTGATTTGAAGATTAACCGAAATGCCGAGGTTTAACGAGCAAAGCCTAAATAAAAGAAAGTCTTGAAGTATGAAGGTTGTCTTGAAGGTCTCTAGGATAAAATAAACGTTAAAAATGTAAACAATTAAAGTTTAAGGTTTAAAATGTAACTATTTAAGAAATTATAATACTAGCCCTTTAAAAATGTAAGTTTGCTCGAAACCGGGTTAAAGTATATAACCTTAATATTTACTCAACCTATGTTAAGTAATAAGGTGGGTAAAAATGCAAGAATGCAAGTCCCTTTATAATATAGATACTAGAAGGTGTTTTAGCGAGTGTTCGGGTTATTGGTTCAGGTCTTGATGATTGATCAAACCCAAAGTCAACTTTCCAAAATAATAAATGTTATGAGATAACTCAATAAAATTTAATAAAACTTAACCAAGTATGTAGTCATATTGTTTTAGAACTAACAACGTCCATTAAGCGAGTGTTCGGTTTTGTCGGTCCAAACTTTGTTATGTGATCAAGTTGGATCCAACATTTCCAAGTACTTAAGAAAATAATTAAAATCAACTTATAAAGTATTTTTAAAGATTTATACAAGTCTTGATAGCTAAAAACACATTTATGTGTCATAAGCAAGTGAATATCGGTTTAGTTCGGTTTGGCTCGGTTTCCAACTCACAATAAGTTCATAGATGGTTGCCACATGCCCAAATATCAAAGAACTTGTATAATAATTTATAAATGAAGATACTTAAGTTTTACAACCAAAAAGTTAACATTAAAGTCTTTAAACGAAAGTTCGATTTTGGGTTCGGATCTTGTTTCGGGTTAAGACTGAGGTAAGATTCTACAAACCCATAACCATGGAACTTATGAAAATGATTTTAGAAACTTCAATTTAACAATAAGCATGTTTAAACAATTATTTAACAAAACTAGCAAACAAGTTCGGTTTACAGTTTAGAGCTATTTACGATTAAACCGAGGCTAATCTCTTCAAACCCATAACCATAGAACTTCATAAATATAATATCACGTTTGTAATGCCACAGACCGCGCTTCTTCAAGCTCATTACTCGAACAAGAAGGGTGTGTTTACGTTTGATTTCCCTGATATGCCGCCTAAAGCGTTTAACTACACGGGTGCACCCTTGACAGCTAACCTTTTCACTACTCACGGAACAAGACAGTCACACCCCGACTTAGGGCCTAAGCGTGTGACTGCAAATTGGTACCTGTTTTGTAAATATATCAGAGTTTATGGGTTAATTTTAACGGAAGACTTTTAGGTTGAATATAATATTAATTTACATTGAAAATTTACTCGGGAATTAAATACTCGAGTATTAGTTTACAAAATATAGGTTTCATATTACAAGGATTTGTTTATCAAAAACGGAGTCATCTTGTACGCGCTTCTATCTTCATAGGACTCCAATCCTTGCTAATACTACTAATGGTTAATTACCTGCAATGGGTTGGAAAAATACGTCAGCTATATGCTGGTGAATACGTATGACTCGATAAAACATTTTGAATGACAATTATAGTTTTATGTACACTCAGCAGATGCACGACCACATCTAGGATTTGTACCACTACCCTACACACACACAAATGTTCTCCCGAGCTATGACGCCCCTGCAAGGAGAACTAGTCATGACTGTTAGCCCATGGCCACCCGGCCTTTGACTGATTAGGCTGACAGTTATGTTTGGATCCAGACACATGTGTACTCGATCTGAGTTGCTTTTATTTTCTATCTTGTATTATAATGTTTTGGAGATTAAATGATCTCATGTAGACATTGATTGACTCGTTAAGACAAACACCTGTTCATCTTATTGAGTATAAATATGTTTTAACTGATTAAAAAGCTTGACGTATTCACCTGTACCGTCAGTGTTGTAAACCTTGACTGATTGATTGATTGATTGATTGAGAATGATACTTAACCTATACACGAATAGGTTTGTATGAATGATTTGAATGATGTTAAGCTATGATTGTAAGCTTAAGCTTGAAATCATAGCATGCTTTGGCCTAATAGGTTCTATCACGTTGGTAAGTTTCTCCAGGTAAGTAAACGGGTCCCTCGGTTGATTGGGATTTATACGAATTACTTTTCCTTAGGCAAGAAACTTACTGCTAGTGATATCCCCCTTCCAGTTACTACATGCCCGTCAAAATATATCTTTATTTTAACATTACTTCATCATGAAGTAACGTTTATGAAAACATGATTGTGAATGAATTGTAAAATACGATCAATGTTAAAGGTCATAGCCTCGATTGATAATCTAAGCCATAATTCAAATAACTTAAACGTAATTCCTACCTTAGATTGAATGCTTGGATTGATAATAAGAAAAAGGCAGGATCTTGATCTACTTGCTCTTGAACCAGTACTGCTTTACGAGAACGATCTTTCTCCTTGCTTCGAGGCCTTTCCCTCCCGTTAGCTTAGCTTGGCTTTAGTTAGAAAAATGTCATGTGACTCCTAGTATTTCTTGTTTGTTGTGATTTGGTCAAGTAACAAGAAGTGTCAGCAATCTGTATAGTGCTCTTTCTAGTACTTTGACTTGGCTACATAGCGGTTATCTTTCTCACTATGGCGCTTTCTCCTCTTTCTGTTTCATTAGAATTCCCTATACTACATCATAGTCAGGACTGCTCTGGAACAGAGCAAGTAGAAAGAAAAGATGATTGCTAGCTTGATTATAACTTCGTTTCTTGCACGAATTACGAGAAAACAGCACGTCGGCTTGCTACGGCAACGGGGCACGCTTTCCAAGGCTATGTGTGTGTAAAGAAAGGTGTTTTTGGGATGAATGGAGCGCATGCTCATCACCCCCCTTTTATTGCCAAAATTGGACCCCATCGCGGTACGCGATGGGTTCCTTGTGCCCTATCGCGTACCGTAGCGCCGCAAAAAGACGCCGCCTTATGCGGTGGTGACACGTGGCCTGTCACAACGTGCCACGTGTTGACACGTTGTTGGACACGTGTCCACTGACTCAGCAAGCCTATCGCGCTACGCGATGGGTTGATTGTTACCCCGTCGCGTACCGCGATGGGAGCAAATTTTCAGAATTTGCAATTTAGTCCCTATACTTTCTAAGTTAGTATATTTAGGCTAAAATTTATAGGGTAAAATACGCAGTGTTACAAAGACTCAGCAAAATCTCCTTCAATTCGACGGTGGAGCTTGTGATTCAAGACACCAATTTACTAAGTGTTGAGTCCCACCTGTTTCACCTTCACGGCTACAATTTCTTTGTAGTTGGAACGGGTATCGGGAACTTTGATTCGGCTAAGGATCCAGCTAACTACAACTTGGTGGATCCTCCAGAAAGGAACACGGTTGGTGTTTCGACTGGTGGGTGGTCAGCGATCCGGTTTAGACCGGATAATCCAGGTGTTTGGTTCTTTCACTGTCATTTGGAGTTGCATACTGGTTGGGGATTGAAGACGGCGTTCGTGGTGGAAGATTGTCACACCCCAACCTAAGGCGGAATTGCCGGGGTGCGAACTGATTGTCACAACTCTCAAGGTTAGTATCATGCAATAATTATATGACAATATCTATTAAATTTATTCAATTTCCAAATAAATCAAACCAAAATACAACTCATTAAACAAACAATAAACACAATTTTAATTCTTGATTTTATATTTTCTAACATAATTCTTCACTAAATCTTCACAAAGTCTTGAAACTAATTCAAGCGATAACCTGCATATGCGTATAGAATAGAATTTTGTCAACAACACATGTTGAGTGAACAACACACCAGTTTAAGTGTACATATAGTATAGTATAAAAATAAGTATTTGCAACAAGTCATATGAGAATAACAAGTTAACCAAATGAGTAAGTATAACTGGGATGTCGAGAAGCACAAAGGCTAACGACTGGCGTATGATCATACTAGACTGAGATTATGTTGGACCTCTCCGAATGCGAAATAAGCACATAAGCAGATAAGCACATAAGCAAGTAAGGTATAAGTTGTTAACACATAAGACAAAGTTGCAGTTTTAAGTATAAGTATATAATGAGAAATATATTTACGCATATGTCCCCAAAACGTTGAAAACAAGTAAAATAGGGGAATATGGTACTCACCTCGATATACGAACAAAAGTGAATAGGTAACACTAAAAATGACGAAAGCGGATCACGCGCGTTGGCGATAAAGCCTAATAAGGGAAAAGAATACGTAGATACGCTAAGTAAATGAACTAGATCGGATAAACGAGTTCGATAATTATTATAAAACTATTAAGTCAAGTTATATATTAATATAATATTTTATTTTATATATTATAAAAAGTATTATTAGTTTATTAATCCGTTTAAAATTATATTATAATATTTAATTTTTATATAAAAATATTATATAATAAAATACATCTTTAAAAACTATAATTTTGTTAAATTGTATAAATATATATAAGGTTTGCCCTTTGTGTGTGTGTGTATATATATATATATTAAACCAAAATAATTAGTTTAGAAGATATTATATATACATATATGTATAACTAATTACACATGTACGTGCATACACGGACGAGAGTCACGAGAAACACAAGTATTATTGTCGGCTTTATAAAAGATAATTTATTTATTAGTTATTAATATATATTATTCATTAATAAAATTTAAAAAGAAGAAATACCAAAAACAAATAAAAAAGGGATGGCAGGGACTCGAACCCGCGACCTGCCACTCCGCAACCAAGGTTCCAACCAACTGGGCTAACCAGTACTTGCCTTTTAGAATAGGAACTATTAAATAAAACCAAACACTAAACAGACCAGTATGAACATAAACCCTAACCAATCCAAATCGTTTAATCCGATAATGTTTAACCAATTCAGATTAGGGGTATTACAGAACACATCAATGCGAGCAAAACCATCAAATCAATTACCTGTTGCGTCGACAAAACGAAGGTTAATTAGATTCAATAGAAAACGGCCCAGGATGAACACGAACGGACGATCAGACGGCTACGATAATCCAATTGATGTGAGGGCTTTTGATGGCGATGATAAAGTGGTACTAACTGAGGGTTTAATCGAATTTATATGAACGTTTATATGTATAACGAGTTTGAGTTAGGGTCGGTGTAATAGGTTGGGAACGAGCGGTTTATAGATCAAGTTAAACAAATTATATATGGGGGTAATGTCGGCTAGCATATAAGGATTGTATCATGTAAATTAATTGAAATATAACTAACGATTTCGTGTTCTAGGGCTAATACAATTGTCGGTTTGGTTATTATGGAAAACGGATCACAATTTGATATCATTAACATATTTAGTTGTCGGTTTAGGCCGAAATTGATAATAATAAGTGATATGCAAGATCAATTACCACAAATAAACGAACATTGTTGTCCAAGTAATCGTTAATTAAATTCGGGTTCAAGAAAACATGAATATGGGTAGGGTTTGGGTATTAGGATATCCAGTAATGAAAATGGGTTATAGTATATTTTCAGTTTGAACCTTGGGGTTTGAGATTGGATAGAATTGAGATAAAATTTAAAAGAAACAATTAAATGCTAATAAAATAATCAATTTAGCTTGTTGAACATGATATTTTTATAAAATGACCTGAACACCGAAACGGGTCGGGTTTACAGGTTTCGAAAAGACCAAGTTGTTACAAAGATGGACCGGGGAAAGATCAGGAGGTTCGTCCTCCGCCTAAGGATCTTCCGCAGTGCTAACTTTATATACGAGTGTTGGATGATTGTTAACATCTCATTTGTTTATTGATTTACTGTTTGATTCTATGATTATTTTTTATGTAAGCATCTGAAAGAAGCTTAGAAGTATGACAAAGTATTAATCTCATATTTTGCTGAACATAATTTTGTTCTCTTGAACTATGTCACAAATAGGGGTGTTCAAAATACACGAACCTGATTAACCTGACCTGACACGAACCCAAATAAGTTAATTAGGGTCGGGCTAGTCGGGTCAATAAATATTAATCGGGTTATTGTGTTAACCCGATTAACCCCAATAGTTATTAGGGTCGGGTTCCGGGTCCGTTATAGAATGAAAATCGGGTTTCGGGTTAACCCGAATAGCCCGATTAATAGTTACATTTTACATTTATACTATATAATAATTATATTGGGCTTAATTAGTTTACTTCAATCTCGCCAACATAGCAAATTCTCATTCTTTTAATCTGCAATAAAGTTAGAGTAGGATTGCTTTAGCTATTGACTAATTTCCAAATACCAATCTAAATTATCATTAACCAATTATATATGATACACAAATCGGTTTTTAAACTTGCATGCCTTTTCTGCCTTTTCAGTTAATTGCTATTTTTGAAATGATGTGGTACTAAACAGTTATAATCAATTAACTAAAAATATTCCAAAAACTATATTCATATATATATATATATATATATATATATGATCAGAATCATAAGAGAACTTTTTTGAAATTGAGAACTATGAAAACCATTTTGGACACAAAAAACCCAAAAATAAAAAAACACAAAAATCAAAAAAGTAAAAAAACCAAATTTCTTATTTTATCATCCCGGTTTCATAAAAAAACTCGATTTAGCTAAATTATATACACATATGTATAATATATACATATATGTACATTTACGATACATATATGCACATTTACATGTTTTTTTGTACGCATGTGTATAATTTAAGATAAATGACACTGTACATATGTGTATATTACGTAACTAAAGATTATATAAAATTATACATATATGTATAATACGACGTTTATTTTATTTTATTTTATTTTTTTAATGAAACTGGAATGAAACAAAAGAATTTTGGTTTTTTTACTTTTTTAAAATTTTGATTATTTTTTGTTTTATGATTTTTTTTAAATATTTTTTAAAGGTGTTTTTAGTGGTCCAAAATGGTTCTCAAAGTTCTTAATTTGCAAAGGGTTCTCTTAGGATCATTACCCCATATATATATATATATATATATATATATATGGATCATGAGAGAACTTTTTTGAAATTGAGAACAATGAGAACTATTTTAGACCACAAAATACCCAAAAATAAAAAAAATCATAAAATTAAAAAATTCTAAAATTAAAAAAAAAACACAAAAATGAAAAAAGTAAAAAAACTAAAATTCTTAATTTATCATCCCGGTTTCATATTAAAAAAACTAGGTTTAGCTAAATTATATACATATATGTACATATACATGTTTTTTATACACATATGTATAATTTAAGATAAATGATACTGTACATATGTGTATATTACGTAATTAAAGATTAAATAAAATTATACATATGTGTATAATACGACATTTTTTTAATGAAACCGGAATAAAATATAAGAATTTTGGTTTTTTTACTTTTTTAAAATTTTCATTTTTTTTTATAATTTTTTTAAATATTTTTTTAGATTTATTCTAGTGGTCCAAAATGGTTTTCAAAGTTCTCAATTTGCAAAAAGTTCTCTTAGGATCCTTACTATATATATATATATATGCTCACACACACAAAAACATGTCCGAAACATACATACAAAAGCCTCTGCTTTTTTTTATAGATCATAAGGGATATCAAGAGCTTTTAGAGAGACGGTTAAGCCATTAGTTTTTGTTCTAGTACCGGACCATGAACACCCCCTAAGCTCTAGTACCGTTGTACAAACTAGGGGCATTTGAATAAAATATTGAATCATGGTTAAGATCTATAAATCTAATGTAAAGAAATCAAGCTTAAAATTATAGACCCCCCGAATAACCCGAAACCCGATTAATCCGAACCCGACAAACCCGAACCTTAATAGGGTCGGGTTGCGCGTTAGTTTTTTCTTTTTTAAAACCCGAATAACCCGAAACCCGATCGGGTTGACCCGATTAACACCCCTAGTTACAAATGCTTAGTTATTAGGCTGGTGGGTGTGGCGGGGATGTGGGTTAAGTAATACTGTAATATGTTTCTGGTCATATGGTCAAAAACTGGCTAAAGTCACTAATTGGTTTCAGTTTCCAACCGCTTTTAAAGGAAGTATTTGTAAATACAGGTTAATAAACCAGTTGACCTATACTGCTTAAAGTAGGACTCGGCTACTAAAATTTAAAATAAACTAACATTATTAAAATTAAAAAAAATAAAGCAACAACAAATATTAAAAGAAAAGGACAATGTATTTTATTTAATGATGTATAATCATAGTTGTTGTGTTCATCTTCGACTAGTTTTAGTTGCAGGTTCTGAAAGGCTCGGTTGACGATTGTCATTCATTTTTACTTTTCATCACTTTGCAATGTTCATCACTTTTGCAATGTTTTGCCGAATAATATTATAACATGGGATTAGACGTGGCTTTGAGTAAAACCCTACAATTTTTCAAATAAGTCGTTTCAATGTTATTTGACATTATACATCAATCGAATGTAGAAAAAGTTTCAAGGTTTATCTTGGTTTCTAACATCAACACGATGTTTTTTTTTTCATTTACCATTGGAGTCTTGAGGGTTGAGATTTGAAAGGATTGAGCGATTTTGCATTTTTTTAGAGTTAGAGAAATGGTGTAATCAAACGATAACACCCACTACCTATTTATACAAGTTAAGGGGTTAAAATGGTCAATAACATGTTCTCAACAACTGGAAACAACTATAAATAGTAACTAGCTTGCTAATAGTCGGTTAGTAACTAGCTTGTAAAATAACCCACTTTTCTCAAATGGTTCCTCACTTGAAAACTCCAAGCTGGTCTCTATGCTATAGTTATTTTCAATTCCGCCAGACAAGTGTTTCAACATTGACGAAGATAACCAGCAAATGCCGCTAGTTGTTTCCTCTTGAACATGTTCGAACCTGTTTGATTAGTAATTAGACCTTATCCTTTTATTCTCTTGTAAATAATAACATATTGAATAGTGCCTTTAATGTACCTTATCAGATGTTCCACGACTGTCATATGGGCTGCTTTTGGATTCTGCATAAACCTGTTTAAGTAGCCAACTGCATAACACACATATGGTCTAGTTTGACATAGATATCTCAATGATCCCAGTAACCTTCTATAATCTGTTGGATTTACATCTTTTACAGCTTCTGACCTGTATAGATTCAACCCATATTCCATTGGAACTAGTGTGTCATTACAGTCAGCTAACCCTGCTATGTTGTGAATTTTCATTGCATAAGCTGACTTCTTTATCACAATTCCTTCTTTATTCTGAGACACTTGTGTCCTAAAATAGTAGTTTAATAAGCCAATATCTGTCATTTCATCCACGTAGACTCCCATAATCAAAAGTAAATTACATTTGGATTTAGCATAAACTGCCTGTTCATGCTGACACCTCTTGAACTCTAATGCCTTCAAGACCGTGTCAAGCTTAATATTCCAAGCTCTAAGTGCTTGTCTCAAGCCATATAGAGCCTTGGACCATTTGTACACCTTATGATTAACACCTCCCTTCTCATATCCTTCAGGCTGTTTAACAAAAACACCCTCATTCAGATCACCATGTAAGAAGGCTGCTTTTATATCTTCCAATCCATTTAGCTACCATAGCAAGTATCAACTTAATTGTCTCAGTTCTTGCTACAGAAGCAAAAACTTCTTCAAAATCAATGCCAACCTGCTGCACATACCCCTTTGCATCAAGCCTTGCTTTATATTTTGTTGCCTTTCCGAAAGCATTCTTCTTAATTTTATAGACCCATTTCAAACCAATGGGTTTACAATATGGTGGTGAATCTACCAGAACCCAAGTATTGTTTCTTTTTATAGCTTGAATTTCTTCATCCATTGCCAATCTCCAATTTTTCTCTTTTTTTTCCTCTTGAAATGAGAATGGCTATCCCGCTTGAGCAAGAAGTAAGTCAACAAAATTCTTGTTGTTTATTTAAGCCAAAACTAAGATTTTCATCTAAAACAAAATCATTCAACCTAGTTGGCAAGGTTATGACCCTGCTTGATCTTCTCAACTCGTACTGATCAGATTGATTACTTGGACCTGAATCATTCTAAGTTTGGCTTGAAGATGAATTATCCACCAACTCTTGGTAAGACTGTTGACTCGAATTAGCTTCAATATCAATACTTGTGGGCTCTTCATCAACAAAACCATTTTGTACACTAAAATCCATCCAACTTACATCATTAGTGCTAACATCTTTCCTGTATGAGGACCAATCCCATTTTCTTTTCTACTGATAACCATTTTCTTCTTCACAGGATCATTCATCCTATGAGCTTTTATACCCTCCTCAACTACCAAATAAACCATGGGTGTACTACTGTTATCCAACTTTTTCATCCCTGGTTGTATGATCTTTACATGACCAAGACAACCAAAAATTTTCAAATAATGCAGATTATGCTTCCTACCCTTTAAAGCTTCATTGGGAGTACAATCTTTTAGACTCTTAGTGCTTACCCTATTCAGAATATACACTTAATGTCTCACACTTTCAGCCCAAAAATCTTGGGGCATACCCATAGCTTTAAGAAGACATCTGGTCATATTCAGAATAGACATATTCATCCTTTCTATTGTCCCATTCTATTGAGGGGAATATGGATCAGTCAACATTCTAACAATACCTTCATGTTCATAGAATTGACCAAACTCATGTGATAGAAACTCCCCTCCATGATCATACTTCACTGTTATGATCTTGAGAGTAAACTCACATTCTACTTTCAATTAAACCTTTTGAAAGTGTCAAAAGCTTGGTCTTTGCTTTTTAGTATATAGCACCACATATACTTAGTGCAATCATCTACCCAGAGCATAAAGTACATGTTACCAGCCTGGGTTGTAGGAGTTGTAGGCCCACATAAGTCCATTGAAACCTACTTCAAAAAGACTTTTGCCTTATAGTCTGATTTTGATGGAAAAGGTTTCCTTGTGCGCTTCCCTGCTAAGCAGGCTTCACATACCTGAGTTGGATGGTTGATCAAGGGAACACCATAAATTATCTTTTTACTTGTCATTTCTAAGACTCAAACTTTACATGGCTTAGCCTTCCATGCCATAACCATGATGAACTCTCTAAGTTTAAAAGAAGACACATAGGTGTCCCTATCTTCAAAGCAATCTTATACAACCTATTTAGAGATCTTTGCACTTTTATCTACAGATTCCCAATCCTATCATAAAGCCATAAGAATTATTCCTTCATTCTTATTTCACAACCACCTTCTATGGATTGACCTAGGCTTAGAATATTATTCTTCAAATTAGGAATGTAATATGTATCTATTAACACCCTTTGTTCATTCAATCTCCCTTCTAACACAATAGACCCTATTCCCTCTATCTCAACACATGAACCATCCCTAAATTTGACTCTACCACCAACATTCTTTTCAAAGTTTGACAAAATAGATTCATTACCAATCACATGGTTTGAAGCTCCATTATCAAGGTACAACGAATCAGTTGAATATGCTGAAAACTTAGTAGGTAGAACAGTAGTTCCATTCAGAAATACTAGTCTTCTCTTATTGGATTCTGATTGAACCATGAATAGGTGATGTGCTAAAAGTAGTCAAAAAATTATTAACTAAAATTATACTAATCTAAACACTAAGTAATACTCTAGACCCTTAAACTACTAACCGGCAAGTGAACCGATCGACTCTAGTACAGCTAAGTAAGTCCGGATATCGAACCCACGAGACTCTTTAAATTACGAAATTAACAAACAAGACTCAACTACAAGACACGACTATTTATTAATAATATTTGAGGGGGAATTTAATACTAATAACTAAAACTCTAAATAATAATTAACTAATAATAATTAACTTACTTATAATTAACTAATAATTACTTAACTATTAAACTAATAATAAACTATTAAAACCCTAAACCTAATTAATATAATAATAAAACATAATCATGACTACTTAATTAATTAAAAAAAACCTTAATCCTAATTATTTTTAAACTAATAAACAATTTAGAAATGTTAGATTAATTCAGATGATGAAGATAACTACCCAGAACAGAATCCCCAAAGTTACGGTTATTAATTAAATGGAAAACTCAAGTTATGGAACTGAGATCATAAAATAGACTCTTGACAGAAAACCCGAACATGACCCTTAAACTTCAAGAAGACGCCTATGGATTTCTAACAAGTTTTAAGACTCACCAGTTTTATGAATTAAACTTCCTTATGGTTATTTAATAACTTATGTCTAAGTATCTTTATGACGAAATCCTACCTTACAACACGAAAATCAAAGATAGCAAAGTAGACTCAATTAACTTAATAGACTAAGCTGACAATCAAACCTAGACGGACTCCTTGCGAAGAACTAAATCTAGCAATCTTGACAAACAAAGATCTAACAATAGTCTATCACCTTACAGCTTTTTAGGCTAGCAGCTCACATTTATCTATTTAATTAGTTTTATTGTTTCTATGATTCTAATCGATATCAATCACAAACTAGTCAAGAACACACTAATAATAACCTAACAAAATCCTATCCTATGAAACAATCAACAAGGGCAATGTGAAACAATAAATCCAAGTAAACAAAACCAAGCAATCATACACATCAATCAACTCAAACTCAACAATTTACTTAGAACATAAAATCCATAACGAAAAGAATCCCAATCAAAATCAAACAAAACAAAGGTTCTTCACAAGCCTAGGCAGTCTAATAAGTTTAGCCTAGCATCTTAAAATCAAAGAAACCAAAATAATTAAGTTCAACAACCAAGCTCATAATTAAAATAATAAATTCAAACCGAATATTGATGATGCTTGGTTGAGTAGCTGTTGAACCAAAACGATCTCGACTCGAACCAGCGGCTTTCTTTATTATTATTTTCTTGCCTTTCTTCTTTGCGATTTCTTTCTCCAAATCTCTAAAAAAACTGATGTCGACCTCTGCCCCTTTTTCTTTCTTTTGATCACGTGTTTTTTTATAATAATAATGGTGACCCCTTTTTATTCTTTGTTATAACGACCTTTAAATCTAGCAGACCAAGTTTGGGCTGCCAAGTCCATCAACTGCGGAAAGAAAGTTACTTCTTTTTTTCTTTTCTTTTTCCTTTTAAACGTGGCCCATGTTTGCCAACAAATATATTACTAAGTTACCAAATTCTCGTGTGAATTACTGGCGACTTGTTTGACAACAATAATTGTTGGCCTTCATAATAATAACTTGTCATCTTATTGATTCTTTGTTCTTTTCTTTCTGCATGAAATTAAATTAACAAGTGACCAACTTATCATTTATAAATTACAAAATGATATCTAAATACTTCAAATTAATTTATGTATGCATGTTTGCTTATTCATAGCTTCAAATGATCATTTAATTGCAAATCCACAAATATGCGTTTCAAGTAAACATCTCTTACACATTTCATCGTTATCAATTATTATATTTAGTTTATTATTTTAAGCTCGTATTCACATGAAGCCTTTAAAATATATATATGAGCCAAATATAAATATATATATAATAAAATCCAAGCTTAAAGTACTAAAAGTTTAGAAAAGATTTATATAAAAATATATATATATTAGACTACATCAATAGAGCTGGATCTAGTGCTTCAGTATCTACAGTCTGATTGGCTTCTTTGTCTTTAATTCTTCCATTAGTGCATTCACTAGCATAATGTCCTAGTTCATCACACTTGAAGCACTTGGTTTTGGATTTATCGACCCTTTTCCAACTTCCAAAATCCTGGTTCTTTGATTTACTACCCTCCCTTGCCTTTTTCTTGGTATTAAATCTTGAACACATATCTCCTTTACTAACCCATTTACTCTTGGAGGATATTTCTCTTTTTCTTGATTGCCACTCTGAGTAAGTAAGCAATAACCGATCATCTTTGGGCATTTCCATTGACAACTTATTCTTCAGAGTGATCCTCTCCTCATAGGTCTTTAACTGGCCAATAGCTCATGAAATAACATTGTTTCAAGATCTATAAATTGCTCAATGGAAGCTACAATTTGGATGTATTTCTCAGGCACAACATCAAGTAATTTCGTAACCAATAACTTCTTCTGAAATGGTTCACCAAGATCACTTGTTTTAGAAGAGATTGTTGTTATTTTTGAAGCAAAATCATCTATGTTGTCATTCTCATACATCGTCAAGGCTTCAAACTCATTCTTGAGTGTAGCCAAGCTTGCCTTCTTTACACGATCTGCCCCAACACAACATATCTAGTCTTTATCGCCGCCCATATTACTTTCGTTGTTCTGAGGATTGCAACTTGAAGAACCATTTCTTCTGGCATCGCCTAAAACAGGTATGCTATGGTTGCGTTGTTTTTCTTGACATCAATGGCTGACGAAGCCGGATCTTTGGGTTCAACTATTTCCCATAGTCCGCGCAAATTGAAGATTGCTCTCAATATGATAGACCAAATCGTGTAATTCGGCGGGATTACAAGAGGACATTGGAGTGGAATCGGCATGTAGTTTTCACGCAAAGGAGGTTGAGGGGTTCCCATCTTCGATCGTCTTGTGTACCAGAGTTGGTACCGATTATCTTGATCTAGTCCTTTTGATCAAGAATTGAGAGTGATTAACCTAACGCTATGATACCAACTGAAACAAGATATCAGAGATTGATCAAGAAGAAGTGAAAATGGAATAACAAGAAATTAGGTTTGTTTATTGAATTGGGAAAAACTGAATTAGAAAATACATTCATTCTCTAACCTATTTATACATCTTCAATCTAACAGTAACTAAATAATTTACACATTAGACCTTATTCTATTTGGAATTACAAAACAGACCCTGCACTTCGGAGATTCTTACATATACTTGTCATTTATTTAATACAACATTACTTATCAAATCGTACAATTAATAAACGTTTGAAATACGAAACTTCAAATACGACAATTAAATTTCAAATTATGACGATTATTATTCTTAACATTACAAGGATGTTACAATAAATGTCACATTATCACTTAAAAGCAACCTCTTGACCTTGAACATGATCATCGATATAAGATGTAACGAATCCCTTCTTCACCTCCTTTATGGAATAAGGAAGCATTCCTTTCTCTCTACAACTATCGATAGCTCCTTTGAACATTTCCTCCAAATCATACTTAAACTCGAACCCCATGTTGGTCAACTTCTTTGATGAAAAAGAAACTATCGGTATATCCTCATCAATCCCCGCAAACCTGCCAAATCATATAAATCATCTCATCGATAACATGAATAGAAAACACCAAATTTAGATTAGGGGCGGCTCGACCGAAGAAAAGACAAAAGTTTAGGCCCTGCATTTTCCAATCACATCCTCAACTCACAATCACTCAAACATCATGTTGGAATTTACAGTTTTGTGTGTTTTTAAAAATAATTTACAAAAATGTGTGTTGTTATATTCCCGCATGTTAATATATATCCTATAAAAAAACGAAAAGTACCCAATTTTATAATCCACTTTAGACTCTTAAAAAGGTTAAGCCAGCCCTGATTTAGATTCTTACTGTGTTGGAACACTGTACTCGGGCCATTTCTTATTGATCATTCTCGCCAACTGATGAATGGTTGAATCATGTGAAGAACATATGTATCTCCCTTTGGCTTCAGGGTTTTCGTAAAGGAAGATATGACACTCACAAAGATCATCCAAATGCACATATTGACCTTGCTTTATAATGGAATAATGTGATTCCATTCCTGTATTAATGCGGAAATATGCACCAATTAAAAGTTAAAAGTTATAAAGTGTGTTTGTAACACGAGCTTGCTACATACCATTGATCAAAGAAAGTGCGGTAATTAGGCTTGGTGGGAATGAGGGAGTGATGAATGGACCAACTACTAATGTTGGTATGATACTAATGAAATCTATGTTGTTTTCCTCAGTTGCTTTCCATGCTGCTTTCTCAGCTAGTGTTTTTGACACAAAATACATCTGTTTATGCAAAAGAATGAGATGATTAACAAGCAAGATCTCATAAATAAGTTACTGTAGCTAAACAATGGCATACACATATCATGTGCGTGCACTTTGGGCTTGATTATGTTTGTAACTCTTTCCACTAAGATTTTTCAAATTGAAAAATTTTAGGCGATGTAAGATTTTTATATTTCTCTATAAATGATAGGTTATGATACTTAGCCGGATCTTAGAGGGTGTTTAGGATTGCTTATTTAATTCCAAAATTTGTTTTGTTTTTCTATTAATTGTGTCAAAAATATTTTTATTGACCTATAACTTTTTCAAAATGAGTTTTTAAAAACGTGTTTGACTTATCTTATTTATGTAAAATAACTAAAAATGGTGAGACATATTTTGGAGAGTAATTCTATGGTAAAGAGTGGGGGTAGATTGGTAATTTTATGTTTAAAACCCAAAAATTAATTAAAAAGATAGGTTTTTGTATTTGTGGAAAACATCTTTTTACCCTTTTACAAATGCCAAAATTATCAATGTCACACACTTTTTTAACTTATTATCTTTTTAATTTACCTTATGAAAAAAGTGTTGCTATGTGCCGTTGCGTAGGCATCATGTATGCTTGGTAAAATGGGCTCTTAAGGGGGTGTTACATGGATATTATGTGAAATGTGGTATTGGGTTTAGGTGACTTTATGTAACCGTGTATACTATTTAATGTAGAAAAAAATTCATCAAATATTGTCCATACTCGCGACTCGAGCAAGCCCCTTCCGAGCTCAATTGTACTGGTGTTTGCGTCCTTGGCGTAGCCAACGTGTCAAGTGGTGTAAGTGGGTTAATGTCCACAACACATACCCTTACTAAAACATATGAGACGCGCCCTCATGCCTCTTTTTACGAAGATTATTTTGAACGATTTTTTTCTCCAATTAACATAGCTAATATTTTTATTCAAAGTTCTTTAAGTTAATATCATTTTTTTTCTAACACAAGTTCACAAGGGATGATAATTTATACTACAAATTTATTCGAATAAATTAATTAAATTAGGGCGTCAGTTTAAGTTATCATGTCTTGGGGTTTTCTTGTGCGTCAGTTGGTTTTGTCTTGAGGTTTTTTTTTTACTAGTTTCCCCGCTAGCTTTTTTATAAAATTTGCAATTCAAAAAAAAGTTATCATGTAGAAAATAAATGTATCAAAGAATGAAACGAACCCAAGCAGTCATCTTTTTGGAGTAGATGAAGTCCAAATCACTCCAATGTGACTCATCATAGGCCGGAACTTGTTTCTCTTGTACGTTTACCGTTCCGGCAGAGGAGGTGAATACCAGTTTCTTGACCGTCTTGGCTTTGACACATGATCTTACGATGTCTAATACTCCATCAACTGTTGGCTTTATTATTTCATTCTGCAATATAAATAGTTGTCATGTTGATGATGACTATTGAGATATCTATAATAGTATAAGTGTACATGCCTCAGGGTCCTTGGATTCAAAATCCATAGGTGTGGCTACATGAAAGACCCCATGGCAACCTTCAATGGCTTCATCAAAGCTTCCTTCTTGTGACAGGTCTGCCTTCCATAACGTTAAGTTTGTTTTTGCTTTTGGCAACTCTATCAAATGTTTCACCTTTTTCATGTCACCTGTTACATTTGTTTAATGTAAACTTGTATGTCACTTGTTATATTTCGAGCTTTATATTTTAACGTCATCCAAGCGTTTACAAAACTTAAAAACGTAACGTTCATATGTGTATATTAACAGTGATATATAAAGCATGCTATGTTTAGCAAGTTATGTGCGAAAAATAAACTTATGGATGCAATCTTTAGAAACGAATATAAAAGGTTAGCAAGTATACGCACCTGGGTCACGAACCGTAGCACGAACAATATAACCACGTTCGAGAAGTCTCATAACTAACCATGAGCCTATGAATCCAGAAGCTCCGGTGACGCAAACTGTTGCAGGAGAATCCTCTTTCATGTTGCTTTGTTATTTTTGAAGTATTTGTGATGAGTTATTAATACATGGGATGTGCTATTTATAGATGTTTTTTAATTAAAGTTTAAAACGTGACAAGTGAAAGACACGCGCCTAACCACCGTTCAAATCCAGCATATAAGACTATGGAGATGGGTTGGGTGATGGAGGGTATGCAACTGCCCCGAGAGAGAAAAGATTATGAATTATTATTATTTAAATAAAATAACAATATTTTATAATAATGTAAAAATATAAAACTATTATCATCTTTAATAATATTTTCTTAAGGCTTTCATTGATTAATCAAAAGAACCAGAGGTTGTCTTTGACATGTTACACCAGTGTGTTTTATAAACTAATAATAGAAATTGAACACTTCTAATTTATACAAAAAAAAAATGAAAAACTAAACTCGACACTTGCAAGGTTCAAACCCGCATTAAACATATACAACATGACAACTTTAACATCACATCACTTTACGTTTCCATTGCTTTATTTAGTATGGAATATATAACTACATAGACCTTAAAAAGAGAGGAAAAAAACCTAAAAATCGGCCTAGGACAAGTTCGAACTCACGACCTATAGATTATAACAACACAACCATTCCACCAGATCAGCTTACATTTTGTCTTAACACCAACTCGGTTTGGGTTTAAATTAGGGAGATATGTAATTGATACTATTAGAATGGGGAAATATGTAAATATTTGTTTAGTTAGTTCACTAAAGGTAAAATGGTCATTTAATCAAATATTTGTAATGAAACGCGAAAATATATAATATATGTGGTTTAGGATGGGATATGTGTAATTAGTTTATAAAGGCTGGGTAAATATGTAATAAAGAAATTTAAGGAGGGGATATATGTAAATGTCTATACTATTAAACCGGTTAATATTTAGAAAAAAAAAGTTTTAACTTTTAAAAAAAATGGTTATTAGCAACGGTTTCAAATTTATTTAATCATACCGTTTTATTTTGTAGTCATTTAAATGATTTAAGTTGGATCGTTTTATTTGGTATGCTTATTTAAGACTGTTTAAGTTTGGAACGTTTTATTTGGTATATTAATCTTGATTCGATTTTTGTTATCTTTTTAAGTTATGGTTTTACAAATCATCTCAGCCTACCGATGCAGTTTTGGGAAGTGCAACCAAATGTCTCAAGAACATAATGATTTCATTCAAACAATTCGATCCGAATGATTCGGTTAACAAGCTTAAAGCCTACAAATTCTTTATTAAAAAACAATCAAATGACTAAACAAAATGCCTACCAATCCCGTTTATAAATAAAAATAAACATTTGGGCCGGCCCGAGTTAATGAGCATGATACTCCTACATCATTCTCCCTTTCTTTGAAAAAACCCGTCCCCGAGTTTTGCCTTTTAAAAAAAGGCCATATGAATCGAAAGAAGCATCAACCCGATTCTAAATTATTATCATGATTCGAATAAACAATTTAACTTCACAAGCGCCTCACGCAACTCTGATTCTCTGAACATGCACCATCCGGGTCGAAGGGAGCATCGGAGCGTTTCTTGTTCACTTTATTCGTTGTAGGTGACAAATTCTGGTTGGACTTGAGTAGCATCGAAGGCCCTTAAATTTGGGCTTCTCGAGCCGTTTACTCCATGTTTGCAATTCTTTGTAGAGCTGTGGTGAGGCCCGCATATCTGTCATAAGTGAATTAACTTCCATAACAACACGTGGCTAGCATTAATATTTGGGCTGCCATTTTCTTTTATTCAATTCAGAAACATGAAGCCCACGTGTCTTTAATCTTTGTTGAGTGGTGTGTAATATGTACCATTATGCCTGACACATATATAATTAGGGTTGTTCACGAGCCGAGCCGAGCCGAGTCAAACCAAATGAAAGCTCGCTCGTTATTTGGCTCGTTTATAACCGAACCGAACCGAACGGCTGAAATTCGAATTGAGTGAAAATCGAAGTGAGCATTTTTCGATCGAACATCGAACGATTTCAAGCATTATTTATTTCTTTTTCACTTTAAATATAACAAACAAGTTTAAAAGTTTTAAATTATATATTTTATAAATAAATTAGTAGTGTTTAAACAAACGTGTAATAGATTGTAAGTTTTTATTAAAAGTAAGTTTGAAGTGAGATAAAACGATCATGTAAACAAACTTTTATTATTCTAAAAACTTGAAGAGAACAAATAAAACTATAAAATTGACGGAGTAGGAAAAAATTAAAGGGGTTAAAAAATTCTAAGCTTATATTTTTATGTGTTTTGTCTATACATTTATATATATGTTCATATATAATTATTTATAAAATAAATTGAAAATATTCGAGTCGAACCGAACCGGGCAGACCTTCGCTCGTTGCTTGGCTTGTTTGCAAACCGAACAGAGCAAAGCGGCTCGTTTACAATCGAGCGAAAAACGAGCGAGCATTTTTCGAGCAATTTCCATGCGAGCGGCGAGCGAGTTCGAGCCACGAGCGGTTTGGACGGCCCTACATATAATCATATTTAATGGGTAAACCAGTGATTTACCTGCACGTTGCGCGGTAAATTCGGTCGGTAAATCTCGGGTGTCGCAACAACGAGTCAACGTGAATTTATTCGGTAATAGCTACGTTCGTTATGATACTGAAACTAAAACAAAATGAAAACAAAAAAAAATAAAAAAGGAAATGGAACTGGGCCAATGGGATGGCGTCGGTTGGTCCCAGACGGCAACGACAAGTCAATGCGAATTCAGGCGGTATCAGCTATGTTCGTTACGCTACTGAAACTAAAACAAAAAGAAAACAAAAAATAAAAATAAAAAGTGAGGTGGGTCAATTGGATGACGTCGGTCGGTCATAAACGCTGAGACAGTAACTCTACGACACTCATATATCATATTATAAATTTTTTGTTAACATATTTAAGACAATGTTTATTTTGTCGGTAAACCTGGATATTAAAAAACCCGATCGTTGCAGCTGTGAGTTAACTCGTATCCGGACGTTATGGTGGAGAGTCGTTAAAACCGGGCCGATGGTAAAAATCCAAACATTCTGGTGGTGAGTCAACGTGAATTTTTTCAATTTAAAGAAATGAAATCAGATGACGCTTAAAAACAAATGATAATTTAAATAAACCAAAAAGTAAAAAAGAATATCATAAAACATATTAAAAGAAAAAAAAGTCATTTTCATTTAAATAAAAGGAAAGAAAATATTTGGTTTTGACAGGAATCGAACCCAAAGGCAAACAAAGAAAAAATAAACTAACACCACCACCAAAACCAATAGACCAAAAGTAAATTTGTTGATACTTTTGGACAAATATCTAATATATATAAATATATTGGAACCTAAATCAACTTTACAACACTAACTTTCTTTTTTACCTTATATAGATAATAGTTCATATTTTGATAATATCAATCTCAATATCAATTTGAATAGAAGATTCCATAATCAATTCCGAAACTTGTGGTTCAATATTCAAACCAAACCATTCTCATTTACTTGAATTTTAAAATTGTTTCCTACTTGAAATACCGAAAATATAGGATATTTGGGCAAACAACTCGACTTAAATGTAGACTTTATCGCACTGTCGGCGTAAGGTCGCTGGGAAGTCATCGAACTTCAATGATTGAGAGCCATACTCGCTAGTTTTCCATCTGAAACCCTAGCATCTTTTGGAGAATAATTATAAATTTCCGATGTGGTCTTTGCACAATCGAACACTTCTTTTTCATCTGCAATAATTAAACCACCAATCATCCAAGAGCACCACTCCTCATCCGGGTAGCCATTATACATGGCCGGAGAATTATAGATAGTGTTGCCATTGGTAGGATGCTCCTTGATAGTAAGCCGATTCGAGATGGTTAATCTCCCAATTGATACCCGTTAACTGGGTTAGACTCCGAGAAACATTAGAGAGAAAGAGAATAAAAACTTTACTAATTTTCTTTTTCATATCTTTAACTCAATTGATCATGTCATTTTATAGGCTTACAATAAGAATAAAAAGAAACTACCTACAACCCATTACTACTAACAATACGGATTATGAAAACATGCAAGAAAATGAAATTGAAGAATGCAAGGCCATGTCGTGGGAGTGCATGAGGGCTACGTGGGGTTGTGGTTAGGCATGCATCACTCCTCATCCCCGGTTGACTAGTCCCCGACGGGTTCTTGCGGTTCCGTTCCCTTCGGAAGATCAGTTCAACTTGTCATCAAACCTTCAAAACTAAATCGTTGACACCAACCATTTCGTTTGATTTGGTTCGATTTGTGAATATATTAAACGAAAAGAGTTCAAATAAGAATAAAGAATTTCCTATAAATAGTAACAACTAACAAATTTTTGGCAATTGGCATTACAAATTATAGTGAAAGAACAGTTCTAGAAAACTATGTCGGTTATAATGATGAAAGAGTAATTTTAGGAAACTATGTCGGTTACTTGTAATTTTAAATCTTAACCATAAATTAACATGATCCAATGGCTATGATCAGGGCCATCTTTGAGGCATGGCAGGGTAGTCGACGGCCACAGGCCCAATACTCCGCTAGGTCTGAATTTTTTTTTTTTTCAAAAAAAAAATATATGTATTTTTATCAAAAACATGTGTATAATCAATGTCTCAACACACTAGCTTGGTTTAATGGTAAAGGGGTATGACATCTAACCAAAACGTTGTGGGTTCTAGTCTTATTTGAGACAATTTTAAGCTTATTTTTATACAAAAGTGTTTTACATAACTTACATCATCTACCTATCTAATAAAGTAAAATAATGTAAACACATGTCAGTTTGTGGTTAATCCTCACAATTGTTTTCCCTCCAAAACTAATATATGTTATAGATTAATAATATTCACTTTTCTTTTACACTATATTTATATTATATTTATAACATGATTAAATTATTTATTTTTCTTTAAATTCTATTTATATTATATCTATACACTTTTATAATTATAAATATTTACATATTATACCAGTACTTATTGTTAAAATATATTTCACAACATACTTGGTGAAATCTAAAAATCAACAACAAATCGTTAAATTTTGGAAAAAAAAAATTAAATGTTATCATTAACATATTACACTATGTATATTGTTGAAGATTGTAAATAAAAAAAACCCCAATATGCTTTCAATTTACGAAGTAATTTTTTTAATCATTAAATTATAAATATATGCTTAAAAGTTTATCCATGTTTTATAAATAAGTCCATTTATCTGTTGTTTTTTTGTGTACACTATCATATAACTTTATAAATTATAAATATATTATTTAAATCTATCTATTTATTTTTCCGATTAATTTAGCAACCTATACATATATGTGTTAAATTGTAAGGAGAGTATATATCAACTCTTTCAAATATATTAAAGTTTATCATATTTAGTTTCTTGTGTTTTTTTATCAAGGATTGCTGCGGGTTTTTATGAAACTTAAGTTTGATTGTTACGGGTTAAAAGTTGGTTAATAGATCGTTTGGTACAAATTAACTACATTTGGCTCAAATTTGTTACGAGTAAAAATGGGTAATCTGAATATTTTTAAAATATTGAGAATGCAAATAGATTTATTGTTAAATTAGTTACGTGTTCAAAGTTTTGACTTGAAAATGTAAAACAAATCAAAGTTAGAATTTTAAACGTGACTGGGTTTCAAATTTATTTTTAAGAACATATTTGGAAATAGTCAATATTCGGGATTTTGCACGTTGGGTATTTTTCCCTTGACTATTAAAATTTAAGAAAAGTGACAAGCACTTCCGACGTGCCACCTCAAGGCCTGTAAATGCTTTTAACTTTTATCAAATTAAAAAAATTTGTGTCAACATTGATTTTTCCTTTAAAAGTGATCAGAATATTTTATGTGAAGCATGACGTACAAAATTATATTCAACTGAAGCAAAACATTCACAAAATTGAACGGGTTAACATGTTATTTTTTTTTCAATTGCCAAAGTCGAGAAACCCCTCAAAATTATCAAAAAAAAATTTATGATGTCGCTCAAAACCTATTATTATATGAGAAGTATTCTTTAAAATTTGTTCCATAACTAAATATATTTCAATTACACATATATGATACTGAGAATAAATTTTCAATAGATGGAGTGTTCTTTAGTATGTTTTTGCACGTGCATTATTTTTTAATGAAGTTCATTTTTTTAAAAATCACTTTGTGATGTAAATAAAATCAATTTATATATATTGATACAAGCATAGATGTAATACATTTTTATATGCACATTATGTATTACTTTATTTGTAACTTAATTATTTGTATCATTCCGTGTGCTACACGGGCTTTAAAACTAGTAATCAAATAAGCCCATTTATAATAAACTTGTTTAAACCCAACAAAATGTTTCTTTTACTTGATGCCCAAAAAAAAGTTCGTCTTTGACCCAAATTTTTTTTCGTCTTTTCGGAGCCGGCCCTGACTATGATTTATTGCTAATCTTCCTATGAAACAATTTATTTTTAGAAAAACTCTCCTCTATATTAAACCATATAACTATATAAATATAAGTTGGCCATTAACATCTAAATTCTCTACAAAACCGGTTGACCGTTACATTATCTTATAATATACGGATTAAGTATTAACTAATAACGTAACATGTTTATTAGACTATATTAAAACACTTTCTTTTTCCAAAACACGTATTTTCAAGTCTGATTATTTTATCGGTTTAAAAACTAAAAATAGTAAAACAATAACTATTTTCACACATTCAACGACTTGGAAAATCTAGAAGGGTTCAAACTTACAAGTCAGCCTTTATAGCTTAGTACTATATGAGTTGACATCAGATCCCCTTCACGAGGAAGTTGCCCTCATTGTATCTCGCCTACCACAAAAGACCATGTGGTCCATGTCAACATTACGAACCGGTTTATTATTATTATTATTATTATTATTAAAAGAATAAAAAAAGAACTTTTTAACACCTCTATAATCTTCAATATTCCACGCCTTTCTCCACTACAAAATTCACACACAAATAAATCATTCAATAACTCTACAATTAAGAAGTCATGTTTAGAACTATGAGCACCAGGAGAGTTCACCGGGGATACGAACAATTGATCAGCGAATCAACCGTCAACGATCAAACACCCGAAGCTAAGATGATGAGATCCACAACATTGCCTGCCAACTTCTTTGGTGAAATACCAATGAAGGTTGATTACATTGAGAAGCAAGTGAAGAAAGTGAGCAAGATCCACCCGCTGTTTAGCTTGTTCGAGAGGAGGACCCGTAAGAAGAAGGCGGCGGCTAAACCCGAGTTCTCAAGGTACATGCAGTACCTCAAAGAAGGAGGTATCTGGGAAGCCAATTCAATTAAGCCTGTAATCTACTAAGTGTCGAACTGAAGATATATGTACAAATGCAATCGTGTATTGAATTTATACGTTTTCGATACCATATTTTGTGTTTCATATTGTATCATGTGATGTATATTGTAGTTTGTAAACATTTGGTGTTCCCGATTTGTTAATATATTTTACTTTGCATCTATGTTCCTGCTTTCTTTCTAACCAGCACCAAGCTTAAGACCTTATAAAGGAGGTTTAGACAGTAACTTGTAAAAACACTAAAGACACCAAGCTTAAGGTTTTAAGTTTCGACTATATATAAACGTCTAATGATGGAGAATTGGAGATAATGGTAGCCTAGTGGGCCCTTAATTCAAAAAAAACTTTTTTACATTATGATATTTAAACATTTTTTTATATTAATAGCGGGCTTTATTAAAAAATATGTGTGTCAATATTTCCTATCTCCGAACTTAACATGTCACATATTAGATTACTGATCTACTACTACACATCAATGTACATATATTGATCTAGATACCAACCAGTTATTCTATGCTCAACGCGTTCATTTTGATGATTTTGTGTTTTTCATCTCTTCTCTTTTAGTCTAAAAACAATCATGTGGGCAAAAGTGCATGATCGAACATCGGGTTAGGAGCGAACTTTAGTTTTTGGTTAACTAATCTGTTCATTTGAGTATAAATATTAAATAGGATAGGATATTAAGCATTAAGTCATGTGCATACTGCATAGTAGGGGTGGCAAAACAAACCCAAATGAGTTGTTTTAGGTCAATATGAATAATTTTTAAAAAATAAAGTGCTATTTTCGTCCTTATGGTTTGTCAGATAATGCGAATTTAGTCCAAAAAGTTTTTTTTTTGCATATGGACCATCCACGTTTCCCAGTTACTGCCAATTACATCCAAATCACTAACTCCGTTAAATTTTATCGTGAAGTCATGGGCAAACGTGTCTTTTCACTCCTTCTTTATTATAATACTTATTTAAGTGAACTGCGGTTTTCGTCCCTCTGGTTTTTCAAAATCTGCAGTTTTAGTCCAGTAATTTTAAATTTGCAATTTTCTTTCCTATGATTTCATTTCACTTGCAATTAAACCCGAATTCCCTAATCTCGTTAAGTATGGTCGTTAAACTCATCAGCGTGCCCTTTACCTGAGGGGCAGTTTTGTTTCTTCTTTTTTCCTTTTCCCCAAATACACCCCACCCCTCACGCGTTGAGGGTCGAGAATTAGGACTAAGGTTTATTTAGGAAGAAAAATGACAAAAATGATCGTCACATGATGGGCACGCAAATGGGTTAACAACCGGACTTAACGAGATTAGAGAATTCAGGTTTAATTGCAAGTGAAATAAAGTCATATGAAAGAAAATTGCAAATTTAAAACCACTGGAATAAAACTGCAGATTTGGACAAACCAGAGGGACGAAAACCGCAGTTCACTTAAATAAGTATTATAATAAAGAAATTGTGAAAAAACATGTTTGCCCTAACCTAACGATAAAATTTAATAGGGTTAGTGATTTGGATGTAACTGGCAAGAACTGGGAAACGTGGAGGACAAAAAATAAACTTTTTGAACTAAATTCGCAGTATTTGCCAAGCCACAAGGACGAAAATGGCACTTTTAGAATGGGTTATGATAGATCAAAAGAATTTTTCAAGGTCAAGATGGGTTGGGGAAATGTTAATGACTTTTGATTATGGGTCAGAATGTGTTTGTTCATGGGTTAGAATGAACTAAAACAAGCTTAATTCAATTTTATTTTAAACAAACTCACGAAACCGAATAGAAACCGAGAAATCGAAACCGAAATCATTGAAACCGCATAGATACCAAAACTGACCGAAATGAAAAAAAAAGCAAAACCGAACCGAAGTGAAAAAAAGCAAAACCGAACCGAAAAAACCCAACAAAAATCGAACCTGAACCGATACAAAACCGGGGTTTTTTTATATGAACGAGGATGACGAGGGAAACATTTTAGTTATTTTACATTTGACTTTTTTTATTTATATTTTGAGTTATTATTATTTTATTAATTTTTTTGAATTTTTTTAGGAGTTTTTGAAACTCTTCGTATTTTAACATACACGTGGATTAAGATGGGTTAGCTTTACCCATCTTGACTCATACTTATCATAACTTTTTATTTTAAAAATCCATCCTAACCCATATCCATTCTAACCCATCATCCAAACCCAATCCAACCCTCTCACATTGTCACCTCTACTACATAGTACAATTTTTAGTTGATACTTTTTGTAACCTACCAAGTTTTTTACCGAACAATAATAATAATAATCTGACCGATTATAAAAATTATTTTAATGAAATTAAGTAGTACACTAATGAATGTTTATTATTAACCAAAGAGGGTAAGAGGATGCCAATCTTTTATGAAAAACGCATCGTGTTAAAAGCTCAAAAATTGTGGTGGTGATGCGTTGATTGTAATGATAGCTGCATTCATGTCATTTTGTTATAAGGATCATCATAGTATCAAACTATCAATCCTTGTCTTTCGTTTAGTTTTAAAACAACAAATAAAATAGAGAAAATTATGATTTATGCCAATGTGCCAACTATGCAGGTCTAATTCTTATATTGATTGATATATGCCTTCGTGCTTTTCCGGCGGGCTTTCTTGTGCCCTTCTATCAGTTCACCCTTCGTCGGCAAGGGTAATTTAGTAATTAAATAATTAATAATAATAACAATAATAATAATAATAATAATAATAATAAAACCAAACCCCTTTTCCTCCACCCCTATCCCCACAGGCCACAACCATCATTTTCCTACAATCCTCCCAGATATGCAAAAAAAAACCTAAACCCGGAACTCGACCCGAAGTAAAACCCGGAACCGGTTGTTTTATACCCGGGTTTTAATACCCGAACTCGTACCTGACCCTACCCGTAGGGGGGTATGCATTTCAATACCAAAACCCGTACCCGAACGGGGCCCAATTTGTACTCGGTAATACCTGAAAAACCTGAACCGGTTCTATACCCGGACCCTGTTTTTTCAATACCCGAAAACGGGTTTTTCAAACACCCGATCTATATCCGAAATTACCCAAAAATTACCTGAAAATACCCGAAAATACACCAAAAAAGTGCAACACCTTAAAAAAATCTAATCTATACCCGAAAAATACCCGAAAAAAAATCCGAAAAAACCCAAAAATAGGGTTTTTTCAATACCTGGAAATAGGATATTCATATTCCCAGTTCAATATCCGACCTGAACCCGATACATAGGGTATGATTTTTAGAGGCAATACCTGGACCCAAACCCGACCAGGGTATTGCCAATACCAGATTTTCCAATACCCGGTCATACCCAAACCCGATTCCATACCCGAAACCAGGTATTTGAAAAATCCCGATTTGTGCACCTCTAATCCTCCCTACCACCATTCTTCCTCACCACTCATCTCCCGCCACCCTCCAACAGCACCACCATCATCGCTTATACACACTCATATACATACAGTTTGTGCTTCTTGTTTTAATTTTTTCCATAATCGTCAGCATTAGTATAACACCGTAGTTGAAGATTCACCGGAGTTTAAGACTCAAAGGTTAAATCATTTCCATTCGTCACTAGCATAACGAAGGTGAAGGTTGTAAACTCGTGCTCTGGTTGCTGGAAGAGAGTAGGTTTAACCATATTCCGGTGTTGTTGCGGCGCTATTTTCTGCACTGAGCATCGGTACCCTGACCGTCACGACTGTAGTTACGATTACAAAGAGTGTGTTTGGGATTGCTTATTTAAGTGAAAAAGAACTTTTTGTTAAAAGGATTTATTAACTTATAATTTTTTAAAAAAAATGTTTGGATTAACTTATGTGTTGGAGAAAACTAAAATGACTAAAAATGACACTCTTTTTTAGAAAGAGTGGGTTTTGAGGCTAGAGGAGTGTAATAGGCTGAATCAAACTCATTAAGTTAATAAGTTACATATTCCTAACTTTTCAAAACACGTATTTTGTCTTCTTCCTAATTAAAATACATAAGACCTTATGGTTTGCCATACATTTTATACATCTTATTAAATTTTGAAAAAGTTTATAAGTTATAAGTTGATGAAAATAAGGAATTATCAAACCTCCGGATATGAGGCGAACACGAGGGACAATTCGGTGGTCAAAGATGGCAAAACTGTTAGGATTTAAGTTATTTTTAAAAAATTCCATGTATGTTTTCAGAATTTGACATTAAGCCTTGATCTGTTTTACTTGTTATTATCATTGGTGAAGATGAAATTGAATGAGTGGTGAAGATGAAATTAAATTAAATCTTTAGTGAAGATGAAATTGAATGAGTGGCACTCTACCTAGGGATGTTTTTCGGGTAAGGTAAAGTTTTAAATTTAGACATGAAACCCAACACAAATATCTCACGGTTTCTTCAGGTTCAGGTAATTTCGGGCTGAGTAATCGGGTTTCAAGAATCTTAGGAAAAAAAATCACATTGCTAAATTTAAATTTAGCATATTCTTTTGTACTCATAATGTAAATAAACCAATACTAAAACAAAAATAAAACGATAAAACATTAAAACATCATAGAAAGAGTAAAATTTAACAAAGTTCAATTATCTATACTATATATAAAGCATGAGTTAGGGACCTCTTAAATTTTAAGAGGTACCAAATTCATTGTTTTATATACAACACATAATGCATCAAAAATTACAAATTAGGGGTAATTAAGTCTTTACTCACAAAAATATATACACACAACTTTGGTTCCTCAACTTCCTTACCTTTTTTGTAAAGTTTAATAATAGTTACACATATGCCCCTTAATTCAAAACCAACCACCCTTCGACTTTATAACGTCCATAACTTTTTCACACGTTAATATTTTTTCAAAAAAATTACATCATTAAACGAACATTTTATTCTCTTTAATTTGGGTATAATATGGCTATAGTTTTTAGTTTTAACAAGTTAGGATGTTACGTTTGCCATTTAGAACCGGGTAACAAGTCGAGTCAGGCGAGTTCTGAAAGTACAATAGGGTCGGAATGAGTCGATACATATATGGTTATGGTTCGGGTTCGAGTAGAAATGGGCCAGATCAAAACGTTGTCGAGTTGGTACGGGTTTGGGGCAAAAACGGGTTGGTTTAAAAAAATGATTTATTTCAAATTATTGTATATTACAAATTACTGTATATTGGTTAAGCATGTTTTAATGTCGGTAACGTGCATTCCCGTCCGGTTACGCATGTTCAATCTTCAATTACACGCAAATGGCTTTGCACAAGTTACACGACCAATTTTAGGCTACGTGCGCACTGTCATCAGTTGACGTATGTACCGACACGGACTATGCGCTTATTGTAAAGTTGCGCGCGCGCCCCGCTGCATTGCGCGGGCACCCCGCTAGTGATAAATAAGACTGACATATCCGTCTTAAGTATGTCGTGATTAAGGTGTTGGATTATAGTTGTTTTTAATCCTAAATTGAAACATTAATAAACAATAAACAACCAATTCATAATAAATGAAACGAGGTATGCTTAAATACATGTGATTTTGTAAATGCCTCCTAAGAAATTCGTAATTTGTTAAATAAGAATAGGTTCAAGGTATGCTTAAATACATGTGATTTTGTAAAAGCCTCCTAAGGAATTCGTAAATTATTAAAATAAGTTTTTATAATAGATGTTCGATTTAAGTTTTGTTGTTCAATTTTAAAGTTTCGTGAGGAAGAATGAAGTTTGTTGAAATGACTGATGAAAGGATGGGGATGGAATCGCTAGAGAATTTTCACCATATACTTCAACCATGAAATCGAACAAATCTCCATTTGCATGAACCTCCCCCTCCAACCATGTCTACTATTGCGAACAATATTGGGCCTCTCATCACCTGTGACGACCTTATGGTATCCCAATAACCACCAAACGATCAAGGGTAATGGGATCAAGAAGAAAGGCATGAATGGTTTACTTGTAAGGTTGGAGGGATCGATGGTGTTGCGAGGTAAGAGGAATGTGATCTTTACTTAGGGAAGATATTGAGGTTGACCTATTAGTGCAAACTGGGGGGGGGGGGGGGGGGGGGGGGGGGGGGTTAAGTATCTAATATCCTCAAGTGGGTCTTTCAATTTATTTTTTTAAATGAAGAAAAATACAGAGATCTAGTAGGATATGCTCTCTTTATGAATCGGTATTGGAAACGACTGACCAAGTTTTACAGGTTGCTCGATACATACGGTGGTGTGGGATCATTTAAGTCGGTGGTGCAAAGTTCGGCCGATTTTTGGGTTCTCAGTGAGAGACATTCTGGAAACTTATAACTAAGTGGGTTTAAGGGATAAAGAAAAGAAAGTTTTTCATGTATACTGATCATAGCTGCTTGGAGTGCATGAAAAGCGAAAAATGAAAAGTTGTTCGGAAGGAAAGGTGTCAAGATTGAAGAAATTATTGGGGAAGTTAAAGCACTCGGCTTTCTCTGGCATAACCATAGATGTAAAAGGCAATTAGTAGATTAGTCAAATTGATGTAATTTTAGTTTCACGTAGTTTGGTGGTTTTTGGCGAGTTGTTGCCGTGCCTTTTCTCTGATCAAGTAAAGCACATGTCAAGGGGTGGATAAAAGACCAAGGATGGAGTCCACGTAACTTTGGAATAAGATTCGATGTCATTCACTTGGATGCCCTTACAGAACATAGTTTGAACCCATCTCTGAGAGCTTTAGTCTCAGCCATCATATTAGTAACATAGACGGATTGTGGAGGGGAGGGTGTTTTTGGCGTTTTTTACTTGGCTAAGATGAAAAAATAATTAAATAAATAATAAATTATAAAGTATGAAAGACAACAAAAATGGGCTAAAATATTGAATTTGATCCAACCACATAAAATATCGTAATTTAGATAATATTAACTTTTTATCTCTTGACTCAAAATTCTTTTTAACAATAGGTGGATGAGTGCGTAACTACTATGTGTTTACTGTTTAGACATCTAGATTTATATGCATGTGACATCATCAACTTGTAGTTTGAAAGTCAAAGCACTTCCATGTTTAGTGGCATGTGAAAGTCGCATGTTGCTTTTGATAAAAGTCAGGCTAGACACTTTAATTTGAGGAATATGATGAACATATGGCTTAATATCATAGGATGATGGTTAAAATTTAATATTTTTGATGGTTGAAACTTGATTTAAGAGAAAACAGTATTGCATTTTCTTTTGATGATGTTTTTGAATGAGTGAAGCTGTGAGAGTCAAAATTATTATGGATGATTTTTAAATGTTGCTTACAAAATGATAAATATAGACTAATAATTTTAACTTTGAATACATTATTTCTTAAATCAAACGTTTACCATATCAAAGGTGTTATCTCATATAATATAAATTGTCAAAGGTCCAAGTCACAAGTTTTCAATATAATAAACACACGAAGGTCATAAGTCATGTTAACTAGAGGAAGACAAAAGAATATTTCAATATACAATTTATTCAGAAAATCTCACATCACACGCAACTTCCTAGAACATTACCTCATCTTAATTAACGCCAACCATACACGACCATTTTACAAACTTTGAAAAATCTTTCCACGCCTATATAACCATCACCTTTCCAACTCTTTCCCTACACAATTCAGGAACCATGTTTAGAGCCATGAGTTTGAGGAAAGTTCACCGGGGATACGAGCCCCTAGTCAGCGAATTCGATGTCGATCCATTAATATTATCCTCGGACCCTAAGATGTTCCGGTCCACAACGTTGCCTACACACTTCTTTGGTGATAAACCGGTGAAAGTCGTGTTGGAACCTAAAAAACTGCCGAAAGTAGAGTCAATAGAGAAGAAGGCAAAGAAGGCGAGCAAACTCGATCCGCTTTTTAGCTTGTTTGAGAGGAGGAGCAGGAGGAAGAAGGCAACGGCTAAGCCCGAGTTCTCGAGGTACATGCAGTATCTTAGGGAAGGAGGTGTTTGGGCTGCTAATTCAGATAAGCCGGTTATATACTGATTTGTTTGAAATTGAAAGATCGATTAAGTGCATAGCGTGTGAAGTTGTTACTTGATACCATGAGTTTTTGTTCAATACATAAGCATTTATTTGTTCTTTTTATTGTGATACGAATATCAACCATATAATTTGCCCCTCTTTTTCTCTAGTTGTATCTAATAAAAAATGTGTACAAATTTTGTATGGATTAGAAGGTTGTCTGCTTGTTGCAACAAGATTTTATATGTGCGAGATGTTTGTTTTTGGATCAACGGAAATGAAACCCGGGTAAATGTTTATAAATTTAAGAGGAAAATCCAACGAAAAGAAAATGAGACATTAACACATCTTATGACAAATTTCAAATAAGTGATAGTTCGCCGACAACATCTAGCAGGAATACCAGCGCAACGCAACTGGATAAATGGTTTGTATCTAATCCAACCTATACAAACCAACTATTAATATTGTGCGTATTTAAATTTATATTATTAGATACAGATTAAGATTAAGGTATAGAGAGGTGTCGGTGTGATTTCCGACTTTAATAATTCTAACTTGGCTAAAATAATAAAATTTACATAAAACTCAATTTTTTTAAAAAAAATATAGGATAAAACTAAAATAAATCACATTTAATAAAGCATGCTCATTTTAATACATGTATTTATGATTTGTTAGTTATTAAAATGGATTGAATGAAGTGGATTGAGTGTAGAACTAGTGACTAAGAATCTATTTTACCCTTTCAAAAAAGTTGTAATTACTTATAGTGAATGCATTAGGTATTACATATAGTAAATGCATTACTTATTACACCATATGAATAAAAAATTATAAAACTCTTAAAATAAAAAAAAATCTTAAGATGTCCTTCCTAAATGTTTTATTTAATAATATAGTAAGTGTAATATACATATATATTTATTCTTGTATAGTGTGTCAGAAGCACCTCAAGTCACTAAAAGCATTAAAGCACCGAACACACTAGTGGACTTATGAATTTATTTATTGCCTATAGGCCACATGAAAAAATATTAAGCCCGATAACCGGAAACTGCATATCAAAGATGCGTATATGTAGGATTATGCTTGTGCTCATTCATATATCATTCATACATAACTTATATCAACTAACAATAATCGTATCTAGTAAGATTTTACATATAACAAATTTATTAGTAGGGTATGAAAAAATGGGATGTAAGCAAACTATACATTAATCCCAAAGAATAAAGAAGCTCCAAGCACGATATATGATGCATAACTTATGCCCTAATGAAAGGGTATCACTTTATAGTGTTTAGCCTTCCTAATTAAGTATCAACTAAAATATAGGTTGGTTGTACTTGTTGGGCCTTCGATCAACTAAAAGTTCCATTAACATGTGTTTTTGATATGGAGCATTGAAATTTAAAGATTTGAAGTACGGATTTTTATTATCTTTTATTTAAAATTGAATTTCGTTAATTACTATTTAAACTATTGAATTTGAATTTATGAGAACTTTGTTGTTGAACTTTTTGGTCCATTTTGAGACATGTGATTGCCGATTGCTATTAAACATTAATCTTGTATTAAAATCAAAGATTATGGGAATATATAAAGTATGTTACGCTTGTAGTTGAAGTTTAAGTTTAGTTTGTTTGATTGTTTTTTTTACGTTTGTATGGTTTTGTTAGGTTTGTTCGGTCATGCGATACAGAGAATTGAGTTTAATAGATCAACTCAAATGGGCTCTCATGGATATATGAGTTAATATGGGCTAGCGTTATTTTGTTTTGGGTAGTGCATTGAATATATCAATAAATATGGGTAACATTTTGGTGGATCAAATTCTAATTTTGTTTTAGATAATGCATTGGACTGTGTGCATGAAATCATGTGAAACAAAATATTGCTTATCTAAGCATTTCCAGTTAAGTATGGTCAAGTCACAGAAAATAAATAAAATTAAAGCCCAAAACTTATAGCATTAAACTTAGGTCTATTAGTTAAAAAGACCATCCTACTTTGATGAATATTAATAACTGAAAGAAATACATCTTTTTTTTTTGTTGCGTAAGCCCAAGCAAGATTTTGTGAATAGCCCAAGCAAAAGTTTCGTGAACATAAAATAAACCCAAGTTGCCAAACTAATTTACAAACAAATAGAAAAGTCTTACTCAACTCTCGATTTAAGTGGCGCAGAGTCAAAGACACAGAAAGCTGAAATTATTGATTACATTTTGGCCCAAATGAAATCCAGTCGGTTCTGCATTTTGACTTTACTAGCTACTGTTAAGATTTTAAATTTTAGTTCTAGATTTGTTTAATTGCTAATTGTATGTTAAAATGTGCCAACATTTTAAAAGACAAGTATCGTCCCGAAATTATTGTAGTGTCTTAAATTTTTCGAAAAGCAAAGTGACTAAAATATCTCACAACTTTAACTCCTGTGCAAACACAAAAAAAATTCCATCAGGGTCGGGTTTTTTTTTGCACATATGTCCATCAACTTAATTTTTGTTTTCGGGTATGACCAAAAAATAAAATGCAGTGCCATGAAAAAGTTCATAATAAAAATACATAATTCCAGAAATTTTGCATAAATCCTCTTAGAGAATAGGAGGTTTTTCAAAATAGTGTAAATCTATGAGTGGGATTAATGGGTGTGTACCATCGTCCGAAAAACTATGAGGTCAATCGATTTTCAATTATATACGTAACATATAAAAAAATAAGTGTGGAGTTGTTTGATCTGGTCTTCTTTCATAGGGTGGGCTCACATTGTCTCCAACCATGCTCCTTCCATGCCAATTATAGATGATATAGATAATCTTTCTTGAGATTCTACAAATCCGATTTACTTCTTCAAATAATATATTCTTGCTATAAGGTGCGTTACCATTATGTGGTCATAATTGAGACTTAAGGTTGTTTCTAATGAAGTACCAAGTCAGTCACATGTCATAATGAGAGTATTTGTGAATTTACATTAGAAAGTCTCCCTAAGAATAATTAAATGCCGTAGAAAGATAATGTTTTCTTTTATAAGAAAATAATCAAATCCATTTGTGAAGAAACTGGCAGGGATGCTTAAGGTTTTTACTCTAGACGTTACATCTGAAAAGGAAAAACAAAAGGTTGTGGTTTAGGGGACCCGGGGTGGAGCGTGACCATCCTCCATCACGCGTGATGGCCTCACGCACACCGGTGTGTCATCACGCGTGATGGGGGGTGTTTGTGTGATGGCTATCAAGCTGTGAGGGGGTGGTTTCCAAGAAAATATGAACGTTGAGGGTTTTGACCACACCACACCACACCACAAAAAAAATTCATATCACACCACACCTCCACCCCTACCAAATTTCATCAAATGTGATGGATTTGGACTGGGTGACATGGCACACCACCATTAGATGTGGTGGGTGATGAAAGTTGAACCATCCCCTCCTCCCTTATTGATGTGCTATGTTTTAATAGAATTAATACTCCTAAAAGCTAAAACATATGTAAGCAACCGGTTATTGATGTCCTCGGTCTAGTTAGGGAATAAGCTATGACTTTATAAGTTAATCAAACTCAAAAACTAGAGAACGTGAAAGCTCAAAAAAGATTAATATTTTTCGGAAATAATCGCAATATCTTGATATTTTCTTTATTAGAAGAAGAAAAGAAAGAGTTTCAGACAAATCGAATTTGATACTTGTTCAACGATGTCCAACTTCAAGTTAACTTTTCAACTAATTTTGGCTTATTCCTAACTCATCACGTAATAATGCCTGAATAAAATATGTTTTAGATCCAACGAGTTAATTTTTTTAATGTATATTAAACGTGGTAACATACAAAAATAAAACCTTATAACTAAGGCGTGGTTTGATTTTGATAACTTATAAAAAGACAAAACTGTTTATTTTAATTTAATTATATACAATAAATGTTAAATGGTATTATCTTTTAGTTTTTTTCTATAATTTGAATATCACTTGGTTAATTTATTGACTTTTATTTCCTTTGCTAGTTCTACTAAAATTATTTTATACTACAGACAAAAATCAATTTGTCATGCTACAAAATGTTTCTGTACATCTCAAGATGTTTAACTGCGTACAACCCTGTCATCCTATTTCTATACCGATTCCCCCGAGTTTGCTGGTTGCTGCCAAAATTCCCAATTCGAACGGCAGAACCTTCGTTCATGGCATGGTGAACCGATGGATTCTACACTTTTACTCACATATTATTATGATATTCTGGAGAAGAGAAAACCCCACCAGTTTTGCATAGACGAATTTCTCACACTGTTTCAAATAAATTTAGAAAAGAAAACATAATTAACATGTAGACAATGTTTTAATATTATTCTTTGGAACTAAACGTTACCGGAAACGATGTTATCGGTACACTTGATTTGTCTAATTGTGTCTTCATCTAATGCACTTTATCTTATTCTAATTTGATAAACGTATAAATATAATACATTGATAATCATTCCTCAATCATACTGAAACGATTATTCTCAACTTGCTAATTACTAGATATTCGCGTTTGTGCTGGAAATTTTCTGCTAATGATTCCGTGACTAAAATACATATATTATGTTCATGATAAAATAAATTAATAACTCATGCCTGTCCCTTTGTAAGTTTGCATCGCCCACCAATAAAGACCATATCCCATAATTCCGTATGAAGTTAAAGTAGGGTTTCTTAATTCTTATTATTGCTATGTTCCTTGCCTATATATAAAACCATTTATCATCCACTAGCTTTACTAAACACACACACTTTAGTAACCATGTTTAGGGCTATGAGCACGAGGAGAAACAACAAGGGATACGAGCCCTTGGTTATCGGCGGAGCCCCGGTCGACGAACTACTGTCCGAAGCTAAGATGATCCGATCCAAGACGTTGCCCACGAGGTTCTTCGGTGATTCAGCGGTTACGTTTGAGGCTGAACTGAGAACGCCCGCGAGAGAACATAACGTGGACAAGCAAGTGAAGAAGGCTAGCAAGGTTCATCCGATCTTTAGTATATTTGAGAAGCGAGGCCGAAGGAAGAAGGCGACGGCTAAACCCGAGTTCTCAAGGTACATGCAGTACCTTAAGGAAGGAGGTATTTGGAATGCTAATGATCCTAAGCCTGTGATCCATTGATTGATATATTGTAAAGGTGTACGTTATTAAAATGTTTAGTTAACCGTGTTGGGAACTATGAGGTTGATTAAGTGATAAAATCATCAAATGGTGTTGTAAAATGGGGAAACTTTCGGTTGTTTTCGATTACTTGAGTATTATGTTTTGACTTTTGAGCCTTCGGTTGTCTCCGAATACTTTAGTTTAATACTACCATTAGACTATCCACTATGCCAGCTAGGGGCATCGAAGCCCCTCCACAGTGTCACGTCTGCGTCACGTAAGCATCGGGGGCAACGAAGCCCCAATCAATAATGTCTCGATGTGGTTTAAAGCCCATTGACGCCCCTATTACACATACACACATATGTATGTATGTGTGTGAGAGAGATGGAGCCCATTGGCGCCCATCGTTATGAAGCCCCCACCCTCCGTGCCCCCACCTTTTGCGCCCCCTCCCGGCGTTGTTTTGCACCCTTGGCGCCCCAAGGCAACCCCCAAGGGCGTCCATAGCATATGGTCTTAGGGGTGTGAGCCAACACGCAGAAAGCGTGAACTTAGCTTGTTTTAAGCTCTTTTTCTAAAGTTTGAGTTTTGACTCGTGAGTTGTTTTCAAGCTATTATTCATTCCAAGCTTGGCTCGTAATTACCAGTTAATTAAATTTTATATATTCTTAATACTTGTATAAGTTGTATATATCTTTTAGTTATAATATATACTATATTATATAACTAGTTTTTATCCTTCGTATTATAGAGTTGTTTTACATTATTCATTTCTTATATTTATATGTTTTTTGAGATTTTAATTTTATTTATTGTAAGAAAATTAATAATATATCTAGGATTTGATGATGAAAGTGTTTCACAAATAAATGAGATGTTATTACCCGGTTTAAAAGCTATCTTGGTTTGGTGTGACCCATGGCCCGCTTATTTTTTTACTATAAAATTGTTTTTAAATTATAAATAATATCTTATATAAAAAATATCAGATATTTATTTTTAGTATATCCCAATTTTATAATATTTTCATATAAACTATTTGGTGAGATTAATTTTCAATTTAATGAGATGATATAACCCGTTTAAGGGTTATGTGTGTTTGGTGAGACCCATGCCCGGCCGTGAATTCGGGTCAAATGCATGAGAAGCCTTCATTTACAAATAAAGAAATCTGGTGGCTTAAGAGAATGTAGGGGCAGCCAGCGAGCTTTTAAAGATTTCGTTTATATATATTTAAGATTAAGGGTGGTGGGAATAGGGCTCGAGATGGGTCCACCGTTGCGCAGGTTGTGCGAGAACACCGTCCCGTCTCTGATTGTATCGACCAAAAACTTGATTATGGGCTTAGTACTCGTTGCCCTCCTACCTGTTCACCAACGGTTCTCATGACCGTTCAACGGTCAAATTTTTCTTCAAAAAACAATTTTGTTTATATATTAAACAAACCAATTAACCACTTTACACACAAATCATTCAACATTCTCTCCCATATAATTGTGGTTGTTGTACAATAGAGAAACGTCAGCGAATCCAGGAGTTTTGTTCGATGGAGTAGCTATTGGTGAACGTCTTAATATTGTGACGACATTTGATTTGTAATATGCAGATGCGGATTACATCTACAGACATCTGTAAAAGAAGACGTGGATCAAATATCTGTAGTCTGCAAGAATAATATTGGTGGATGGTGATAGTGGTGGTGGACGATTGGTGGTAGACAGGGGTGGTGGTGGACGGTGATAGTGGTAATGGACGGTCGTGGTGGAGAATGGTGGATGGTGGTGGTGGACGATGGTGGGTGATGGTGGTTAGGGATGGGCATTTTGTCCCAAATACCCGTCATCGTATCTGTAAGCGTACCTGTACCGATTTAGCTTGTTCGATACAAATATTGGTACTCATTTTTGTTGAATTTTGGTGTAGGTGCAATCATGTATAGGTACGGTACGGGTATATTTGGTATTTTGTACCTGTTTGGAGTATATAAAGGTTTAATTAGGATTCTTCATATTTAATATATAAAATAAATTGTCCAACATGTTATTGTTGAAAAACAAACAAGTCACTCAAAGTTGGCGAGCGAATTAAGGTTCTTCAATACGATCTTATCATAAAACCAACGGACAATTTGGTACATGTACTAATTTTGTACCCGTCACGTACATGTGAAAGTATCGATACCCGGACTAATTCAGGTTGTTTATTACTCTTACCGGTATCGGTTTCAACATTGTAAAAGATTTGAAAATAAAAAAGCAAGGTGGTACAAAAACGGAACTGTACCCCAATACCCGTACCCGTACTCGTACCATACCGAAAAATTTGGTATAAGTATTGGTACACGTTTTATTGATTTTTGGTACGAGTACAATCGGGTACGGATACGGATACATATACTTTCCCACGCTCATCCTTAGTGGTGGTGGTGGACGGTAGTGGACGGTGGTGGTGGGTAGTGAGTGTTGGTAGGGTGTGAATAAGTTGGATATTAGTTTATTTTTTATAACACTTTTCAGGTCTTTTTTTTAACAAAAAAAATATAAAAAAAAATTGTCTTCTGAGACTTATATCTACACGTCCGCAGACATAAGCTCACTGCTGACCTTTAAAGCAAAAATAAACAGAACCTTAATTCGCATAAAGCCTTTTTTATAGTCAATGTATAATATCTATACTATATATAATACACCAAACAAAGGTAAATTAAGACACCCATTTTTAAGTAATTTACAACACTTAAAGCATGAGGTACATGTGTTAGTAAGGGTAAATATGTCTTTTAAACACAATCTATTCAACTTACAAGTTTGGTCCCTCATCTTTAACCATATTATGTTTTTAATTTAACTTGTAAACTAACTTCCTACCCATGATTTTTAAACGACTATAGCCTTTTCATACGCTAATATTTTTATAAACAAGTTACACCATAAAAACGAGCATTTTATTCTCTTTAATTTGGATATAATATTGTTGTAATTTTTTTTCATTTTAAATAAATTAATATGTTACGTATAGGTGTTCAGTGTCGTTTTGATGGTTTTTAAGTTAAACTTGTGAGTCCAACCGTTAAGACTGATTTTTTGTCGTCCAAAACCAAACTCAACCATTGAAAGTTGAAACCGAATCGTTACTAACGGCCTGGTTCTAGTTTGGTTTCACAGTTTAAACTTTAATAATAAATTTAGTTTAAAATAATTAATAATGTAAGTGTATCATCAATGTTAACTAAAAACCAACATAATATGATACTTGAGATGATCATAAATAAAAAATGATAATTTTAGACACATAATTGGTGAATATTAATGGAAGATTTAGGACGTGAAATAATAACAACAAATATTACAAAAGGAATCATACTGCAATTAGGTTAATTTACAGTCTTTTCTGGTTTCATATGGCCGGTTGCCGATATAAACCGCGAACCAACCGTTCACTACGTTTTGAAAATTGTGAAATCAGCCAACAAACCGAAAGTAAAAAAGAGAAAGAAAAAAGAAGTCAAACAAATGACCGGTTTAAACGATTTTAAGGTTTTAACCGAACCATAAACACTTATATTTATACGTGATTAATATGTTCAAACACCCGCTGCATCACACGGGCATCCATCTAGTTATAACATATATATAACTTTTCAAACATTTACATGTATGTCTCTCTACTCACCTGCATCCTTTTATAAGAATAAAAATATATTTATACATGTATGTAATTTGGTTGCTTTATTAAATGATTTGAAGTAAAAGGAAATCTAATTAAAACCAAATACAGTTATATTTAATAAAATTGAAATTCTTGAATGTGACATTTTGATGACACATTGAAATCGTTCATTCAATTACACACTGACCCTTCATTGCCAGCTCCCCAGTCTTTTCAATTCAACATGTTTGGAAGGATTTTTCAACGACCCCCCCCCCCCCCTCCCAGGGGCGGACCTACGTCTTGAGCGCAGGGGTCGGTCGTACCCTGTGATAAAGAAAATATTAGTGTTATATATACGAAAAAATCATGGCCGACCCCTGTAAAATTTTGACACCGACCCCTGTAAAATACTGAGAAAAGAAGGACAAAAGATAGAAACAAGAAGAAAATATTGCCGGATAGATTTCCGGCGATGTGGAGTTGCAGCGGGAGCTCAGAAGTTGATTTTGGGAAGAAGGAAGAAATTGATATTAATTGATATTATATAGATGTGTACTGTCTCTGTACACTTTCTTTCCCTTTTGTCTTTTCTAATTTAATATTTCTTTTTTTCCAATGATAATAGGGCATAGATTATTTAAAACAATTGCTTTTAGTCCTGGGTTAAGTATACGTTTTTTAGCTTTTATTTTATTGAATTAGCTGATTTTTATTCACATTATTTTTAATTTTTTGTTATCTTATTATTTTATATATTTTACTCTACATAAAAGTATTATATATATATACACACATATAAATATATAGAGTTTTTGCTTTCTCGATGTGTTTATATAAAAAACATATAGAGTTTATTCATATTTTTATCGCATACATAAATCAGTGTGTTTCAATGCCCGTCTCGTGATTGACGTAATTTTTTTTATATTTATTACCTTATTTTACTGTATCTTTCTTTTTATGTGATCCGACCCGGCCCGATACCAAATATATATATATATATATATATATATATATATATATATATATATATATATATATATATATATTCAACAATAGACAATCGATTCCTAAAATTTCCGACCCCTGTGAACAAAAATCCTGGATCCGCCACTGCCCCCTCCCCGGTCATCCACATCAAACGGACGCTCTGACGGACTTCTTTGACATCGGCGCGTTGGAAATGGTCTCATAAACTAACCATATATTAAATGTCACACGCAAAAACTTTGAAATAAAATGTTTTTGTGAAACATAAAAATGTATGTACAGATAATATTTGACAAAATAAAATGTATGAACGAAAATAAAATTCCCTTGAATTGGTTGTTTTTGCAATCAACGTCGATGAGATACCAGAATCTGAATCTTATCATCATCGTGCCTCGGGCGGAGGCCACTAACTTTTTCAATGGTAAAGTTACATTTTTGGGTCATGTATTTTGATCTTGTTCTGATATAGATCCTATCAAGTTTCTGAAGTGTTGTTGCAAGTCCTTGTATTATCCATGGTTTAAATTTGAATTCCTTAACAAAATAAGGTGAACAAAATCTTCAAATTTCATAATCACAAACAACAAAACTATTATGCCTACTACCTATCTAAAAGTGTTGAACTTAGGAAGTGGGTATCGAGAATAATGAAACATATGTTTACAGACTCACGGTTTGCTTTAAGAGCTTTTCTTATTAATCGTCCTATGAAAAAAAGAAAACGAGATACAAAATAATAGAAACAAACTAATGGGTTCAAATAATTTAGTTATTATCTTTTTATATGAACCGTGACTTCAAATTCCTTTTATGAAATAAGGTGAACAAAATCTTTAAAATTCAAAACAATGCACAAACAAAAATATAATGCCTACTACCTCTTAAAAGTCATCTTAACAATTTTGATTGTGGATTATTTCATAATAGATGTTACGTTATGGTTAAGGTTATGTCTCACAATCATGACTCATCTATAAAAAATTGATTTATATCTTCAAAAACATTAATTACTCCCATTTAACTTGCTACGTTAAAATGAGTCTAAATAGTTTAACATGTTGCCACCATTGTCAAGACAGCTACACCCACCACCGACGCCTTCTCAATAACCGGAACAAATTGAAACCTTTTAAAAAGGCCTCTCTCTTTTTTAACTTGAGCTCAGGTGGACTCGAACGTGTTGGCTGAACCAATATATTCGTTTTGTTACACCCAGCTATTATTCATTAGTTAATTATTGTTTAGTAAAACTATAAACCACTTGAAGCTATCAGCTCATAACCTAGTGATCCACTGGCATGATATTTGCCCAGTTATATAATTTTAAATTCAAGAAGTGCAAGGTTAGGTAGGGATGAGATTGGTATCGGTACCGAAATTTTTTTTGTACGGGTACCAAAATGTTCGGTTCGGTATACCGGTATTTAAAGTAAAATTCTGTTAATACCGCTATCGAAAACTCAAAATTTGGTATAGATTCAATATCGCCGGTACCGGTAGTGAAGGTTAGGTGATATATAAGTCTACCTCTTCACTCTTTAGGGACTTAAAATGTGTCTAGGCAAAAGAATAAGAGTACTAAGTATAGTTTGGTCAAAATATTAATAAAAAACCGGCAAGTCATGAGTTATACGTGGCGCGTAAGATAGCCAACAAAGCTGACGATGATTCTTCTCGACTTCTTCCACAAGCCACGGAAACAAATACATACCAAATGACGACTCTTCTTCTGATTATTCATATTCTCGTTGCAGCTTCTGATTATTACAATTGATTTCACTCCTTAAGGTACCGTACCACTCTTTCTTTCTGCATATTAGTCACATATAGTCATAGACTCATAGGTATGTTTATTTCAATTGACAAGCTATATGTTACTGCTCTTACTTTAATCAACTGATTATGTTTATTTCATGTGTTTCAATCTGATTTTGGTGAATTACTGGTAGTTTTGAAGCTGATTGTGGTTTCGTGTTGAGATTATTCAGTTTGGTGATAATATAGGGTTTCAGTTAGTGTTTATAGTCTGTAGCGATTGATTCGATGCATAATTATTACGGTTTCAATTGTGTTATAGATGAATAATCATCTCTGTTGTTCATTTTGATATTTTTTTTATGCTGATTCTTGGTGTCAGGGCCGTCTTCGAGAATCGTTAAAAGGTTTTGGGCCGAAGGTGAAAAAAAATTGGGCTTAAGTAAAAGAGTTTTTATCGGGTCTAAACAATTAAATTTTTAAATGGGTTTACTTGATTATGATTTGGGTTGTACAGTTTTTTTAATAAAAATAGGCTTAAAATCTTAAATGAGTTGAGTGATTGGGTTTAAACATAAAAAATACATATCCTTTTTTACAAAAAGGAATATATAAGTTTTTTTTTAAATTTCGAGTCCGCCGAGGTGATGGGGCCGGGGCCGGTCGACCTCCCTGCCCCCCTTCATATTTGGCCATGCTTGGTGTTTATTGACTGTAGTGATTCGATGCATAATTTTGCATGATAGTTGATGTGAAATCAGATAGAAGGTGTTATATGATGCAGTTAGAACTTAGAAGCACACGTAAAATGGCAATTAAAAAAATCATAGGATTATTAGTCAAATGCTTTGGAGCCAAAGGGTTCTAAACCTTCATGGTTTACAATGTTTATTCGAAATAAAAAACTAATCTTCACGTTCATTCTCAAAGGGTTTTTAAAGACCTTCCCTTGGACATAAACATCCAACCACAAGAAAGATAAACTAAAACAAGAGTTATTTTCAAACTAGAGATAATAAAGAAATAAAATTCAACTTGAAATGCAATTGAAGATAAGGAAATTCCGTCATCATTATAAGTGATTGAATTTCAGTTCTAAATTTTGTTAGGTGGCCAGACATTGCAGAAGTGAGAAGATTTAGGTTTATTAGTTCTCATATTTTCTCTTAATCAGTATTGAATAAGTATCTCTATAGTTTATTTTTGATATTCTGATAAAGTGATATGTTCTTTCTTCGTGTTTGAAGTTTGTAGCGATTCGATGCATAGTTTTACATAATAATTTAAGGTGAAATTTGTAGAATGAAATATCTAACTATCGAGTGAAATCAGATTCAAGATGTTAATAAGTGATTAGAGTTCTAGCTCTAAATTATGTTAGTTTTTCAGATATTGCGGTAGTGAGAAGATTTAGGTTTTTTAACTATAACTATTATCCTGCTACTGATGTTGCAATTGTTTTGTGTTAATTAGAAAAGGGTGAAGCAGTAGATACCTTTTGATGCTGCAATGCCATTTACAACATTAGCTTTAGATAGGTTAATCGAGCCGAAAGATTCAAAGCCGATGGCGCCGGGAAAAAGTGTAATTGATTCTAGGCTGGGAAATGGTACTGATAAACCACCAGCTTCAAGAAACAGTACTAAATCCATAGATAAAAATCATCATAGGAACCAAGTTTCTCCTGCTCTGTATACTACCCCTGCACCAACACCACTCCCAGACGCCCCGTCATCATTTGCCCCATCACCATACATTGTTAACCACAAGAGACGGGGCCCACGTCTCTCTCAGGCTTGTTCTGAAGATGATGCAACTGTTCATCAAGCTCTTGCTGATGAAAATATCAGTGATGAAAGAAGTTTAGCAGCAGAGGATATTGAAGCTTGTTGTGTTGTTAATGGCTCAGATAATGTTCATGAGCCTGTAGATGACATCATAAGTAACGAGCCAGTAGCTGGACAGGATAACGTGGATGATTTCTTTGACCCACAAGATTCCTTAAGCGTTAGCAGCAGCACTGATGGATTGGTTCGTTCTTTGAATCTTAACTCCTCAGTTTCTGAGTTCTATGATGCTTGGGAAGGTAATCATCTGGGTTGTAATTTAAGTTAAGTTTAAAATAACTGTCAAAACATAACTTTTAATCATTGATCATTAGAATTATCATCTGAGAGTGGGTCCCAGCTTGCTTCAAACGATGTGGAGGCTGAATTACGTGACACACGACTAAGTTTATTGGTAGAAGTGGATAAAAGAAAGCAAGCAGAAGACTGCATGAATGATATGAAAACCCAATGGAGGAGGATATGTGAACACTTATCTCTTGTTGGCCTTAATCTTCCGGAAGATCTTATCATGTTGAAGGATCGATCTGACGATGATCTTGAAAAGGAGTTGACTCATCAGATTGATGTTATCCGGTTTGTATCAAGTTCTATTGGTCGGGGCGTTGCTAAGGCTGAGATTGAAGCAGAGATGGAGGCCCGGTTAGAGTCCAAGAACTTTGAGATTGCTAGGTTATTGGACAGGTTAAGGTATTATGAGGCTGTTAATCATGAGATGTCTCAAAGGAACCAAGAAACTATTGGTAAGTGTTAACAATAATTTTGTTTCCAATGAAACAAAACATGTTAAATGAGTTTTAATCTTGGCATTATTATTATGTATAGAAACAGTGAGACGTGCGAGAGAAGGAAGGAAAAGAAGACAAAGGTGGATCTGGGGCTCGATAGCTGCTGCGGTTACAATTGGAAGTGCTGCATTAGCGTGGTCCTACCTTCCGGGTGAAAAAGATTTGTCTTTGATGGACGCAGACCCGGACTCGGCTCCATCTCATACTGGTGAAGGCTGCAGCCATTCGGCTTAATGAAGGTCTTATTGAATCAGATTTTGCATAAGTTCAGAAAACCATGAAATTTGAAGAAAGTAATAATATGAATAGCAAATTAGCAATGCTATACCGTATACACGATAGTGTAGTTTTATCTAAGGATAAGTTTGGTTGACCTATTTGAATTTGTTCTTTGATATGTTCCTGTTGGTTACATATTCCAATGTCATTGGAGAACTATTAAAATCCATAAAATAACAGTAGTCTGGTATGAAATGGAGTTCATGTGACGTGTGAAGTTGCAAAGACTAGATGAATTTGTGGAAATTGCAGAGACTAGACGAATATATGCATTATGTGTGAAGTAGAGTGTAAAGGGGTGCTGGGATTGCTTGCTATTTTGCTAATCAAACTAACTATGGGATTATCTTATAGAATAGTAACCAACTTTTGGAAGTGTCTCAATTAGGTCACTGGTGTAATTGTTTGTTCTATTTAGGTCACTAAGTTTTGTTTTATGTTTCAATGGTAGGTTTTTTACCTAGATAGGAGGTAATTCAAGTTTCCTTTTTTCAAATTAATAGAAAAATAACATAAATAAAAACAAGTCATCCATTCTATGTATTATTTTATTTAAGTTTTTTTTTGATGTTATGAAATTGAAAAACGTAAAAGCAGAAAAGAAACTTTAAAATTCTTTAATCACCATAAAAAAAAACTTGTTTCTTATTTACTTTCGAAACCTGCTGCAACCAATTTAAGCCTTTGACTTTTGGTGACAATTTTAAAACTCTTTAAACACCACACTAAAACACAGAACCAATGCAATAATAGGTTTTTAGCTGGCCGTAAATCAAAACCAAACATGCAAACACTCCTGGTCTAATTTAAATAATCCTTTGCTACCCTGATTAGTAACCAACTTGTTTCGGTGGTAGGAGTTGAACGCCGATAGTTTAACGATCGATGGTAGGGTTTGATGGTGGGAGATAGACGTGCACAAATCGGGTATTTAAAAAACCCGGAACCGGGTAGGAACCGGTTCCGGGTATGGTCAACAAAAGTCAAACCAGGTTCGGGTAGGAACCGGTTCCGGGTATTTGACCGGGTTTTGACCAGTTCCGGGTCGGGTTTTGACCGGTTCCTCCGGGTTTTTTTCGGGTTTTTGACCGGTCCCTCCGGGTTTTTTCCACCGGTTCCGGGTCGGTTCCGGTTCCGGAACCGGCTCCGAGGAGAAATCCTATACCCGGTCAGGAACCGGTTCCGGGTATGGGTAGGAACCGGTTCCGGGTCGGTTCCACCGGTTCGGTTCCGGAACCGGTTATTTTGTGCACGTCTAGTGGGAGATGTAGCTGCAACATGAATTGTCACTTGTTTTTATTTATGTTATTTTTCTATTAATTTGAAAAAAGGAAACTTGAATTACCTCCTATCTAGGTAAAAATCCTACTATTGAAACATAAAACAAAACTTAGTGACCTAAATAGAACAAACAATTATACCAGTGACCTACTTGAGACACTTCCAAAAGTTGGTTACTATTCTATGAGATAATCTCATAGTTAGTTTGTAACACAAGTGCTGATACAACATTGTAATTCTTGTTCATGACATCATAATGTTATAGCATAACTAAACAACTAGTGGCTCACATACTTGAACTGTACTTTTACATCACTTTTTGTTACCCATGAAACTTTGAACACTTGAAAAGTCAAATTTTTATCCAACACGCTTTGATAAAGCAAAGACGAAAAGCTCTTAAGTTGTGATTTTTTATTTACTAAACATGTTGCAGAATTTATCAATTTTGGGAATCAAGACTCTTTGCTACAAGTATATTAGAAACTTAAAATAGATAAGTTCTCTTTTTTTTTTCGACTAAATATAATATTGAGATTAAACACTTAACCTTATATTCTACACAATAATCATTAAGGGTTAGCAGAATACCGACTTAACCGAAAAATTAACCGACAATTTTGTTTTTTTCTTTTTTCGAAAAACCAAACCGATTGATGGTGATGAAGATTATGAATATGATGAAGGCTGAGACTAAACTTTGAAGATAAACAAGACGATAAATGAAGATTGAGACTAAACTTTTATTATTTTTTGATTAGAAACTTTATTGAATTTTAAACACTACTACTTTAACAACTTTGTATTCATATGGTTCCACGTAACACACGCCTATTTTTGTTTTTTGAATCCAATATATATATATATGGTACACTCTTATGAGCTTAAAATCATCATTTTCATTTTTAAATTTGTTTGCAATGTTACACTTTTCTGTTTAGAAAACCCGACTATATCGAACCGGAACCGAAAGTAACCGAAAACCAAACAGTTTGCATATCTTAAAAAACCGATGACTTTGGTTTTGATTTCACCAAATAGCCGATCTGAATCGAGGTATGTTCAATCCTAATAATCATCTTACCATCCCATCAAAATGACAGTGACCGGAAAGATAATATAGTTAAGAATGAAATAAAAAATTATATAAAATTACAAATAGAAACACCAAAAGAGAAAGAAAGAAGATAAGTGAGCAAGGAAACAATGGCAAATTGGCAATAACAAACCCTCCACGAAGTCGATAAACACCACAGTAATGGAACTTGGCCGTCAAACCATAATAACTCCACCGGCTCTTATTCCGTTATCTATCCACCGTTGTCCTCTCTCCAACTCCATACTCCGCCGTCAGTTTCAATTCCACACCGTCTCCCTTACATCACCCGCCAAGCACCACTTATCATGTTCTCAAACCCAATTCAAACTAGAAGAAGAAGAAGAGGATAATGATGATGATGGTTATGGAACGTCGGCGTTTTTGTCATTGAGCTCGAAGCCAGATAGGAACATGGCGATGCTGGATGACTATGAGATGGAGGAGCTTGGCTATTCCCATGACCCTAACCATCGCACCGGTCAGTTGCTTTCTTCTATTCAAATGTTTTTGATTGTTTAATTCAACTGCTTTATCTGCTGATAAATCAAATACTAATAACAACTATTATAGATGATAAACTTGGCTAACAGAACAGAATATAAAGATAGAATGTTATAATATTGTAATGCGTTTGGAACCTTAGAAATATGCCCAATTGCACCAAATGTCTTTGATTTGTGACACCGAGAATAATAAATCTTAAATACAAAAGTTGAACAATTTCTTATTTTCTCAAATGATTACATGAGGGGGGCACTTAAACGGGTTCCAACGTAAAAACCAGTTCGGGTTGGTCAACAAAAAAGTCAAAACTGGGTTGTGATCAGTTTTTGACCGGTTCTGGTCGGTTAACTGCCGGTTTTTGACAGGTTTGGAACCTGTTTTAATGGAGAGGATTACAAGTCGGTCCAGAATCTACGGTTGTACTCAGTTACAAACCGGTTTCAAAGAGTACCGGTTCGGGTAGCTGGTTTGGTTCATAAACTGATTTTTGTGTGCACCTCTACTCCTAATCTCCTATTTACTGAAATTAAGATTAAAAATAAGAACGTAAATTATGGTAATTGTTGAAAAAAATAATGTGTAAGGCTAAATAAAGAGCGCTTTGAAGATTACAAAAGTGTGGAAAAATCTTTATTGGCAAAATCTTAGCATCAAATAGTGAAATCCCAAATATTAGAATTTGGGTTTGATGGCTGGGCCAAACCGCTAGCGGTTGTTTATCACATGGTCCGGCTCATTGAGACCTTTCCGTCGACTGGTAAGGGGCTCTGTAATTCCACTTGTAGACCAAGTTATGCCCTTTTAAAGTTTGGCCATTTTCTGTTCTGTTTTCGGACTTTTCCCCTATCAAGCTGGTCCGGATAAGAGTCTACTAACTCTGGAATCAGCTTCTCATCAATTTGTTATTGATTATGCTGTTATATATGTCGATAATGTGGATAGTTTACACATAGGGATAACTTGTATGTGTAATTCACAGGATATGTAGCTGTTGTTGGCAAACCAAATGTTGGAAAAAGTACGCTTTCGAATCAAATGATTGGGCAAAAGCTTTCAATTGTAACAGATAAGCCTCAAACAACAAGACATCGGATTCTCGGTATATGTTCTGCACCAGAGTATCAGGTTTGACCATTCTTTTTATGATTTAATCTATAAAAGATTAATCTTGTTTGTTTTTTATTATAATGTTTATGGTTTTGGTTTTAGATGATACTATATGATACACCTGGTGTTATTGAAAAGAAAATGCACAAATTAGACTTGATGATGATGAATAATGTGCGAAATGCTGCCATTAACGCGGACTGTGTGTTAGTGGTTGTTGATGCATGCAAGACTCCCCAAAGTGTAATATCAATTCCTTGAAGAAAGATTTATTATGTGGTATGTTTTAGTCATATCATTTGGTTAACATGTGTGTTATTCTAGATTGATGAAATGCTGCAAGAAGGTGTTGGTGAGCTAAAAAATAACGTACCTGTGTTATTGGTTTTAAATAAGAAAGATCTCATTAAACCCGGTGAAATGGCAAAGAAACTCGAGGTAAGAAATGCATTTACAATTATGTTTAATGAGATAAATTGACAAACATTAATACATTATCATAATATTTGCAGTGGTATGAGAAATCGACTGATGCAGATGATGTCATACCTGTGAGTGCCAAGTATGGTCATGGAATTGATGATGTAAAAGACTGGATATTATCTAAACTTCCTCTCGGACCCGCATTATATCCCAAGGCATATTAGTTAAAATCGTCTTTTTTGTCTTTTTATTATCATCTTAGTCTATGACAAATAAGTTCATATCTTGGAGCAGGATATAACAAGCGAGCACCCTGAAAGATTCTTCATAGGCGAAATTGTTAGAGAAAAAATCTTCATGCAGTTTCGTAACGAAGTTCCTTACGCGTGTCAGGTAAAATTGCATTCTTTTAATTATAAATAATGTTTGGAGCTTATATGTTTATTGTAATTGTTTGGTAGGTAAATGTTATAAATTATCAAACGAGACCAAATGCTAAAGACTTCATTCAAGTTGAAATTGTAGTTGAAAAGAACACGCAGAAAATTATCCTCATCGGGAAGGCACGCGATTGTTGCATTTTGTTTTCTTACAAATAGCATTAATATTGGTCTTAATAAGTGACATATTTAATTTAACCAGGATGGGAGAGCTCTAAAACTACTTGCCACGGCTTCAAGGCTCGATATTGAAGATTTTTTGCAGAAAAAGGTTTTCTTGGAGGTGTAACTTAAAAATGACACTTTTTTTTATGTTGGTTATTAAAAAGGATTTTAATTTTTATATGGTGATGAAAACAGGTTGAAGTGAAGGTGAAAGAGAATTGGAGACAGGATGAAGGGTTATTGAGGTACTATGGATATGGGGGTAAAATCAAAGCTTTGTGATTGAAAGTCCATAGATGGCTTGGTTTTGGATGAGATTGATCGGTTTGCTGATTCGAGTAGAACAAGTTGTATACGCTAGCCGGGATTTTGTATGTGTTTTGTTATCAGGATATGCCATTGTTGTAATGAATATAGAAAATATTGGTGGGAAGGTATTATAGGAAGGTGTTAGCATGTGCAAAAGTGTGTTTTTGGTTTAGGTTTTTCCTGTTATAATGTTATTGTAATATGTTGTCTTGAAATTTGTTAGGATGTGAAATTGGAGTAATGATTGCTAAGAGGATGATGATTAGAACTATACAAAAGTAAACGAAAAAAATTGCATCGTATAGAATTATTAATTAAGTTTTATAAAGAGATCTATTATTCTATGTGGTCTCGTTATTTGGGTTTGGTCGACTCGAAGGTACTATATATATGGGCTCATTAAAAGACCTTCAGCCCACACAGGTTTGGTCCATATAAAACCTATGTATTGAATTGTCGATTGTCAGATTGTTTTGATAGTCGTTCCCACTCTTGGTCTTGGAAGTGGAGACGATACCCTTGAATGTAATAGACTTGGGTGAACTAGTGAAACTATCTAATTTAGTTCAAAATGTGACCTTGTAGAATAGATAAGATGAATGGAGATGGACCGGGTAAGAGTCCGGAAACTTCATCTAACGTCGATGTAAGGGGTTTATATATCACATGCCCATCAGTCATGCTTGTTATGGCATGAAATAAGCACGTGAATGTTATAAAAGTAGGTCTACAAGTCAAGTACTCTTTGAGGAATTGTTACAAGGTATGGTGCCGAGATGACTTTCTTTAACTCCGTCCAGTTACTAAGAATCCATCAAAGGTGGTCAACCTCAGCCGAAATCAGATCTAGTCGGTCAACTTGAGCCGATTTTGACTTTAAAAAATAAAATATAATTTTAATTTCTATAACATTAAAGAACGAATATTATCATTTTAACTAATGATTAACAACTTTTAGACTAATTTAGTATTTAAAATCTTAACGAATATTATTATAAATATTAGTAAATTTATGGTATTTAACATATATTTAGAATGAGTCAAGTTATTCTACAAAGGGTAACAAAAATGAGAAGTGTGAGAAACCATAAATAATTGACATGTGTTAAGTGGGGAGCAAAAGGAAAAGGGTATAGAGGTAATTGTACACATTTTCTCTCTCCACATGCAATGCACATTTTAATACCCCTATCATTATAGAACGTTTATAACTTTTTCGTGTGACATTTTTTTTCAAAAAAAAAACCATCATAATAACAAACGTTTTTTTATCTTTAATATGAGTATGATTTTTGTTATATAAAATTTAAAAAAAATTACGTCATTGTGTCTTTTCGCACACCATTGTGTCTTTCCACCCACCATTGTGTCTTTTCATCCACCATTGTGTCTTTCCACCCACCATTGTGTCTTTTCGCACACTATTGTGTCTTTTCAATTATCATTGTGTCTTTTCGCACACCATTATGTTTTTTCGCTTATCATTGTGTCTTTTCAATTATTATTGTGTCTTTTCGCACACCATTATGTTTTTTCGCTTATCATTGTGTCTTTTTTCGTCATTGTGTCTTTTCGCACACCATTGTGTCTTTTCGCTTATCATTGTGTCTTTTTTCGTTATTGTGTCTTTTCGCACACCATCGTGTCTTTTCGCTTATCATTGTGTCTTTCCGCACCCCATCGTGTCTTTTCGCTTATCATTGTGTCTTTTCGCACACCATTGTGTCTTTTCGCTTATCATTGTGTCTTTTTTCGTCAATGTGTTTTTTCGTCATTGTGTCTTTTAACTCATCATTATGTTTTTTTTAATGACTAATAACACCGTTGTGTAATAATAATATGTAAAAATAATGATAAATAACAATTATCTAATACATAAAACACAATGATTAATACATGTTACACAATAACTTAAAACGTAAAACACAATGCTGAAGACGTATAACACAATGACCTAAAACGTAAGAAACAATGGTGAATACGTATAACACAATGACTTAAAACGTAAGACACAATGATGAATATATATCACAATGATTTGTAAAGTAAAACACAATAGAAACAACATATTACACAATGAACAACAAAAAACACAATTAAAAAAACCCATTAATTTTTTTTATTTTTATATAACACTATGATACTCATATTAAAGATAAAAAAACGCTTATTATTATGGTGAATTTTTTTTTAAAAAATAATGTCGTATGAAAAAGTTATGGACAATTTAAAATGATGGGGGAATTTTTTTAAAACGCTTATTTTTATATAACACTATGATATTCCAACCATTTTTGAGTTTACGAGTCCTAGAAACCCATAAAACATCCCCGCTAGGTATAAAGAAGGTTTTATGGCATCATAATTACGGTTCGTTGGCGTGTTTGGTAGGTGAGAAACGAGGCTATCTTTGAAAATAATGGGTAGTGGTGTCTTAAATAATGAAATATTTAAGTCTATAGGTTTTATTTAGATAAAAATAGGTCACCTTCTAAGCTTTGAATTGGACCTTTGGTGTTTTTTCTCGGTTTAACTTTGTTTGTATGTGGTTGTTTTTGGGCCTAGCATGTTGCCGGTTAATGAAAGTTTCAGTTTAGAAAAAAGAAATACATCTTAAAACATAAGGTCTTAATTGAAAGGAAATACAAAACTTATGATTGTTTTGGAAATTATAAGAGGTTAGCAATAGCTAGAGTCAATATCTAATTTTGAATTTAAAATTGTTGGCCAAACAAATAAACCGCCCTTAACGACCAATCACCCCCTCCTCTCTTTATTTTCGAACGGTGGCCCGCCATCCCTTGCGCTCTTACTTTTTTTCAAAGTTTTTATAAGTTTCAACTTTCAACTTAAAAAAAATAAAAAAAATCAATGTCTTTTAAATAAAGAAGCATATTGTTCAATTATTGCAATTTCCAATACCCGTAAACCATCGAGTTTTTGAACACAAGTTACGCTCGAGCCTCGATGCTTTTCGGTTGAGGGCAGGTTTGCCTGGACGTCCCGCATCCGTCGCACTCACCTACCACCCCCGTCTGGAGACTTGTTAGATTAGGGTGGAGATTGGTCTCTTGTGTCTATGGCACGGTTAACCTAAATAGAAGTTCCTTCATGAGTGACTCATGACCAGTGGTGTAAAGAAAAAAACAGTTAACAAAACCCATCCCATTGCGGGAGCACAAAGGCGCGAACTTGGTTAGTATATATTAGTTTGTTACGCCACCGAAACCAAAACAAAAAAAAATCAATACACGTATAACTTATGTTCGAAAAGACACGAATTCAGTCAATTTTGGTTAGGTTCATTACAGTATCGATACTAAACCTAAAGTTAAAAGTTAGTAAACGCCCAAAATAATTGTTTCACTCATATAACTTACGATACCAAAAAATAACATATTTAAACGGAATTTATTTGGCCGGTAAAGTTCGCACGTCGGTAAAAGCTGGACAATAGTGAGTCGACGCAAATGGTGTTGTCAAATTAACCTATATAAACCAAAAAACATATTTAAAAAGATAATCTAAAATTTGAACTACGACACCAGCTATGAATTCTAAATCTATATACCATTTGTCATGTCTTTTAAATCTATATATGATTTGTCATGACGAAATGATCTGAATAAAAATAGTTACAAAGATTATAACTATTTATATTTAGATAATTATTTAATAACTTTTTACCTATAAATATATTAAGTTAAATTAGGCAATAATAATCATAATCATATGATATCATGTTTTAAATTTATTAATAAAACTTGAGTGACTTTACCAAGTTAGAGAGAATGTATAAGCGATTTTAGTAAAATGATAAAACCGGCTATAAATTTTAAACCGTTTGTTTGAACTTTCAACAAACATACTCTTATAAATTTGAAACCGGAGTGGACGTTTTTAACGTTTTTAAAAAGTTGTTTGACCTGTTTAGATATATTTGGAATGTTTCAATGAATTATTTTATACTAAGAAAAGTGATTTCTTAATTGTGTAACGAATGTGACATTCTTTTTTATTAGCTGACATTATTATCATGATCCAGGAAGGATTGCAACTCAAGTTTAAGTGCATGACATGTATCCAACACATAACAAAATGCTCATATACGATATTACAAAATAATTTCTTACTTGTATCTTGTCCTATGCAGATATATCCGCCGTCGACGTCATAATTATCGCCCCTTGATCCTTCATAGTCGGCTTGTTATATTCGTCATTTTCGATCTTTTTTTGTATTTGTATTTGTATCAAAACCCGACCCGATTTGTAAACCAAATCTTTCACTAATATAAAATGTTGGATTTTTATGTTTCATAATCATCTCTTACCTTTTGGATTTGTTACTAGATTGTATTATTTAAACCTATTTTTTTTAAAAAAAACACATGCAAGTATTGATATAAAACAAGGAAAACAAGTTTGACTCCTTTCCTATATAAACAACCCCATCCTCTTCATTATTTTTTGCTCATTCATCTTCTTTCTCTCCCAAATAAAGTTCATATCTCTAACCTCTAAGGTTCTTAATAATCAAGCAATAACCTTCTTAAATTCTTGTTTGTTACTTATTAATTCATATCTTGTGACACAACATATATATAATATGCACCCCTTGTTTCCTTCGGCTTTCATCTTCTTCGGGAGGTGATATGCTACAAGGCAAGGCTACATGGAGAACTCTTTGTAGTTCTTGTTTATACTATTTTCCTTTAATGCTTTCCTAGTCTTGTTCAGATTGTAAGTACTTTAGCTTTTAATTCATGTTTAAAGAGTTTCATGGTATTGGTTATGAAGTCACTAGTCTCGGTTTTATCCCGATATTAGACCCGAATCAAGACCGAACCAAGACCAAACTCTTGTTTACTAGTCTTGTTTATACTATTTCCCTTTAATGCTTTTGTTTATATTGTAAGTAGTTTAGTTTTAATTCATGTTTAAAGAGTTCCATGGTGTTGGGTATGAAGTCACTAGTCTCGGTTTCATCCCGAGATTAGACCCGAATCAAGACCGAACTCTTGTTTACTTGCTTTTGTTTTAAATAGTTTTGTTTACTAGTTTTGTTTAAAATAGTTAAATAAACATGTTTATGAAAGATTTGAACCTTGTAACTTCTAAAACCATTTTGATAGTTCTATGGTATTTGGGTATGTGGCAATCATCCTCGGTATCATTCCGAGTCAAGGACCGAACCAAAACCGAACTAAACCGAGTTCACTTGCCTAAGACACACAAGTGTGTTTTTGGCCATCGAAACTCATCTTTTCTTCAAGAATGTATTTTAAACTAATTTTAAGTATTTTATCAACTTACTTGGTGTGTTGGTATCCAACTTGATCTTATAACAAGCTTGGACCGGTGATACCAAATACACACTTAACGGACGTTAAGGTTCTTCATAATAGAACTATATACTTGGTTAAGTCTTTCGATTTTATTGAGTTATCTCAAAACATTTTGGAAAGTTAACTTTGAGTTTAGTTAATTATCTAGACCCAAGTTAACAAATCCGAACACTCGATTAAAACCTTGTTTTGGTGTTCATACCCAAAGGGTCTTGCATTAGTGCATTATAACCCACATAAGTTACTTAACATAGGTTGAGTAATAAATATGAATGAAATACCAAGACCCGGTTTCGAGTAAACTTACTTTTTAGAACATGTCTTTAATTTCCCAAGTATTTACATTTTTAAACCATAAACTTCATTTATTTACTTTACTTGTCATATGTTATTTTAAACCCTTCTAAGACTACCTACTAACTTAAGACCCGTTTAATCTAGGTCTTGCTCGTTAAACCTGATCTCCGATTATTCACGAATCAATCTTTCAAGTTACTTAGTTAACGTGAGTACATTTCATCCCCCGTTTTCACTTTTATCTTTTGGGGATAACATGCATACTTATTCAAACAAAAATGATTTATATTATACTCATTTCTCAAACCACAAACTTTAGGGTATATGATGTTAGAATACTTGCTCTATTGTGTGTTATATGTCTCATATGCTTTACATGCGCGAGTGTTTATTTTTATGTTGTTGTTGAGCCTCATTAAGTATGATCATACGCTCCCCTAACTACTTAGCCTTGTGCTAGTAGAATAGGGCCTCATTATCCAAGTATGTCGGTATTCTTACCGATTAGAAAGGATCCTCATTTACATATGTTTTATATACCATGATTGATGCTTTTATTTATAGTCTCATATATGTTTGTGGATTTCACTCATATTATATATACTCAAAACTATGAAATTGCTCACCAACATACGTGTTGACAAATGTTATTTTATGCATGTTACAGGTTTGATTATTACTTGAGTTGGAGTTTGAAGACGTCATTCTATTTTGATACCGCTAGGTTATTAGAAGAATGAACAATATCTATTTATTATGTTTTGATGTTATTTGTATGAACAATATGTGTTACTTTGGTGATTGAATGAAATTAATGAGTTGATTAAATATTGTCACTTTAATAGTGTCTTGTGTATTTGTCCAATCACATTGCACCCCGCATGTTCCACGTCTTTGGTCGGGGTGTGACACGGATAAAAGTCGATCTTATTTTTCAGCAACGGAACTCTTGGATGGAACCCGGTTAGTCATACGAATAAACGAAAGAAAGTAAAAAAACAAACGTAAAAAAGCAAACTTAGATATAACCAAAACTTCAGGGCCGGAATGCAAATAACAAAAAGTTTAAAGTACTTTTTGAAATAAAATGTCGGTCGATAGTCCATAGACTTGCTTTAATCATGGTGGGCCATGGCACTGACCACAGTTGCCGCATGCCGGTGCGGAGAATGGGCAATTAACTATGGTTAAATAAATGTTAACAACTTGGATTCCATACATGTGGTGGGACTACCAATCTACCATAACCGAAACCCATCCTTGATCTGAACCCATAGAGAAATCTTTGTGGGATACGTTGGATCTTGTACGGATATCCGGCTCGTAACGCACGACCCACAATTGTTCCCATAAAATATATTGGATATCTTACAAGGTCCCAAATGATTTCTTACCAAAATAAAACGTAATTAGTAATTAGAAATTTAACTTTTTTATTCTTTTTTATAGTCAGAGGTTTTCACGGTTGGCCATTCGGTTTAAAATTGTTATACCGTACAAATCGGTTATCGGTTTGGTTTAGCAGCAGGTGTTTAAAAGCTTTCGGTTTTACGGGTTCAAAATTTCCAAATGGAAGTGAACAGTTTGGTTTACAATTTATAATCAAAACCGGTCATATTAAACAAGACTGGACCATAAAAATAAGTATGTCATAAATTTTTTAAAATAAGTTAACTTATACTAATAAAAGAAAATAATTGACACATGGCTAACTAAGGTTAATTCTCACATTTAAATTCCCGCCGAAATCACTTCTATTCTATTGATGGAAAAGAAAGAAAAAATATTGGTTCTAAATATAGTATTGATTATAAATTCAACATAACGTATTAATTGGTCAATCTCCATTAATTGAATTATTAACATTAATGACATAAATTATACTGTAAACATATTTAATATTAAAAAATATTAATATAATAGTTACGTGTCATAAGGTATTTTCTTTAAAATAAAATGTATATAAAATAGTTTACGTTTAAAGGATACAATAACATTCAATTATTTAGACATCTTCTTATTGAAGAAAATTAAAATAATTTTTTTAAAATTTTTAATTTTTTTTACAAATATTTAGGCCTAAAAATCATAGACAAATTTTCCATTGCTCATTCTCGATTTAAAATTCAAATACATTTGATGATATAAAGCGACTATATTTGTGTTATTTTTTTTTACATAATATAAAAAGACTTAGTTATTTTTTTATTATTTGAATTGAACTATTCATTGTAATTTATACATTAATTTGTCATGTGTAATACACGGGTTCCTAACACTAGTATGTTATAACTTATAATACACATATTTACCTACTAAACGGGTGCCCGCGTGATATAGCGGGAATACAGACCGTTGGCGTTGATAATAGTTATGTTTCAATTTTTAATGGTTCTGTTTTGGTTTTCGATGACCAAAACCGCTACTAATGGTTTAATTTTAAAAATTGTCGAAACCGGATTGCAAACACTGCTAAGTAAATGTTAATATTTTTTACTAAAAAAACTAAAGCAATATCATACTTATATTAATAGAATAAAATTCTCGTTTTATGGTACAGGTTTTTTTAAAAAATATATTAGCGTATGAAAATATTATAATCGTTAAAAAGTAATGGGTGGAAGTTGGATTAAATACAAAATTAAAAAGAATATATAGTTAAAAGTTAAAGGCTAAGGTTGTAACTATTACTAAAATTTACAAACGTTAATTAAAGTTGAAGGGGGGGGGGGATTGTAACGACATTTAAAGTATAGAAGTTTACGTGCATCGTATTTTCTAATGGGCTATTTTGCCCCTCTTCAACATTCTATGTAAGTTATACCATTTGTTAATTAAGTTGGAAACTAGGATTCAAAACCCCGCGCTTCGCGATAGGACCGTTAAATAGAACAAAAAACGATAAGTAAAAACGTTAAACCATAAACTCGTTGTAAGTCGACGCGAAGTCAGTCTGTATCAAATTACCACATCGAAACTAAACAAAATAAATAAATCTTTCAATGCCAAGATACAACAAATTATCATATGTAGAACCAAAATAACCGGCACATTATAGCAGCGAACCAACACAAATCCAATTAGTATCAAAGGTACTGTAAGGCCCCGTCACCGGTGCCCTACTTTGGACGTTGGATTTACTCATAAACACAGTTCTCAATATCAGAGTTAATTAAAACTTTCGCGGAATAATAAACTTTCATTAAACAATACATAAAACTTCATAAACATGTCTTAACAACCATTCTTGTCTTTCAAATTAAACATCAAATAACATAAAACATCTTGAGTCTTCAGATGCCAGACTCTTATTCTTCTGTCATGTATCCTCGCTCAAGCCAGCTGTCTCATTATACTCATCTGTGTGCATACTAAGAGTCAGCTACGCTGAGTGAGTTCTAGTTAATCATATAACATACAACACATTCATATACTTTCATTCATTCTTTATACTTTCTGTGACATTCGTCAATTTCGGGTCTTAATTGTATTCGTTTTTGTATTCGTTTAACATGTAAACCGACCCTATTTGTAAACCTAACTTATGATATAATCAAAATGATGGTTTTTATGTTGCAATATTGTTTTATACTTGTTGGGTCTCGAAAACATCCTTTACGGTCTTTAAAACGCCTTAAAAACGCCTCAAAACAACTTTAGGTGCCATAATTGTCATTTGACAAACTTTGAAAAACTCTGGCGCCCATCCCATCGCGATGGGTGAGGCCACAAAGGGTCGCGTATCGTGATACCTTTCAGACCAGCAGCTTGATATTTTGTTGTTTTGTTCATACACTCTATTATCCAATCTGATTTTTACCCATTAAATCACTTGCTTAACCCTCTAAATCACTTCCTGTAAATACAAGACCCACTCCTACATCCATCCCTACTCATAATTCATTTCCTTTCTCAAATTCAAGTTCTTTCAAGGTTATTTTCATGGTTCTTGATAAGTTTGACTTTTAAAAGTCAAACTGATCAAGTCTTTCATTTTAATTAGTTTGTTTAGTCTTATTTAATACTTGGAGCTTTTTATACAACATATATATAATATACACCCCTTGTTACCTTTGGTGGTCACTTTCCCGGTCTCGGTCGGTGAAGTGTCGGGCCTCATAAGGCAAGGCTCATGGAGGACTTTCGTAGTTCTTGATATTTATATATATATACACTTATATAACTTGTTTATACATATTAAACATGTTTAACTTCTGCTCATTTTAGTTTGTATATCTTATTTATAAGTTCCATGGTTATGGGTTTGAAGAGACTAGCCTCGGTTTAACCGTAAATAGTTCTAAACCGTAAACCGAACTTTGTTTACTAGTTTTGTTAAATAACTGTATAAACATGCTTTATGTTAGATTTAAGTTTCTAAAATCATTTTTATAAGTTCTATGGTTATGGGTTTGTAGAATCTTACCTCGGTCTTAACCCGAGACAAGATCCGAACCGAAAATCGGAATTTCGTTTAAAGACTTTATTGTTAACTTTTTTGTTGTAAAACTTAAGTATCATCATTTATAAATTATTATACAAGTTTCTTTGATATTTGGGCATGTCCATTTTTGATGACCGTCGTTTGAATCAATCAAAAACCTAATTAAAATAAATAGTTATAGCAAGTAGGGTATCGTATCACAAGTAGTATGTGGTCAGTGCAAATCGTGTACAGATTTAATATTATGAAGTAATTGGTGTTTAGTGCTAATCACACAAGCAATTTAAGTGAATATAGAGAACTAAACAACGAACAAGTAAACGAGTATTAAGCAGTTAACAAAGCAAATCACACCTAGGAATTCAAGTAAACAACCTACAGTTATCTCATGCGACCTAACAGATAAATTATTAACGATTAACTAAAAACTGATCAATCGGACAAAACCTTAGACATCAACAATCACTTTACACACGGCACTGGTTATCAAACAGTCCTTGCCAGTGTGACTCAGTTAAGGGTAATTGTATGTTTTATCTTATTCAATCTAACCAAACATTTATATGATTAATTATCTAGCAACTGGTAACAGATCGTTCAGACCAACGTAAACCTAAACTGACCGAACACACAGAAATAACAAACATCAATAATCATATATCAATCATCAATAATTATACACAAATGTTCTTAATCACATGAGAAAAACTGTAAAGATTACAAACTATACATCCCGGGTGCGATTCTAGGAGATTAGCCGAGCCTGACATCATTGAATCTCCGATATGGGTGATATGGATCATGTGGAAGGTCTTGGCACAAGCTATAATGGTGGAAATCGCCTCATGGAGCTGCTGGAATTGCCTTTGCTTCGTCAAAACGGAGTTAGGGTTATTGTTTATGAAGAATAAGATATAAACCTAAAAATCCCGTCTGCACCCCCCATCGCGGTACGCGATGGGGTCTTCACTGGTCCATTGCGTACCGCGATGGACCAAAGTCAACATCATTTTAACCACCCATCGCGGTACGCGATGGGTCCTTAGCAAGCCCATCGCGTACCGTGATGGGTCTTGTTACCAGCAAACTTCTATAAAAATCCTCGTTTTGCATGCAGGACATCCCAGGTCTTCATACCATGTCACAACAGGTCCAAACTGAGTACTTTAACATCTGTGACCTAAAAACCAATAATAAATGTATGAAGTATCGAAAGTTCTAGGATAAACGATTAAAACTAAACAATAAACGAACTAAAACATATACAAATTAACCGACCATCAGGCAACCATCCATGAACTTATTGCAAGATGGAAACCGAACCAAACTGAACTAAACCGATTTTCACTCGCTTAAGACACACAAGTGTGTTTCTAGCTATCAAGACTTGTATATTTCTTTAAAAATAGTTTATAAACTAATTTTTATATTTTCTTAAAGTACTTGGAATGTTGAATACAACTTGATCTTATAACAAAGTTTGGACCGAAAAAACCGAAAACCCGCTTAACGGACGTTGTTAGTTCTAAAACAATAGAACTGTATACTTGGTTAAGTCTTATTAAATTTTATTGAGTTATCTCATAACATTCATTATTTTGGAAAGTTGACTTTGGGTTTGACCAATTATCAAGGCCCGAACCAACAATCCGAACACTCGTTAAAAACCCGTTTTAGTATCTATATTATAAAGGGACTTGCATTCTTGCATTTTTACCCGTCTTATTACTTAACATAGGTTGAGTAAATATTAAGGCTAAATACTTTAAACCGTTTTCGAGCAAACTTATATTTTTGAAAGACTAGTATTATATTTTCTTAAATATTTACAATTTAAACCTTAAACTTTAATTGTTTACATTTCTCAACATATTTTTATTTAAAGACTTTCAAGGCAACTTTTCTAATATAAGACTTCTTTTCTTTATGCTTTGTTTGTTTAACTCGTCGTTCCGGTTAATCTCAAAATCACCAATCTTTCAAGTTTATTACTTGAACATGAGTACTTTCATTACCCGTTTTCCATCTTTCGTTTTGGGGTTGATATTGCATACTTATTCAAACTAAATGTTTTATACATGAGTCTTAAACCACAAACTTTATTATATACTTTACTTAAATAAATGCTCAATATGGTGTTCTGTGCTTACATGCTAATGTGTTTACCGCTTTTGGTTGGTTGATTCATAAATCCGAAGCTATTTGGTAGTCTCTTATAGCAAGGTGTCGTTAATGTATTCTTATTAACGATTTCATATAAATCCGAAGCTATTTGGTATTCTCTTATAGCAATGTATCGTTAATGTAGTCTTATTAACGATTTCATTATCTAAATTGTTGCTATTATTTATTGTTTTATATACAAGTTGTGGAATTTCCTATTATATACATATTGTTCAAAACTATGAAATTGCTCACCAACCTTTGTGTTGACAAATTCTATTTTATGCAATGTTACATGTTTGACTTTTGGTTGACTCGTGGCTTGAAGAAAACGTAATCAAGACCGTTAGGATATTAGCAAAAATGAACAATATATTATTTGCTATGATTGTTTTGGTTATTGTATGAACATGTTATATGACTCGTTATGATTTTGTGAAATTAAATGAGTTGATTAAATATTGTCACTTTAAATAGTGTCTTGTGTATTTGGGCAATCGGTTGCACCCCGCCATGTTCCGCCGCCTTTGGTCGGGGTGTGATAGATTGGTATCAAAGCCACAAGACTATAAGATAGGTGGTTAGACGTAACGACCTAGTATAGTTTTTGCTTTAGAGTCCTTATGCGTGTGCTTATACGTGTTTACTCTACTTGATTGTTCATTACACTTATTTATTTATAACCTTATTTATTTCAACAAAATCATAAATGTACACATACACACACTTTCATAGTACATCAAGGTATCATTACCTTAAAACGCAAAAACATAGATTTTTATTGTGTTTTATAGATTACAAGCCTAACTTGGATCCCTTTATTTAAAATCCTTTAAATATTGCATTTATATCAGGTTGTAGCCATCATAGAGAGCGAAATACTATGAAACGACCATTTGACAAAAAGATTCCAAGAATCGAAGGTGATTTACTTACCTGTGATTGTTGATTTGTAGTGTTCGTTTTCTAGGCTAACGAACCGTGTTATACATATCAATACTTTAAGTAGTCAAATGCGAACGTTCCGATCGCCATCCTAATTTTTGGTGTTGAAATAATAGAGCTACGGTGATACATGGACTAGTGTTTTGATATGACGTTGTATTCCGATTTATTTTTTTTATCATTATCGTTATTTGAGTCGAAAACATGAAAAAGATGTGGTGGTACGTGCACATGTTTAGACTCCAACATGGTGATTTATAAAAATTTTTAGTGTCGGAATATCAAATCATGGTGGTTCATGTACGACTTTCCGACTCTACAAATCTCAAAATTTTCAAGCTATAACCTCTCAAAATCATTTACGTTTTGTTTACGAATTGTTATTTATATATAAAGTTTTATAAATCCTACATACATTTGGTACACATATGCTTATCTACACACTTGAAACACAATATTATAAATGTAAATATGCAATCACTTTTGATTTACTTGACTTGCTTAAAGTTCAATGGTGGTCTACGTTAGTTGGTAATTTAACGAAGAAGACTAACGAAATTTTGTTATTTGGATAACTAAACCTTATCACACAAAGATGTTAGTTACATTGAAATTTAGTTTGCAAAATGAATTGTGGTGATATCTATGTTCTATGATGATTTATTTCCATAATTGTGCTTAACATTGATAAAGTTAGGGAACAAATAGTGTCATCATCGATCCAATCCAAAAAAATTAGGTAATGTTTGGTATGGAGGAATGGATGATGAAATGGAATAACTTATTGTGAGGGAATGAAGAAAAGTTTGTTTGGTTAGTCAAAGGAATGGAATGACCTATTACATAGGCCATTTCATTCCCTCTAAATCACTCCAATTTCATTTCATTCATACCCATGTTTTTTTTTTCATTTTATCTTCTCTTTCACCCTACATCACCTCCACCACCCTCACAACATCAACACCCACCACAACCACCAACCACCACCATCGCCGTCCATCGTCGTTGCCACCGACCACCACTATCGCCGTCCACCGTTGTCGTTATCGCCACCACCCACCACCACCAACCATCGCTATCAGTGCCAGCTGCCCACCACCGCCACCCGTCCGCCCTCGCCCACCGTCACCGCTGCCCACCACCACCTTCCACCTCCACCGTTACTGCCATCACCCTCCGCCACCACCGACACACCCCCCGCCCACCGTCACCGCTGCCCACCAATGCATGCCATCTCCACCGTTACCGTCATCCCTCACCCCCACCACCAACACCCACCTCCAACCACCGTTATCTCCCGTCGCCTCACCACCATCTGCCACCGCCAACCACCGTCACCGTCACCGCCCACCAATGCCACAACCGCCACCTGCCTCCCACCACCATCGCCACTCACTACCATTTTAATTTTTTTTCTACCTACCAAATAAAGCAAAGTAATCGTTCATTTCATTAAGAAAAAACCTGCTTATAAATGTCAAACTAGATGATGTTTTGGTTAGATTTCAGAAAATGAAAGCCTGTATAGAACAAAGTTAGATATATTGTTCAATAATTATGCATTTATAATAAAGTTTCTCGTACTTTTTTTTTTGTTATATAATGCTTTGTTTGATCATCATTTTTTTCTATATATATGACCGACCCAATTTGACCCGACCCGATGGTCAAACCGGACCAAAAAAAAAATTTATATAGCGATGGTTAACTATATACGGATACAAAAATTTTTTGACCCCTGTGAGAAAATTTCTTGGATCCGTCATATGACGTTATACTAAAAGATTTGAAATATATAAATAACTAATACAGGAGTTTATATAGTCATGTTTTTATGTTTTCTTATTCCATTCTAGACCTCATAAAATAACCAAATACACATATAAATAAATATATATATATATATATATATATATATATCAAAGTTTATTACTTTACATTTATTTTTCTATCTTTCCAAACATAAATCAAAATTTTTTTAATGCAGTTCAATATCTCACATTAATGATTTTGTATTTTCGACGAGCAAGCCCATGCCATGTGACATGTGTTGTGTTTATGGTCTGTATCTTTGGTTGATAGTTATACCACATATGTGTGGGACTAGGGAGGCTAGGGAAATGTAGAGCACCTCATATGAAGTTGCCGGATTTCTTGTAAATTTTTTATAAATAATAGAATCTCACTCTCATGTATATAGTTTAATTTTAAAATATTACCATAACCATTGACCTTCTATTATACATCATAATCATCTTATCTTAAGCTTGTTTTCACTAACGTTGGCCATAAGTTTGTGTAAGACAAAATTACTCTTAACATTAAAAGTAAAAAAAAATTAAAGTATAAAGTCTTATTATCCTCTAGTTTACGCATTGCTTTGTATATTTCATCGGTTACCTTGCACCTCAAACCAATGCTTCTTGGCTATAAAGGATTTTAAGGTTATATTAGATTAACGTACGTAATTGTTCTTTTTGTTAAAGGGAAAAAAATGAAAAAGAAAGAAAACGTATTCATTTATAGATGACCAATTCACATGGAGTTGCTTTAGGTGCATTATATTCATCCACAAGCTTCTTGTTTTTAAGTACCTTTGAAGATCGTGACTCCTCAACAGTCAACAAAATGCATCCTTCCTTTAATGAAATATAAGAATCACTGGAAACAATTTATGCACCATTTATTAAATATATTTGCTGTCGCTACAAAATAATATTGCACTAATGATTGATAAAGAAAAGAACTCCATTTTATCTATCTTTGTGTACAAAATCAATGAAGGTGTGTAGATAGTGTGTTCCGTCGCATGAGAGATGAGGTTAAAAGTCCGAATCTTATAGTAAAAAATGATATAGATCGATCTATTAGTAAGATTAATAGGTGTGACTTATGTTGGGTTTCAACGGTGGTTCGGAACGAAAAACGGTCAAGTAATTTTAACCCGTTTTAGTTAATTATTTTCGTTTCAATAAATATTAATCAATATTAATATATATGTTTAAACGAACTATAAAACACAGCGGAAAGTTAAACGATTAAACGAACCAAAAACCGAAACCCAAAACCCGGATCCGATTACAACTATGTACGAGCACGATTAAACAATAATAAATCAACCATAGTTAAGTTAGTTGATATACCTCGGTTATCGAAATCGGGAAGACACCGAAGGCTAACGAGAAAAGCTAGAATGACACAATCAAATGACCCGAGAAAGATCCGGCGGCGGCTGAAGGCGGCAACGGCGGAAGCTCCGGCAGGTGGTGTGGCAGCAGCTAACGGCGTCGGACAGCAGCTCGGACAACAACCAAACGACCTTACTGGAACCACAATGCTTCTCCGGCGACGACAAGAACTGACGGCGGCGGTAGCGGTTTTCGGTGGTCAGCAGTAGAAGACGGGAACAGCTGTGCAGCAAGAGATGACGAGCTGCAGTGATGTTTCGTCTATACTAGTGAGCTCCGGTGAGGCTTATAAGGGCGGCAAAGGGTGGTCACGTTTTTCCGGCGGCGGTGGCGGCTGGAATAGTTTAAGATGGAGGCTAGGGTTTTGTTAGGTTGTATTAATTATAATATCTTATATTATATATAGAATGTTATTAGGGTTTAATCAAGTTAACCCAATTGGGCTTGAGCCCAATTAACCAAACAAAGCCTTTAACCAACATCCAGTCCACCTAATTGATTGTGTCGGGCCTAATTAACATTTAAGTAGGCCTTTATCTCGTCACCCCCGGTGTAACTCAGTCCGGGTCACATTCGGGTTGGTCGCGTTGACTTGACCCGAACCGACCATTAAATCCAACAGTCTCCCACTTGGACGGATTTGGGTCAAGTATCACAACGCTAACAGCTAGAGGCGTTCTAGCTACACATAGCTATCTCCACCCAAATATGACATTTTTAAATCCATAACCAAAGTATCTTGGAATACCTTATTGCAAGATAATGAATTTATAGTAATCGTTGTCATCTATCCTTTCTGTATAAGACATCAATTGAACAATGAGACATGGATCAAATCAATCTCATACAGTGTTCAATTATTATAGTTCTCAATATAGAGTCAAAGTGGTCCAATCAAACACACAGTAAGTTTGGGTGAGGCCTCACACTTTACCAGTTTGAATCAACGAGGGCGCCAATATGTCTTACTGTTACATTTTAATGTAAGAGTACAGAATCCCATCTTGACTACATACAACTCTCACTGAACTCTAGAACATTCCCAACCAATGCCTTTATGGCTGGCAGTTACGCAACAACGGTTGACATGATCAAAGAATATTACTCGGTAAACGAAAGTTCTAATATGTATCTCAGGTCTAAGGATACTAAATGAGCATACTATTATCAAAACATCTTATGATCAAGATCCATGAAGATGATTTTATGCGAGTTACATCCAACGTCATTCATAATGAGGCCTGTGAGTTTGGAAGTCAACTGCTTGAGTCCAAAGTCAGAATAGTCTTAATTCAGAATCGCTCCCACGAGTCTGACCGACTACGGATAATTTAGAATACAATATTCATGGATTAAACGTATTAGAATGAACACAGTTGTATTATTCAACGTTTGCATTTAACCATTAAATCAAAAGTGAACAGAGAAGTACAACTGATTAAACGTCCATACATCCAAATACTAAATCAAAATAAGTCACTAGCAAGTCTAAGCCCGATAGCATCTCTATGCTGATCATGCTTGTCCTGAGTCATCGGCTTAGTGAACGGGTCAGCTAGATTTTGATCTGTGTCTACTTTGCTTATCACGATGTCACCTCGTTCCAATATTTCTCGAATAAGATGGAACTTCCTTAGAAAATGCTTGGTTCTGTGATGAGACCTTGGCTCTTTGGCTTGAGAAATAGCACCTGTGTTATCACAGAATATCTCGATTGGTTTGTGAATACTCGGACCCACATCGAGATCGGTGATGAACTTCTTCATCCAAGAAGCCTCCTTAACAGCATCTGATGCAGCTATATATTCGGATTCGGTGGTAGAATCCGCCACTACACTCTGCTTGGAGCTCTTCCAATAAATAGCTCCTCCATTGAGAGTGAAAACGAAACCCGACTGTGAGCGAGAATCATCTCGGTCAGTCTGGAAGCTAGCATCAATGTAAAACTTTACAGTGAGCTCCTCTTCAACTCCCCCAAACACCAAGAACATGTCTTTGGTCCTATTCAAGTACCTTAGAATGTTCTTCACAGCAGTCCAATGGGCAATGCCAGGACTCTGTTGAGAACGACTGGTCATGCTTAAGGCATACGAGGCGTCAGGTCTAGTACACAACATAGCATACATGATAGAGCCAACCGCAGAAGCATACGGAATTTCTTGCAAACGTTTAGATTCAATGTCCGTTGCCGGAGATCGCGATTTGCTCAACACGGTTCCTTTAGTCATTGGAGCAACTCATTTCTTGGAGTTTTCCATTTAGAAGCGTGCCATTACTTTGTCTATGCAAGTACTTTGACTTAGCCCTATAATCCGCTTAGATCTATCTCTATAGATCTTTATTTCCAGAATATATGCGGCTTCTCCAAGATCTTTCATTGCAAAACAAGATTCCAACCATTGCTTAACTTCCTTAAGCATAGGAATGTTGTTTCCAATGATCAGTATGTCATCCACATACAAGATGAGGAATGATATAGTGCTCCCACTAGCCTTTCTGTAAACACAAGGTTCATCTTCATTTTTGACAAAACCAAACTCTTTGATTTTCTCGTCAAAGTGAAGATTCCAGCTTCGAGATGCCTGCTTAAGTCCATAAATGGACTTGTTCAATTTGCAAACCCTATTAGGATATTTTGGATCGACAAAACCTTCAGGCTGAACCATATAGACATCTTCAGAAAGATGTCCATTAAGGAAAGCGGTTTTGACATCCATTTGCCATATCTCATAGTCATAGTATGCAACAATGGCAAGCAATATCCTAATTGACTTGGTCATAGCAACGGGCGAAAAGGTTTCATCATAGTCAACACCTTGAGTTTGAGTGAAACCTTTCGCGACTAGCCGTGCCTTGTAGGTTTGCACATTTCCATGCATGTCGGTTTTTCTCTTGAAAATCCATTTGCTCCCTACTGCCCGACTATCGGGGGGTAGCTCAACCAAGTTCCAAACTTGGTTATCATGCATGGATTGCACCTCTGCGTTCATGGGATCTTGCCATTTCTTGGATTCTGGATCCAAGATAGCATATTTGTAGTTAGAAGGCTCGTCGCCAGACTCGGCTACTAATAAAACTTCGGGACCATCTAGATGACATATGTATCTAGAATTTGGTACAGGAGTCCTGCTACTTCTGCGAACGCTTGTGTTCACGTCTGATGTGTCAGCAACAATAACTTGTTGATCAGACGCTCCAACTTCTTCAGCGGTTGATTGTGATTCTTGAATTTTTTCAAGATCGACAATGTTATCTCCAGTTCCTCGATTGAGAAATTTCTTCTCAAGGAAGTGGCCTTTCCTCCTTATAGAAATCGTATTTGTATCAGGATGGAAGAAGTAATAACCGCTTTTGTAATAGTATCCGACGAAAATAATTTTTTCGCCGCGGGGATCAAGTTTGTCATCAGACTCACTTGTGATATAAGCATCACATCCCCATACTCTAAGATAAGACAATTTGGGCTTCTTTCCCTTATGCCATATCTCATATGGAGTTTTGTCTATCTTCTTAGTTGGAGCTAGATTGACAATGCGGGCGGCGGTCATAAGGGCGTAACCCCAAAAGGAGTGAGACAAGTTAGTTCTACACATCATTGATCGAACCATGTTTAGCAAAGTTCGATTTCTCCTCTCGTTCACGCCATTAAGTTGGGGTGTGCCAGGTGGAGTGAGCTGTGAAACAATTCCATGCTCTTTTAGATGAGTGATGAACTCTGAGCTGAGATACTCTCCACCTCGATCTGATCGAAGTATCTTAATGGTTTTATCAAGTTGTTTTTCCACTTCGCTTTGAAATTCTTTGAACTTTTCAAAAGTTTCGTGCTTGTGTTTCATAAGATACACATAAGCGTATCGACTATAATCGTCGATAAAAGAAACGAAGTATCTTTCATGGTTTCTAGTCATGGTTCTGAAAGGTGCACATACATCAGTATGTATGAGTCCTAACAGATCACTTGCTCGTTCACTTTTATTAGTGAAGGAGTCTTTGGCGAACCTTTGATATTATGAAGAAAATAAACGACAATCAATATGTTATTTTTAAATCCATGATCTATTGGTCTAAAGATATGATGTCTTTTGTTATAAATGTGAGTTGATGAGTTAAAATCCTTGTGAGTGTACGGTTTAGAGATTTTAGGGTGGAAAAAAATTTGTTAAAAAATTTATTACTTACAAAAATTTACAACAAGAGCTTCCAAATATAACACTTTATATATAAAATATAAAAGTAATAATGTTTGTTTCGATAGCGGTGTGATACGGTTGATTCGATTGTTTTTACACATGTATCCATAACCAATCCATGCAAATCAGTTATCTAATATATTATAACAGAACCATCAGTTTCTCAATAGATTCAATCGCATTTCGATTATTTGGTTCTTTTGTTCACAGTTACCTTTCATCATTCACCAACGCTGTGTAAACTTCAAGAAGTGTGAAGAAACACTAACCGGACCCCGGACAGATTACTGGTAACCTGGGGGTTGGATAGCTGTTTCCCACTAGGGGTTAGACCCTTGGAAGATGGTTCTTCTGATAACCTGCAAAACAGACACCGTGAGCTCGTCACTGAGAAGGGGGGGGGGGGGGGGTTCCTCCTTGTGACCACCCTCCGGCGTGAGAATCAGACTAGATTGCTCTTTAAATATAAAAGTATATTAAGAGATTGCTAGAGCAGATATCAGGTATATTATGATGATATAAGATAATGTAATGTTGTATGATAAGATGAGATGGTCATACCATTTGGGGTATTTATAGCCGAAGGTAGGTTTCCAAGGAGGTATGGCCGGCTGCTACAGTGTTCCTGTTCATCAACAGTAGCCTACGCACGTGCCCTGCTGGTAGTTGGTGGGTAGGTAGCGGCTGATAGTGACCAGGCCTGCTGTATACTATTCCTGTTCCACCAACTGACGGCTACGCACGTGGTATGGCAGTAGTTGGTGAGTAGGCAGCGGCTAATAGTGATACAGTACAGGAGCATGCTGCTCGCCATACTGTATCAGTGAGCTGTCGTATCTCTGATCAGATCTTTCGCCCATACCTCGTCAGGTACAGTAAAAGATCCTTCAGTATACGGACTGGCTTATTTGGGCGGGAGTATTCCCCCTCCCGCCTCTGTGCGGGATTGCTCCCGGCTTGGCTCATTCCTTCAGGTGACACTGAATGATCGAGAGCTAAGTGCCTTGTGCGTGTAGCCATGCTGCGCGGGTGGCCTTCCCTAATGGCTTGTATCCGAGGCTGCGGGGACAGGCGGAGTCCTTCACCATTGGGAGGCATTTCCTGCGGGACCAGCTTGCGTACTGCGCGTAAGGACATCACGTCTCTGAGCATGGTTGGTCCTGCGGATCCAGTTGGTCTCTGCGCAGACGTCCCTGTTTAAGGTGAGTCTTGCGGGTCCAACTGGGCTCTGCTGGGACCTACCTCTTCAAGTCCCCCCAGTCCAATGTTCTTCTCATGAGTGTTTAATAAAGTGAGGTGAACTTTTGGACTTGAGCAAAGGGTTTTGAAAAGGGTTTTGTAAGGTTTTCCATGGGGATTCTTTCCGCGGAAGTCCTTGTCACTTGCAGAAATGCCCGAGTTTCCTGCTTGGTCTTTGGGTATGATGCGGGTAGGTCTGTAACCTCCTCGCAAGTCAGGAGCATTGAGTCCCAGTTGTATGTATTTTCCATGAGGTTTTGGTAGTTTTGAACATAGTGATCAATTATGTTAAGACTACCAATTCCATCTTGGAGCTTCAAACAACGTAGTTCTCGACGTTCCCGCTATGCGGGGATGTTATTTCCGTTTCCGCAAGCATTGCCCAGAAGATCCTTCTTGGTTTCAATTCCCAGCGGAGCGCTAGGTATGTGAAGGGTTTTGCCTTAACACTGTACCTGCGCTCGTCTTACGGTTACTTTACTTCCAAGGTATTCCTGGCGTCAATTCCCTGCGGGTGCTAGGTATGTGAAGGGTTTTGCCTTTACACTGTACCCGCACCCGTCTTATAGTTACTTGGTTGCCGAGGTACTTGGCTTCAATTCCCCGCGGGTGCTAGGTATGTGAAGGGTTTTGCCTTAACACTGTACCCGCATCCGTCTTACGGTTACTTGTTCACCAAGGTTTTCTTGGCTTCAATTCCCTGCGGGTGCTAGGTATGTGAAGGGTTTTGCCTTTACACTGTACCCGCAGCCTTCTTACGGTTACTTGTTTGCCAAGGTTTATTTGGCTTCAATTCCCTGCGGGTGCTAGGTATGTGAAGGGTTTTGCCTTTACACTGTACCCGCATCCGTCTTACGGTTACTTGCTTGCCAAGGGGTAAGGGGTATTTTCCCGCTTACTTTTTAATATTTTCGAATTTTGAATTTTGAAATTCGAAGAGTTGGTGAAAAGATAACAGTCCAAACCTCTGAAACGTCGTGCGACGGTTTCTTCTGACTGTGTCAGGACGTGCAGGAAGTTATGGTGACGTGACAGAACATGGTCATTCCAGTCGCTTTTTCAGGCGCGTGGGCGCGAAATTACTGGCATACGTCCTTTCAACAGCTGTTGCCAGCTTGCTTTTTGCCACGTGTCATAGTTTCATTGCACATTCGATTTCTCTCTCCTCCGCATTAAATTCACCGCATTAATTGCGATTACTATATAAAGGGGGAGAGGGTTATTTGCAATTCACACTTTTAACTCTTCTCTTCATCTTTAAGGCGATTTCCGGCGAATACTCCTTTATTCAATCGAGCATTCTCTCGAAATCGTTCTTTTCTCTCTGCAAGATGTCTTCTCGTGATGCTGAAGCTATAGCCGATGACAGGGGTACTGCTGGCGAGTGCCAGTGTGCTCTGCCTGGCGATCAGTACCGGTATGTTGTCAGGAAGTTCATGCTCGATCATCTCGAGCCTGAGTTTCCTGAATCCCACCAGACCGTGTACGATGCCCCCAGAGGCAAGATCGGGGTTTATGCTGCATTTTTTGTCTATGGGAATCTTAGATTCCCATTGACAAATTTGTTTACCGTGTCCTTGAGAGGCACGGTGTCCATTTGACCGAGTTGCACCCCATGGCGATCGCCAAGATTCGCCATTTTGAGTGGGTGTGCCGGATTTTGGGCATCGAGCCCCATGTGGACCGCCTGATGACCTTCTATACCTGGAGGTGCATCCAAGGGTGGTACACCCTGACGACCCGTATTAAGGGTCTGAAGATTTGCGACACCGAGCGCAGTCTTCGCGCGTGGAAGCAGGAATTCTTCTACATTTCTGCCCGCGCCATCCCCCTTGCCATGAAGTTTAAAAATGGTCAAGCGATACCGAGCCTTCACGCCCCCAACTACCAGGAGGCGGAATGGTTTTCGAAGATATCCCGGATCCAATCTCCGGTTTACCGGTTTGCGGAATCCGGGATGGTTATGTTAGGGATGAGCCGGGTGTGGAAAGATGCGTCTCAGGTTCCCATCCTTCTCGAATACGGTTTGAACTCTATTCCCTATGGTATGTCTTGTCTTTCTTTTTGATACAAGTTTGTCTTCTAACTGTTTCTTTTCTTTCAGAGGGAAATAATTTGGAGTCGCTTCTGTTCCCGCGGGAAACCGACGGTCCCGCGCGGATGGGTACTCGTGCTCTGGACGAGGGCGAGTTGCCCATCCTGGAGCAAACGGCGGATCGTTTTGTGGAGGTCTATCCGCTGGGCCACGAGATCCTGAGCCAACGGCGGCCAGGTAAGGCGATATTCTTTCCTCAACCCCTTAATGCTGTACCCGCTGTTGGAATTCTTGACCTGTCTTCTTCTGAGGAATCCTCAGATGATCCTCCACTGGTGCGGAAGAAGAAAGCTGCTGCCGGCGGGAAAGGGAAGGAGAAGGCCTCCACGGCTGGTCCGGTGGTTCTATCTGACTCGGAGTCAGATAGTGAAGAGGTGGCGGGGAACCCCGGTGGTGAGGAGACCACTGCTCCGGAGGCAACGACCGTTACCTCCGGAGAACCAACGAAGACGACGGTGACCGGTACCAAAAGGCCGGCTCCATCGGGTTCCTCCCCGCCCGTCCGTACGTTCAGGGTCAAGAAAACCCGTAAGTACAATCATAATTGTGACACCCGGTAAATTCCCAACCCCTTAAACTAAGTAATCAACCTAATAATTAGGTGATTGTAAATATTATGCGCGCCATGATAGTCAGCGCGTGCATTTGTTATGTGCGCCCTGCGCGAGCGCACCATATTAAGAACCTGCGTGAGCATATATTATATGCGCCATGCGTGAATGATTTGGCTTTATGTTTTCATGTAACTTAAACGTTATGTTGTCTATGGGTTGACCATCCCGCATGATGCTAAGGCGGGTGCATCCTACATCGTTTATGCGCGTGCGGAAGGGAACTAACCTACCCGCATGGCGGGAACGTTGAGAGCTAGTTTGTCTGAAGCTCCAGGATGGAATTGACTTCAACATGACTGATCACTATGTTGAAATACCAAGACCACCTGGAGAATCTACAAATGAAACTCAAATATCCCTAAACTGCGAGAAGGTTACGCACCTACCCGCAGCAAAGAAATGTTCTACACGCAGAAAGCTATGCGCACCAAGTTATACGCGCAGAACACTTAGTCAAAATGTTCAGATTTAAGGAAATTGTCCCCGCCCAAAAGAGGGCGGTAGCGTGTTTCAGAAAACTACTTTTTACTGTACACTGTCTAAAGCACTGAAAAAGCAAACTGTAAAAGTCAACTGCTAGCCACCCACTCTCACCAGCCACAGCCCTGCATGTCCTGTCCATATCAAATCAGAATCTTTAATCTACTTTTCTACTCTTTTTAATAAATAATAATAATTTCCATACTTTATCATCATTACAAAAGATTACAATTCCCTAAAGCAAGGGATTGTGTTCCCTTGAGTTTGCCTATAAATTTGTAGCCTAAATTATCACCCAAAACACACTTCAAAGAACTACGAACTTGCACTAATCCTTTCCCAAGCATCCGTTGTTTCCAGCTCCAATCTTGTTACTAGGTAAGCCGAGAATATAACCTTGAAACCTACTATCCAACCCTTGTATTCTCCTATTTCTTGATCTTAATATATATACTTGTTATTTGATCGTATTCTAGACCTTCGATTCCGAGGCCAACACCAAGAAAACCCGAATCTCGATTAATCCCTTAACAAGAACCACAGGTGAGTCTCACAGCCCCTATTTTCACTGTTTTCACTGTTTTAAACTGCTTTCGGGGCGAGGGACACGTACTTAAATAATGTTTTATCATGGTATACTTACAAGCTATGAAAGCGATTATGTGTTTAAGTTATGTTTCATGATGAGCAATGCAAACGGTTATCTAAGGTTTTCAATGTATGTGCGCTAGAACTCGAGTAAGTGATCACTTTACCATTGGAACTCTAAGGGTAGGGACTGCTGGTTTGATCCACCCACTCGTAGGGGTCGCACCTCTTTGCATGGACGAGTGCCTAGTATGGTCATGGGGCAGTACTATGGGTTTGAGCCCGCTCGTAGGGGTCGCGCCTCTTTGCATGGACGAGCGCCTTGTTTTCCGGCACAACGTCCGCGCGTAACCCGCGGGACGGAATTATTATTTTAGCTCGTAGGGGCAATGCCTCTTTGCATGGACGAGCACAGTTTCTCAGAATTGTTCGCGCGTAACCCGCGGGACAGTATCCATAGCTCGTAGGGGCAATGCCTCTTTGCATAGACGAGCATAGTTTTCCAGAAACGTCTGCGCGTAACCCGCGGGACGGTATTACATTATTTTAGCTCGTAGTGGCAGCGCCACTTACACAGACGTGCACAGTTCCCAGAAATGTTCGCGCGTAACCCGCGGAACGGTTTTATCAGAATATGTTAATATAACTGTCTTACCAAGCATGTGTTTTAATGAGGCTAACAGAATATGTTTCAGAATGATTATGATGCAATACGATTTATCAAGTTACTAAAACTTGTGAACTCACTCAGTTTATACTGATTCAAATGTTTTTACGTGTCTTTCAGGAGATAACTAGGTAGCGCATGGAGTCACACTTAGAGCACCTCACGCTGAACATCTAAAACTAGCTTTTTGGAAGATTTTAGTTCTATCCCTTCGATGCGCGTGGTTGTACCCGCCGCGCAAGGGGATATGGCGTGGAAATCTTCAACAGTTTTTATACTTGGATGTTTTTATGTAATCTTAAACAATGTCATTTGTATTAAACATTTCATGCGCAATGAAAATCTTTGAATGCTTTGCAATGGCCCGTGCTTAATTATCAATCCCCACTCGCGCGCGCCCGGCTGTTTCCGCCGCTCAGGGCCGGGTGTGACAGATTGGTATCAGAGCACTGGTTATAGCGAACTAGGAAAAGAAGTTTTTAACCTAGACTATAACCTTTGGGGAATCGCATGTAATATTTTTCAAAGAATATTTTCAAAAGAATATTTTCAAAAGAAAAATCACACACGCACTTAGGAACACGGGTCACTGTCTAGAGATAAGAACATTATGTGCTCTGAGTACATGCGCTAAGTTTGTTATATTTTCTTTTTATGAAAAGAATGCCTCCAACCAGAGCCAAGGGAATTACCATGACACCCGAGGAGCTCGCAGAAATAATCGCGCAGGCGATTGCAACGCATGAGGCCAGCAAGGCCGAATCTAGTCAGGGTCGCCAAGAGAACGAGACCCCAGAACCCGAATCCGGAGCCTTGAACAAAGGATGCTCCTATAAAACATTCATGGCCTGTAGGCCTTGGCCGTTCAAAGGCACCGAAGGAGCCATTGGGCTCTACAATTGGATTGACAAGATGGAGACCGTTCTCTCCATCAGCGGATGTAGTGAAAACCAGAAGGTCCTTTACGCGACCTGCATGTTCCAAGAAGCAGCTTCGTCTTGGTGGAAGCTCCAAGTAAAGACTTTGGGGCGAGAAGTTGCTCTTCACAAGACCTGGGAAGAATTGAAAGAAATGATGATGAGAAAGTTCTGCTCTCGCGCAGAAATTCAGAGCTTGCAACAAGAATTCTGGAACCACACCATGGTAGGAACGGATATCGATGCCTACACCAATCGTTTCAACGAGCTTTGCCAGCTGGTGCCAGACATGGCAAACACAGAAGAAAAGAAAATCGAGAGGTACATCTTTGGGTTACCTCCTGTCGTTAGAGTCCCGCTCAACGCCGCCGCACCTCCGACCTTTGACGAGGCGGTTGCGCGAGCCATCACCCTTACAAGGGATACGGTTCGTGCGGGTATGTTGACCGCTCGCTTGAATGAGCAGCGAACCTCTGACTTCAAGAGGAAATGGAACTCCCCCCGAGGATCAGACTTCAAGCAGCCACCGCCCAAGAAGCAGGAAAGCGCAAGGGTTTACGCGATTCAAGCCGCGGAACCATCAAGGAAAGGATACAGCGGGCCTCGCCCATGGTGCAGCAAATGCAAGTATCACCACGAGGGTGAATGCGCAAAAATCGAATGCGCCAAATGTGGCAGATCAGGACACAAGGCGATGAATTGTCGCATCAGAGAAGCTGGATCGAGCGACAGCTGCTACGCATGCGGGAAGCCTGGACACTTCAGTCGGGATTGCCCACAGAAAGGAAACCAAGCTCGCGGGAGAGCTTTTGTGATTGGCGCGGGTGAAGCAAAGGAAGAGCCGAATGTGGTAACCGGTACGTTTTTGCTTAACGGTCATTATGCATCTGTCTTATTTGATACTGGCGCTGACCTAAGTTTTATATCCCATGAGTTTAAAAACTCCCTGGGCTTAGCGACCAGTAAGCTAGACAAACCTTATACTATAGAACTAGCCAATGGTAGGCAGTTATGCGCGAATGAAAAGACTGAGCAATGTGTATTAGTCATGGGAGGTCATGAGTTCAATATAAACTTGTTGCCAATAGATTTGGGAAGTTTCGATATTGTGGTAGGTATGGATTGGTTGGTCGAGAATCTCGCGGAGATTGTTTGTCATGAGAAGCAGGTTCGGATTCCACTGTTGAACGGAGAAACTTTGATGATCCAAGGGGAAAGAAAGGGAATTGCGACGAAACTGATTTCGTGCCTAAAGGCGCGTAAGTGCCTAAGGAAAGGGTGCTACGCCTTCCTGGCGCATGTAGTAGAGAAGAAAGATGAGCGAAGAATTGAAGACTTACCGGTAGTGCGCGAATTTCCAGAAGTTTTTCCTGAAGATCTGCCCGGATTACCGCCGCCGCGACAAGTCGAATTTCGCATCGATTTGGTCCCAGGAGCTGCGCCAGTAGCACGAGCGCCTTATCGATTAGCTCCATCTGAGATGCAAGAACTATCCAATCAGTTACAGGAACTATTGGATAAGGGTTTCATTCGCCCAAGTTTCTCACCTTGGGGAGCTCCAGTACTGTTTGTAAAGAAGAAGGATGGTTCGTTCCGGATGTGTATTGACTACAGGGAGCTGAACAAGCTGACAATCAAAAATCGGTACCCCTTACCGAGGATTGACGACTTATTTGACCAGTTGCAGGGATCCAGTTATTATTCGAAGATAGATCTACGGTCAGGATACCACCAACTTAGGGTCCATGAGGAAGACGCGCCAAAGACAGCCTTCCGAACCAGATATGGCCATTATGAGTTCTTAGTGATGCCTTTCGGGCTAACTAATGCGCCGGCTGTATTCATGGATCTGATGAACCGTGTATGCAAACCATATTTGGACAAGTTTGTGATTGTGTTTATAGATGATATTTTGATTTACTCTCGAACCAAGGCCGAGCATGAGCAACACCTGAGAATGATTTTGGAATTGTTAAGGAAAGAAAAGTTGTATGCAAAGTTTTCTAAATGTGAGTTTTGGCTTAGAGAGGTTCACTTTCTCGGTCACGTTGTAAACGAGAAAGGGATACACGTCGATCCTTCTAAGGTTAAAGCCATCGAAAACTGGGAAGCGCCAAAAACCCCAACAGAGGTGAGGCAATTCCTTGGACTAGCTGGCTACTATCGACGCTTCATTGAGAACTTCTCCAAGATAGCTCTACCTCTGACCGCGCTAACTCAGAAAGACAAGGCGTTTATTTGGGGCGAGAATCAGGAAGCGGCATTTCAAATGTTGAAACAGAAGTTATGTAGTGCGCCAATCTTATCCCTGCCCGAGGGGACGGATGACATCGTTGTTTACTGCGACGCTTCACACCAGGGACTCGGATGTGTCCTTATGCAGCGAGACAAAGTTATAGCGTATGCCTCGCGCCAACTTAAGACCAATGAAAAGAACTACACAACGCATGATCTGGAACTTGGAGCGGTTGTCTTCGCGCTAAAAATTTGGCGCCATTACCTCTATGGTACAAAGTGTATAATCTTTACGGATCACAAGAGCCTTCAACATATATTTGATCAAAAGGATTTAAACATGAGGCAACGAAGATGGGTTGAATTGTTGAATGATTATGATTGCGAGATCAAGTATCACCCGGGGAAAGCGAATGTGGTAGCAGACGCGCTAAGCAGAAAGGAGCGAATAAAAACGCTACGGGTCAAGGCCCTAAAGCTAACAATTCACGCAGAGCTCTCTACGCGCATCCGAGACGCTCAGCAAGAAGCCTTGAAACCAGAGTTTGTTAAAAACGAATGCCTTGGGGGTATGATTAAGAATTTGGAACTTAAAGGGAACACTCGATATTTTGCCAACCGCATATGGGTCCCTCTCAAGGGAGGATTGCGCGAGCAAGTTTTAAACGAAGCTCACAAGACGCGATATTCCGTACATCCTGGCGCAGACAAGATGTACCAAGATGTTAAAACGCTGTATTGGTGGCCCAATCTTAAAGGCGCCATCGCGACGTATGTCAGTAAGTGCCTGACGTGTTCAAAGGTAAAAGCTGAATACCAGAAACCATCAGGGTTGCTTCAACAGCCAGAAATTCCCATGTGGAAGTGGGAACAAATCTCTATGGACTTCATCACCAAACTACCAAGGACACCTGGGGGTTACGACACGATATGGGTTATTGTGGATCGGCTAACCAAGTCAGCGCACTTCCTGCCGATTAAAGAAACTGATAAAATGGAAAAGCTAGCCCGACTATATATTCGAGAAGTAGTTTCAAAACATGGAGTCCCAGTGTCCATCATTTCCGATAGAGATAGTCGGTTCACCTCAAGGTTTTGGAGATCATTACAAGAGGGGTTAGGTACTCGACTGGACATGAGTACGGCTTATCACCCCCAAACGGATGGACAAAGCGAACGAACGATCCAGACATTGGAAGATATGCTGCGCGCGTGCGCGATCGATTTTGGAGGTAGTTGGGATACCCACCTCCCGTTGGTTGAATTTTCTTACAATAACAGTTATCACACAAGCATTAAGGCTGCGCCGTTCGAAGCTTTGTATGGGCGCAAGTGTAGATCCCCACTGTGCTGGGCTGAAGTGGGTGAGAAGCAAATGACTGGTCCAGAATTGATCCAAGAAACAACAGACAAGATTTTTCAGATAAGGGATCGCCTTAAGACAGCGCGCGACAGACAGAAGAGTTATGCTGATATGAGAAGGAAACCGTTGGAGTTTCAAGTAGGGGATAAAGTACTTTTGAAAGTCTCTCCATGGAAGGGAGTCCCCCGTTTCGGTAAGCGAGGAAAGCTAAATCCGCGCTTCATTGGACCATTCGAGATCCTGGAAAGGATCGGTCCGGTTGCTTATAAACTTCGTTTACCCGCCGAACTCGGTGGAGTTCATGATACGTTTCATGTATCCAACCTCAAGAAATGTTTATCTGACGAAACGTTGATTCTACCGTTGGAAGAAATTCATATTGACAAACAGCTGCACTTCGTAGAAGAACCTATAGCCGTAACCGATTGGAAAGAACAAAGGTTGCGCAGAAGCAGAATCAAGTTGGTAAAAGTTCAATGGAACTCAAGGCGTGGGCCTGAATTCACTTGGGAAAGAGAAGATCAGATGCGCATAAAATACCCACACCTCTTTCAGAACATGGCTTCTGCCAGCAACGTCTCCTAAATTTCGGGACGAAATTCGTTTAACGAGGGGAGAATGTGACACCCGGTAAATTCCCAACCCCTTAAACTAAGTAATCAACCTAATAATTAGGTGATTGTAAATATTATGCGCGCCATGATAGTCAGCGCGTGCATTTGTTATGTGCGCCCTGCGCGAGCGCACCATATTAAGAACCTGCGTGAGCATATATTATATGCGCCATGCGTGAATGATTTGGCTTTATGTTTTCATGTAACTTAAACGTTATGTTGTCTATGGGTTGACCATCCCGCATGATGCTAAGGCGGGTGCATCCTACATCGTTTATGCGCGTGCGGAAGGGAACTAACCTACCCGCATGGCGGGAACGTTGAGAGCTAGTTTGTCTGAAGCTCCAGGATGGAATTGACTTCAACATGACTGATCACTATGTTGAAATACCAAGACCACCTGGAGAATCTACAAATGAAACTCAAATATCCCTAAACTGCGAGAAGGTTACGCACCTACCCGCAGCAAAGAAATGTTCTACACGCAGAAAGCTATGCGCACCAAGTTATACGCGCAGAACACTTAGTCAAAATGTTCAGATTTAAGGAAATTGTCCCCGCCCAAAAGAGGGCGGTAGCGTGTTTCAGAAAACTACTTTTTACTGTACACTGTCTAAAGCACTGAAAAAGCAAACTGTAAAAGTCAACTGCTAGCCACCCACTCTCACCAGCCACAGCCCTGCATGTCCTGTCCATATCAAATCAGAATCTTTAATCTACTTTTCTACTCTTTTTAATAAATAATAATAATTTCCATACTTTATCATCATTACAAAAGATTACAATTCCCTAAAGCAAGGGATTGTGTTCCCTTGAGTTTGCCTATAAATTTGTAGCCTAAATTATCACCCAAAACACACTTCAAAGAACTACGAACTTGCACTAATCCTTTCCCAAGCATCCGTTGTTTCCAGCTCCAATCTTGTTACTAGGTAAGCCGAGAATATAACCTTGAAACCTACTATCCAACCCTTGTATTCTCCTATTTCTTGATCTTAATATATATACTTGTTATTTGATCGTATTCTAGACCTTCGATTCCGATGCCAACACCAAGAAAACCCGAATCTCGATTAATCCCTTAACAAGAACCACAGGTGAGTCTCACAGCCCCTATTTTCACTGTTTTCACTGTTTTAAACTGCTTTCGGGGCGAGGGACACGTACTTAAATAATGTTTTATCATGGTATACTTACAAGCTATGAAAGCGATTATGTGTTTAAGTTATGTTTCATGATGAGCAATGCAAACGGTTATCTAAGGTTTTCAATGTATGTGCGCTAGAACTCGAGTAAGTGATCACTTTACCATTGGAACTCTAAGGGTAGGGACTGCTGGTTTGATCCACCCACTCGTAGGGGTCGCACCTCTTTGCATGGACGAGTGCCTAGTATGGTCATGGGGCAGTACTATGGGTTTGAGCCCGCTCGTAGGGGTCGCGCCTCTTTGCATGGACGAGCGCCTTGTTTTCCGGCACAACGTCCGCGCGTAACCCGCGGGACGGAATTATTATTTTAGCTCGTAGGGGCAATGCCTCTTTGCATGGACGAGCACAGTTTCTCAGAATTGTTCGCGCGTAACCCGCGGGACAGTATCCATAGCTCGTAGGGGCAATGCCTCTTTGCATAGACGAGCATAGTTTTCCAGAAACGTCTGCGCGTAACCCGCGGGACGGTATTACATTATTTTAGCTCGTAGTGGCAGCGCCACTTACACAGACGTGCACAATTCCCAGAAATGTTCGCGCGTAACCCGCGGAACGGTTTTATCAGAATATGTTAATATAACTGTCTTACCAAGCATGTGTTTTAATGAGGCTAACAGAATATGTTTCAGAATGATTATGATGCAATACGATTTATCAAGTTACTAAAACTTGTGAACTCACTCAGTTTATACTGATTCAAATGTTTTTACGTGTCTTTCAGGAGATAACTAGGTAGCGCATGGAGTCACACTTAGAGCACCTCACGCTGAACATCTAAAACTAGCTTTTTGGAAGATTTTAGTTCTATCCCTTCGATGCGCGTGGTTGTACCCGCCGCGCAAGGGGATATGGCGTGGAAATCTTCAACAGTTTTTATACTTGGATGTTTTTATGTAATCTTAAACAATGTCATTTGTATTAAACATTTCATGCGCAATGAAAATCTTTGAATGCTTTGCAATGGCCCGTGCTTAATTATCAATCCCCACTCGCGCGCGCCCGGCTGTTTCCGCCGCTCAGGGCCGGTGTGGACAATAATGTCTTTGCAGATTTATTACTTCATAAATTTATCTAACACTTTCTTCTTTGTGCAGGCGTGGATGTTGACGCATTCCGGGGTGAAGCGCAGAGGAGTACCCTTCCGCCAATGACGGTAGGCTTGGTCAGCCTACCCGAGGCGTCGACCCAGGTGCCTGCGCCTGCTACCGCTGGTTCAGTTGCTCCCTCTGAGCAGACTGTTCCAGCTGAGATGACGTCACCGCCGGCTGTGAGTGCGATTTTTACAGCATCCTTCACAGAGCCGGCGGTTACTGCTGCTGCCTACGAGGCGGCGACCGCGGCGGCGACCAAAACGGCGACCTCGGCGGCTGCCACCATGCCCGCGCCACCGGCACCGATGGCCGGACCATCAGGTACGCGCAGGGCTTCCCTCCGATCTTTGCCACCTTCTCGTCTGCCTGACCTGTTGGATGGATTTCCTTTAGGTTCAGGTGATGGGTTTGGCGGCTATCGGCCTGTCATTGACCCTACAGGTGCGTAGGGTTCCTTTCTTTTCTTATGTTTTTTATCATCTTTTCCTTACTGCCTTTGTTTCTTTTGCAGTGTCGGATTCCAATGAAGTGTATGTTCCACGATGGAACATACGCCGAGGAACAACCCTTCGCACACCTGTGGAGTGCGTGGACTGGGCTCGCCACGCTGCTCCTCCGGGTGCGTTGGGGGAAGCCATGGTTAGCTACCAGGAGGGTAGGCTAACTAATGAGCTTCGGGTTCTCCAGGCCCGGATGCAGCCGCGCGTCGAGCTGCTTTGTCGTGAAAACGATAAGTTGAAAGCAGCTCGCGCCAAGGACATATCTGAGGCGCGTGCTCTTCGGGAGGAGAACCAACAGCTGGCGGCAGCTGCCGCCGACAAGGAGAAGGCCTTCAAGGCCCTCGAGGTTGAAGTTCAGGCGCGACTCGAGGCCCGCTCCAAGGCTGCCCAAGCTGTGAATGAACAGCTTCGGCTGGCCAGGGAGACTGCGCGAAACGCAACCGAGAGGGTTGCCAAGGCTGAAGCCGTTGTTGAGCCTTTGCGTGTGGAGAATGAGGAGCTCAAGGCCAAATTAGAGGCTCTCCAACGCGCTCATGATGCCTTGGCAATGGAAGATTCCAAGAAACTCCAGGAAATCCTGGACCAGAGGGGGGTGCTTGACCACACCGAGCGGAAGCTTAAGGGCGTCGAAGAGGCTGCCGCAAAGGAAGTTTTACTTGCCAACCTTAACAAGAGCGAAGCCGAACGCGCCCATAAAGAAGCTCAAGCTGCCCTCCAATGGCTTCTTCGAGAAGCGTTGCCTCAGGTATGTTTAGTTTTATCTTCACGCTTTTCTTTTGTAAGAAAAGGTTCTAATACTTGTGTTTTCTATGTAGGTTGTGCGTCGGGTCTTCTCAGAGACCTCTTACGATGATGCTATGACCGCAGCCCTCAACGCTTCTCATGAGGATGGGGAAAAGGCCGGCTTCCTGCTTGGTCTAGGGTTTGTTGAGAAAGGCGTCCCGCCTTCCAACTTCCCTTTGTTCGATGTGGATACCGAAGCCATTTATGACCAAGCATTGAACCAATACGCCGCCTTCCCGCATCCAGTGGTGGAGAAGGTGGATGAAGTAGCTGCTGCTGATGATGGGTTAGCTGTCCTCAAAGCGTTCCTCGAACCACCCCGTTCTTCTGACGGAGCGGGTCCAAGTGGAAGCGGCCCTGAAGCTTGATCCTGAAGATCCCTTCCCATTGCTAAGATAGACTTGTATAGTTTTATTCTTTTAGGCGGGTAGTTACCCGGCCATTCTTGTAATATATTCTTGAAATATTAATCTTTTTGCGTATAAGATTGTTATTTCCTTCTTTGGGTTCCTTGCTTTATAAACTTATGACTTGCATACTTAGTTTAAATTAGCAATTTTCCAAGTGTTTAGAATAAGAACCTTTGAACGTGGTTGATAATGGGTTAAAGTTTCGCTTCCTCCTTCGTGATTGTGCGGGTAGAACCGTCACTTGCACTTGGTAGGATGGCTAAACTTTAGCCTTCATCTGACCTGCGTGTAGGTTTTCCTTTTCGAAATTTCTAAGGCATTAAGATAAGTTAACCTTTGAACGTGGTTGATAATAGGTGTGAAGTTTTGTTTCCTCTTTCGTGATTGTGCGGGTAGAACCGTCACTTGCACTTAGTAGGATGGCAAAACTTTACCCTTATCTGATCTGCGTGTAGGTTTTCCTCATCCTTTGAGGATAAGTTAACCTTTGAACGTGGTTGATAATAGGTGTGAAGTTGTTTCCTCTTTCGTGATTGTGCGGGTAGAACCGTCACTTGCACTTAGTAGGATGGCAAAACTTTACCCTTATCTGACCTGCATGTAGGTTTTCCTCATCCTTTGAGGATAAGTTAACCTTTGAACGTGGTTGATAATAGGTGTGAAGTTTTGTTTCCTCTTTCGTGATTGTGCGGGTAGAACCGTCACTTGCACTTAGTAGGATGGCAAAACTTTACCCTTATCTGACCTGCGTGTAGGTTTTCCTCATCCTTTGAGGATAAGTTAACCTTTGAACGTGGTTGATAATAGGTGTGAAGTTTTGTTTCCTCTTTCGTGATTGTGCGGGTAGAACCGTCACTTGCACTTAGTAGGATGGCAAAACTTTACCCTTATCTGACCTGCGTGTAGGTTTTCCTCATCCTTTGAGGATAAGTTAACCTTTGAACGTGGTTGATAATAGGTGTGAAGTTTTGTTTCCTCTTTCGTGATTGTGCGGGTAGAACCGTCACTTGCACTTAGTAGGATGGCAAAACTTTACCCTTATCTGACCTGCGTGTAGGTTTTCCTCATCCTTTGAGGATAAGTTAACCTTTGAACGTGGTTGATAATAGGTGTGAAGTTTTGTTTCCTCTTTCGTGATTGTGCGGGTAGAACCGTCACTTGCACTTAGTAGGATGGCAAAACTTTACCCTTATCTGACCTGCGTGTAGGTTTTCCTTATCCTTTTAAGAATTTTGTTTTTGACCATTCGACGCGCGGTTGTCGATAGGTTAGTGTTCAGTTTCCTTTCATGATTCATGCGGATAGACCGGCACTTTCATTTAATGGGAGAATTGAACTTTTCCTTCAACTGACCTGCGTGAAGGTTTGCCACGTTATTGGGTTCGTGCGGGTAGGACCGCCTTCCCACGCAACGACTTCACGTAGTGTGAATGCCGTCACCAGTGTTGCATAGTTTAACCGTTCGACGCGCGGTTGCGTGAAGGTTTGTCACGTTTTTTTGGGTTCGTGCGGGTAGGACCGCCTTCCCATGCAATGACCTCACGTAATTATGCGGTGAAAACCGGCATATTAGTGTTCAGAAAAGTATAAATGTAAAATCATCAGCTTCGATGTTCTTAAAAGAGAATCATTTCCATTAGGAGTGGCTCTTGGCCTTTTCTTTACAAATTGGAATTGATTTACATGCAAACTGTGTAAATGAGCTCCCTTCCATGTTGGGATGGGAGCGCCATCGAGCCGATACGCACCTGGTTCGGGATCTCGTTCTTTACGCAGCATGTAGTCTTAATGTTGAAGCTGGAATTTTTATTCGTTTTCCCCAGCTGGGGTTCTACACGCATCCGCCTGCTCAGCCTTTATTGTGCCACGAGGTGCGCGAGCGTCCCATCTCTGACAAATGCTTCGACCATGTCTTTTACATCTATGCATTCTTCAGTGTTGTGGCCCTTTGTCTTGTGAAAGTCACAGTATTTGCTCCGATCAGCATCGTGACGATGTCGGATTATCGGAGGTTTTGGCCACGGGAGCTCTTCAGTGGCGAATATCTCAGTGACGCTTTTGGTGAGTGGCGTCCATCTGGAGTTTCTGTGCGGCTGTACATTATCCCTTCCGCCCAACCGATGTTGCAAGCCGGATGAGGTGTCAAAGTTTACCCTTGACTGCCAAATGCCTAGCTTTCGTTTTTTATTTAGTCGGGCTGTGAGGACGTTGTCCTCTCTCGTCCTCTGGGTGTAGAGGTTTGTGCTCTGTGGGAGATCTTTACCCAGTTGCTTCTCCGTTTCCGCATAGCGTTTTGCTGCTGTCATGATGCCATCCCATGTGGATGGCATGCCATCTTTACCCGTTAGGGTGCGGATGAGCTCTGGGTCATGTGCGCACTGGATGAAGGCAGCGCGAACAAGATCTTCGCTGATATTGCCCAAACTTAGCTTCTTTGAGTTGAAGCGAGTGATGAAGTTTGGCAGAGATTCATCTTCCTCTCGTATGCATTTGAGGATTGTCCATTGCTCCTCGGTATACTTCCGTTGCTGGCTGAAGTGTTGGCTAAACTTCTGTTGGAAGTCTGCCCAGTCGTAGATGTGGTTGACCGGTAGACGATCAAACCAAGCTCTAGCAGCCCCAACAAGCGTCATTTGGAACATGTAGCACCACGTGGGTTCCGTCCAATTGCTGACGGTTGCCCCCGCTATGAACCTGTTCAAATGATCGTCTGGATCAGATAAACCGTCATATGTGCCTATGTTAGGCATTTGTTTGACACTCTTTGGGGCGATTGCTTCCGCAATGTCCCTTGCAAACTTGGACATTCCTGCATTTGCAACGTTTGGTCTGAACGTTTTGGAGAAGTCTCGTGGACTTCCACCTGTGCTTTTTGGTTTGAAGGCTTGTCCAAAATGCCTTTTCGGTTGGGATTCCGTTTCCTTACGCTTCCCTTTTGCCCTATGGCGAGGGTTCGCGTCGGAGTCGGATTCCTCCGAGTCATCCTCCCAGTACTCGAATTCGTCGGCCTGTTGCACGGAACGCAAGCGTTCGTCCAACTCAGCCTGGAATTCCTTTTGTCGTGCCTCCGCCCATGCCTTAACTTCATCGAGAGTCTGGCGGGGGAGTCTTCGTTTCTCAACCTGGGTATCGGTGGATCCCAGTAGGCGATCATTTACTGCACTTGCCCCAGCTTTGGTAAGTGGGGTAGTGTTCGTAAAATTTACTTCACTTGCCCCGGCTTCGGTAGCCGGGGTAGTGTTCGTAAAAACTGTGTTGCCGGTATTCCCCCTAGTAGCTGGGGTTGTGGTTACCGGAATTTCTCTAACCATCTTTGTAGAAGTTTGAAAAAACTGGAGAAAATTGTAGTTCTAGCTTTATGCACGGATGGCGCCAATGAAGAAACACTAACCGGACCCCGGACAGATTACTGGTAACCTGGGGGTTGGATAGCTGTTTCCCACGAGGGGTTAGACCCTTGGAAGATGGTTCTTCTGATAACCTGCAAAACAGACACCGTGAGCTCGTCACTGAGAATGGGGGGGGGGGGGTTCCTCCTTGTGACCACCCTCCGGCGTGAGAATCAGACTAGATTGCTCTTTAAATATAAAAGTATATTAAGAGATTGCTAGAGCAGATATCAGGTATATTATGATGATATAAGATAATGTAATGTTGTATGATAAGATGAGATGGTCATACCATTTGGGGTATTTATAGCCGAAGGTAGGTTTCCAAGGAGGTATGGCCGGCTGCTACAGTGTTCCTGTTCATCAACAGTAGCCTACGCACGTGCCCTGCTGGTAGTTGGTGGGTAGGTAGCGGCTGATAGTGACCAGGCCTGCTGTATACTATTCCTGTTCCACCAACTGACGGCTACGCACGTGGTATGGCAGTAGTTGGTGAGTAGGCAGCGGCTAATAGTGATACAGTACAGGAGCATGCTGCTCGCCATACTGTATCAGTGAGCTGTCGTATCTCTGATCAGATCTTTCGCCCATACCTCGTCAGGTACAGTAAAAGATCCTTCAGTATACGGACTGGCTTATTTGGGCGGGAGTATTCCCCCTCCCGCTTCTGTGCGGGATTGCTCCCGGCTTGGCTCATTCCTTCAGGTGACACTGAATGATCGAGAGCTAAGTGCCTTGTGCGTGTAGCCATGCTGCGCGGGTGGCCTTCCCTAATGGCTTGTATCCGAGGCTGCGGGGACAGGCGGAGTCCTTCACCATTGGGAGGCATTTCCTGCGGGACCAGCTTGCGTACTGCGCGTAAGGACGTCACGTCTCTGAGCATGGTTGGTCCTGCGGATCCAGTTGGTCTCTGCGCAGACGTCCCTGTTTAAGGTGAGTCTTGCGGGTCCAACTGGGCTCTGCTGGGACCTACCTCTTCAAAGTGTGATCATCATAAATGTACAAGTTTGTACTGATATGGTATCTGGTTGAGCTAAGATGCGTACTACCCGTCTCTTTTTACCTAGTGCATTTCCTACACTTTTAACTTTTTATAGCTGTAAAATTCACTGCTATCTCATACAATGATACGTGCCTAACTGCATGTCCACAATCCCGCGTAGCTTTCATGCACATTCACAACGTGGCCATATATTAACCAATTTATTTAACTTCCATGTTTACATATTTCCTTATTATTAGTAGTAATGGTTTAGTGGTAGTTTATTTTTATTTTTCTTGTAAGCCTATAAAATGGCATCATTGTTGAGTTAGAAGAAATGAAGAAAAATGTTGCAAAGTTAGTCTTGTTCTTCTCTTATTTCTTTGGAGCTTGATCCACTCAACGGATTAACTATTTTGGGAGATTGACCATCTCGAATCGATCTCTATCATATATATGTATAAAAAAGAAGTTATTTTCAGAGAGTCTTAGGGTGCAAGTTAAACTCCGTAGCTTTAGTGAAAAATTAGCAATAGTGTTAAATCATCAGTCCAAAGCTAAAGTCCCGTTAAGAAGATTCAAAATTGGTATCGACTATCAAATCGATACAAAGGTACATATGGTCCATACCATTTCAGAATACGTATCATTCATGACTTTTATTGTTAACTTATAATTTTCGTTTTCAATATATATTTACTATCATGTCTTTCCTATTTTGGTAAGGTAGTAAGATGGTTAGGGTGTTAAATAGGAGGTCAAGAGTTCAAACCCTATAGTGTACAATAATTTAGCCGTTCCAAAAAAATATTAAGTGAAGTTGCTTACGTAACGTAATGAATTAATTAAATCTATCTATTCTAATAAAATATTACTATTTTTGTCACTTGTCAATCTCATAACCCTTCTTATCTTTTTTTTTCAATCAATTTCAATATATGGTCCTTATCTTTTAAGTAATTTCAATATGTGAATTGAAGTTTATTTTTATTAAATATAAGTACTAAATGATTAATTCATTAACATTAATGGTGAAATAAGAAAATATCAAAATTGAAGTTTTTAAAATAAAATTTGAAAGCCAAATGTAATTGCAAATAAAAAAAAATAAATGTGCATCATTGTCGAAAAATTTAGATTTGAATGGTAAACTACAAATTGTTTTTAAGCTGAGATTCGAACATCAATGCATAATTTTTTTTATATAAGATTGGTTTCAAATTTGAATTTAAAATTTTCTCATATGCATTTGAACTCTGAAAATGTGTATTTTCTTAAATTTCTACAAACATTTTGTATAAATATTACAAACATGGAGAATACCTATTATATATATATATATATATATATATATATATATATATATATATATATATATATATTGGTGTTTAGTATTAAATCATTAAAGTTGAATATTATAATTATAATCCATATGTATAACGATTTATTATATAAACTATCAGTGATCTATTTATATGACTTTTTTTGTAGTATAAAGAGTTTTAGCAATAAGAAGATCAATATTTAATTTTCAATATTTTTTAACATAACTCAGATCAAATGCTTCAGAAACATACGTTTTATGACTTGATTTATACTTTTTTCTACATTTAATATATTCAATTTTATATCCCTTATAAGATAAACTACTTAATTAAAAGCATTTCATAATTTAAACCAAAAATTTGTTTCAATCCCTTTATATTATTTTCATTTTCCAAAAATCATTTAGGATATTGAAACCTAGAATATTGTTTTCATCAGTTATTTATATTACTGTTGAACTTTGTTTTCCTCTTATATTCCCTCAGACATGTTTTTTTAGAGTTATGGATCTCTCTGGAAGCCACCTCTTTATCCCATTTGGATAGAGGTACGGTGTGTCTACATCCCACCCTCCCAAGACCCTACTTATAGCTTTGTTATTTGTTATTGATGGGATTCCACGGGGTATTGTTGATTGATTGATTGATATACAAATACATGAATTGAGGTTATGTTAGTGTTACATGTTGTTAGTACATAATTAAAGTGTTTATTATGGTTTATATTCAAAATAATAAACAATAAATAATCGATTCATAATATGTGGTATGAGAACAATCGACTTGGACTGAATCCTGATAACGCCAGCGGCTAAGGCTTAACCTTTAATACCTTAAAATATATATGATTCTAAACTAAAAGTTTATTCGGGTTAACCCGAAACCTAGAATTTGGACCCAAGAACCAACCCGAATTACTTCGGTTCAGGTTCGAGTTAGTATTTCTTGGGTTCAAGTTACTCGAGTCGGGTTAGTTTGGGTTCGGGTACGGGTTTTCTTGGGTTGGGTTTCAGGTTACGGGCAGATGTTCTCAATGACATCATATTAATTGATTAAAAGCTATGATATTTTATGTGTATAAATATTTTTTTTATTAGTTTCATGGATATAGTATTATTTATCTAGAGTTGGTATGTACTTGGAGAACCTTTTTTGTCGCACAGACAACTATGCGTGACTATATAAAGAATTATAAATAGACATATATGCTACATTATTAAGAATTACAAGCTGACATGGACTAAAGATTTTGATTTTTTGATAAACAATGTATATCTACTAATACAATCACAAATGTAGTGTAAAATGAGGTTTTTACTTATTTGTAATATATTTGTGTAATCTTAGTTATGTAATTTCTGTAATTTTAATTTTAATGTAAATTGTAATTGTATTAACAATATATGATTAATTTGTTGACTGTATTTTACTTAATGGCTAAAATTAAAATTTTCATCAATTACCCGTGTAATACACGGACCTCAAACTAGTATATTATAGATATAGACAGATTTAACAATAAATCCAAGTGTTGCTTTGCTTGACCTTTTACTAGGCCTATCACCCATGAATTAAAAATGTTTTAAACATAATTAAAAGTGTTATCAGGGGTGGGTCTGAGATTACTTATTTAAGTGAAAAATGACTTTTTGTTAATATGGTTTATTAATTTATAAATTTATTAAAAATAGTATTTTAAAAAAATGTTTGAATTAGCTTATGTATTGAAGAAAACCAAAATAACTAAAAATGACACTATTTTTTAAAAGAAGTGTAATAGGTAAATTAAACCATTAAATTAATAAGTTACATATTCATAAATTTTCAAAACCCTTTTATCTTGCCTTCCCCATAAACTAGAATCCATAAGGTCTTATAGTTTGCCAAACACCTTATACACCTTATTAACTTTCCAAATAATTTATAAGTTATAAATTAATAAAAATATGAAATCCCAAACACCCCATATGTATATATCTTAAATCTTAACAATAATTTCTTATACTCTTATGTTAAACTAATATTCTTATATTTCATGAAAATGAGTTTTCCTTACTTGTTTTTTAATATATTAAAGTTCCTCAACTTATAATAAATAGACTAAACAATCATTTAATTACTTTTTGTATACTAAAATCACTAAATGTGTTTAAGTATATACTACTATTTTATTTTCTTAAATAATGACTTATTTAACTATTAAAGTTTGTCAAAATTAGATGGTTTAAATTTGTTTTCCAAAATGTCAAATGCCACTTTATCAAATTTTGACCATTTTAGAAGTTAATTAGTCATTATAAAAATACCATTAATAAATGGATTATAGAAAAGTTTAGAAACCTTAATATATGAATCTTTTCATTTAATAACAAGATAGTGTAATATATCAATTAGATTAAATACATGTATAAGACATTGTAGAAAAAGACATCATCATCATATTTAATTTATTTATTATATCTTCTTTCCAAGCCTCAAGGACACCCAAACCCCTACATTTATTGGCTCACCACTCATTAAAAACTGCTTCTTCTTCTCTAAAAACTCACCTAAGTCTTCCATACAATTTTATTCTAGAGAGAGAGAAAAAATGAAGAGAAAATTAGCATTTTCTATATTTCTTGTAGCTCTACTGATCCAATACCACAACACTTTTCTTGAAACTGAGGCTGCCCGCTGCAAGGTCAACAAATGATGGATTCATCACAACAAATGGGGTGCATTTCATGTTAAATGGTATCCCTTATTATGCAAATGGCTTCAATGCTTATTGGTTGATGACTTTAGCCTCAGACCCTAATCAAAGACCCAAAGTCACAGCTGCTTTCCAAGATGCAGCCACACATGGCCTCTCTGTTGCAAGAACTTGGGCTTTTAGTGATGGTGGTGTCACTCCTTTGCAATACTCACCTGGTTCTTACAATGAGCAAATGTTCAAGGTATATCACATTTTTTAAATGCTTGTTTTTGTTAATCATGTACTTATATCTTGATTTTCTCAATTAACTTTAAAATTTTGTTTTGGTCTGGTGGTGGTATGTGGTATTGAAATGTTATTGAAATTTAAAGATTTTCTTGAAAAGTGTGGATTTTTTTAATTGGTTGGCCATATGGGTGACATTTTATTTATTTTCTTGATTTTTTTAAAGATTTTCTCTAAAAATGTGTTATTTCTGGTGAGTATATGGGTGATGAGGTGCTTTTAAAATTTCAAATTTTCTATAAAAATGTGTTTAAAATTACAAGATTTTTTTAAAAAGGTGTTTTTTTATTGGTGGGTATGGTGGTGATGACATTTTTTTCTTGATTGTCTTGTTATGGGATTGAAAAGGGGTTAGATTTTGTGGTGGCTGAAGCAAGAAGATTTGGGATCAAGCTAATTTTGAGTATGGTGAACAACTACGAAAATATGGGTGGCAAAAAGCAGTATGTGAATTGGGCTAGAAGTCAAGGCCAATACTTAACATCTGATGATGATTTCTTTACAAACTCTGTTGCTAAAGGGTTTTACAAGAACCATGTCAAGGTACCCTAAAATTTACTTTTTTTTAAAAAAATATTCAAAACTTTGTAACTTTTTTTTTGTCATTATGTAGACTGTTCTCAATAGATATAACACAATAACTGGAGTTGTGTACAAAAATGACCCTACAATTATGGCTTGGGAGCTTATGAATGAGCCCAGATGCACTTCTGATACATCAGGAAGAACAATTCAGGTTTTTATTTGACTTTTATGTTAATCTTTTATTTGACTTCTTGACATTGATTTTAGGGACAAATAAGTCATTTTAAGAACAAGAATTGATAAATCAAGTTAATTCATGTAAAAAGTGGTCAATTTCTTAGAGCATTTAAAATGTACAAAAATAATAAGCCAATTTGAGATACAAGAAAATGAAAGATGATAACTTTAGTTTCTGACCACAAGTTCCTGTTGTTGGTCTGGACTATGAAGTAATTCCCCTAAACCACAACTACTGGCCCACCACATTGGGTGGCACCAATGAACTCACAACACCGACAACTGGTTTCAGTACTCACATGTCTTGTAAATTGAAATCTACACAACTCAACATGCTTGTTTCAGTTTATCTCATCAAATAATAGTTTCACTTGCAGTTCAAAAAAAGAAAAAATAGTTTCACTTTAAAAACTTTATAAAATGTTTCAAAAACTTATTTTGTAAACTGTTAAGTAATCATCAGGTTTTTAGGTTACGTTAATAACGTGTCAGTTCACATTTTATTTTTATTCTAATCTAATGCTATGAACTCACATGTATTGAAATCTACAAACTCAACGTGGTTGTTTATCACATAATATAATAGATTCCTTTAAAAACTTCAAAAAAATGTGAAAAAAACTTTAGTCCTTATAAAATGTCATTTTCACGGTTTTTTGTCCTAGGTTATTCTTTATTCAAATCAAATTTGAAAATTTTGAAATTCATATCGTACCGAATCTGATAAATGAGTTTGAATTTATACACGGGGGTTATTTTAGCCGGGTCCATTGTTTTTCAAAATCTTGTAACTTTTATGTTAATTTGGTTTATTCAAAAAGACCCGAAACTAAATTCAGATCATCTTATTTCTAATTCGAATTCATTTTTAAAAATTTTCAAATTCAAATAACCTGAAAAGCAAACCACATGAACAACCACGTTACTTTTTAATTGCACGTTTTAGAAACATCTGGATGCCACATAGTTATACTATTATAATCTTGTCAATAATACAATTATAGTGAAACTATTTGACAAAAATTATAAAAAAGGGTTTAAGATGACTAACATTTTCTCTAATGATGTTGTGATTTAATAATCATGATCAGGCTTGGATTACAGAAATGGCTGCACATGTAAAGTCCATAGACAGCAACCACTTGCTAGAAGCAGGTCTCGAGGGCTTTTACAGCAAAACCGGTCGACAGAATCCCGGTTTCGACGTCGGAACCGACTTCATTTCAAACAACCAGATTCCCGGAATCGATTTTGCCACCCTCCACTCGTACCCAGACCAATGGTACGTAACTTCCCACTTTACCTTCCGTTTTCTTATTCATATCACGTAAAAGAATCCAAAAGAATTAAAAAATGTATAACAATGAATAGGATAATGATAAAGCAAAATTAAAAGTATTGGATTAAAAAATGTATAACTACATGTACTTAAATCATAGTTTATTCTATATTTTGTTTACTTTTATAATGTTTAATACAAAATCTTCTATAAATAATGTAATAGACAATAAACTTGTGTAACACTGACTTATCAATCTCCTAATGGACCAGGTTAACAAGCTATGATGACCAAAATCAACTCAATTTTCTAAGCACTTGGCTTAGAACTCATATCTATGATGCCCAATACGTCCTCAAGAAACCATTACTCTTAACCGAATTCGGTAAATCGATGAAAGACCCGAACTTCAGCATGTATCAAAGCGACCAACTGTTTAACTTGGTCTACAATAACATATTCCTTTCGGCAAAACATGGTGGTGCGGCTGCAGGCGGTCTCTTCTGGCAGCTCCTAGCCGAAGGGATGGACTCCTTTGGTGACGGGTATGACGTGATTCTAAGCCGAAGTACCTCCACGTCTAACCTTATTGGCGAACAGGGACGCCGGCTTTACCGAATTAGGAAAATATTTGCTAGGATGAGAAACGTGCAAAAGTGGAAGAAGGCTCGAGCCGCAAGGCGGGCTCAGTGGTTGGCTTGGAAACGGGGCGTGAAGCCTATTGGAAACTAACGGTAACGGTTACAGTAACGGGTGAGATTTGGGTTTTCGTTTCGAAAATCCGTGAGGTATAATTTATAAGTACTCATAAAATGTGTGGGGTTTGTTTGTGTTTTTTTAATCTATAAGTTTGTATTGTTCTCTCTTAGAGATGCAAAATATACGTCCAGGAGGGTGGCTTCAAAGATGAAAACTTTATATTTGTATTGTTTGCTTGAAATTAAGATGTTTTTAGTTTTTGGTTTTTCAACATGTATGGTAATGCAACTTAATTTGCAAATTTAATATTATTGGAATTCAAGTTATATAGGTAATTTATATTGAATGTTTGATATATAGTTGAATGTGTATATTGAAGTTACAACTAAATGTAGTTGGTATAGGTAATAATTGTGGTAGCCATAAGCCCATAACTACTTTTCCACCAAAAGAAAATGGTAGGTGTGTTTTTACAAACTTTAACAACATTTGGACTCTTAAATGTAAAGTTATCAGAATTTGCAAGTTTCTCACATGCACGAGTTTTACCTAAAGTGTTGGTTTCTATATCATCTCAATTGATTTGCGGGTAACCTAGATACTAAAGGATCAAGATACAACTTTTGAGTGACGGTACCGACAGTACTCGTACTTGTTTCAGTATCAGTTCCCGGTACCATTTTATTCATCCCTAGCAAGAATGGAAGATAGATGCAAGGATCTCGAAAGCATTTTATTAACTTTAATAAAAAGCAGCAAGTTTCGTCTTAATAATTTTTTTTAATTAATACGGTATACAGTCTAGATGATGAAATATAAGTCTCAAAGACTCAAACTATTATGACAATTTTATTATGTATCGTAAATTGTTTGTGTTTATGTCTATTCGAGTTTCATCGTTTTTTTTAAAGGCTGCACTTCATTAAACACAGAAAAACTAGCAGGCGGCTACAAACACAACAATACAACTAAAAAAGAAAGACAACACCAATAACCGAAAGACATCCGAATTCAAAACATCTCCTAGCTTTAATTCAAAGATTGTCAAGGACAACAATTTCCCGCAAAGCGCTATTGGTCACCACCTTCTTATGCTCAAAAACTAGCAAAATAGAGTGCAACATTTTTCATTACTTAATTATTGTATGTTATATTTTATTAAAACCTCATATACTACACGAGTACACAAGGCTCAAGCTAGCTAGTATTCTTATAAAATTGAGTTACACTATGAAATAAACAAGTAAAATTTCATAAATTTATTATTGAATCGGGAAGAATCTAAGCAGATGGAGTATTTATTGAATTCACAAATGCAAAATCAATGTTCGAAATTTGCAGCGACTCTATTCATCTTTAATTAAACTTTATTAGAGTTTTTGACTAAAATGGGGATTTTGGAAAAACTATTTACCAAATTAGGGCTTTTCAAACTTATTTACTAAAATGGGTATTTATTTATTTGTTTATAATTAATCTATTGCTATTTATTTTTTTACCAGTTACCCACCCTAACTAGGGGTGTTCACAGTCCGGTTTTGACGGTTTTTAGGTCAAACCGTAGCCAAACCGTTACTAACGGTTTTTTATTTTTGAAAACCAAAACCGAACCGTTAACTTTTGAAACCAAACCGAACCAAACCGTTGATAGCGGTTTGGTTCTGGTTTGGTTTCACGGTTTGCACTTAAATATAAAATGATAAATGGAAAATATAAATTTGTCGAGAAATGCATATATCATGCTATAAGATAAAATAAACAAATGTCCTTATAATCTGTGTTTTACATAGAGTGGAAAAAATTGTCCCTAATGCCTATCCGCCCAAATACATTACAGGAGAATTTTTCAAATTTTATTTGTATCCAGATATTTAACTTGAAGAGTAGACCCTCTACACTTCAATTAAAGAGGTAGAAACCTACTTAGATTGTTGGCTATAAATACATTATATTTTCAACAATCTAGTAGTCTAAATATTAATGTAGTTTTATTTTTATAGTGAAAGTAAAACAAAATATTAACAATCAAATACTTATAATATAAATTACCTTTAAAAATAATTATATTATAATTTTACGGTCCGTTACGGTTTCTTACGGTTTGAAAATATTGAAACAGTAAACCAAACCGTTTGATACGGTTTAAAAATTTTGAAACCGACCGACCGGAAGTTAATTAAAAAAACCGACCGTGAAACTGAACCAACAGCCGGTTTGGACGGTTTCACGGTTTTAAACCGAACCATGAACACCCCTAACCCCAACCACTACACACCCTGCCTGTCTTCTTCAGTTTCCTATTGCCTTGCCGGTCGTCAGTTATCGGGAAATTCCGGTAGCTATATTTTAGCGCGCAAACACCCCACCTTTTGGTACCTCTTGTTGGTTCAGTTCGAAGCAATAACCCCATATTATTGTGAGCCGTTGACACTCAGTAGCCGGGAAACACCTTTCCGCAGGTGGGTGCCGTCGTCGGATTAGCAGGTGTTGCCGGTTTGTTGCATAGGTCGCCGGAACTAGAAGGTCAGATGTTGAAGATTGAGATATGCTAACCAGATGGATTTGATAAAGTATATTCTACATAATAGAACTCATTTTTATTTTATTTTAAGTATAATCAATATCATCAAAAGAGCAGCTTTGAAAAACTCCACAGTTCCACTGATGCCTTTCATCGTTGCCTGTGGTAGAAACTTTTAATGGGATTAAATAAAACAAGTAATTAAAAGAAAAAACCTAATTTGGTAAATAGTTTTAAAAACCCCCATTTTAATAAATAATTTTTCCACAATCCCCATTTTAGTAAAAAACTCACTTTAATTATATGGAGTTAGAAAATTTAAAAATCTAGTTGCATTTTTTTCTAGGCAATTAATGATCTACCTTGTTTACTTACTTTTTGTTTCACAGCGGCAAAGGTAGCAATAAGTTGACGTTAAAAAACGACTATATATATTTTTTTAGAACATCGACTTTCTTGTCTTTAAGCTATCGCACTTTTTAAATTTGGAGAGTTCCGATGTCCACTCTAGTCAGACTATGTGGTCTTAGTCGGGACCACGCTGGGTTCAGAGTTTGGCTTGAGTGTTCCCCCGAGAAACCATACCGCTGCCACTTGACAGTCGTTGTGCCACCACAAAAACAGATATCTTTGGTGTAACACACGTTAGTGACATAGTTATCATTTTCCAACAAATCGTTGTCATTTTCTTTAGAAAAAATATGTTTAATGGTTAAAACTGCTTAACGACCCTTTAGTCATTACAATTTTAAGCCACATAGAGTTTTATTGTAGTAACGCATCATAAAGCCCGAGAGGATGAACTACTGTAATACCCCATTATATAAGAATTCCTATTTTAATTGAATGATTAAAAATAAATAATTTCCATTTTAAAACTTGAATATGATGGCAAATCCAAAACTAAAACATTCAAGATGTGTATTCGATATGAGATAGGATATGAGATCATAAGAACTCTCACTGAATGGTACTAGTGGATATCTGGTTCAATTACCAGAAATAAAAACGCAAATTTATCCATCACTGTAAATATATATTTTTTTTTGTATTTCCCGTGTCCTTGGGTGATTGACAGATATACTACCCCCTCCAAATGTACTCTGTAATAAAGTTATACAAAAGTTAAAACAGTGAACAACACACCTTGTAAATGTCAACATGTTTGAACGTTTCGGATTGTATATACCTGGATAAATCTAAGAATCATGATGAGACCCCTTTTAAATTGAATATCACGATGCTAAAAGTTCAATTAGATTATTCTCTGATATAATGAATATGTAGTTCGGTTATGAAAATAACAAGTACTAATTAGAACAAAGATCTTCCTTATATACGTGACAAATTATCGTCATTTTTCTGTTGACGATTTACTCATGTAACTGCTGACAATTTTTCACTTACATTAGTGGAAAAATTCTTAATGAAAAACTCAATCAATAGTAACTCTATTAGACTAAGTGTTATGGAGATTTTAATTAAAGTGTCACGTCACTGCCATATAGAAAGTAAGCTTTAATTAACCCGTCTAAAAAAACAGTTGAAATGCTTTAACTAATCAACACCCCAATTATTATTTAGTATTTTTTAATATATAAAAGTCATGAAAAAAAATTTGAGTGGTTAATAATAAGTTGGCCCCATACCCTTTCTCCCCCTTGAGGCGCCAGTATAATGGCGTGGAAACTGGATGGCGCCCGACGGTGTTAGTTTTTTTTTTTCTCTAGCGCCGGGGGCTTGCCACATTGCCACCTATGCGACCCAATTTGTTCCACAACACTTGGTATTACTATTGAATCTGATCCAAGATTTTGCTCAACCAGCTTTGCCATTGATCCAAGTAATTACTTTTCTTACTAACCATTAATGGACCAAGTAAATCATGATTAACCAAATACTTTGTTCATATTTATTTTTTGGTTTTAAGTAGATCTTTGTCAGTTCGATGACACTAAAACCAATAACTTTTAAGTATCAATGGGTAATTGATAATAAGATAGTTAAAAACATATTTATCTTATATATAGTTAAGAGGTTATGAAATTGAAATTTCACCAAGGTCAGTAATTTTTTTTCATTTTAACGACAAATGCATTAAAATTAAAACTTAAGCAAGAAGCTAAGCATAGTACAAACAGAGAACGAAGACGTCAAATGTTGTAAGTTTCGCATTTAAACATCAATTTAATAATATGTTACTACATACGTTAAATCAGTAATTATGAATATATGACCTGGGTGAGCGACTCATATGTTAAATAACTAGAAATACGAAAACAAAACAACGTGAGCCTAGTTATATGAAGGGGGTTCTTCTTGTAGACACAATTTGACTTGAGAATCAGTACTGATTTCTTTGGAGAATAAGTACGAGAGTAGAGTAAGATACTAATGAGTGAGATAGCATCCATGATTTCTTTCAAACTTGTGGTATTTAGACTTTGTGTTGTGGGAGCCTTGAGGCCTTTAAAGTGCCAAACATCGCGTCGGGACAACATGAAAGGGGCGACATAGGGGAATCTAGCATTTGGTTCAATTAAGCTCATTTAAATTAACCCAAATAATCATTTATGTAAACCTAATACAATAATCAAATTAGCAGCATTTGAAAACAACTCAGACATAAACAATCATTATTTAAACCTACTACATTAGCAGCATTTGAACATTCACCCAACCACACGTACCGTCGCCCGACTGCACGCTCCAAACTCCAATACACGTGATCGGTTTGGTGGAAGAAATCAAAGCGATGGGTTATCTTTGGATAAAGAATATATCTAAACATATTGGGTTATCGTTGGAGGATTGGTGTAGATTTCGAATATAATTAATGTATTAGCTCACTTTTCTCTTAGGTGGTCAGCCTTTGTTGTAACTTGTAAGTGTCGGGTCTTGTGTTTGGTGGCTGTTCTTGGTGGTGTTCTAGCTCGCTAGATTTTTTAATAAAAATTCTTTTGTTGGTCGTTAAAAAAAATTTATAATGAGCAAAGTGTACAATATGTACTTTAAGTACATATATGAACTACAAATATAGTATATTCTTTTTAGATCTGTCATTAGACATATCTTAGGTCATTAACGCACGTTTACAAACAATTAGCCCGCAAGCGCGCATCATATTATTCCTATATCTACATACATCAACGATCATCTTTCCTCAAGACCAAAACACGTCGCGCCAAGAACAAGAACATATCATCTCTTCACAGGAGCAAAACCAAAAGACGGAAAAAATGGACCCTACCACCAAACCCGCCACAACTTGGCTCATTGTGTGATAACATAGCCTAACACGAAGCCATGACTGCATAATAAAAGAGCAACACAACAACAGAAAACATTAGTAATAATGTTACAGATAAATAGCTTAGGAAATATGTAATTATGTTATATGTATACAATTATACGTACAAAGTATGCACCAATCGCGACAATAAGAACAATAAACATGACCGAAAATCCATTTAATCCTAGCCATCCAATAACTGTAATCAAGAATCAAGATCAATGTTAGCAACTTTATAATTAGGAACCGAATAATAAAACTAATGCGAAGTTGAAAGGGTTAAAGATGGTTACTTGAAAGAATAAAGAAAATGGCAGCAAATGATATTGATTGGGCATGTGTAGATGGCATTCCAGGGCCAGAACACACTTCAGAAACAGGTCGCTCTTGGTTTAAAATCTGCTTCAAAGCGAACGATAATAGCGTGTTCAAAATCGAACCCACGAAAGCAGAAAGTGCTAGATCATGTTGTCTTAATAGAATCACTCCGTAATATGTTACAGCAATGCACCATATGCTCTGAAAACAATATTAAGATACCGAATAAATAAATATACATGAACTGTTTTAGAATGTCAAGTTCAAGATCAACTCAATTTTATACATGACATAATTATGTTTTGATGTTATAAACACATAACGATTGAACGCAACAGGAGCACTAACCGAACGATTAAGAACAATGTGGAGCATGCAAGCTGTGCGACGATTTGGCTCTCTATCACTATCGATCAAAACTTCATGTTCGAAAGCATTAACCGCAGTATCACTACATTTATCACCATCCACCATGGGACTCTCACTCGGCGTGTGAACCATCATCTTCTTTGGCTGCGGTGCGAAAATAGAAACCGAGTTTTTGGTTAATTTTGAGACGAAAGTTCAAGAATGTTGGTGAGTTATGGGAATGCTAGATAGATTTAAAGAGAAGGATTGCTTTGTATTTATAGACAACCCAAAAAAGAAAACATTCCTCTGGTAGTCTGGTTTGTGGACCTTCACAAACAGCATTTTTCTAATATTTTATGTGTAATTTAGAAAGAAAATAAATAGACTGTACATTCAATTGAAAATTGGATATTTGATTCTTGGTAATCATTATTGATCGTGAATCCAATAAATTTTAAAATATAATTTGATAAATCATTTTTATATAGTTATCAATTATATATTATTTATTACAATATATTTAAGGTTATAATACTAAGACAATAAAACACTATTAAATTCTTTAGGTTGAATTAATTAAGGCACTGCAAACTTCCTGTAGATTATTGTACAATTATCACTGGTTTTTAAATATCAGAATTTTCTTTAGGTTGAATTAATTAAGGCACTGCGGTTCGCTTTTTAGAGCGGGTGCAGAATGTGATTCACAGTGACTCGCAGATTCCGAGGAACCAAAGATTTATATTTAGTAGAATAGGGTTTGCGATCCAAAAGGGGATAGCGGCGCAGCTTGTTGCTCGCTTACCCATTATCCAGATTATGTAATTTGGTTTGTGTTAAATGTTAATAAAAACCATTCTATGAGGGTTAAATTAGCATCATTCCAATGGGTACAAAGACGAGTAAACAAGCATCGTTGGAGTGGGAACGTGATTCAAATTTAGTTTTGTTAATTTCCGATTGTACAATGTTTATTTTCCTTGTTTTGTTGTGAACTTTCTTTTCTTTGAATGCTTTTGGTTTGCTAGCTTCTTGTAAGAGGTCTATTTTTTTTTTAACGTATTAGCTTTTAAAAAAATGAATTCTTTAAGGTTGAATTAATAGTAAGATAACTTCTTTTTTCTTTTGAATAGCAATTTAAAATGAGTCCTTAAAATACCGAGAGATTGGGAGGTCTTGGGTTTAATTTTTTCACATAACATAAATTTGTCGTTTTAAAAAAAAATAAAATAAAACTAGCAATCATGACTCATGAGTTTATTTATTGATTATTTTTTCCGCAATTTGTCATACATCGATTCCTCGAGGATCATTTTGGATAAATCTATAAATGACGCGGTTGTGGAAGGTGCGGTAGAATGGGGTTTCATTATATACCAGATCTCATGGTTTGTGTGAAAATGAAAGTAATGAAAGTTCAAGAGAATTGAAGATGTGTTGAAAAATGAAAGAAAATTGTTGTATTGTTTAGTGATTCTTGCAAGGTAAAAATATATAACCGTTTGAAATTTAAAATATAGTTTTCACAGACAGTGTCATAAGAGCCGTTTGACAAAAAACGGCTTACATCGCATAATCCATAAAACCGAGCATTAGAGATGCTATTACCTTTTTTTGAAGGACGATTTTTTTAATTGTTCTATACTAATGTTTGATAAATTATTGCAAAAGATCCCTCACCTCAAAACATGAAATAATTTATACTTGCGCATATTTTTAAAATATAAATAAATAAAACAATTATACCGTTTTTCACTATTCACATTCGGTTCTTTATGTTTGGGTTCATAATATCCAAATGCAAATGCATGAAAGATCTCTGCATAAACTATAAATAAACAAGTTGCTTTTAATAATATTTAAAAAATCATGTTATTAACTGTTCTTTACTCACTGCCTGACTGCCATAATAGAGTATCTTTAGCAGTTTAGCTTAAGTCATTTTAAATATATGATTAACAATTAGATATTATTAGTTTATTACGTATTATATGGTACGCGTTGTATTGGGATGAAAGAGCTGTTATATCTCATTATTTTGCATATTCATATCTTATGGGTTGTTTGTGTGTGTGAGGGAGAAAATATTCATATAAAAGGTGAGAACTATAAAAGTAAAGGAAATTATATCCAGGACAAAAACAAAACTAGTTAGTCATTATTGATTTTTTCTTATTTGGTTAAATCTAGTCTAATTAATATTTTAAAAAATAACCATTAATTATTTTATTCTCTTAAAGTTGCTCATAGTATTTAATAATTTTTAAAATAACTATTTTCTATTTAAATGTGTGTTCACGATGACGTGTCCACCCTTTTAACAACGACAAACACACCCATGTTCATTTAATGGAGTGAAGAGAGAATGGAAAGAAATGAACACATGAATGAAATATATTATTATCATTTCTTTATTTTATTTGGTTAACATATAGAAATGAAATGAATAATTACTTTATGTTGTTTGATATAAAAAAAAATGTTTGAATGAGATAAAAATAATAAAAATAGTCATATCCCAAAAATATATTTTTTACAAAAAAAAATAAAAAATAAAAAACTGAAATGGCGTGGGTGGTGGTGGTAGCTCCGTCGACGAAATGGTGGTGATGGCAGTTAGTGGGGTGGTTGTGGTGGTGGGGGTGAGGGTGGTAGCATTGGTGGTGATGGTGGTGGTAGGGTGGAGGCGACGGTAGTGTTGGTCAGGCAGTGACAGTGGTGATGGTGGTAGCGCTGGTGGTAAGGTGGGGGGCGGTGTTGGTGGCGGCGGCGGTGGTGGCGGAGGTGGTGGTGATGATGACGGTGACGATCAGGTGGTGGTGGTGGCGGCGATGGTAGTGTTGGTGGTTGTTAGTTGGTGGCAGTGTTGAGAAAGTAGGGTGAGGGAGGAATGAAATGAAAAAAAGGGGTACGTAGGAAGGAATGGTTTTGACGGAATGAGATTCCATGTGTAATGGATGATTCCATTCCATTGAGTAACGAAACACCACTTTCTTCATTCCCACGTAATAAATCATTCCATTTCCCTTGTTATTCATGCATACCAAACATTACTTAAGTCATACAAAAGTACGCCTAGCCTATGTGTATGCTACTAGATGTTTATGTAGGTACCTAACCAAAACATAAATTTACACCAATTTTATATCCCATTTTCATATTCCAAATTTTTTTAGAACCCTAGATTTATCAAAATTCAAAACCAAATGGATTCATCGTCAACATTTTTAGATTTCTTATCGTCATCGAATTAAGATGAAGCTAGTTTGCATCGATGCATGGTTTCACAACCTACAAGGCTACAATGAGCATGTAATATTGTATTTATGATAACGTATGTATATTGGTTAATAGTCCGGATCATATGATTATGACTGATTTTGTTTTCTAACTTTTTCACGATGAAACAAATACACTTGCGGGTATTACAATGATATGTGTGTGACAACTGGCAAATTACAATTCTCTAGATCTTATAAAGAGACACACATGATAAATGACATACGCTTTTGGTTAATGTTTACTAATTTAACTAGTTTGTGTGAACATTACATATATGTAGATTGTATAAATAGACATGCAAGATACTTACATGTACACATTAACTTATTTTTGTTAGTTCATACCGACCCTTAATTTGGGCCCAATTATAAGCTCTCTAAATACAACACACACGACATGCAATTTGGACAAATATGTGTAAGTTAAGTAAGCATTTTAGACGATTGTATTAGGTAAAAGAAAACTATTATACTTAAAATGATTTTTATAACAAGTTAAAGTTTTAACAAAACATATGAGTTCTGGTTAGAGAGTGGGGCAGGGCACGTGTGTGGGGGTGTGACTTGTGAGGGGTTGGTTGGTGGTGTTTGGTTGTGGGAGAACAAATGAAATACGAAGCTTCATATGAGCTTCCATGGAATGGACGAGTCATTGTTATATCCGGGAAGATTTTTGATGAGGTTTAATTGCAATTTATTATTAATCAAAATAATAATAAGATCAAGTTAATGAATGATTAACTTTATGGAGTGAGTATATAATATAATATTATAAAGGACGGAATTTGTGTACTTCAATTTGAGAGATCCATTCATGCAAATTTCGAGATGATGTAATATTAGTTGTATGCATGGTCCATCTGCGATTTTTAAGGGTGTATCACAAAGTATAGTTACTGTCTTCGTGGTTTTATGCTTCACAAATCTTGTGTTTAGTTGTATTTATCTCCTTAAAAAAATTGTTTTCTTAAAAAATATAATGGTCCAGCTAGGGAGGATTATTATTATATGTTATTGTCCATAATCATTGATAATAATATTTTAGTATAAAACAAATCTTTATCACTACGTGAGACTAAGTGGTGTTTTAAGTTGTATTTTATTTGATCCAATTTCAGTAGAAGATTTTCTTACTATTATCATCACAAGATAATATTCCATGAATTAGTTTAACTTAAAATCTTTTATAAGGACCACGTATCTAATTAAAGAACATAGTTCACAATCATAGTTTGTGAAAAGTAAGTGATATTATCGTTATAAGCTAATTTATTCTTCAAACATTTGGTCCTTCTCATTCCCCAACCACCAAGCACGAGCATCCTTGTGCGTTGCCATCAACAACTTGATATAATGGCTTCAATTTAGCTTATTAGCTAAATTGAACACTCATTATAATGTTAATCCCAACGTGCAACGATCATTCATCATTTTGGATTGTTTCGTTATGATTTCTCCGCTTGGACATGTCCATTTCTTACTCATGTGATCATTCGGTATGCAGTTGCAACACGACTATTTTTGTTTACATCTTGATATATATTTTTTTTGAAAACCAAGTTACGAGTACTAATGTACAAGTATTGAAATATAAAAAACACATGTCATCAAAGCCATTTTCATATTTAGATCTCTCTTCATTTTTATAAATTAACGTTATTTAGCATTTTTGTTTTCTAATAATATAATTTTATGAGTTTAATATTTATCTGAATATACAGCAGCGATGTGCTTCTATTTTATAAATAAGTCGACCCAACAATGATGTATGAAACAGCACTGCCTTCCCTAAAAGTCTAAAACCCACGTCGCCTTTCCTCCACGAGGTTGAATCAAGCAAACATATATCGTAATAGTTGCTTCATGTATTGTACATACTTGAATTGTAAAAGTATGAGGAGAAAGAATTTTAATAAATAACGCAAGTTGCTTCATGTATTGTATATTGTTGAACAATATAGGTACGAGGAGAAAGAATTTTAATAAATATTGTAGGTAAATGTTGAAAATTTACTTTTCTAGTAACATAACAACTCATAAAGCTTTTAAAGGTTTATTGTGTATCCGTTTATTCCACATATTACTTAGGGGTGTTTGAGTAAGCTTTTAGATTTGTGTTTTTGTTTTTTAAAAAGCAAAATTCACTTTTAAAAAACTTCATTTTGAAGCTTTTGAAGGACTTTTACCAAACATATTTTGTTTTTCAACAAACAAGTAGCAAATGATCAAGTTTTAGAAGCTCACACAAACACTTTCAAATAATCAACTTGGGCTTCCTTTGTTTTTAGTTAGGACCAAAAAGAACTATCTTACTTTTGTTATATTTCATATTATGAAAATAACTCAAAGTTTTATACGATATTTAATCAATTTTAAGGTCATCTTTGAGATTTCGGATACCCTGTGCAAGTACTGAAAATATACCCTTACACCTAAAAAAACAAATATATGGATTGTCGATAATTGTGATAACAATAAACAGAAACAAACTTATTCTAGCAAAATGACTAATTATGCATATTTAAATAAACTATCACACTCTTATAGTTGCATTCTTCGAAAATATAATCGAATCATTTAAATATAAGATTATCAATATAATACTAATCATAAAATTAATCAAATGGACAAACTTGTTGATTGGATAAGACTTCTTGTCGGTTAAACTTGCTTACTAGTTTGGATCTGATCAATGATCGAATTTTACAAACATGTTCATCAATGACTAACATATTAATCACTGACGAGGTAGGGTCCTAAACCCTCATGCCCAACCAAGGAAACCCCTAAAAAAATCATAAGTACCATTCGTGGAACAACCCACGTCACCATGGAATTGGTGAGCGAACGAGTATAGTTTTCCACGGATCATAGTTCATCACCAGCAGATACTCACCCGTCAACTTATAATAGCCTTGCAAGCGTCCCCCGTGGGCACAAGATCTGCCACCCTTCGATGATTCAAATAGTACACAACAGCTAGTCTACATGCCTATCACAGTGCAAGATTCTTTTAGACGACAATTGGTACAAAAAAGGACCACATATGCATGATGAGCCTATCATCAGACGCCAACATTGTACCTTCAAGTGACAGCCGTCTCTATCGACCAGTTGTCACGTCCAATCAGAAACATTAAATGTGCTCTCCCACAAGAATAGAAGGTTATAGTGACAGCCTGATCAATCCTTCTCTACCTCTCCGGCTAAAAAATTTCATATTTAGGCCAACGGTTTAAGAATCCTCTTCCTCTCACTCTTACAATTACTCCGTTATTACTCATACTAATTGACACGTCGGAGGGTGGTTACTGGAAGACCCCTACTCCCCTTCTCGTAACGGCTCACATTATTATGTTTTACAGGTCCGATCGGTGTCAACTCGTAAAGATCAGATTACATATAACCCCGGCTAGATATTGGGTTAAATGACAAACCGTTTTTTACTTTTATCAACTTTTGAGTTTTGATGTAAGGTTATATGCGAATTTAACAAAAGCAACATAATCTTTATCTTCTAGCTTGACTTGTCAGAAACGTAGTATTTCTAAACAGTTGACTAATGCAACTCTTTACGATTCAGCAATTGCTATTTTTAAAATAACCAATTTTGTGATCAATCGACCACCGCAGTTTATATTTTATTAGGTTTATTTGTATTTTTAATTGGGTTAAATAAATGGGTTATTGTCTCAAAAGCAAAAATGGGTTTAGATGGGCTTCTAAGTAAATGGGTTTCTAAAAGGATAAATGGATCCAAAAACGCCACTGAATTACTGAAATTGTGATTTATGTAATTATGTTTACCCTTAATTTCACCCATGGTTTTTTATCTTCTAAATTGATATTTATTGTCTTTTACATTTCAGAATCTTACAACGTTTGTCCTTTAGGCTTAACCCCGTTAAAAATCTTCGTTAAGTTGTGTCACGTGCTGCTCATGTGGGGTATAACCGTAATTTCAGACCTTTTGGGTTATAAATTTTATAGGTGTTTTTTTTGTTAAAAATAACTTTTCATATAAATATAAAACATTGAAGAAAAATTCAATATTTTGAGCCCCCAAAACCGGGCCCTATGTGGCACACCTGACACATGGGCAGGCCTGGCCTTGATCCTTTTCCAAGTGTTATAATTTATAGAACTCATTAACTTGTTTACAATTAAGTAATAAATCATTCTTTAAAACTTTAACTTTTTTTATTGGCCTTTTAATCTTTAATAGCCACAGAAGTTAGAAATTTAAATCTGTGATTGTAACGATATTTATTTCCTTGAAAGTTGAAACTAAATGAATTTAATTATTAAAGATAGGGGCTGACAAAACTTTAGATTAACAGGTTTGATTTGGGCTCACATAATTAGGTCGTTGAATGGAAATGTGGCCCAGATTCTGAATTTAGTGTGAAAAAAAAGCATAAGGCGGGATGGGGTTGGAACGTCCATTTGTTTCGCAAATTGAGATGATATTTAGGGTCGTTTGTAAGAATTGTTAAAAATTCTTGTATATAAAGAATTAAAATTTTAAATAGGCTTAAAATGGGTTATGGCATGGGCTATGAAAAATAAAAAGAAACATGAGATTAAATTAATTGAGTAATTGGTTTGTGTTGTTTTTTTCATTAATAACATGCACTTGCACATGCACGTGCGCACACACACATATAATTTTAAAAATTTCAGGCCTACCTGGGTGATCGACCCTCAGACGGTCGCCAGCACTACCCCCTCCCTAGGGTCGGCCCTGTAAATAATCAAACCAAATTTATATCATTTCTATCAAGCTTTACCAAAGGATATACTCCTTCAAGTTGCTATGAACCGAAGTGCGAAAGACATATGGGAAGCTTTACGTGTAAGGTATCTTGGTGCTGACAGGGTCCAAAGGGCATGTTTAGCAAGTTTAAGAAGAGAATTTGAGCAACTCCGAATAAAAGAGACAGATACGATTGAAGAGTTTGATGGAAAGTTAGCCGGATTTGTTTCAAGATATACCAGTCTTGGCTTAAATCTCGAAGATGAAGTGTTAGTGCAAAAGCTGTTAGATTCGGTGCCAAAGAAGTATCTTCAGATTGTTGCTTCTATTGAGCAGTATTCAGATCTTGACACCATGCCATTTGAAGATGCAATATGCAAGTTAAAGGCCTATGAGGAACGAATCAGAGAGCAAGATGAGACGTGTGGAAGCGGACAAAATAAGTTGCTGCTAACTAAAACTGATTGACAGAAAAGTTCGAAGAAAGAAAAGGATGATTGTGAATGTTGTGGACGAGGGAAAAGAGAATATGGACGGGGCCAAGGTAGATGACATGATGTTGGACAAGGTAGAGGTGGTCGTTTCCAACCCAGTGAAAATCAAAAAGAGAAAGGTATGGGTCGAGGTAAAGCTCATATCAGATACTATAATTGTCTTGAGTATGGTCTTTTGGATATGAGTGCCCCGAGCCAAAACCGAAAGAATAAGCTACATTTTGGATATGACTATATGGTTGAGGTAACGTGTATATGATTTCGGATATTCATACCAGGTATCACCTATAATTCCACACACATCCTACACATATGCGGATAACATTTAATATTTTTAAAATAAGACATACGAATGAACTACTTTAACATTTTTTTTACATAACATATGCATTGTATGTAAAAAGTAAAAAACATGAACCACTGGTAAAATTTTAAACGATTTAAGTTTGTTATTTTTCTTGTCATAGTAAAGTATGTTTAAACAACTAATAAGTAAAAATAAGCTAGGCCGAAGTCTAAGTTGATCTTATAAAGTTAGTCACGAGCCAAACTTGAGTTTCAGATATTGCGCATTAGAGTCGAGCTCTTTTACGTTAAAAAAACAGAGGCGGGCTTCGTTAGGATCAGTTATATCTAGTTAACTCATTGACTTTTTTTGAAGACTGACAAGTTCTGGATATATAAATTTTTGGTCTTTCATTTCAATTGATCATAGGAGTATGATAAGATTGAGATTGATGTAGTCAAAGACACATTAACGGTTACAGGAGATGTTGATCTTTATGCGGTAATTATACAAGCTAGAAAGGTCATAAAATGTGCGGAAGTGGTGACGATTGGACCCCCACCCAAGAAGCCCGCGGAGAAGAAACCCAATGAGAAGAAGGCCGTTATATGTGTGCCTCCCCCTTGTGTTACTTCTAGACCAGTGGCCATTGTTCATGAGATGACTCATGATCCATCTACAACTTGTTCCATCATGTGAAGTCGTGAACATAAATAATTTCATGTATGATATTTATATTAACGTTTGTGTAGAATAAGTATGATATTGCCATATGATTTTTAGTCATGCTCCATGTTCTATCCTTTGATACCTAACTTCAAGGTAATTGGGCTTCAATGCCTTTGAACCAAAAGACACATTGTAAGAGAAAATCATAGATAATTTAAACATGTGTTTAGTAACAAAAATTGTGTTTTTCTAGAAAAAGAAAACCAAAATATAAGATATTGAAAAATAGGTTTTCAACTTGAAAGCCTAAAATTTCAAGATAAAAAATGAGTTCATATAATTCCCGTTGAAAGTTTTTGTGGTATAATTAATGATTTGATGTGTTAATTTTAGTAGCAAACTCTTATATATAGGGTCAAAGGTAAAGGGCCTAAAACTATTTTGGGCTTACACACCCTTCAGAATAAATAGAGGTAAGTCTTAATATTGGTATTAAGTCTTGAGTTGTTACCACAAATATACCAAAATCATTAGACTGGACTCGGATACAATCATTAGAAGAATATTTGAACCCGGTTGAGTCCAAAACCCCTAACATCCAATTTGGCTAGTTAACACCTATTTCCATTGGCCTTCGACACTTTTGGATCCCTAGCTCCCGAGGCGGTTCGCTTCTTGGAGCGGGTGCAGAAGGTGGTCCACAGTGACTCGCAGAGGCCGAGTAACCAAGGATTTATATTTAGTAGAATAGGCTTTGCGATTCAAAAGGGGATAGCGGCGCAACTTGTTGCTCGCTTACCCATTATCCAGATGTAGTTCGGTTTGTGTTATATATAAAAGGATCAATATTTTCTCATTATGGATTTGTAGTTGTGACCTGTTTATCTTTAATAAAAAAGTGGTTTTGCGGATCTATCATAGAGCAAGATGACATTCTAATATGGTTGATCGAGTTTGGAAATATTTAGATGGGACGGTGAACAATCCAATGACACTTTCTTGTGTCCCTTTTGTATTTTTATAATATTAATATAATTATTTATTAGCTATTTTTTGATATATAAAGAGTGCAAGTATGTGTGTTTGTTCGAAGGCCATATGGTGCAAAGGACGGTTTTGAAGGTGCAATTATCAGGCGAGAAAAGTAAGAAGAAAATCCTTACAGCAGTTTCTGGACTTCAAGGTTATTTATTTATTTATTTATTTGATAAGTCGGTAATTTTAAAATTACGTAAGAGTAACAGAAGTATGTGATAGCATACAATAAAGTTGTCGTTCTATAAATGAAAAATAAAATAGACGGTAACGGTAATGATTACAGGTGTAGATCATATTGAGATCGATGTAGCTAAAGGAACATTAACGGTAACTGGAGATGCGGATCCTTATGAGATAATAATACGAGTAAAGAAGACCGGAAAATTTGTTGAAGTGTTGACGGTTGGACCTCCACCGGCACCACCAAAGAAACCCGAAGAGAAGAAGCCACCAGAGAAAAAGCCAGAAGAAAAGAAGCCACCAGAGAAAAAGCCCGAAGAAAAGAAGCCACCAGAGAAAAAACCGGAAGAGAAGAAGCCCGACCCGAATGCTCATATTCAACCTTATAATATCCACAACCCACAGGATTGTGTTATTTGTCAACAAATGGCCATGCTTCATATGAACCGGTGGTAGGAACTACGGTTATGTAATATATTCATAAAGTATAAAACTACTATTTATGGCTTATAAAAGCAAGTTTTACTAGATGCTATTTGTTTTGTGAATGAGATTGTGGTTTCATACACCTTTAGAGACTATACACCCCAATCGAGTGTAAAGTAATGAAGATTTCTTATCATTTTCTCTAGAGGCATATATGAAAATTGTATCCCTTCGTAGTTATTGTCTACACTACTATTTTAATATATTTCTTAAAATTGATCTAATCATTTAAATGTTTAATTTGCTTTAAAATAAAGTTTTTGAAACTCAACAGTCAACAGTGTTGATGAATGGACAATTTAACTTTTTATTTTTATGTGTTGCTAGGCCCCATCACTCATGGACCTGAAGATTTTGGGCTGTCTAGAACCAGTCTTCGGCCTAGGCCCAAATGCTCACATTTAACCATGGTATGATGTCACGTTTACTTATTGAAATTCCAATGTAAAAGCTAATTTTACATTGAAATACATATTACAGGAATAGGTTTAGACATTAAATTATCTTGCTTTGTATTAAGATCATTAGCAATCGACATTGTATCTTGGGGATGTTTGTAACCCTTCACCACAGGTCCACAACCCCTTCATGAACTCAGATGTTATTTCGAGTAAAGTGTTTTACCTTTAAACCGAATGAACCGAGCTGGCTTGAGCTTTACATGAATCGACTAAGTTCGAAATTTCATATCACTTGATGATTTTGAGCTGCACTAACCTTGACTAGGCTTAACTCGCCTCGTCTCGTGAATACCTCTACACAAAATTTTAGGAAAATAAAGTCGACCAAAAAATTAGTGATCCAATGTGAGTGTGTGAACTATCATTAAACATTTTATTGGATTCATATATCGGCTTAACAACAAATGATGAAACTACGCATTAAAAAGGAAAAAATATATAAAAAGGGCTTGGTCATACTAAAAATTTAAAATACTCTTTGCCATGTTTGGCTTAACATGACCCGACGGTTCGTTTGGACAATTGGACTGGATTAAGACTATCACCTAATAGAGGTGTACAAATAACTAACTTTCTTTGTTAACCGGAATGGTTTTATAGCTTATTTGGAATTGGTCAACATGGTTAAACCGGATTGGAACCAGATTGTATGAAAACGTTTTTCAAAACCATTTAAAAACATATTTTCTTATTGCAACAACTGTTAAGTTGGTTGACGACTATTCAACACCAACGAAAGAATGTGATTGACCACATTCGGATACTATTGCTAAATAGCGTTTTAAGTATTGAGAGATTATAGAGTTTTATTGAGTGATGTAATTAAACAAACACATCCGATACCCATGCAAAACAAACGAGAGGCAAAAACATCATTTGAAAAAATAAAATGGCTATATAAGTTTTTAGAAAACAAAAAAAACAGCTAGTTTTGAAGGATTAATCTTGAATTATTAGTAAAGTTAAAAGTTTATTTAATTATGTTTTAATTTAGGTATTTGAATTATAATAGGTTTATGAAATGTTTGGCTTGGAGAGGATGTTAGGTTTGTCTTGGATAAGAAGTTTGGTAGGTTTATATAAATATGGTCTAGTTTATTAGTTTTATTGGTGAGAGTTGAGAGGGAGTTAAGAGAGAGTCAATAAGTCTCATCTCCATGTACGTTTGATAAGTTCGTTTGGTATGTTCGTTTGATATATGAAAAGAGTCACGAGTTGTTACTCCAATATCGCGTGTTCGTTTGTTTGATAAGTTTGTTTGATTCGATTGTTAACAAACTTATCAAACAAACGAACACGCGATATTGGAGTAACAACTCGGACTCTTTTCATATATCAAACGAACATACCAAACGAACTTATCAAACGAACATGGAGATGAGACTTCTTGACTCTCTCTTAACTCCCTCTCAACTCTCACCAATAAAACTAATAAACTAGACCCTATTTATATAGACCTACCAAACTTCTTATCCAAGACAAACCTAACTTCCTCTCCAAGCCAAACATTTCATAAACCTATTATAATTCAAATACCTAAATTAAAACATAATTAAATAAACCTTTAACTTTAAAAATAATTCAAGATTAATCCTTCATTCACCCCCTTAATCTTGAATTATTCCTCTTTTTTATTTTATTTCTTCTTTTCAACTGACTATACATACTTGCTTCACCGATTCTTCAAACTTAGCATTCGTTCCTTCTGTACTTAAATTTGAAACTACATTGTCATTTTCGTTCTTATCTCGCTTCTTCTCATCAATTCGTTCTTGACCAATACTTTCGCGAACTCCAAACAAATCATTCGGGATCGTTCCAAACCGAATATCCTTCACTTTCATAATCGGTTTCACATCATGACTTTCTTTCTTTTCAACTTCAAAGTTGTTACAACATACCTGAAGCTTGATGTTGTACGTCTTATTCAGATTTCTCTGAACTTTCATCAACAATCTCTCTTTCCTATCATATAGACTCAAAATCCCGTTGGCTATTTCAATCTTATATCCTTCTTAAATGAAGAATTAATCTTGAATTATTAGTAAAGTTAAAGGTTTATTTTGTTAAGTTATAATTTAGTTATTTGAATTGTAGTAGGTTTAGGAAAGGTATGTCTTGAAGAACAAGTTAAGTAGGTCTATATATATAGTTTAGATTATTAGATTTATGTTAGAGAGTCGAGAGAGAGTTGAGAGAGAGTCAAGAGAGAGTCAAGAGAGAGTCAAGGAGTCTCATCTACATGTACGTTTGAAAAGTTCGTGAAGTTCGTTTGGTATGTTCGTTTGATTATATGAAAAGAGTCGAGGGTCGTTACCTCAATATCTCGTGTTCATTTGTTTGATAAGTTAGTTTGATTCGATTGTTTGATCCGTCTGGCCAATAATGGTATCAAAGCTTTGGCTTGTTGAATACACGGTTCGTTACACAGAAGACGAGTCGCAAAGGAGGTTCAATTACCATTCAGAAGTTGGTTGGGTTTTGTTGTTTTGGTCCACGCCAGATCAAAGAAAACACTTTTGAAGACGTGTTCGAGAAGTTTGAGAAGTTGTAATTTGTGTAGTAATTATAACACAATTATTGTGTTGATAATATTAGCCGCCACCACCACAAATAAGGTCAATTCCTTTTGCTTTAAGTTTCTTCTGGGTGGATGCAAATAAAAGGTTAATAATTATTTTGGATAATTATAAGTTAAGTAGGTAGCTTATCGTTTCTACAAATTGAGGAGTTTTTCCTTTTTGTTGTTTTGGGCTTTGTTGGGAGTGAATAATTTGTGAGAAATTGTTTGGGATTTTAAAATTCAAAAAGTAGTTTGATTATTGAATCATGTCCGGTGATAAAGAAGTAGGGAGTTCGGGAACAATGAAAGAATCGATTGGTGGTTTTGTTTTACAAGCACCGAAGTTAACTTCGACCAACTATGCGTCGTGGTCGGTTATGGTGAAAATTATTTTGGGTGCGAATGGTTTGAACGATGCGATTGATAAAGAAAAGGGTGCAGGAATTGAAGAAAGAAAGAAGTTTATGGCCTTGGGTGTTATCTTTCAAACCCTACCTGAAGATGTGATGCTTCAGATGGCCAAGTATTCGGAATCGAAAGATGTTTGGGAAGCGTTAAGAGTTCGTTATCTTGGTGCAGAAAGAACTCAAAAAGCTCGTGTTCAAATGCTAAGAACTGAGTTAGATGCATTGAAGATGGGGGAGACAGAAAGTATTGATGATTATGCAGCGAAGTTGGGTGGAGTACAATCAAAGTACAAGAGCTTGGGAGCGGTACTTGAAGAAGAGGTTTTGGTAAGAAAGTTCTTGAACTTTATGCCGGATAAATATTTACCTGTTGTTTCTTCGATGGAGCTACTCGCAGACATTGAAACAATGGCGTTTGAAGATGTGGTTGGACGTTTGAAGGCATATGAAGAAAGAAACAAGTTCAAGAATGTGAATGGAAGTTCATCCCAAAGTCAGCTCTTGTTCACCCAAAACGAAAAGAAAGTTGAAAACTACCGAGGACATGGTAGAGGCCGTGGAAGATATAACAGACGAGGAAGAGGGAATCCCAGATGGAATAGTGAACGTAAGAATGATGAACGGGGTGAATACCGGAAAAAGAACCCTGAAGAATGGGAAGATAGAAGGAAGTATGTAACGTGCTACAACTGTGATAAGATTGGGCACTACTCGAATGAATGTAAAGAACCAAGCAAAGGGAGTGATGAAGTGAATTTGACAAAGAAAGAAGATGATGTTGATCCTTCTTTGTTCATGGCAGTTGGTTCAATAAAGAAAATAAGTTTGAATGAAGAAAGGGTTATCCCTGGTGTGTTTGAAAAGGATGAAAAGAATGAAGGTACATGGTACTTAGACAATGGTGCAAGTCATCATATGTCAGGAAAGAAAGAGTTCTTTACTACCTTAGATGAACAAGTTTCGGGTCAAGTGAAGTTTGGTGATGGATCCGAGATCGCAATCAAAGGTAAAGGTAATGTGACTGTGGTAAGTAAGACTGGTGAAAAGAAAACGTTTTGTGATGTTTTCTATATCCCTAAGTTGAAGACTAATCTTCTTAGCTTGGGAAAGTTGGATGAAGAAGGATATAAGATTGAAATAGCCAACGGGATTTTGAGGCTATATGATAGGAAAGAGAGATTGTTGATGAAAGTTCAGAGAAATCTGAATAAGATGTACAACATCAAGCTTCAGGTATGTTGTAATCATAACAACTTTGAAGTTGAAAATAAAGAAAGTCATGATGTGAAACCGATTATGAAAGTGAAGGATATTCGGTTTGGAACGATCCCGAATGATTTGTTTGGAGTTCGCGAAAGTATTGGTCAAGAACGAATTGATGAGAAGAAGCGAGATGGGAAAGAAAATGACAGTGTGGTTTCAAAGTTAAGTACGGAAGGAACGAATGCTAAGTTTGAAGAATCGGTGAAGCAAGTATGCTATAGTCAGTTGAAAAGAAGAAATAAAAGTAAGAAGAGGAATAATTCAAGATTAAGGGGGTGAATGAAGGATTAATTTTGAATTATTAGTAAAGTTAAAGGTTTATTTAATTATGTTTTAATTTAGGTATTTGAATTATAATAGGTTTATGAAATGTTTGCCTTGGAGAGGAAGTTAGGTTTGTCTTGGATAAGAAGTTTGGTAGGTCCATATAAATAGGGTCTAGTTTATTAGTTTTATTGGTGAGAGTTGAGAGGGAGTTAAGAGAGAGTCAAGAAGTCTCATCTCCATATACGTTTGATAAGTTCGTTTGGTATGTTCGTTTGATATATGTAAAGAGTCACGAGTTGTTACTCCAATATCGCGTGTTCGTTTGTTTGATTCGATTGTTTGCTTAAGCTAACTTATGCAAAACATCCATATTATATAGCATGTTTATCTAGTTAAACAAATTATGTGCGGAGTTAATTACAAAATGACATAGTGTCTTCATCATGTTATGTTAGATCTGCCAATATCATTTTGTTGCCATTTATAGTCAGTATGTGTCATACTTGTTATAATATCATGTGCATCAATTTGTATTCAGTTTTAAGTTTTATAAATAAATATTATTTAATCTTGTTGCTGGTTATCTTTTCAAAACGCCATGACTTGTTGGATGAGCCTACTGGGTCTACATCTTTTGACAATGAGGTTGAATGTCTTTGTAACTCCTACCATTTATTGAAGCATGAAGTGGTTCATATCATTGTTGAGATAACAAATAATGCAGGTAATAAGTATAACCGAGAGATACAAACTTAACACCTACACACTTCAAACTCGCAACACTGGATCCTCTCTTCTATTAGCACCAAGCTCATTGATGTAGATATATCAGCTACTTACATGATAACAAACGTAAAAAGTACCAATCACCAGTTGCTAATTATATAACTAATGATAAATTGAAGCTAAGAACCCTAATTCTCAAACTGAATGACGATGTAAAATATATTCTCAAATTAACTATAAAAAACGACCATGAACAACAATACAGTTAAGAAAATCAAGCATCAAGCTGAAACAACACCTTTGCCTCCTTCAACAGCATTCGATCATCAGACTATTTAGGCCAATTTAAATGACCGACATGTTGGGAAAAACGACCACCTAGCCACGAACGGTAAGCTAAAAGTGCGGAATTAATCTTCGTTTGGCTAAACTTTTTCCCGACCCGAACGAACCAATGAAGATGCAAACAAATAGGGTAATTTAAAAGTAAATAGGACACAATAATTTTAGCGTGGAAAACCTCTTAATGCGAGAGTAAAAACCACGGGACTACTAGAGCCGCTTCAAATCCACTATCACCAATAATGAGCAATACAAAAGTTCTTCTCTAGGTAAAACTAGAGGAATACACAAAACATCATATACTTGGAACAAACTAACATCAAGTATATGGAACCAAACTACAAAAGAGTAACGAGTAAAAGGTATCACCAACAAGAGAATGAATCGATCTCTGGCACGCCTCTTATCTTCACCAAAATACCAAAACCTTGGAGCACCAATAAAAAAAACTTCTCTACTGTACGACAAAGAAAAAAAACCCAAGATTTATGTTTGTGTTTTCGGCTGTAGATAATCTCCACAAGAAAAACCCTTTATATTTTCTTTTGTTTCTTGCTCCTTGCCTCCTCACGTGAAGTGAAGTCCAGCTCACGAATATTGTGAAGGCCCATAAGCCAAAACACAAAAATTGATTTTGTGTACTGTGCATTACGGGAACCCAAAAAGAAAGATTATAACATATCTTTTTTTTTTCTTTTAAACATTATAATAATAATAGCAATAAATCCCATGAAGATTAGTATTGTTGTCGGGTTTTCTCATGGGCAAAAAATACCCCAACAAATCTCCCCCTTTTTGTCTATGAGAAAGAACTCACCACCCCGGCGAGTGAGCAACATATCTTCAGTTTCTCCCTTGCCAAAGCTTTGGTCAACATATCAGAACAATTATTATCGGTGTGAACTTTATCAAGTTCAAACAACTTGTCTTCAATACCATCTCTAATCCAATGATACCTCACATCAATATGTTTTGTCCTCTTATGATACATAGAGTTCTTAGCAAGGTGAATAGCACTTTCATTATCACAAAGAACCACGTAGCGTTGTTGCATAAAGCCAAGCTCTTGCATAAATCTTTTCAACCACAACAATTCTTTGCATGCTTCTGTTGCTGCCATATACTCAGCCTCGGTAGTAGACAAAGCAACACACTTTTGCAGTCTTGACTGCCATGACACGGCCCCCCGACAAATAACATCAAATATCCAGAAGTGGATTTCATGTTGTCCTTATTTCCAGCCATATCATAATCCGTGTAACCAACAAGCATTGGCTCCCCATTTCCAAACACCTTGTAAATATCTAAGTATCCACTTAACTGCTTCCCAATGCTTCTTACCCGGGTTTGACAAGAACCGACTAACAACACCTACTGCATGGGCAATATCAGGCCGTGTACATACCATTTCATACATCAAGCTTCCAACCGCTGATGCATATAGAACACCATCCATCTCTTTAATCTCTTTCTCAGAAGTAGGGCAATATTTTTCAATTAACTTAAAGTTAGGAGTAAGAGGTGTACTAACCACATTAACTTTAGACATCTTGAATCTACTAAGCACCTTTTCAATGTATTGCTCTTGTGACATGTGCAACTTCTTTGAAGCTCTATCTCTAGTAATCCGAATGCCAAGAATATTCTTAGCTGGCCCCTAGTCTTTCATAGAAAACGACTTGCTTAACTCTTTCTTCAGCTGGACAATTCTTTCTGCATTCTTGCCAACAATCAACATATCATCAACATAAAGCAATAAAATGATGAAATCATCATCACCAAACCTCTTAAAGGAAACACAGTGATCAGACGCAGTCTTTCGGTAGCCTTGCTTCCCCATAACTGACTCAAATTTCTTGTACCACTGTCTCGGTGCTTGCTTCAACCCATAAAGACTTTTATGAAGTTTACAAACATAATCTTCTTTACCTTTAACCTGAAAACCTTCAGGTTGCTCCATATAGATCTCCTTATCGAGATCACCGTGAAGGAATGCTGTCTTGACATCCATTTGCTCAACCTCAAGATCAAGACTAGCAGCTAAACCAAGGATCACCCAGATGGAACTCATCTTCACAACTGGAGAAAAAATCTCATCAAAATCAATACCCTCTCTTTGACTAAACCCTTTGACCACCAATCTTGCCTTGTATCTAGGCCGTGAGGTATGTTCTTCAGTCTTTTATTTGTAGACCCACTTGTTCTTCAAAGCTCTTTTGCCCTTATGCAACTTCACTAACTCAAAGGTATTGTTCTCATACAAAGAATTCATCACATCTTGCATGGCTTCAAACCACTCTCTTTTATGCTTATGTTCCATGGCCTCTTTATAATACTCGGGCTCTCCCCCATCAGTGAGTAAGACGTACTCACCAACCGAATAACGAGTAGAAGGTTGACGGTCTCTGTTAGACCGCCTGAGTGGGACAAATCCAGGAATATCTACTGGTAACTCGGGATGAATATCCTCATCCAACTCTACCTGCTCTTGATTATCAACATTATCGGTACCATGTTGCTCGTCATTTTGAATACCATCTTCGTGATGTGGCTCAGATTGCTGAGTAGGAATAGGATCCAAATCAATGAGATCATCAGTGTACTGAGGAACTACCTGTGTCTTCTCAATATCTTTTAAACTCTGATCTTCCACAAACACAACATCAAGACTTCTAACAAGCTTCTTTGAAAACGGATCATATAGCCTGTATCCAAACTCATCTTGCCCATAACCAAGGAATATACATTGTCTAGACTTCACATCAAGCTTTGATCTTTCATCTTTGGGGATATGCACAAATGCTTTGCATCCAAAGACCCACAAATGACAATACGAAACATCTTTGCCACTCCAAACCCTGTCTGGAACATCATTATGCAAAGGAATACAAGGAGTAAGATTAATAACATGTACCGCGCTGTATGTAAAGCTTCTCCCCAAAAAGAATTAGGTAACCCAGCATGTGAGAGCAAACACTTAAACCTTTCAACCAAGGTTCTGTTCATCCGTTCTGCTAAACCATTCAACTGTGGTGTCTTAGGAGGTGGCCTTTGGTGTCGAATACCCTTCTCTCTACAATAAGCATTAAAAGGACCAATGCATTCACCTCCATTATCTGTACGAACACACTTGAGCTTCTTCCCAGTCTGTCTCTCAACTAGGGCATGAAACTGCTTAAACACATCAAATACTTGATCTTTAGACTTTAAAGTATAAACCCATACCTTCCTCAAATGATCGTCTATAAATGTGACAAAATATAAGCAGCCCCCAAGTGTTCTAGTCTTCATAGGACAACATACTTCTGAATGCACCAAGTCAAGTATACTTTCTTTTCTATGAGGCGGATGACTATGAAAAGAAACTCTCTTTTGCTTACCATTCATACAATGAGAACACTTCTTCAAATGAACATCTTTCATACCGGACAAGGCATCTTTCTTCAATAAAATAGACATCCCCTTTTCACTCATGTGAGCAAGTCTCTTATGCCATATATCAGTCGCATCAGAATTCGTCAATGAATTAACCGAGTCTCTGGAAATCTTTGGATGTGCCATGTACAACTTTGAAGTTCTTTCACCTCTTGCCACGATCAACAAACCACGAGCGAGTTTCCAAATTCCACCACCAAAGGTACTGTGGAAACCATCATCATCTAATGTGCCTGCGGAGATCAAATTAAGTCTAATATTCGGAACATGTTTTACATTGTGTAAAACCAAATCCATCCCAGTATCAAACTTCAAACAAACATCCCCAACACCAACGATCTTTGATAGCCCATTATTACCCATCTTGACATTCCCAAAATCACCAGGAGTATAAGACGAATAAAAAACCCTTTGTGATGTCTTATGACAAGTAGCACCACTGTCAACAACCCAACTCGAATCATCACGTGCAATGTTCACCCTATCATAATCACAACAAATATAAAACTCTTCGGTGGCAGTGTTAGTTTCAGAAGTACCTTCATCACCGTCATCTTTCTTGTAGTTGTTCTTTTTATTGTTGCAATTAGCTTTCTTGTTCTCCTTTTTCAGTTGCCTGCAATATTTATTGTGTGCCCTTTTCTACCACAATGATGACACTCATATTCTTCAAACTTCCCTTTGGACTTACTGCGGTGCTTTGCTCTATTACTCGGACCTCTGCTATGGCTTCTCCCCCTACTTTCAGTAACTAAGGCATCTGACTGTGAAGAGGAACCTTGTGACTTTCTTCTCATCTCTTCATTGATAATATTACCTTTAGCCAATTCCATAGTGATAATACCGTTTGCTGCGGAGTTGGACAATGATGTCCTAAAAGTCTCCCAAGAATCCGGTAAAGTACCAAGAAGCCATAAACCTTGTATCTCGTCTTCAAACTTAATACCCATACATGCAAGCTGATTAATAACACCCTGAAAAACATTCAAATGATCAGTAACAGGAGTTCCATCACGGTATTTCAAGTTTATCAACTGTTTAATCAAGAACAACTTATTGTTCCCGGTCTTCTGAGCATACAACTCTTCAAGCTTGGTCCACAAAGTACGAGCATGACTCTCCCCGCTAATATGATTCAAAACATTATCATCAACCCATTGCCGAATATACCCGCATACCTTCCGATGCAAAATATTCCATTCTTCATCAGTTTTATTTTCAAGTTTATCGGTACTAAAAACAGGCAAATAATAATCCTTCACATAAAGAAAGTCTTCCATCTTGCCTTTCCAAACATGATAATTGGAACCATTCAAACTCACCATCCTACCCGTATTAGCTTCCATCGTTCAAACAAGTCTTAACCCAAGAACAAGAGTCGAAGCTTTGATACCACTCTGTTGGGAAAAACGACCACCTAGCCACGAACGGTAAACTAAAAGTGCGGAATTAATCTTCGTTTGGCTAAACTTTTTCCCGACCCGAACGAACCAATGAAGATGCAAACAAATAGGGTAATTTAAAAGTAAATAGGACACAATAATTTTAGCGTGGAAAACCTCTCAACGCGAGAGTAAAAACCAAGGGATTACTAGAGCCGCTTCAAATCCACTATCACCAATAATGAGCAATACAAAAGTTCATCTCTAGGTAAAACTAGAGGAATACACAAAACATCATATACTTGGAACAAACTAACATCAAGTATATTAAACCAAACTACAAAAGAGTAACGAGTAAAAAGTATCACCAACAAGAGAATGAATCGATCTCTGGCACGTCTTTTATCTTCACCAAAATACCAAAACCTTGGAGCACCAATAAAAAAAACTTCTCTACTGTGTGACAAAGAAAAAAACCCCAAGATTTATGTTTGTGTTTTGGGCTGTAGAGAATCTCCACAAGAAAAAACCCTTTATATTTTGTTTTGTTTCTTGCTCCTTGCCTCCTCACGTGAAGTGAAGTCAAGCCCACGAATATTGTGAAGGCCCATAAACCAAAACACAAAAATTGATTTTGTGTACTGTGCATTATGGGAACCCAAAAAGAAAGATTATAACATATCTTTTTTTTTCTTTTAAATATTATGATAATAATAGTAATAAATCCCATGAAGATTAGTATTGTTGTCGAGTTTTCTCATGGGCAAAAAATACCCCAACACGACACAACAACTTTCAATCTCTGAGGAAGAAAAGGAAACGATTAATTAGTGGTCGTGAAGGACCTGACCGATTTAGCGCAATGACGTTAGTTAGGTCAGAAATGTAAAGGATGGCATGGATGGAGGTGGAGTGATTCAATGGTGTAGGGAAGTATCACACAGAGGTAGGAGACAAAATAACCATGGTCCAATAACATCTTGTACAACTTCATAAGCCACATGTACAAACCATGATGCAACAAAATCTTTGAAATTGTTATATATATATATAATTATATACATACGGTACCTTTTTATTGCATATGATGCATAATTATTTATATATATATACATTGTGTAGCATGATACATAATAACTTAACTATATTACGTAATATCACATGTAATTATCTACATGAATTGCATAATATTGTACGTAATTAGTTATATATATGTTATGTAATATTACATGTAATTATTTACATAATATGTAATATTAAACGTGATTTAATGCAGATTTATGTTGAAATACATCCCCTCGAGTGTATGTTAATTCCCTAAGAAGTTTATTAAAAAGAGTCCATAAGAAGTATTTAGAAATGAGAGTGCATAACAAGTTTTGAAAAGTAAACAAAGTGAGCCCACCCCAATACTATAAAACTCACATACTTCACACAACCAAAACCACCCCTCAAATCGTTAACCTAAATGGCATATGAATCGAAACTCGCCATGGCGAAAACAGTTGTTTCCACCATCGGATCCGTTGCCGCAGCGTCGATGGTTGTTCGCAGCGTTGCTCATGATTACTTGCCTCCTGAATTCCAAGACTATCTTTATTTCAGCTTCCGTGGTTTCATCAACAAGTTATTCGGACAGTTGACCATGGTGATATACGAAGTCGATGGTATTCAAGAAAACGAAATGTATAACGCCACGACGCAATACCTAAGCTCCTGAAATTCTCCAATTTCCTGATGTCCCACGTTTGAAGATCACTAAAAACCCTAGTGAGAAAAACATCAATGTTGCAATAGAAATCAGCGATCGGTTTGTTGATGTATACAATGGAGTCAAATTCAAGTGGTCTTTGGTTTCTAGGAAGCTACCGACGAAAGAATATTACAATTATGACGATATGGGGGGATATACCAGCAGAACGGATCAACAATCGTTTGAATTGACGTTTAATCGAAAACAGAAGGATCTAGCGGTGAATGAATACTTTCCATTCATACTTAATCACGTGGAAACAAGGAACGAGAAGAGAAAACAGTGAAGTTATTCACTGTTGATGTGTCCCAAAGAACAGTGTGGACGTCAGTGAATCTAGACCATCCGGCCACATTTGCCACGCTGGCGATGGAGACTGATGTGAAGGAGAAGGTGATGAAGGATTTGGATCGGTTTGTTGAGAGGAGAGAGTATTATCGAAAAGTTGGAAAGGCGTGGAAGAGAGGGTACCTGTTGTATGGTCCACCCGGGACGGGTAAATCAACTATGATCGCAGCCATAGCGAATTACTTGAACTTTGACATATATGATTTGGAGTTAACGGACGTTACTTCTAACTGGGAGTTGCGGAGATTGTTAGCGGCAACATCAAACCGGTCGATATTGGTTCTTGAGGACATTGATTGCTCAGTGGAGTTGCATGATCGTGAGGACGCAAAAGCGGCTACAGATATAGTTCAAGAAATCGTACAAGGTGGCTATCATAGAGTTACGTTATCAGGATTCCTAAACTTTATCGATGGTTTATGGTCAAGTTGTGGTGATGAGAGACTCATCATATTCACCACAAACAGGAAAGACAAACTCGACCCTGCACTGCTTCGACTAGGTCGAATGGACGTTCACATCAACATGTCATACTGCACCCCGAGTGGGTTCAAATTGCTAGCATCCAAGTATCTTGGTATCACATCACACAATCTTTTTGAAGAAATTGAGCATTTGATTAGGGAGGTGGAGGTTACCCCGGCTGAAGTAGCCGAGCAGCTACTCCAGGAAGATGATCCAGAAATTGCTCTTGGTGGCCTGATTGAGTTTTTTGATGAGAAGAAGAAGGCAGTGAAAGAAAAGGCAAAAAAGAAGCAAAAAAGAATTGGCTGCAAAAGAGAGTGAAAAAGATGTTACAATATAATCAAATGGTAATATCCATACTTTCGATAAATGTGTGTGTAATATTATAACTTTATAAGTTCTAAAATAAGATTGATATCTATGAATTCCCAGCTATGTTAATGAAAAATAGAAATAAATTTGTATTGTTTATTTTCTTTTTCGAGTTTATAATTCACTCGATTAATGAAATTTTAAAATAAATATATAAAAATGCTAAATTACATTATGTATCCCTAATGTTGAGTAAATTTCAAACTTTTCTTCAAGAATGTTTTAACTTTTAAACTAAACAATCAATCAACATCTTGGTTTCTTAACATACTCCCTCCGTCCCATTATAAGTGTCATAGTTTGATTTTTCAAGTCTTTTTTTTTTAACTTTGATCGACAATATTTTTGTTTGTGTTATATAATAATTAATGTAAAATATATGAATGGATTGAGATTTAAATGTATTTTAAATTGATATAATTTTCATAAGTATTATATGACACGAACAAAAATATTTACGGTCAAAGTTGCAAAATAAAGACTTGAAAAGTCAAACTAAGACACTTATAATGGGACGGAGGGAGTACAATTTATCAATTTGAGATGTCTTCTAAGATGCTGATAGAGTCTAGAATCTGGACTCAAACAAACGATCCAATTACTTAAACATAATAACCCGGTTCAAGATGGGAGGTCTCCGATTACCCAATTCGAGATGGGAAGTCTCCGATACAAGGTTAAAGAAAACCTAATACTTTGATAATAATAAACATTGATATCCTCCTCACTATAACAAAAGATATATAAGCACTAGTAGAATAATAACTTACCATAAACTTTAGCTATCCTTTATTAATAGAATAATAACCGGTCCTAAATATTAGCTACTCATTAACCTCCTCTCCCCTCTTTTAATAATTGATTTGACCAAGATACGGGACCGTATCAATACATCCCGGTCGAATAAACGACTTGTCCTCAAGTCGAAAATATGATAGTTGTGCCAAGCGATCAACCATTCAATTATAGGCTGACCCGCTTCATATATCCATCCATAAGCTAGAGAAGATTGTGAAGGCCGTGCGATTTCCTTGACTTTTGCATCTACACCCCACTGGAGCGAACCGCGATTTAGGTGACTATGATCACGCGTGTCCCCTGTAATTGCAGTTGGTTGTTCAGCGGTATTCTTTTCCTCTTCCCTTAATTCCAACAGTTTGCATGTTAGGAATCGCCTGTTCTTCACATAATCAGTTACACGTGGAAGGATTTTAGGAGTGGATTGCGATGACTGAGTAACAACCGATAAGTTAGGTTTGAAGGCAGGTGTTGCTATTGGTTTTCTGTTGGGCTTTGCATGGCCAACTTTGGACTCAGATTCAACTTATGGCATTAGGTTCATCAGATTTAATTTCCAAAATCTAATGATGATTTTTCTGGTTATAAGAGTTGACCATCTCGCCTATTTTGTCGCCCATTAAACTGTCCTTCGCCCCCATGTTCTTTCGATCCTTATCTGCTGTTTCACAATAGTTGCCATCTCTTATCATCTGGGACTTGATTTCTGCAACGTCACCCCTCAATCGTGAGAGTGTGGTGTCGAGCTTGGCGACGATGGCTGTCAATTGAGTGGCGATTTGATCCGACGTAAGACTGCTACCACCGCAAAATCTGGAAACAAACAAACGATCCAATTACTGAAACATAATAACCCGATTCGAGATGGGAGGTCTTCGATTACCCAATTCGAGATGGGAAGTCTCCGATACAAGGTTAAAGAAAACCTAATACTTTGATTATAATAAACATTGACATCCTCCTCACTATAACAAAAGATATATATAAGCACTAGTAGAATAATAACTTACCCTAAACTTTAGCTACCCTTTATTAATAGAATAATAACCGGTCCTAAATATTAGCTACTCATTAACCCCCTCTCCCCTCTTTTAATAATTGATTTGACCAAGATATGGGACCGTATCAGATGCACTCTTCAGTGTCTTCTCCAAAGCCCCGCACCATAATGTACATGAATGTACGTTTGTCTAATACTCAGCAAGGTAATGTCGGAGAAACATTAATTTCGGCGAAAATGAGGGGGGGGGGGTTGAAATAACTGTTATGCCATCACGTGACCACTACAAGACCAAACGTAATGATAAAATTTAACGGGGTTATGGCCGAAGGATAAAACTTGTTGGATTTGTAAACATAAAGAACAATACATATCAAGGACATACAATTAAATCTGATACAAATATAAATGACGATCTCAATTTTATCTTAGAGGACTACATTGATTCAAGATTGAACCCATTAAATGAAACATAATAAATAGGCATGAATCACAAAAACTGAACCAAGTTGAGAAACAAGGTCAACCGAGCAAAGCAAGTGCAGATCACTAAAACTGCCTTACAATTTATTGGTCTCCCTTCTAAATAAAAATTAAAGAAGAGATGCCTTAATTAATTATAGGATAAATTTTCATCATATTTCATCTCCTAAACCACTTAAGTAATTTCGCCTTATATTTCTCAATTTCAGCATCCTTGGCGTTCGAATACGAATAGAGCATTATGACATCATAAGGTGTCGTCTGGATGATGTTCTGTACTTAGGTTTCCATCCTAGGATGCTTGTTTTAAGAATACTAGCTGACCCGAAAAAACCCATAACTTTTACTTTTTTTTATATATTTTTTAACATGTTTTCTCTTATTCCTCTTTCGCTTCTTTGTGTTGCCCTTGGCACCGCTTTCAAACCTTCCTGCACCTGTTGCATTGCACGCATATATAAACAGAATTTAGGACATTTTAGCATCAGTATAATATACGCATACATAAATAGACATTTAGATCGAACCTTCATGTGTCCATCATAATTACTAGAATGGGGATGGGGATGGGGGGATACGAGACTCTTGACAAATATACTAGCATGCATATAGCGTCCAGCACTGGACACATGTTTACCATCATCAACACTGTACACATGAGTATGCGAGTCTTGCCTGTCCTCCACCACCACCAAGTGTGCAATATCATGCTTGCTCTCACAATATTTATCATTATATATTTCTCACTTGTTGTTTTTCATTACCCATTTCCTACGAGGCAAAGGGTCCAAATCGTCATACGGGGCAAATTATGCCTGGTTGTCGTATAAGCATAGACATTCTTCTACAACCCCAGCATGCAGTCGTTTACATCACCATCGACAACACATTCAAATTCTTCATGTGTAGGTTGAGGAATTTCTCTAAATTCATTTGTAGATGCACTCATAAACCAATGAAGTGCTCCACCACACAAGACACCATTTATTTCATCCAAGCACTTATACTTGACTTCACCAATGGGTTTCCAAGTATTTGATTTCAATGTCAAGACATGAAAGCGGGTTCGCTGTTCCTCGTAAGCTTCCCTAAACCCTACAACAACCTTGTAATCATCGGCGGAAGAGTCATAACCAAAACCCCACAATACTACGCTTCTGAGTCTAAAGCAGTCAAGAGGCAGGCCATAGGGCGGTGTTGGCAGTCTCTTGAGCTCTCTAGTCAAAGGATTGGTTACTACAAGTTCAACATCCGTAGTAGAAAGGCATGCTAGGCCATTACATGAGCCAACAAAATATGATTTATTTCGGAACAACTCGGAATGCTCATCTAAAGTTACCAAGAAACCGATCCTTCTATGTCCAAGTTGACGATTGTCACGATCACTTTGGTAAGCATGATTCAATTGATCTTTAACAAAACAGGTTTTGGTTTCTTGAAAATACCCAATTTGTGCACCTCTAATGAGAATGATCCCATGTATTCTTTATGAGAATTATTGAAAGAAATGTAAATCTCGCTTGCTTGCTCCAGTATTGGCAATTGTGTGTAGGTTAGAAATATAATAGTGCGGTATAGACTATTTAACTGTTGGCAAATATAATTATGCCTTGTGTAATTCATGAATAATAAACTACTTGCATGTCTCGCTTTTATTAAAATGGATCGATGTAGCGCGATGAGTGTGGTGTGCTTTGTGGACTTGCGAAATTCGATTACAGACGACTGATCTTGGGACATCTAACATAATGAGCCAATAATATACAAGTGGTGAGTCACCACTTGTATCGGCTCATTAGGTTAGACGTCCCAAGATTAATAAATCGTGTTACCGGTGCCAAAATGCTTGATTCGGCATCGCTACCCAGTGCCATTTGCTCATCCTAGTGGTAGCGACACACTTTAATCTAAAATCCGAATAATCATTTATTTAACTATCTTAAACATACAAGTCATCAATTGGCAATGTGAGGTCCCAAATAATTTCCAGGTGTAAATACTTCAACCCGACACAAGGTTAACAAAACCATGTTCTCGCCACAACGCATGATGGGGAAATTTCTAGTTTATAATTAAATAAAGACTAAATTACTTAAAACGTATTGTTATTCGACCACCCAACTCATTTTACCCGGGAATATAATTATCTCCGCTTCCTATTTGTTCTTTAGAGTTTTCATATAATCTTAAAAACAATATTAATCGGCATCTACCTCTGATTCATTCTTGGGTCTTGGATGGGCTAAACTTTTATGTTCTGGAGTCCGGACACTGGTTCACAGTTCACCAAGTCAATTGGGCTCATCACACATCTTCATTAACCATTTAATGTCCAAAAACATAAAAAATTCCAGCTCACTTTTATACTTGACAATTGACATGTCCAACACATACGAAAAAAATAATAAAAAATAAAAAATTATTGTCTCCTAACTCACCTTTTGATTTTTCGACTGTACTGGAACTGATATAAAATTCACAACTGGAATCAATGAGTTACAATTTAATTAGCTTTGAATCATTATATCAGTTAACAATATATTGTTTCGTATAACATTCAAGTTATGTGGCTAAGTTGTTTGCAAGTTGCAATAATGATGGTTTGGAGAGCATAGAAGATGCCCGGTTTCGAGTCTTGCAAGTGGTAAAGGTGAACATCACATGTTGAGAAACGCAATCAATTTAACAGACAGGTTTATGCACCTGATTTATCTCTCACGTGATCGATTTGATGATGGTGTGAATCAATTAAGCACTAAATCAGAACAATTTCATTCTTTTCGATGTCTTGTTTCTTTTCACTCTCTTTCGCAGCCAATTCCTCTTGTACTTTTGCTTTTTCTTTGGCCTCTTGGTTCTCTTTCTTCTTCAAATGACAAAAATCAACGAGCCCATCGAGAGCAATGTTTGGATCATCGTCCTTGAGTAGTTGCTCTGCTATTTCGGCCGGGGTAATCTCCACCTCACCAATCAAATCCTCGATTTCTTCAAAAAGTTTGTGTTGAGTGATCCAAAGATAGTTAGACGCAAGCAGTCTAAATCCACACGCGGTGCAGTACGACATGTTAATGTGAACATCCATGCGACCAGGTCGAAGGAGCGCAGGGTCAAGTTTGTCTTTCCGGTTTGTGATAAATATGGTGATTCTTTCGTCACCACAACTTGACCATAAACCATCGATAAAGTTAAGGAATCCCGATAAAGTAACCCCTTGTTCTACATGGTAACCACGCGATCCATACTGGTAATTTGGGTAGTTTTCTTGAACTAAGGGTATACCCGCTTCTACATCCGCTCTATCATGCAACTCTGCTGAGCAATCAATGTCCTCTACCACCAGTATTGACCGGTTAGCCGTAGCCACCAACAACCTCCGCATATCACAGTTGGATCTAATGTCAGCCAACTCCAAGTCATATATATCAAATTTTAAGTAATTCGCCATGGCTGTGATAAGGCTTGATTCCCCGTCCCAGGCGGACCATATAACAGGTACCCTCTCTTCCATGCCTTTCCGACTTTCTTATAATACTCTCTCCTTTGTATAAACCTATCCAGATCCTTCATCACCTTCTCCTTCATATCGGTATCCATCGCCAGCGTGGCAAATGTCGCAGGATGGTCTAGATTTACCGATGTCCACACCGATCTTTGGTACGTATCAACGGTGAATAGCTTCACCGTCTTCTCTTCTTGTTTCCTTTCTTTGGTTGTGTTAATTATGAACGGCAAATACTCGTTCAACGCCAGATCTTTGTGTTTGCGATGAAACATGAGTTCCAACGATCTTTGATCCGATCTACTCGTAGATCCATTCACATTATCATAATTGTGATATTCTATCGTCGGATGCTTCTTAGAAACCAAACACCACTTGAACTTGATTCCTTTAAATACATCTATAAACTCATCATTGATTTCCATGGCAACATTAATGTTTTTCTCGCTAGAGATTTTAGTGATCTTCAAACGATGGATATCAGGAGATATTAAGGAGCCAAGGTAGAGTTCGGTGGCCTTATAGATCTCGTTTTCTTGAAACCCCTCAAACTCGTAGATCACCATTGTCAACTGTCTGGATAACTTGTTGATGAAATTGCGGAGGCCAAAATAGAGGTAGTCTTGGAACTCAGAAGGCAAGTATTCACGAGCAACGCTGCGAGCAACCATTGCGGCTGCGGCAACAGACCCGATGGTGGAAACAATGGTTTTTGCCATGGCTATTTTGGATTGAGTTGATGAAGACATGTTTAAACTGAAGTGTTGTGTTTTAGGTATGGAAATGGAAATCAAGGGGTGGTTTTAACTTTTTATTGTAGAAACGATGTGGGATTTATAGCATGTGGGTGCGTTGACTTTGTTATCTTTTGAGAAATACAAGTGGCCCAATCGAAGTAATATAATATCTTACAAGTTTATAATTTTTTCAAAGTTTGCTTTTAAAATGATATTCATTATAAACTAAGATATGTGATTAATTATCTGACGGATCTAAGCCATTTTGTAACAAGAATGCAATCTACTATGCAGATGTCATCAAATTTTGCAATTGAAATTGAAATAATTAATGTCACATAGTTATCAAGAATTTTTCAATTCCTTTCATATTGATATTGATATATACAGCTTGTTAAATCTTACACAAGTGAATCAAGAACAACAAACACGATTTTGCATAAAACATTTATGCAACTCTTTTCATTAATAAGAAATAAGAATAAAATACTTTCTACTCTTCTCTACTCTAAACAAAAGAAACTTATGATGGGTTTATATAACACCCAATACCCCACTCTACTCAAACTAGGAAACATAATCATAATAGACTTCTTCCTTATTCAATAATTAATAAAATATAACTATGACACCAAGTTATTAAACTTGGTCCCTGAACTTTGGATCTCCACCAAACCGCCCATTGAGATCTTCCGTACCACCCTTACACTTTACGTATTAGTCATTCGGGTCCTTCAAGTTTGTGTTGCTCCAAGTTTTACACTCCCTCTCAATACCAACTTCTATTGTTCCTCCAAGATCTTTCACACCTTGTAACGCTCTCACCTCTTTGAGCTTGATTCTTGGATTCGACTTCATAACCCTACCTTCAGGTTTCTTTTTCCTGTTATCAATTGAGCTAGTTTCGAGATTACCATTTAATAGAACCGCATCACCCGTTTTCAGATCGTAAAAAACTTTTGCTTTCTTAACTTCATGACCAACTATCATGGTACTCAAAGCAATTCTTTCATCCCCACTCGTTGCATGCTCCCTCTCGACTTAACTCCTTCATTCGTTCGTACATGTGGATCACCCGAACTTTGCATGAAGCTCATGCAAACTCCAACGTCAACTTAGTTGGTGTGACAACCGGTAAATTCCCAAACCCATAAGCCAAGTAATCAACCTAATAATTAGGTGATTGTAAATATTAAGCGCGTGCATTTGTTATGTGCGCCCTGCGCGAGCGCGCCATGTTAGTCAGCGCGTGCATTTGTTATGTGCGCCCTGCGCGAGCGCGCCATGTTAGTCAGCGCGTGCAGTTGTTATGTGCAACCTGCGCGAGCGCACCATGTTAAGAACCAGCGTGAGCATATGTTATATGCGCCATGCGTGAACGTTTTGGCCTTATGTTTTCATGAAACTTTATGTTGTCTAAATGGGTTGACCGTCACGCATGAGGCTAAGGCGGGTGCATCCCAAAACCAATTATGCGCGTGCGGGAGGGGAACTAACCTACCCGCATGGCGGGAACGTTGAGAGCTAGTTTGTCTGAAGCTCCAAGATGGAATTGACTTCAACATGACTGATCACTATGTTGAAATACCAAGACCACCTGGAGAATCTACAAATGAAACTCAAATGTCCCTAACTGCGAGAAGGTTACGTATCTACCCGCAGCAAAGAAATGTCCTTCACGCAGAAAGCTATGCGCACAAAGTTATACGCGCAGAACACTTAGTCTATTCTCCAGTTATAAGGAGATTACTCCCGCCCGAAAGGAAACAGTAGCGTGTTTCAGAGATTTTCCACTTTTTACTGTACACTGACAAAAGTACCTGAAAAAGCACACTGTAACATGAAAAGTCAACTGTCAGCCACCCTATTCTCACCAACCCCAGACCTGCATGTTCTGTCCAAATCAAATCAAAATCTTTTATCCACCACTCCACTCTTAAGTAAATAATAATAACTTCCATACTTTATCATCATTACATTTAGATATGAAAAGATTTCAATCCCCTAAAGCAAGGGATTGTGTTCCCTTGAGTTTGCCTATAAATTTGTAACCTAAATTATCACCCAAAACACACTTCAAAGAACTACAAACTTGCACTAATCCTCTCCCAAGCATCCGTTGTTTTCATTTCCGATCCTGTTACTAGGTAAGCCGAGAATATAACCTTGAGATCTACTTTCCAACCCTTATGTTCTCCCATTTCTTGATCTTAATATATATACTTCTTGTTATTTAATCGTATTCTAGACCTTCGATTCCGAGGCCAACACCAAGAAAACCCGAATCTCGATTAATCCCTTAACAAGAACCACAGGTGAGTCTCACAGCCCCTATTTTCACTGTTTTCACTGTTTTTAAACTACTTTCGGGGCGAGGGACACGTACTTAAATAATGTTTTATCATGGTATACTTACAAGCTATGCAAACGATTACGTGTTTAAGTTATGTTTCATGATGAGCAATGCGAACAGTTATCTATGGTATTTCGATGTTAGTGCACCAGATTCGAGTAAGTGATCACTTTACCATTGGAACTCTAAGGGTAGGGACTGCTGGTTTGATCCGCCCACTCGTAGGGGTCGCACCTCTTACACAGACGAGTGCCTAGTATGGTCATGGGGCAGTACTATGGGTTTGAGCCCGCTCGTAGAGGTCGCTCCTCTTACGCAGACGAGCGCCTTGTTTTCCGGCACAACGTCCGCGCGTAACCCGCGGGACGGTATTACAGTATTATTCGCTCGTAGTGGCAGCGCCACTTACTCAGACGAGCACAGTTTTCCAGAAGTGTCCGCGCGTAACCCGCGGGACGGTATTACATTATTTTAGCTCGTAGTGGCAGCGCCACTTACACAGACGAGCACAGTTCCCAGAAATGTTCGCGCGTAACCCGCGCAACGATTTTATCAGAATATGTTGATAGATCTATGTTTTACCAAGCATGTGTTTAATAATGCTATCAGAATTATGTTTCAGAATGATTTGTATCAAGATTATGATGCAATACGATTTATCAAGTTACTAAAACTTGTGAACTCACTCAGTTTATACTGATTCAAATATTTTTACGTGTCTTTCAGGAGATAACTAGGTAGCGCATGGAGTCACACTTAGAGCACCTCACGCTGAACATCTAAAACTAGCTTTTTGGAAGATTTTAGTTCTATCCCTTCGATGCGCGTGGTTGTACCCGCCGCGCAAAGGGGATATGGCGTGGAAATCTTCAACAGTTTTTATACTTGGATGTTTTTATGTAATCTTTAAACAATGTAATGTATTTGTATTAAACATTTCATGCGCAATGAAAATCTTTGAATGTTTTGCAATGGCCCGTGCTTAATTATCAATCCCCACTCGTGTACGCCCGGCTGTTTCCGCCGCTCAGGGCCGGGTGTGACAGTTGGTTTGTTGATGTTCAACGTTTTCTATTCCACCATGACAACCCGTAACATGAGACGGAACTACCTCCTCGTGCACTTCATCCAACACGGTTTCTTTCTCGTCTTGTTCGGTTACTATCACGGTTACATCTTGATCAACCGTACTTTCTTCTTCAACCACAATTTCCTCATCGTCTAACTTCAAAATAACAATAGATGATTCCAAGGTTACCTTCAACTGATTTGACTCCGGAACTACTTCCTGATTTGTCCACCAACAAGAGCCTTCTTCAAACCACTCATCTACCAGGTTCGGTTTGAATTTGTGTCAACTGCGTATTTTCCTTGAACCTCGGCCATATTAGCCTCCACATACCACGGTTCTTCTTCTTTAACCACAGCTGCATGACCTTCCTCCCTAGGCTCTCGACAGGACCTTGCCATATGCCCTTTTTGTCCACAGTTACGGCACCTAAACGGAAATTGTTTTGGTTGGTACCTTGATTCCTTGTCTCGGTTCTCTTCATCCGATGAATCTTCTTCACGGTTTTCAACCCGACCCTTCCGGTTCCATTCTCTCTTCTTGGGTCAGTCACATTTCTCGTTCTTTCGATATTTACTCTTACCTTTCTCGCCATAACGGTTATGATTTTTACTAAACCGATGCTTCTCCTTCCTTCCGACATACAAGGCTTCGCTCTCAGTTTTAATCACACACCAGCTAACTGTTTCGCTAAGGCTTCTTGTCCGGCAAGAATATTCTCGAACTCGGTTATACTCGGTTGGGTCGCCCACCCTTGAATAGCGGTAACGAAGCTACGATACTCCTACCTTAAACCGTGAATGAGTATCCGCTGCATACGAGCATCGCTAACCCAAGACTGTGGATCGAGTTCTCCAATCTCGCGACATAAGTTCTTCACCTTACGAAAATATTGTGCGATTGGAAGATCCCCTTGGCAAACCGTCATCAACTCACCTTCGACTAATTGCAATCGAGCATTGTTCTTCTTCGTAAATAAGGTCTCAAGTGTATCCCACGCTTGCTTGGGTATTCGAGATCTTGAATATGATCAAGAACATCATCATCCACCGTTGTTTTGATGATAAACATTGCTCGACCCGCTTTCACCTGCCACTTCCTGATACTACCATTAATATCGTTTGCAGGTTGTCTCGTCTCGGTACCGTTCGTTACCTGCCAAATATCTTGACCTTGAAGATACGACTTGATGCATGTCGACCATTGTTTGTAGTTGCTTTGGATCAACTTCTTGATCCCTCCTACAACTTGAAATTCTGCCATCTTCCTTTTTTTTATTACGATAAAATTGCCGCTCAACTTCTTTCGGTTCAACCACTGTATATTTGACTTGAGGGTTTTACAATTATATACTATATATAAATAAGAAGAAGTGCGGCACCGTGTTGACTGATGAATTTTGTATTTTTAGTTCGGTTACTATAATAAACGTATAGGAAACCAATCAAACGTCAACTTTTTTAAACCTGAAAGAAACCGACAGTGTTCGCGTAGACTTGCGGTCTTTTTTAAAGCCCATGACTAACGACGCTCGAGTTTTACCAATGCGCAAGTTTATAAACCGACCCCCCCCCCCAAAGAAAATGGTTGTTGGTCCATCTCAATTTTATATGTTTTTTCGTTTTTGAGTTTCGGTACCGTAACGTACGTAATCAAAACATACCGAATTCATGTCATGTTACCGCCTCAATGCTTGGTACTGACAACGCTTGGGTTTTACCATTGCCAGGGTTTGCCAACCAAATAAACATCGTTTTAAATATTTTGTTTTCTTATATGTTAATGTTTTTATATGTTCATTTAACGAATTAATTTTTTGGGTTTTAACGTTGAAATTTTATCAGTGGTGTCTATGTCGTAACGAACGCAGCCGATACTGACCGAATTCGTGTCGACTCATCGTCGTAATGCTCGAGTTTCACCAACGCTCGTGTTTCAATGCTATGGTTGCCATCTGCGAGTAGAAAAACTAGTTGATCAATAAAATCAATTACATATACGGTGGATATTGACTTTTATTCTTAATTGCTATAATCAAATTGTGGCCCCTCAAATTCCAATGAATATTACTGGTTATTTGTGTTGACCTGGGTGATCAACAAAACTCAAATAAAAATTTATTGCCACTAACCCGAAAGAATAATTATTTTATCTTGGCTTCTTTGGTATTGGCGCATGAAAACTCCAATAAACAAAACGAATTTCTGATTCAAACGAGGGTGATATCAAATCTTTTCTCACGCCTCTGGTATACGTTCTGCGGAGATCTTTGTGACGATTCTTGAACCGTTTCTTTCATGCGATCAGTTTATTGGCCGTCTTTGATCGGAACTACTACCGCAATCAACACTTTCCACCAATCGGAAACACGAGCCTGGATCGTTAGGCTGTGATACCACTTGTTAAACCTTAGACAAGTGAATCAAGAACACCAAACACGATTTTGCATTAAACGTTTATGCGACTCTTTTCATTAATAAGAAACAAGAACAAAATACTTTCTACTCTTCTCTACTCTAAACAAAAGAAACTTATGATGGGTTTATATAACACTCAATACCCTACTCCTACTCAAACTAGGAAACATAATCATAATAGACTTCTACCATATTTCAATAATAAATAAAATATACAATGACACCAAGTTATTCAACTTGGTCCCTGAAATTTGGATCTTCACCAAACCGCCCCTTGAGATCTTCTGTACCACCCTTACACTTTACGTATTAGTCATTCGGGTCCTTCAAGTTGATGTTGCTCCAAGTTTTACACAGCCGTACAGTCCTAATTTCTTTTAAATAATTTATAAAGTGCCAGCATACTTGGATATAGGCTGATTCACATATGTTGTCAAATATCATTTAGTTCGTTTTAACCCATTTTGGATCTGAACTCAAAAATACCTGGACTCTTGTATTTGTTTTGTTAGTACTTAGAACATAAAATGTAACCTTTAACAATCGGTCACTAGAAACTTACAGGTAATCTATCTTAGGGAGGAAGGGGCGCAACTGGATAAGGTACCAGAATCAGGTACAGTACTGCCCACTCCTTATCACTCCCTATCAGGTATGGCAAGCGAGTAGTCGAGGTGGATTTCACTTGCCTAAGGAATTAGCCGTTAATTTGGTCAAATGATCGTTTGTGGGTGAGGGAGGGAGGGTTGGCTTTTTGCAATTAAAAAAAAAGGTTATATCCCACTTTTATATTTCACACACAACTATTTTCTCTACTCATACCTTTCTTCACCTTAAGGGGTGTCTATCCGAATCGAGTTCATGCTACCCGAATGGTGTCCCGACACCCTTAAAGGTAGTAGGGGTGTATGAAGATTTATTGATGAATAATATAAAATAAAATAAAAAAGCAATCATTGGTCAAACCCTCTCTCCCTCTCTTTTCGGCAGGGGCGGACCTATGTAGAGGTTAGAGGGCGGGGGGGGGGGGGGGGGGGGGGCTCACCTTAAATATTTTTTAGTGTTATTTGTATGTGAAATCCAGATCGCCCCCTTAAAATTAGTGTTAATTCCCGATGCCGCCTCCCAAGAAAATAATTCCTGGGTCCGCCACTGCTTTTTGGCTTCACCAAACAGAATTTGATATCCGAAGTACATTGCCAAATTGTTTGGGTGTATACTCGAATCGGGTTTTAAGGTACCCGAGGTAAGCCATGCTACACCACGAACACCCCTTAGAATGGTTTTGTTCATCCTGGAAGTAATTATTTCAGGGCCATCAAATTCACATCGCCTGATCAATTGGGCTGCCAACATAAGCTTTAAGCCTTGAATCGATCAATTTAGTCGATTAAACTGGAAAACGAACTAGACATTTGTTCAATCTAGTATATGCTAAATTGTTTGAAACTAAACCTACAGTATGTAAAATCGATAAAGATAAAAACCATTAAAACAAGATAAAACCAGTACACCCATCAATTTAGTTATCAGTAGTATATGATTAGGAAGTGAGAAAACTTAAGTTTATTAATGCCACTGGGTGTTATAGAAATCATCCAAACATAATTGTGTATTTTTTTATAAGTGGTTAATGTCAATTGACAAATAGAAAAGATGATGTTTTTTTAAAGGCCTCTGACTTTGGGGCCTCTAGAATACGTGGTGACCAAGTGTTTTGCTTGGAGAGGAATGTTGGATTTAATGGTCGGTTCGGGTTAAGTCAACACGGACCGACCCGAATGTGACCTGGTATGAGTTACATTGGGGGTGACGAAATAAAAACCCATTTAAATGTTAATTGGGCCCGACAAAATCAATTAGTTGGACCGGATGGTGGTTAAAGGCTTTGTTTTGTTAATTGGGCTCAAGCCCAATTGGTTGAATTTGATTAAACCCTAATAATATCACTATATAGAGTATAAGATGATATTATTATAAACACAACCTTAAAACTAACAAACCCTAGCAGCTCCACCTTACTCAGCCGCCGCCGGCGCCGTTTTCCGGCTGCTTGGTTTCCCGGAGAGCTATTTGGGGCCCCTATAACAACCACCACAGCTAGCCACCTTCTCCACTTGTTATATACAAGTGTTTGTGCTGCTGCTACCATTCCGAGCACCACCACAACCTCCTCTAACCGTGCTGTCGTTTTATTTCGGCCAACCCGGTTTTCCGGCTAACTGTTTCCGGTGACCTGAAGCTGCTCCAAGTTGCTGCCGTTGTTCTCTGCTGTCCGCCGTCCTCTATAGTCGCCCGATCTGAGCCATATCAGCTGCCGCCGCCGCCATAGAACCTGCCGGAATCCGCCGTCGCCGCCGCTAGCCGCCGCCGGATCTTACATTGGTTATTGATTGTGTCATCTCTAGCTCTTTTCGTTAACCTTCGGTGTCTTCCCGGTTTCGATAACCGAGGTATATCGATAAACTAATCTATGGTATTTATTATTCATGCTCGTACATAGTTGTAACAAGGATCCGGGTTTTGGGTTTCGGTTTTGGTTCGTTTAATCATTTAATCGTTTAATCGTCCGCTGCGTTTTTATAGTTCGTTTATATGTTTGTATATTAATATTGATTAATATCTATCGAAACGAAATTATTAACTAAAACGAGTTTGAAATTACTTGACCGTTTTCGTTTAGAACCACCGTTGAAACCCAACAGTGGTATCAGAGCCGCGGTTACAACGTACGAGTCGATTCCGGTTCGTTTAAAACCGGATCAACATCTTAAACTTTAAATCGTTTAAAGTTTTGATATAGATTTATTTTCGGGTGATTTTAGATTTGGTCAAAGTTTTGTTTATTTTACTTGACCAAGTCAAAACGACCCGAAATTTTATTTATTTTTGAATATGTAAATCCGGCCCCGACCTATATGTTTGTGTTTGGTTGTTGAGCGTGTTTTTGGTCATATGGATAGTTCAAAAGTTGTAAACGGTTATTATTTATTTTTCGGTTTTCTTTTGGCCATAAAGATGGTTCAAATTTGTAATAGGACAAATTATTGTTAGTTTATAAATTTGTAATTAAGAAGACGCGAAGATAACCGAGGACGAGCTCAAGGATTTCTTGGAGTTAGTGGGAGTTCGGGCAAGATGACAGGATGCACGAAGAAGTCCATCCTTGTGGTTGTTTTGTGTTGTGAACCCCTTGACCCGATCGGTCTCCCTAATTGGCTCTAGCGAGACCGATCACCTTTTAGCCATAAGGATTTACATATTATTATTTGCTATTGTGGTTGCTTGGATTGTTTATAATAGGATTATAATATCACCGACCTAATACCAAATAAATTTGAAAATAAACATTTTATTAACCAATTATGTTTTGCAAATTAAAAGCGTTTTGATTTCCAAAACTAATAACTTAATAGTTTTCTATTGACTTAAAATTGGTTAGCCGTATCGCGACAAACTAAGTTTTTAATAGGTTATTTAAAACTAAGTGTCCTGAGAGATGAAAGGGTTCATCAATTCGTCCCAATAATAAATACAGTAAAATTTGACTTTTACTCTATTTGGTAATTATAAAATTAATCCCAATTTAAAACCAATGGTTTATGCCAATCCTACTACAAGTCACACGTGAGGCATACTGCGAAATTTCGAGTGTTTGGAGCTACAACACCACACTTGTTTTCTAGCCTATCCCATCAAGGTGAAAGCGTTTCGTTAACACATCCGGCCCTTTCACACGTCACTATACTAGGATAACTATTACTTTACTCTCCTGTTACGTGCTAAAGCTGTCTGGAGACTTAAAGTGGGCAAAATTGAGGCTAAAAGTGTCTATACAGACAATCGTTGTCTCTATAGGCCTCATAACCGAGAGTTGTGCTCTATTCACAATTGGCAATCGTTGTCAATCTGCCTAACCACTTATTAATGTTGTGTGCTACAGCTGCCTTTAACAACTGGAAGCCGGATTCTCATGCTCTTATTTCATTAATGTTATTAGGTCATTAATAATGGGACTACAACGTCGAAAATACTAATTAAATTTACTTTTGCTTAATTAATCAGATGTCGTCAAACGAAAACTCACCCTACGCCCTTAAGACTATCCTTGAGAAGGATAAACTGAATGGTACCATCTTCATCGAATGGCACCGCAACTTGAGACTTGTTCTCACCATGGCAAAACACATGTATGTTCTCGATGGACCTGTTCCAACCGAGCCTGAAAACAACACAGCCGCTGCTAGAAAAGTTCTTGAGAAGCATAAGGATGACTCAGCTGATGTTTCCTGCATTATGCTAGCCACCATGACTTCTGAGCTTGCTAAAGGCTTGGAAGACTTTGGTGCCTATGAGATGCTTGAGCAACTCAAGGGCATGTTCCAGAAACAAGCCCGTCAAGAACGTTTCGACACCATGAAACAACTCATTAATTGCAAGATGGCAGAAGGGTCTCCTGTCAGTGCGCATGTTCGTAAGATGAAGGGGCACATCGATCAGCTCAAGAAACTTGATTATCCCATGCCTGATGAGATGGCATCTGATTTCATCCTCAACTCTCTCCCCAGCTCTTACGACCAGTTTGTAATGAATTTCAACATGAATGGCTGGGTGAAGACAGTGCCGGAGCTTCATAACATGCTCAAGACGGCTGAGATGAACATTCCTTCAAGGACCAATCAATTTCTGATGATCCGATCTGCTGGTGTCAAGAAGCCTAATCCCAAGAACCGGGGTTAGAAGGGTAAAGGCAAGAAGAATGTTACCGTTGCTGCCCCTCGTGCCACCAATGCTAACAAAGGGGTTCCAAAGATACCACCGCCGCCTCCTAAGGAGCGCCAGTGCTACCGATGCTTGGAGAGGAATGTTGGATTTAATGGTCGGTTCGGGTCAAGTCAACACGGACCGACCCGAATGTGACCCGGTATGAGTTACACCAGGGGTGACAAAATAAAAACCCACTTAAATGTTAATTGGGCCCGACACAATCAATTAGTTGGACCGGATGGTGGTTAAAGGCTTTGTTTTGTTAATTGGGCTCAAGCCCAATTGGTTTAATTTGATTAAACCCCAATAATATCAATATATATAGTATAAGATGATATTATTATAAACACAACCTTAAAACTAACAAACCCTAGCAGCTCCACCTTACTCAGCCGCCGCCGGCGCCGTTTTCCGACTGCTCGGTTTTCCGGCGAGCTATTTCAGGCCCTTATAACAACCACCACAGCTAGACACCTTCTCCACTGGTTATATACAAGTGTTTGTGCTGCTGCTACCATTCCGAGCACCACCACAACCTCCTCTAGCCGTGCTGCCGTTTTATTCCGGCCAACCCGGTTTTCTGGCTAACTGTTTCCGGTGACCTGAAGCTGCTCCAAGTTGCTGTCGTTGTTCTCTGCTGTCCGCCGTCCTCTATAGTTGCCGGATCTGAGCCATATCAGCTGCTGCCGCCGCCATAGAACCTGCCGGAATCCGCCGCCGCCGTCGCCGGATCTTCCATTGGTTATTGATTGTGTCATCTCTAGCTGTTTTCGTTAGCCTTCGGTGTCATCCCGGTTTCGATAACCGAGGTATATCGATAAACTAATCTATGGTATTTATTATTCGTGCTCGTACATATTTGTAACAAGGATCCGGGTTTTGGGTTTCGGTTTTGGTTCGTTTAATCGTCCGCGGCGTTTTTATAGTTCGTTTATAAGTTTGTATATTAATATTGATTAATATCTATCGAAACGAAATTATTAACTAAAACGGGTTTGAAATTACTTGACCGTTTTCATTCCGAACCACCGTTGAAACCCAACAAGGAAGTATTTTGATTAGACCAATAATAAACTATTTCATAAATTGTCTTAGCTGTAGTAATCAAATTCCTAGATTCTCTTATAATGCAAGATTCCTTGATCAAATTGCTAAATTCCTCGATCAATGTCAAAATATTCAAATTCAAATATTATGGCCGTATCTGAAAATCGTTTAATTTTTTTGGCCTAAAGGCAAAATAATTTTGGGCCTTAAATAAAATGGTTGTTTTTAGGTTTAAACAATTAAAGTTTTAAATGAGCTTACTTGTTAATGATTTGGGTTGTGCAAATTATATTTTTTTATGAAAATATGCTTAAATGAGTTGAGTAATTTTTTTAGAACTACTTTCTTGTATTTGGGCTACCCCCGCACTCTCCAAATTTGAAGAACTCCAATTCCCCACTTTTGCTAGATTATGTTGTCTTAACCAGGTCCACGCTGGCTTCAGAGTTTGGCTTGGGCATCCCCCCAGGAAACCATATCGTCAACTGCCATTTAACAGTCGTCGTGCCACTGCCACCACAAGAGCATAACTCTCTAGCGTAACACACGGTGAGCTCAAAGTTCGAGATGACAACCTTTCCACAAGGCCTAACTCAAATCCATCGTTGCCAATATCCACCCAAATGTGACACAAGTGGGATTCAAACTTGAGTCTCTACTTGAGAAGCTAAGCCTCATACCACTAGGCCTGAAGTGGGGGATAATTGAGTAATTGAGTTTAAACATTAAAAATACATATTTTTTTCGCATAAAAATATATATAAATTGAAAAGGAAATTTAGGCCTACCAGATAATCGGGCCAGTGGCCATCGACCACCCTACCCTCCTTCAAAGACAATAGTGATCCAACCTCCACTTCCGAGTAGCAATCTCACACAAACCAAACACATGACTATTGTCTCCCTCATTCGACATACAAGGCGGATAAAAAATGTGCAGAATGTCAATAGCATGACAACTAAGATTTTTCCTAGTAACCTCTCAAGCACAAATAATAAATTTAATCAGCTAGAAAGAATTCCATCTAGTAGGAATCGTATTCAAAGAAAATGATATGAGGGATGATCTATCAATGTTAACTCTTCACTAAGAAGGTTCACGAGCTCGCCATATAGGAATTGTTCAGTACCTCCTATCAGTTTCCTTCGTCAATCCCTTAACCATCGATCCTTCATTCTCTTGTCCGAGACAAGACGTGACTTGTTCTTCTCGAGTGCGTACAATACATCCGCTTAAATTGGAAAGCCAAAGAATCATCACCTAGCAAGATGTCTAGACAAAACCAAGTATTACTCCCGCCTCCCACCTTTTTAGAAATGATGACTCAGAAAGAATGTTGGCGGCATGCAAACTAGACGCAACTAAGCAAATGTGATTCCAAGTTCTCGACTCCTTAACCGACCTATCCAAGCCAAATGCATCTCCATGAATAGCCATCATAATCTTTAACCATAAAGCATCCGGATTATTACTCAACTTGTGTTTGACAAATAATCTCTAACGCAACGAAATTGCATCCTAACATTGCATTTCAAGCATGGCCCAACATATTAATGCACAACAGATTCAAGTGTTGCGTTAGGGTTCCACCAAACAAAATTTTGAAACTTGTTTCTTCATAAAGATGTTATTTTAAACTTTTATTTCCTTTTTTATATAAACAATTAATGACCGTAAAACATGTACGATTGTACATGATTCTAAGTTATGGAATTGGTGTTGGAATAATGATCCAAAATCGTATCGTGAAGTCACAGACTTGAGGAACTACAAATTGCTGCTTTCTAATCAGTGACTGCTGATGCTTGGCTTTGGAAAGGTATGGATAACATTGTTTTTTTTTTCTGGTTAAAACTTTACGGTGGGTAATCGATAATGGAAGTTAATCGGGGATGGAGTATTTTTGTTGAAATAGATGGGTGCTAAACATGGTGGGAAACCGATAATGGAAGTTACGCATAAGGCTCTCGCATCTAGAAACATAAACGTGCCAGACATAATGGCTTATGCGGGAATTTGCCAAAATCGACTAGTCTTTTGGTGAATTGCTGCTATGCAGAATTACTAAGGTCCATTTTTTCGTGGGGGTACATACTGAGTACAAGTAGGTTAATTTAGTGCAAGAAATCATATAGTACCTGCTAAAACAACATGTAATAAAGGAAATGGGGTAATAATTCGATCACTAATGGTTTGGCTAACATGGAAAACAAGAAATTAGAAGATTCTCAAACAAAAAAGTTGCTCGATTACAAAAGATGGTGAGTGATATGAAGGCCTACTCATTCATTTGGGTGAAAATATAAGCAAACGGACGAGTTAGATTGGTGATGCAATTTAATTTTGTCAAACAAAATAAAATTATAAGTTGTATGTTCATTTTTAGTTTTTGGTTGTAGCTTGTTTAGGATTTTTAGTTGTATATTGGAACTTTTTGCTTCTTGTGTTGTGGTTTTTTATCCCTTTTAAAAAATAAGTAATTGACAAAATACGAAATATTAATAAAACAGATAACGAAAAGTATTATATGTGGTTAGAAAGATAACAAAAAAACACTAAACTAATATAATCTGATTGCTAAGCCCGAAAGAAAAAAAGTATACTTATTAATGCTGGAGTATTATAGAAAGCAGTCAAGCACCCAAACATAACTTCAAATATATTATTTACCAGTTACCTATAGAGGTGGGTAAATAAACCGGTTAACCGAACCGAACCGGTTTGAAACTGCTTATGTAGAACCGGTTTGTAACCGATTAAAACCGTCAATTTGGAACCGGTTTGTAATTTTCTCCACCAAAACCGGTTAACCGAACCGAAACCGGCCAAGACCAGGCAAAATCCGGTCAAAACCCGAACCAAAACCGATAGTAACATGGTAAGAAACCGGTTTCAACCCGAACCAAAACCAATCATAAACCGGTTTTGAATTTTGTTCACCAAACCGAACCGATTTTTACCAAATCGGTCTTGAGTTTTAAACCGGTTTGTACACTTCTACTTACCGGTGCTTAATCGGAATTTAGACCACTTGACAAATCTACCATATACTAATAAAATAAAATAATAAGGATAATGTGTCAATCTCATATTCATTACTGACCAATATTTCCCTCATATTTTTAATATTTTCTCATTCCTCCTACTAATCCATGAGTCATGGGTCAAAACCATTTTGATAATTGAGTTATAAAATAGTAAATTTTCCTCATAATCTTCTAATCTCTTCCTTCATTTATCCTAGCTATTCGTGAGTTATGGGTCAAAACAATTTTGGCAATTAAGTTACAAGTAGTCAGAAAACTTGATTTAAAATATTTTTGAAGATCAAACACATAGAAATATGAAAGTTAAATAACTAGAAAATAACTAATAACAATCTTTTTCTAGGTTAATTTGTTTCTTCGATGCCTACTTTTTCTCAAAAACACAATATATTACATTATCCAGTGTAACTAGTAGATATGGTCTGAAATTATTAATATTAGACAATAATGAGAATATTTTTGATAAAACAACGAATGTTGTATATAAATTTATAAGTTTGATATTCTAAACTTTTCGTTGTTATATTATTTCTTTTTTATCTTTAATTTTATTCATTTATTTCAAATAACCAAACTTATTTATTTTAATCATTTTGATAAATATTGTGTAATACATGACAAGAGGATTAAAAAAGAAGTTCACTATCTAAAAAAAGCCACGGATTTAAAAGTTAGTAAAATAAATAAATTAAAAATAACATACCGGACAAATAGAATAGAATAAAATGCGTGATGGCCAAGTGTTTTGCTTGGAGTGGAGGCATTTAGATTAGACCAACAATAAAGTTTTTCAAATCTTTTGTTAGTGATATTTAAATTGCTGGATTCCTTGATTAAAAAAGAAAAAGAAAACTACACGTGTTCATATTAGCTTTCATAATAAAAATAAGTAAATAAATAACTTTAAAAGTTACTTTATTTCTAGTTCTTGCCTTCCTGGAAGGAGTCATACTTAAAAATCACACTCGGCTCTCCACCGAGTATACTCCGTCAACAGTCCACACATAATTTGAAAATGTGACACCACCACATCACTATATATCCCTCATCATTTACACCAACAAAACCACACCTCATCTCATCTCATCTCCATTTCCTACATATTAAAAATGGCCTCATCAACTGAATCAAAAATAGCAATGGCAAAAACAATTGTTTCCACCATCGGATCCGTGGCTGCGGCGTCGATGGTGGCTCGCAGCGTCGCTCGTGATTACTTGCCTAGCGAATTCCAAGACTACCTCTATTTCGGCCTCCGCAACTTCATCAACAAGTTATTCAGACAGTTGACCATGGTCATTTACGAATTTGATGGCATTCAAGAAAACCATATTTATAACGCCGCAACGCTCTACCTTAACTCCCTAAAATCTCCCAACATTCATCGTTTGAAGATCACCAAAAACGCTAACGAGGAAAACATTAATGTTGAAATGGAGATCAAAGAAGAGTTTGTTGATGTATTTAAAGGAGTCAAACTCAAGTGGTCTTTGGTTTCTAAAGAGTTACCTACAATAGAGTATCACGATTACGATGACAAGGGCTCATACGTTAGTAGATCGGATAAACGATCGTTGGAGCTCACATTTCATCAGAAACACAAAGATCTTGTGTTGAACGAGTACTTGCCGTTTATACTTAAAGATGCCAAAACGAAGAAACGAGAAGATAAAACCGTGAAGATATTCACTGTTGACACGGACAGCAGAACGACGTGGACGTCGGTCAATCTAGACCATCCGGCAAAATTTGCCACGCTGGCGATGGATACTGATATGAAGGAGAAGGTGATGAAGGATTTGGATAGGTTTATACAAAGGAGAGAATATTATAAGAAAGTCGGAAAGGCATGGAAGAGAGGGTACTTGTTGTATGGTCCACCCGGGACAGGTAAATCAAGCCTTATCGCAGCCATAGCGAATTACTTGAAGTTTGACATATACGACTTGGATTTGACCGACATTCATTCAAACTCGGATCTGCGAAGATTGTTGGTGGCAACGTCAAACCGGTCTATACTGGTGCTTGAGGACATTGATTGCACGGTGGAGTTGCATGATCGAGAGGACGCCAAAGAAATAGTTCGAGAAAAAGACCAGCATGGTGAACATGAAGAATACAAAGTTACATTATCTGGGTTCCTTAACTTCATCGATGGTTTATGGTCAAGTTGTGGTGACGAAAGAATCATCATATTCACAACCAACCGGAAAGACAAACTGGACCCTGCACTACTTCGACCTGGTCGTATGGATGTTCACATTAACATGTCGTATTGCACCCCTAGTGGGTTCCGATTGCTATCATCCAACTATCTTGGTGTCACACAACATAGTCTTTTTGAAGAAATCGAGGATTTGGTTAGAGAGGTGGAGGTTACCCCGGCTGAAGTAGCCGAGCAACTACTCCAGGAAGATGATGCAGACATTGCGCTCGGTTCACTCATTGAGTTTTTTAAAGTGAAGCGAAAGCAGAATGAAGAAACTGAAGCAAAAGCAAAAGAATTGGCTGTGAAAGAGATTGAAAAGAGTGAAATAGTTCAGTAGTTAACAAATAGTAACTCTGATATGAATTATGTATTTGTATTAATGTTCAAAGCTGAATCCGCATTAACATATTAATTTTAATCATATATGTAAGTGTCACATTCATCACTAGTTATACTTCAATTCTAAATCAATATATAATAATCTTAGAGCTGGATCATAAATATCAAAGTGAATTGCTAATCCTCTCAGAACTGTGATAAAACTTAAAAGTTGTTCTCTAATCAAATATTCCTAAATAACTTAGATCTTGGAAAGGTTATCACAATTTTTGGAATTAGGGAGCCAACATGAAAATATTACAAATAAAAAAGTTATATGGGTTATTTTCTACTGAAGGCTATAGACATAACCAGATTAAAGATATAGCAAAGCTGATTGATTATAACCAGTTATACTCGACTAGTTATAAATCATCGTATTGTTGTGTGAGAGAGTCCATAACCAAGAGTACGGCGAAGATGACATATTGACAACGATGTGACTATAGTTTGGTGGTTAGAGATATCATGCTATGCATACAATTACTAGCTCCAGCGATAAGCAACGTACCTTTGTGTTTTTGATCCAACGTATGTCCCAAATTCATCACTTGTTTTAGTCCAATACCAAATCTATATTTAAAATTCTGAGCTAGATAGTAAGTAATCAATATGCATTGTCAAGTTAAAAGTATAAGGAAAATTAGATTACAATAATTCAAACTATTAGGTATTGGCCAACAATAATCTCAAGTAACAATGTGATTATTGGCAATCCAAACTATCAGTTTTGTTACTAATAATAATCCAAGACTAACCGGAAGTTAACTCCGTTAATTTATGATGACATGGCGTGTGATATGATAATTACGTGGCGGTGACCTGGATTTTTTTTTCTCATTATTTTATTTGGATATAATTTTGAAAGTACAAAAATGGTCCCTCTAAAATGTTTATATTTCATTTTTGGTCTATAACTTATATTGTTGTTTTTTTATATGAAATGTGTATTATATTATATATGTTTGTATCAAAGACTCCTCTTCTCCGGCCAGTAACCGCTGCCGCTGCCACCACCGTCATATCCGACCGGTAACCACTAACACCAAATCCGATCGGTAACCACCTTCTCCACCCCCTCTCTCATCACCCCCGCCTGAACCCCTGGCATCTCCTACCGCCGTCATCTAGATTTGAAACCCTATGCATCACTTTTGTCAGATCTGCTGGTTGTCGTCACTGCCAGGAATGAGATCTGAAACCGATTTCAAGCGGTGGTTGAGTGCTGGCGTACTTGGCAGCCGTTGATAAAGATGGTCTCGTAAATATATTTCTTCCGGCGTGGAAACTTGTTGAGAAACGGTAATCGATCACTGGAAACAAGATAAATAAGTATTATCTTCCAGAGGGTCATCCAAGAATTTTAGGTTCAGGTAGGTTGGCGGGGGTGATGAGAGACGGGGAGAAGATGGTGGTTTACGGCGCGGTGGTTACCGGCCAGATATGGCGGCGGCGGTTATTGTCCGGAGAAGAGGTGTTCTAGTTGCTGATGAATGATGATACAAGCATATATACATATATAATATCATACACGTTTCATATTAAAAAACAATAAATAAAAGTTATAGACCAAAAATGAAATATAAACATTTTAGAGGGACCATTTTTGTACTTTCAAAATTATATCCAAATAAAATAATGAGAAGAAAAAAATCCAAGTCACCGTCACGTAATTACCACATCACACGCCATGTCATCATAAATTAACGGAGTTAACTTCTGGTTAGTCTTGGATTATTATTAGTAACAAAACTGATAGTTAGGATTACCAATAGTCACATTGTTACTTGGAATTATTGTTGACCAATACCTAATAGTTTGGATTATTGTAATCCAATTTTCCAAAGTATAATCAATATGTTAACAAATAATTCGGATTTTGAGCAAGGTTGTTACATTTTCTATTTTGATGAAAACGTTTACATATGATAAAATCATTTAATTAGATTATGATCCATATTATTTGTTACCTTTAAAAAAAGATTGTTATCAGAAAATCAATAACTGATATAACTTCAGCTTCAGTCTTACCCAAAATAATTGATCCACAAGATGTTGGTCTGTTTTAAGCCAATTAAGTTAATCGAGTGTTAGCAACAGTTATCTCTAAGGTGCTATGTAGCAACTCGACTATCGTCGCACCATAATACTGTGGTTTTTTTGACCGGGACGAACCACCATTTTCTCATATATTTGCTTTTGGTTGCCTAGGTAGACACTTCCCAAGAAGTCACCCATCTGGATACTACTCCTATCTGAGCACGCTTAACTATGAAGCTCTTCTCTCATCCATTAACATTAAGCGCCCAAAACGCGTTATGATGGGAAATTTATCCACCTCCTTATAAATATGGTTTTATTTTACTCCCCAACTGATGTGAGATATCACATGTTAGCTAACTGATTAGGTTATAGGTACCATTGTTAATGAGGTACAATCGGCTTATGCTTTGGGGTAGGAACATAACAAAAGGAGTTCTTAATTTAAACGAATTGGTATCTTGGATTAAAAAGTAAAAAAATAAAAACAAAACAAATTAAAGTAAAAAAAACTATGGTGTTCAAAATCAACAATGAAAAAGTGTTTTGACTTGTGATTAGAGATTTCTAGACTCGATGATGTCTCATATGAGATTGAAAAGTTGGACAAAAGGAACACTATACTTGGCAAATCGTTGGTGTTTGTTAACGGTGCACATACGCTTGAATTTGATGTTCAAAGAGGTTCTGAAGAAGGGGACTCCCCCCCCCCCTTTTATTCATACTTACAACTGCTGGGTTATGAAGGCCTTTGGACCGGTTTTATTAGGGCCAGTTTTGATTTCTAATTGTGTTTAACCCTAATCTTATGTATTATATATAGATAGAATTACAAATTTTGTCCTTTAAACATAGCTGATTTACGGATCAAGGTCTTTAAAAAGTTTATTTTCAGGCGGTGTCTTTTATATGACATGTTTCCTCACTTTTCGTCCTTTAGACTAACTGTCATCCAATTCCTCCGTTAGATCCTGGCATGTGCCTAGCACATGAGGGTATAAAAGTAATTTCAACCCTTTATTATTAATAATAAATATAATAATACTATTATTTATTATAAAATACAATATTAAAATTAAATAAAAAAAGTATTAAAAAACTTGAACCAACACTAAAATTCCACAACCACCACCACCGTCACACTATCCGACCACTACCACCACCACCACCACCACATCGGTGGTCGGTTAGGGTTTGGAGTGTAGGTAAGCCCAGCCCGCTCCATCTATAACAACAACCGATATTTAATTTTAATATTAATATTGTATTTCAATCTGGAATTTGAAACAGATGCCGTCGCGCTACAATTTTCATCCCATATGAAACCATAGCCTCTTTCACTTCTAATTAAAAGAGGCATTTGCTTGTTCGATTATTATTAATAATGGCGAATTAGTACTTCTCTTTACCCCATCTCAGGCATCAATCATTGAGTTCACATATTTAAGAATTTAAGAAACTTGAAATGATAGAGCTTCAATTTGAACCAGATTTGATGTTTTGAAAATAGGGTTTTGTTCAATTATTGTTGATTTGTTTTGGTTGGTTCGTATTTTATTATTCAAGCTTGGTGGCAGATCTGTGATGACTCTTCGGTGGTGTTTCCTGTGGTGGTTGCAGAGCGTCGATGGGCTTATGTGGGAAGAAGATTCAGGTTTGGGTTGATGTTGGGATCTTGAGGTCGTGAAGATGTAATTGAGATGGGGCGGGCCTCAAATTTGTTAGTAATATTTTATCCTGTTTTTGTTATTTAATTTATTTGAAATATTTTAAATGTGAGGTGAAAATTACCTTTATACCCTCATGTGCGAAGCACATGCCAGGATCTAAAGGAGGAATTGGATTATAGTTAGTCTAAAGGACGAAAAGCGGGGAAACATGTCATAGAAAGGACACCGCCTGAAAGTAAACTTTTTAAAGGACTTGATCTATAAATCAGCTATGTTTAAAGAACAAAATTTGTAATTCTGTCTTATATATACCTATTATATAGTTGTAATTTTTGTTCTGAGCTAATAAGAAAAACTTAGTTGCAATCCGTGGATGTAGGTCCTCTCAAGGGGGACCGAACCACGCTAAATTCTTGTGGCGTTTATATTTTCGTTTATGTGTGTTTATCGTTGTGCATATGTGTGTTGTTTGGCTTCTGCGCGCCGCTTTGTTCCTAACAAGTGGTATCAAAGCTCTGGCTTGTTATTACACACAATTTTGCACTAAGTCGATTTGTACAAATTGGTCAATCCTCATTCGTATAATTAAATACTACAGTCGGCGGCTGATTAAGGCTCTTGAAGAATAGATGCTTGAAAAAGAATATACATATTTGGCCATGTGAAAGAGAACCAAGAATATATTTTGATGGTGTGTTACCTTTGAGGAGCCGCCAAATTTTAGGTGTGTCCGAAACTTAACTTTGCAAAATAGGTGGTTTTATTTCTTTAGGGTTGTTATTGTTATTTCTTTTCTATGATCGGGATTGGGTACTAATCCTTGGAGCTATTTTTTCTTGTCTTTTTCTAGTTCTGTCGCAACAACAGAAAAAAAGGTATTATTGTTTTTTATTAATCTTATGAGATTGGTACCAATTTGCTTTTAAATCCTACAGTTGTTTTTATTTTGTTTCAATAGGAAGTCAAGGATTTTAGTCATTGTTTAGTCGTGGTCGAGCAAGTTGATCGATTAGGGTTTGGTTAAAAACTCTTTAATTCGTTGAGTGTTGCTCGGGTTGTGTCGCTTTGGATTTGGGACTAAGATTGTTAGCATGTGACTGTGAATGAAGACCAGGTTAGGGTTTGTTTTCTGAGTTCGGGTTTGACTAGTTATTATCAATTGTGTTTTGTGAAGAACAACTGTTTTGGGTCAGATTTGTCTGTGGGAGATTAGTCAGAGTGTTCAGTAGAAAAACCATCAAGTTCAGGACCATGCCATTGTTGTGTCCATCATTGTCGTTGGTTGGTGTTTTCTGTTTGTTATTGTTATAGCTGAAGACGGGATGGTTGTGATCGAAGTATTCAACGGTTAATAATTTGGGTTGGTTGGTCTGTCAAAGGGAAATTGGATGTGGTACTGATATGGGGTAAACCTGGAGAAAATGGAACCAGCGGGTGTGCTTGTGATGACATAAGTGAAAAAAAAAGTTAGTGGCAAGTCATGTAAACTATTGCTCATTTGGATATCTTTCAGTTTGGGTTTGCGTTAATTGGTCGTGTGTACGATCATAGAACCTTTGGAACCGCTTGATTTCATGAAAGTTCTACTGTCGTTATAACTGTTTTCCTATTAGCTGGTTCGGAACTATGATTATTACTTCTTGTTCGTTTGGAATTGTGAAGTTATATCTTGTTTGGTGGTGATCAGTGGTACACCATTTGAGAGGTTCAAGATCTTGTGCTGGGTAAAGTTACTTGTCAGGAAAGTACGAATGGGGTTCATCTCATGGAGTGTTGGTGTGGCATGGTTTGGGATAACATAGACGGTGGGAATTGGGCATAGTCGACTTGGTAGGCTGCATGGAGGTGGGACATTTGAAGAGTCGATGTCGAAAGGTTTAGAATTTTGCTTCTGAGAATGTATTTGGGTTTGATGCATTGGGACTCAATGTAGGGAGTAAAGACTCTTGGGTTCAAGTATCTGGTATGCTTTATTTCTTGTTACTCACTTCAATAAAGCATTGTTGAATCTTTTAGTTAAAGACTTTAAAAGATACAGTATTTGTATCATCGAAAGACGTGAACCAACTTTTGAGTTATAAGGTCTTGGCTGGTTGAATCGGGTAGAGCTAAGGGGTTTCAGTTTGCAGACATGAAGCCTAGAGCCACGGCAATGTCAGCTTGAGTGTATTCGGAGGTCTGAACATGTTCGGGGTTTTGGTAATAGTGGGAGCATGTAGTGTGTTCTAGGTTCGTTATCAAAGGGACGTTGGGTTCGAAGACCGGTAAATTTGAATGTGAAAATCTCTCCTGGTATAGTTTGCTGATTTGGAGAGTGTTTATCCTCTAGAAGTCTTTGGAGCCGGTAGTGTGAGTAAGTGAGGGCCAGTTAAGATTGAGGATGAGTCATTGGCGGTTTTTGTCATGGTTGGGTCTGTGATGACCGGATTGGAGCTCTCGAGAGCTTCAATTGGGCCTTTCAGGTAACTTGATGAAAGGGCAACTGCAACTAGGGTGTGGATTAGTAGAAATGTTAGCTTGTTCCTAAGGAACTAAAGGCTTGAAGAATTTATGTGGTTGAAGTTTTAGCTTGTTCTTGGAAATGGAGGCTTAGTAGATTTCTATTACTAAAGATTACTGAAGTTATCGGATGACTGGGTTATTGTTATTTGTTTGGACGGCGGGCTGAAGTTTATCGCAAGACTTTCAAGTGGGAGATTGTTGGGTTATGAAGGCCTTTGGGCTAGTTTTATTAGGGCCTAGTTTTGGTATCTAATTGTGTTTAACCCTAATCTTATGTATTATATACACTCATCATGTAATTCTAATCTTTGTTCTGAGCTAATAAGAAGAACCTAGTTGCAGCCCACGGATGTAGGTCCTCTCACGGGGGACCGAACCACGTTAAATTCTTGTGTCGTTTATATTTTCATTTAAGCGTGTTTATCGTTGTGCATATGTGTATTGTTTCGCTTCTACACGACGCTTCGTTCCTAAGGCTATCAGGTATAGACACCAATTTTCCATTGAAAAGCTGACCTAGAGAGCGGTGCCAGTGGCAAACACCACCCTAGGCTAGTCGGTGCCGCCCAACGGCGAGGATGCTGTGGAAAAATCACCACCCGAAATGCCGCTGGCATCCTTCGTTGCACAATTATTCACCCTTTTTTCTTGTTGAATATTTTAGAATAATAATAGAGAAAGAATAAGATAGAGCATGGTGTAAATTTAGGTTTTGATTTTTTAAATGAACATAGATGGAGAAGATGGATATTGTGGCTGCATCTGGAGAGAGGGATAATCGTTAACCTATTTTTTTTAAAGTGGGCTTTTAATAGGTTTTTTATAGAATTAGACATTTAATAGGTTTGTTACAAGAAAATGAGTATAATTTTAAAGAATGGCCAGATTTGAGAATTAAGTGTGTTTCTTAAAAACTTTTAAATTTAATAATTAGTTATAATAGTGTTATCCAAATATCTAATATTTTTATTTAGTTATATTAAATTAATTTCAGTTATATAAATATTATTATTGTATTTAAAAAAGGAGGAACGTGGTGAATTGGTAAATTGGTGCCAATTTCCATGATATAGTAGAAGAAATTGAAATGGAGTGATGTATGATATGGCGCTGACGTGACATTATGAAGGAAGAAGTAAAATGGCGTCTATACCGTATTGCCTAACAGTAATGGAGGCATTATGTGTGTCAATGAAATCGACTTTTTTCGATAGGTCTTTTCATGATATTCAAATCCCACGTGATAGTCCTTTAATTTCACATCTACTAGATGTTGATGATGCAGTGTTCGTTAGGGAACAAAGAGAATCCAACTTTGAAAATCTCACGCAGAGCTTAAGATATTTTTACATGGTGTGTGATCTAAAGTTTAAGTTGCATAAAAGTACACTTTATGCTAGTAAAGGTGGAGGTTGATGAAGAGGAAATGTAACACCCTGGCTAAAGTGGAATACGCCCGGGTGCGACGTATAGATTGTTCAAAACACATGTGACACAATTAAGTTACAAAATTATCATTATTTCATTGATGATTCAAATAACAAGTTCTTTTGCATATAAGAAAATTACAAGGAAATGAAACATGTCAAATACTTAATTAATAATCCTATGTCTAGTGTCTTCTTTTGTTTCATCATCTAAAAAGCATACCCGTAACATATGTATAAAATAATGTCAACTAACTTAATAGTTGACGGGTTAACGCATTTTAATATAACACATAAAAATCATATTATTCCATGAAAACTCGTAAAAAGCATATAAGGTCCTTTCCCGATGGCAGCAACCAACGTACTCGGATAATGAGGCCATTTTCCACTTATAACAACAAGGTCTTGAGCGCAAGGGGGGCATGAACATGTAATTTTGAGCAACTAACAAGTAAACACACAAGTCCATGTAGCGAATTGTAGTTTGTAAGCGAAATCGTAAGTAATTGAGTTATGTAGGATACATATGTTACCCCCAAAGAAATAATAGAGTAAAAAGGGGGTGTGAGAAACTCACATTTGAAATTGGATGACAACATGGAAATGAAACGGAAAGCGCATTATATGAAACCAAATGATCGAATCTCACGAGCTAAAATAATAAACACGAGAATTACTAACTAAGTAACGGAAATAAAATGTTGGATGTAAGGTTCATACGTTATTATTTATATCTATACTTTACACATTTTTAAGGTATATTAATATTTAAGTCAAACGGATTTTAATTATTTATAATTATTATAATATTACTTATGAGATTAATATTAAATTTGAATGTAATAATGTTTACGGGATTTAATCGCTAACCCGAGTTCGAACCCGGGTCCCTTGGACCACACTAACCATACACAACCGCAAGACCAGGCGTGTTATGTGTTTAAAGATGGAAACAATTAAATATAAACAAACTTTCAACTTCATACTATTCCTAACAAACCCTAGATTCAATTCTCTTAATATGTTCCATGTTTGCCCAAACTAAGTTAAGGGTTTTGTTAGACGGAAAAAAATAATACGAATGCGTATAACTTTAACCTCAAACCGCGTCGGAATGATGGAGACCAAGACTCGCCGGAAAAATAAACTTTGATGATCAAACGATATATTTAGAGAGTTTGTTTGTATAGTTTTATGTTTGCAACAAGTTTAGACGATGATTAGCGTCCTATTTTTGGCCTCAGTTGTATCATTTCATGTTTAATTTGAGTTATTACGATTTTGATTATAATCCGGTGAGTGGGTGATTAATTACAAGTTAAATGGTTGTTCATGACGAAATTACTCAACTAATAATGTGTATTGTTAATGGAGAAGTCGTTGGGATGGATTAACAAATCAATTTGGGGTAATAACGTTGTTTGGGTTTTCTCTGACGCCGGTTTCCGGCCGCCGGAGTTTTTGCCGGAAAAATGCAAAGAGAGGAGGGAGATGGGGGCTGGGTTGGGTAATTTAATTATATTTTTAAATAATTTACACTTTAACCCCTTAAACTATTAAAACCTTTATGTTTTGTTTTTAAATTTTATTTACTCTTTGAATCTTGAACTTTGTATATATACCTAACTTGATAAAAAAAACTTGATATACTCTTTGGATTGTTTACGTGTTATACTCCTATAGTTTGAAACTTGATTATTATATAAACTTTCAATGCTCGGAGATTCGTTAATTGAACAATGCGAATAAAAAATGAACATATACGAACTTTAAATCATTGAAATTGGTATAAATTGATAACTTTCAAAAACAAAGACATTGAAACGACAAAACGGGTCGATTTAACGAATACAAATACAAATAGAATACGAAAAACTGACAAATGTCACAGAAAAAGATGGTTTAGTGGATTAACTGTAAATCTGGCAGATTCCCATTTTTATATCTTGGCTAACCTATTGGTGCAAGTATGCATCTAAAATGAAATAAGGCAGCCAATCTTAGACAAATTTTGTTAGGATTTGTGGAGGCTTTGAGCTAGTTTTGGGCTTGGGCTCAAATTGACGACAAGGAGAACAAGGACTTGGTCTGTTATTGTTTCTTGTTAATTAAGATTTTAACCCTAGTTTATATCTATATATGCCCTTGCTATGTAATTGTAATCTTTGCACCACAAAAATGAAATAACCTAGTTGCAGTCTATGGATGTAGGTTCCCCGCTGGGACCGAACCACGTAAAATTCTTGTGTCGTTTATCATATTTTTTCTGTTTACTGCGTGTATAATCTTGTGTGTTGTTCCGCTGCGCCGTTTTGTTCCTAACAAGTCGTATCAGAGCTTTGGCTCGTTGAACACACTGTGTTGCACTGTAAAGACAATTCGTAGTGGTTTTTATCCGTTTAAAGATGAAGAGGCGAATAAGGGTTTCAGTTTTAGTCCACTGTTTTTGGCAGCTTCTGAAAGCATGGGAATCCTTGGAGTTCACCTATTGAGGGTATGTGTTTTGAGATCCAGTTTTGCAAACGGAAGTTTTAGATCTAAAATCTTAACTGACAAGTTAGTTCAAATACTGAATTATGATTAGGTTGGCTTAGTGTCGGCGGTCATGACCGACATCCATAGCCGGTAACTCCTTGCAAATCGCTGAATTATGTTAGCCAGAAACTCTTGATGTTCACCGAAAATCAAGACTGGTTCTTGGTTTTCCTTGCAAGGGCCGGGTTTGAGTCGCTGGTTTTAAGTTGACAGAATAAAGAAATCAATCATCGGCACAGGTGTGAGATCGAAGTCATTGGTCGGGCTTGGTTGACGACACAGTGGTTGGCGAGATTTTGGTGCATGTTTAAGGAACCAAGGAAAAAAGGTCCTTTTTGTTGTGTTGTTCATGTGAAGGAGATAATTTTCCTTGTAGTTGACTTGAGCCTATTGTTTGGGTTGTGAAGGAATGTTTTGGGCTTGGGTATTTTTACGTACTTTTGCTACAATTTCTTTTTAGCTAGATGATGGGTCCTTGACTTGTTGTTGGGCCAAGCTGCAAGATTAGTGGTCTGGCCTTGGTTGCCACTTTTTATCATGATGGGGCTATGTTTTGGGTTTTAGAATTATTTCAAGTTCAGGTTTTGGCGTTATTATTAACCATAATTATTTTAATTGGGTTTTGTGAAGAGCGTTTGGATTCGGATTTAGATTTGTTTGTAAGAGATTAGTCTGAGGTAACTGTTTACAGTTTATTTATAGTTACTTGATTTATCGTTTATAGCAGGAGCAAATCGGTTTATTTTGACAGTGTTCGGTAGAACAACTGTCAAGTTCAGGTCCGTGCCATTGTTGTGTCTGTTCACTGTTTTCGATTTGTTCTCGAATGTTATTGTCATAGCTGAAGACGAAGTGATGATCAAAATGTTGACGGTTTGGATTTTGGTTGATTGGTTTGTCATGGGAACTTGGATGTGGTATTAGTGATGGATAAATCTGGAAAAAATTGAACTAGTGGGTACGCTGGTATGTAACATCCTAAAAATTTTAATGATGAATAAAGGAAGTTATGTTTAGTGATTTCGCGTAATTAATTAATATCGGGTAGGGAGCGGGTCTTGGACGTGGATTAATTGAGATGGGTTAAATGAGAATGGGATTTCAGGGATATAAATACCCCCAAAATCCCAAAATATCTTCATTTTCACCAAACTCCCTAACACCCCAAAACACACACACACACCACACGCATACCGCCGCCGGCCGGCCGAGCCAAGGGAAGAGTCGGGCAGGTCCGAGAGAGAGCGATTAGTGTACTAGCAAGTAAACGAGATCCAAACAAGCCCAAAAAGGTATGATTCTTGATCTTTGAAGTTTAAAGATCCAAGCTTTTTTAGTGTATAAGCGACCGAAAATGGTCGGGAAGCGTAGTGGGTGATATTGAACCATAGCAAGGGGGTTAAAATCGCTCAAAATGCTGGAAAGAAACCGAACAGCGGCTGTCTGGGCAACTTCGCCTGCATCTGGGCAACTTCGTCTTCAAAGCGATGAACTTCGCCTGCAAGCTAAGTTCGCCTGATGAACTTCGCCTGCAAGCTAAGTTCGCCTGATGACAACTTCGCCTGAGGCCAAGTTCGCCTGATGACAACTTCGCCTAAAGCCAAGTTCGCCTGATGAAAACTTCGCCTAAAGCCAAGTTCGCCTGATGACAACTTCGCCTAAAGCCAAGTTCGCCTGATGACAACTTCGCCTAAAGCTAAGTTCGCCTAAGGTTTAACTTCGCCTAAAGCCATGTTCGATTAGGAAGTAAACTAAAAATCTAATGAAAAATGTGTTAAGACAGTTAATGGAAATAAAATTTTTCCAAGCTGACCTGGCAGCTCGACCCCAGCCAGGGGCTCTGCCCCTTGGACCCTGCTAGGGGCTGCCGCCCCTAGACCCCGCTGCCAGGGGCGCTGCCCCCGGACCCCCGTTCGTTGTGGGTCATATAAAGATAGACATACATTATGAGAAGTGATAGTTAATTGATACGTATACTTGTTATACAGTCAGCCATGCACAACTGAAGAAAGGAATTACGATTAACGGTGAACGTAACCGTGTTCAGGTGAGTTTCTAGCCCCATTCCTTGTTATGTTTTCGGGGTTGTGTGCATACTTGATGTGTTGTTAATACATTTATCCTAAGTGATAAGTGTATGCCCTATGTGATATATGTGTTATGTAAGAATGATTGCTTGATGGTACGTGAACGATCTTCGGATATTGCACGTACTGTCAGGTTGTAATGCTATGTATAAGGTAAGTATAATATGAATGCTTATGCGTATGAACGTGGTAGAGATAATAAAAGAAGGAAATAATGATGTATGGTCGTATGGTTACGAAAAGGGGTACCGAGCCCTAGTAATACTCGAGGTATGATGTATGGTTGTATGGTTACGAAAAGGGTACCGAGCCCTAATAATACTCGAGGTATGATGTATGGTTGTATGGTTACGAAAAGGGTACCGAGCCCTAAAAATACTCGGGGTATAATGTATGGAACGAAGAGGGAATCGAACCCTACTAATATTCGAAAACTAGGGACCAGACCCTTATAATATCTGTGATGTTAGGGACCAGACCCTTATAATATCTGTGATGTTAGGGAATCGAACCCTTCTAATATTCGAAACTAGGGACCAGACCCTTATAATATCTGTGATGGTAGGGACCAGACCCTTATAATATCTGTGATGTTAGGGAATCGAACCCTTCTAATATTCGAAAACTAGGGACCAGACCCTTATAATATCTGTGAGGTTATAGGGTGAAAGGCTCTTTAAAAGGTATGATTATGTATGTAAAGAAAGTATGAAGGTAAAAATGAAAGTAAAAGCGCTTAAGTGTGTATGAAAGAAAGTTAAGAGGTTAAGTATGAAGTGTAAAGAATGTATTGTATGATTATGTGATTAACTAGAACTCACTCAGCGTAGCTGACTTTTAGTATGCACGCAGGTGAGTAGGATGAGACAGCTGGCTTGAGCGGGGACACATGGCAGAAGAATAAGAGCCTGGCATCTGAAGACTTACGATGTTTTAATTTTAATGTTTTAATGTGAAAGACAAAGGACGGTTTGAGACAAGTTATGAAATATTGTAATGTTTTATGAAAGTTTTATATTCCGCGTAAATGTTTTAATTAACTCTGATATTTAGAACTGTGTTTATGAGTAAATCCAACACGAAAGTAGGGTTACCGGTAACGGGGCCTTACATGGTAATGACATAAGTGAAATAAAAGGTTAGCGACAAGTCATGTTATCTATTGCTCGTTTGGATGATCTTTCGATTATGGTTTGCGTTAACTAATCATGTGTACGGTTATAGAACCCCTGGTACGCTTGCTTCCCTTGAAAGCTCAACTGCTGTTATAATTGTTTGTTTGTTAGCTGGTTTAGAACTGTGAAGTTTTATCTTGGTCGGTGGTGATCAGTGGTACAATATTTGAGGTGACCTGGATCTTGTGCTGGTTGAAGACGTTTGCGGGGGGAGTACAATTGAGGATTCATATAATGGAGTGTTGGTTTGGCATGGGTTGGAATAACAGAGACAGTGGGAGCTGAGCATAGTTTGACTTGGTGGGGCTGCATGAAAGTGCAGGACATTCTTTGGAGTCGATGCCTATAATTAGTAAATTTTGCTTCTAAGAATGTCGGTGGTGATGCGTTCGGACTCAGTGGAAGGCAGTGAAGACTCTTGGGTTTGTGATTCTGTTTTGCTTCATTTTCTTGTTACATACTTCAATGAAGTATCGATGTTATTTAAGACTTTTCTAGAGTTGTAAAAGTCTTGGCTCGCTGCATCGGGTAGAGCTAAGTGGGTTTGTATTGCAAGAATGAATCCCAAAGCCACATGGATGTCAGCTTGAGCGTACTTGGAGGTTTAAACCTTTATGGGGATTTGGTAACAGTGGGAGCACGGGGGTGTTCAGGTACAATTACACAGTGACGTTGGGTTTTGAGACCAGAATTGGAATGAAAATTCTCTCTTTGGTGCCTGCTGTGCTGTATTAGGAGAGTGTTCTTTCTTCTGGAAGTCTCTGAAGCCGGTTGTGTGAGTAAGTAGGTGTCTGTTGAGATTTAAGAGGAGTCATTGGCGGGCTTTGCCATGACTGGGTCTATGATGACCGTATTGGAGCTGGGGCACTTCAATGGGCCTTTCGGGAAACCGATGCAAATGCCGGCCGCTGTAACTAGGTGGATTGGATTGTTGAAATCTTAGCTTGTTTATGAAGAACTGAAGGCTAGGAGAACTTCCGTTGTTGAAGTTTTAGCTTGTTCTTGGAACTGGATGCTTGGTGGATTTCTGTTATTAAAGATCACTGGAGTTACTGGGTATAGAGTTTTCTTTGGATGGCTGTTGCGGTTCATACAAAGCCTTCAAGTGGGAGATTGTTAGGATTTGTGAAGGCTTGGGCTCAAATTGGTGACAAGGAGAACAAGGACTTGGCCCGTTATTGTTTCTTGTTAATTAAGCTTTTAACCCTAGTTTTATATCTATATATACCCTTACTATGTAATTGTAATCTTTGCACCACAATAATGAAATAACCTAGTTGCAGCTTGTGGATGTAGGTTCCCCGCTAGGACCGAACCACGTAAAATTCTTGTGTCGTTTATCATTTGTTTCCTGTTTACTGCGTGTATAATCTTGTGTGCTTGTTCGTGTGTTGTTCCGCTGCTCCCCTTTGTTCCTAACAAATTTGATATGAAACTTTCAAAGTGGGAAGCTAAAGCTCTCTCATTCGGTGGAATATTAAAGTTGGTCAACGGTGTAGGGTAGTTTGTGTTTGTATTCTTCTCCTTTTTTCATGTTGCAGATAAAGTTTGGAAATCTTTAGAAAATGTAAGACAAATTTTTTGGGAGGAAATGATGCAAAGGCCAAAATTAGTTGGGTTTTGCGGAAACGGATGGTACCATCTAAAGATCGTAGTGGACTCGGGCCGGGTGGTTAGTCTTCATGCAATTAATAAAACTCTGTTAGCAAAGTGGTGGTCGAAATACAAGAATGATAAGGATACACTGTGTTAAAAAATCATTATGGTTCTTCACAGTGGTATTTAAACTTGGGGATGGGTTCGGGTTAAGAAGTTAGCCAGGGCTCCTCGAAATTCCGTAGGTCGGCTAAAGCAATTGGAAGTGAATTATAATATTAATTTTAACGACTGATTAAACGTTCGGATCAGAAATGGAGAAAAATACTTTGTTTCGTCTAGACTCATGGGCCGCTACATTACATTTGAAAGAAATATCCCCTTCCTTATTTGCTCTTGAGCTTATAAAAGATTCCCACATTAGTGACCATATAACATACATAAATGATTCTATGTTATGTAATTGATGTTGGAATAATGATCCAAAATCATATTGTGAAGTCACATATTTGAGGATCTGCAAATTGTTGCTTTCTAATCAGCAACTTTCCCTATATCAGCGATCGTTGATGCTTGGTTTTGGAAAGGTATGGATAACATTATTTATTCTTTTTAAAGGTTAAAACTCTAAGGTGGGAAATCAATTATGGAAGTTAATCGGAGACAGAAATATTTTTGTTAATACAGATGGGTGTCAATCATGGTGGGAAATCGATAAAGGAAGTTACTTGTGCGGCTCTCGCATCAATGGCTTATGCGGGAATTTGCCAAAAACCTCAACTCCTCTTTTGGTGAATGGCTGCTATGCAAAATTACTAAGGTCCATTTTTCCATGGGGGAACATATTGATTATTGAGTACAAGTGGGTTAATTTGGTACAAGAAATCCTAGAGTACCTACTAAAGCAAGATGTGAGAAAGGAAATGGGTGATAATTCGATCAATAATGGCGGTTTCCTTTTAGCTAATTTGGAAAGCAAAAAATTAGAATGCTTTCAAACCAAGAAGTATTACAACGATGGTGAGTGATATGAAGGCCTACTCATTCATTTGGGTGAAAATATAAGCAAACGGGGTGATCTTAGATTGAGAATCGTGATGCAAGTTTTGTTTTGTAAAAAATAGAATAAAATTTTAAGTTCTACGTTCATTTTTAGTTTTTGGTTGTACCTTGTTTAGGATTTGTTGTTGCATATATATTTAAACTTTTTTGCTTCTTGTTGTGGTTTTTTTATCCCTTTTAAAAATTAAGTAATTGACAAAATACGAAATATTAATAAAACAGATAAAACGAGAAGTAGAATATGTGGTTAGAAAGAGGAAAAAAAACTAAATGAGTATAATCTGATTTTTTAGCCCAAAGATAAAAGTTTTCGTATTAATGCAATTGGAGATTTGGAGTATTGACTGTACTGTAGAAAGCACCCAAACATAACTTTATATACTACCAGTGTTTAATCGGAATTCGGATACATTGACAAACAGAATAAATAAATTAAAAAATTACATACTTGACAAATAGAATAGAGCATGCGTATAAATCGGATTAGGCTTAATGATAGAGCACTCACTTTAATAGTGAGAGATGGGGAGTTCGAACTTTACTATCCCATATATGGGAGATATGAGGGATAACCTTTGCTTGTGAGGGTTCGAGTCCTGATCTCATCCGGTTTTATCGGCTCCTCGATGTCGTGCCGTTTGGCGAGCATGGTGGTAGGGTTTTATTCAGGGAATCCCTTAATAGGGGGGACCGCTAGGGGCTCCGTCTGTCCGGAATCGTGGCCGGCTCAGGCTAATTTTAGCTAATGGTTGTCGCGCACGAAATATTTGATGTTACTTAGTTGGTCGTTAAAAAAAAAATAGAACATGTGTGATGGCCAAGTGTTTTTGTTGGAGTGGAAGCATTTAGATTAGACCAACAATAAACTTTTCCAAATCATTTGTTACTGATAATTAAATTATTAGATTTCTTAATTTTTTTTTGGGATGACCAACTAAGTAACGCCGGGTACTTCGTACGGAGTTCCCATTGTCTAAAGGTAGCCCGAGCCGGCCACAAGTTCGGACGGACGGGGCCCCTAGCGGTCCACTTATAGAGGGATTCCCGGGTAAAACCCGACTCCCACGCCCGCCAAACGACATGACAGCGAGGGACCGGTAAAATTGGATGAGTCAGGACTCGAACCCTGGCAAGCCATGTTCATCCCTCATATCTCCCATATAAATTGATGATTGTGAGGTTTGAACCCTTACCTCTCACTAATAAAGTGAGTGTTCTACCATTGAAAATTACGTGTACTTATATTATTAAATCCAATATTCCAATAAAGATAAATAAATAAATAATTTTATTTGTATTTCATGGAAGGAGTCACACTTGAAAATCACGCGTATATCCAATGATTATTCTACGTCAATAGTCTAAAACACCAAATTTGAAAATGTAACACCACCACATACTATAAATCCCCCATCATTTACACAAACAAAACCACACCTCATCTCCATTTTCTACATATTAAAAATGGCCTCATCAACTGAATCAAAAATCGCCTTAGCAAAAACAATTGTTTCCACTATCGGATCCGTGGCCGCGGCATCGATGGTTGCTCGCAGCGTCGCTCGTGATTACCTGCCTAGCGAATTCCAAGACTACCTCTATTTCGGTCTCCGCAACTTCATTAACAAGTTATTCAGACAGTTGACCATGGTCATTTACGAATTCAATGGCATTCAAGAAAACCACATTTATACTGCCGCAACGCTCTACCTTAGCTCCCTAAAATCTCCCAACATTCACCGTCTGAAGGTCACGAAAAACGCTAGCGAAGAAGACGTTAATGTTGAAATGGAAATCAAAGAAGAGTTTGTTGATGTATTTAAAGGAGTCAAATTCAAGTGGTCTTTGGTTTCTAAGGACTTACCAACGATAGAGCATCACAATTACGATAACAATGGCTCACACATTAGTAGATCGGATAAACGATCGCTGGAGCTCACATTTCATCAGAAACACAAAGAACTGGTGTTGAACGAGTACTTGCCGTTTATACTTAAAGACGCCAAAACGAAGAAACGAGATGATAAAACCGTGAAGATATTCACAGTTAGCATGGACCACAGAACAACGTGGACTTCGGTCAATCTAGACCATCCGGCAAAATTTGCCACGCTAGCAATGGATACTGATATGAAGGAGAAGGTGATAAAGGATTTGGATAGGTTTATACAAAGAAGAGAGTATTATAAGAAAGTCGGAAAGGCATGGAAGAGAGGGTACTTGTTGTATGGTCCACCCGGGACGGGTAAATCAAGTCTTATCGCAGCCATAGCGAATTACTTGAAGTTTGACATATATGACTTGGATTTGACCGACATTCATTCAAACTCGGATCTTCGAAGGTTGTTGGTGGCAACGTCAAACCGGTCGATATTAGTGCTTGAGGACATTGATTGCTCGGTGGAGTTGCATGATCGAGAGGATGCCAAAGACATAGTAATAGAAAAAGACCCGTATGGTGGTTACGAAGAATACAAAGTTACATTATCTGGGTTCCTTAACTTCATCGATGGTTTATGGTCAAGTTGCGGTGATGAAAGAATCATCATATTCACCACTAACCGAAAAGACAAACTGGACCCTGCACTTCTTCGACCTGGTCGTATGGACGTTCACATCAACATGTCATATTGCACCCCTAGTGGTTTCCGATTGCTAGCGTCCAACTATCTTGGTGTCACACAACATAGTCTTTTTGAAGAAATCGAGGATTTGATTAGAGAGGTGGAGGTTACCCCGGCTGAAGTAGCCGAGCAACTACTCCAGGATGATGATCCAGACATTGTGCTCGGTGGACTCATTGAGTTTTTTGAAGTGAAGAGAAAGCAGAATGAAGAAACAAAACCAAAATCAAAAGAAATGGATGTGGATTCAGTGACGGAGCTTGGACTAATACAACAGGGGAGGCGTAATCGAAATGTATACAGAGCGAGGGGGGGCCGGTATCGAATTTTCGGCCGAGGTCGGCACGTATAAAAAATTTCGGACGAAATAGGGTAAATTTACACTACTACGCAAAAAAAAAAAAAACAGGGGGCGTGACCACCCGGGCCCTAATTAACCTTCGCCACTGTGTGAAAGAAATTGAAAAGAATTAATGAAATAGTTCAGTGGTTAACAAAATAGTAAATGTGTAAATATGTTATTAATGTTCAAAGCTGAATCTTGCATTAACATATTAATTTTTAATTTTAATCATGAATACAAGTCGCAAATTCATAATCTATATTTAATTTTTAGAGCTGGATCATAACTATCAAATTGAATTGTTAAATCCTGTCAAGAACTGTGATAAAAGTCAACTTTAATAAAATATTCCTAACCTAAATAAATAATTTAGATCGTGAGAAAGGTTATCACAATTTTTTTAATTAGGGAACCAAAATGAAAAGAGTACAAATAACAAGGGTTATTTTCTACACAAAACCATAGACATAATTTGATCCAAACTAAAGATATATATACTAAAGCTGATTGATTATTACCAGTTATGCAAGTTATAAATCATGGTATATATAGTTGCATGAGAGAGTCAAGAACCCAGACCGTTACCAAGAGTTCATGCGCGAAAATGACATATTGGCAACAATGTGACTATATTAATTTGGTGGTTAGAAGTATCATGATATGTAAGCAATAAACAACTTTGTGTAATTTGATATTTTGATCCAACTTTAATGTATCACTCGTTTTAGTCCAAATCCAAATCCAAATCCAAATCTATCTATATATATATATACTATATATAATACACCAAACAAGGGTAAATTAAGACACTCATTTTTAAGTAATTTACAACACTTAAAACATGAGGCATATGTGTTAGTAAGGGTAAACTTGTATTTTAAACACAATCCATTCAACTTACAAGTTTGGTCCCTCATCTTTAACCATATTATGTTTATATATATATATATATACTATATATAATACACCAAACAAAGGTAAATTAAGACACTCATTTTTAAGTAATTTACAACACTTAAAACATGAGGTATATGTGTTAGTAAGGGTAAACTTGTTTATTAAACACAATCCATTCAACTTACAAGTTTTGTCCCTCATCTTTAACCATATTATGTTTTTAATTTAACTTGTAAACTAACTTCTCGCCCATGATTTTTAAACGACTATAGCCTTTTCAAACGTTAATATTTTTATAAAAAAAATACACCATAAAAACGAGCATTTTATTCTCTTTAGTTTGAATATGATATTGTTATAATTATTTTCATTTTAAATAAATTAATATGTTACGTAGGGGTGTTCAGTGTCGGTTTTGATGGTTTTTAAGTTAAACTTGTGAGTCCAACCGTTAATACTGCTTTTTTTGTCGTCCAAAACCAAGCTCAACCATTGAAAGTTGAAACCGAATCGTTACTAACGGTCTAGTTCCAGTTTGGTTTCACAGTTTAAACTTTAATAATAAATTTAGTTTAAAATAATTATTAATTTAAATGTACCATTAATTTTAACTAAACACGAACATAATATGATACTTGAGAGGATCATAAATAAAAAATGATAATTTTAGCCACATAAATGGTAAATATTAATGAAAGATCTAGGATATGAAATAATAACAACAAAGATCACAAAATAAACCATAAAGCAATTAGGTTAATTTGAAGTTGTATGGCCAAGTTATTTGTAATAAAAGATTATATTCAATTAAATTTTAACTATATCTAATATATATTACAAAACATATCTAATAATTAATAATAAAAAATATTAAAATGCATTCAACATTTATAGTCTGGTCTGGTTTCATATAGTCGCTTGCCAATATAAACTGCGAACCAACCGTTCACTACGTTTTGAAAATTTTAAAACCGACCAACAAACCGAAAGTAAAAAAAGAAGTCAAACCAATGACCGGTTTAAACGATTTCAAAGTTTTAACCGAACCATAAACACTCATATTTGTTATGTGATTAACAGGTTCAAACACCCGCTACATCGCGCGGGCGCCCGTCTTATATTTAAAAATTCTAAGCTAGATAAAACGCTAAGTAATCAACATGAATTGCAAGAGTTAAAAGTATAATCTGTATTATTTGTTACCGAAAGGCAAAAGGCTGGTTGGCTGTAACCTAATTATGTCGTGCCAGAGTCGATTATACATGCTTTCTACGTGTTCATGTAAAAACCTATGATCCTTGTGGCTGTAGTTTAATGGTAAGAATTTCACGTTGTGGCCGTGGAGACCTGGGCTCGAATCCCAGCAGCCACAATATTTTTTTGTGTAATTTCAGTTTTCAATTCTTTTCACTAGAATAAGTTTTTCTTAAAAACCTCCGAACAGTTAAAAAACACTTTAAATTCATCATTTGGTTTGGGTTCGTTTATTCATCAACTTCATTTCACCTTTCAAGTTTAATAATTTGTCAATTAATTTATGACTAGACTCATTGTATGAAGGCAAATTTGTTTACTTTTTTTTTTCTTTTCCTTTTTTTAAAAAAAATTTAGATTAAACTTGTAATATTCAAGTTAAACTAAAAAGTATCGAGTTGAGATTCTTGTGGTTGACCGGATTTACAATCCATTTAGCACATCTACATTAAGATATTAGACGTTGAGTATATATTTATTGCATTGTAGCGTATCTCACTTCTATATTATTTTAATCCATTTACCCCGATTTCTCCTATTCGATTAGATTACTTTGCAGTCTCAAACATTCACAGATTGTCATATTAGCGATTTGAAACGGCCTTCTTCTTCTTCTTCTTTTATTTTTGAAAGACATAAGTAATCTTATTTCGATCTATTCCTTACCTAAAGGAAGCTCATCACCTTGATCTCTTCTACCACGGTAGTCAACCGAATAACCATCCTGTCATGAATCACCTCCTTTTGGGCCTTCCATAACCTCCACATCCAAAACAACATTGTAGCAAAAACTTTAGCCTTTTTCTTCCGTAAAGAGGAGGATTTTGTTACGTACCCAAGTCCAAGTCAGAATGATGGAAGGCCCATGCACGTGGGTTTATTTTAATTGTTTACGGAGTGAAGAGGTAGGTCCCAGCAGAGACCAGTTGGTCCCGCAAGACTCACCTTGAACAGGGACGTCTGCGCAAAGGCCATCTGCTCCCGCAGGACCCACCATGCTCATAGAATCTTACGCGCAGTACGCAAGCTGTACACGCAGGGAAAGCCTCCCAATGGTGAAGTACCCCGCCTGTTCCCGCAGTTGCGGATACAAGCCATCAGGGAAGGCTACCCGCAGACAGCAGGGCTACACGCACAAGCCAATAGCTACTTCAGTAGTCACATGAAGGAATGAGCAAGGCGGGAACAATCCCGCCAAAATGAGCCAGTCCGTATGATTCTGAAAGATCTTTTGTACTATACCTACCAAGGTATGGATAGGACAGACAATCTGACCAGAACAACCCATGAGCCAATCACAGGGTGACAGCTCACCGACAACAGTACGAGGAGGAGCACCCTCTAGTACTGTTTGTCACTATTAGCCGCTGCCTACTCACCAACTCTTACTGAGGGGCATGCGTAGCCTACAGTTGGTAGAATAGTGTTACTGTTGGCCGTAACCTATTCACCAACCAGCATGGCCTGCGTATAATCCACAGTAGGTGGGACGTGCATAATCTACAGTTGGTGGAATAGTGCAGCCGACTTTGTTACTGTTGGCCGTAACCTATCCACCAACCAGTATGGCCTATGCATAATCCACTGTTGGTAGAACAGGAATACTATTCAGCCGGCTGTACCTTCTAGGAAACCTACCTTCGGCTATAAATACTCCAACATCTTGGAATGGTAAGGGCATCTGATATCTCAATCTTATCTAGCAATCTCTTAATATATTCTTATATTCAGAGCAACCTAGTCTGATTCTCACGTCGGAGGGTGGTCACAAGGAGGAACCCCCCCCTTCTCAGTGACGAGCTTACGGTGTCTGTTTTGCAGGTCTCCTGAAGAACAACCTTCTCAGCTAGATCTCATCCGTGGGAAACATTACTTAACCCCCAGATTATCTATATTCTGTCCAGGGTTCACTTAGTGTTTCTTCATTGGCGCCATCCGTGCATAAAAGCTAGAACTAATTTAGTTTTTTCAAATTTTCTGAATAAATGGTTAACGTTACTCCGGTCCAAAAGCCAGTAATCGACCAAGAAACCCCGGTAACAACCCCAGCAACTGGGGGGAACACCGGCGGTTATACAATCCTTACGAACACTACCCCGACTACCCAAGCCGGGGCAAGTGCAGTAAATATTCCACTGGGGTTCACCGACACCCAGTTGGAAAAACGAACAAGGGCCCCTCGCCAAACACTAGATCAAGTGAAGGCGTGGGCCGAAGCACGGCAAAGAGAATTCCAAGCCGAATTGGATGAACGCTTGCGTTCAGCTCAACAGGCTGACGAATTCGGCAGTACTCGCCAACACCTCAATATGAGCAGTGACTGCGAGTACTCAGACGACGAGTTGGAGTCCGATACCGACGCAAACCCTCGCCATAAGGCGAAAGGGAACCGTAAGGAAACGGACGTCCAACCAAAAAGGAATTTTGGGGAAGCTTTTAAACCAATCGCGGAGAGAAACCCGCGTGACTTCTCCAAAACCTTTAGACCAACTGCTACAAATGCAGGAAAGTCAAAATTCGCAAGGGACATTGCGGAAGCAATCGCCCCGAGAAGTGCCAAACAGATGTCCAACATTGGCACTTATGATGGTCTATCCGACCCAGACGACCATTTGAACAGGTTCATTGCGGGGGCTACCGTCAGCAACTGGACGGAACCCACGTGGTGCTACATGTTCCAGATGACTCTGGTCGGAGCGGCCAGGGCATGGTTCGATCGTTTACCGATCCACCACATATATGACTGGGCGGACTTTCAGAACAAGTTCAGCCAGCACTTTAGCCAACAGAGGAAGTACACTGAAGAGCAGTGGACGATCCTCAACTGCGTGAGAGAGGAGGATGAATCTTTACTAGACTTCATCACCCGCTTCAACTCCAAAAAGCTAAGTCTCGGCAACATAAGTGAGGATCTGGTTCGCGCCGCCTTCATCCAAGGCGCCGAATACCCAGAACTTATCCGCACATTGACGGGTAAGGATGGCATGCCATCAACTTGGGATGCCATCATGACGGCGGCAAAGCGCTTTGCCGAGACGGAAAAGCAACTGGGAAGGGATCTTCCCCAGAGTACACACCTCTACACGCAGAGGACAAGGGAGAACAACGTTAGGACCGCCCGGCAGAACAAAAAGAGGCGGCTAGGTATTTGGCAGTCAAGGGTAAACTTTGACACCTCATCCAGCTCTCGCCCTCTTGTTGGCGGAAGGGACAACACACACCCTTCAAACCGAAAACACCGGTGGACGCCACTCACCAAGAGCGTCACGGAGATATTTGCCACGGAAAAATTGCCATGGCCAAAAGCCCCATTGATCCGGCAGAAACCTAATGCGGATCAAAGCAAATCCTGCGATTTCCACGGGACAAAGGGTCATGGTACTGAAGAGTGCACATCCTTGAAGGATATTGTTGAGACATTTGTCAAGGATGGAAGACTTGCACATCTCGTGGCATCAATCAGGAAGGGAGGAAGGAATGACAAACGGTACAGAGGTAACGGACGAAAGCCAGTCGACATCAGCATCAACATGGTTCATGGCAAGGTCGGAGGAAGAAAAAGACGAGTGACAGAACCATGCGCGTGGAAGGAAGCTGAGGTGCGCTTCCCGCGAGTGCCAGGAGGCCCCAGCAAAGAAGGCCCCATCGTCATCAAAAGCCAGCTGGGGCATTACATCACTTCCCGCACTCTTGTTGACAACGGCGGTTCGTCGACAGTGATGTACAGGCAGTTCTTTGACAAGCTGGATGATGAAGACAAAGAACGCTTGGAAACGGTCTACGATTCAATGGAAGGGTTTGACGGCAGCACAGAAACCCCCCTGGGTATCCTATCTTTCCCCGTTACTCTTACCGATGGGAATCATTCACGCACAGAAGACGTGGATTTTGTCGTGATGAGAAAGCCACACCACACGTACGACATCCTATTCGGAAGAGACGGGATGGCAAGATTCAACGCCGTGGTATCTTCAGTCCACGGCATGATGGGATGGCCAACAGCTGAGGGTGTAGCGATGATCACTGGCATTCCCCAGGTATGCATCGCATCTGTCTCATCTAAACCCAAACCAAAAATGGCTAAACCAACCATCACCGAACCGGAAAAATGGGCCTTCAATGGCAAATACCCCGACCAGGCCGTTACCATTGGACCAACAATCGTTGATCCCACCCGCACCCTACTCAAACGCTTACTGCAGAAAAACGCTGACATCTTTGCGTGGGCACTAGCTGACATGACTGGTGTACCCCGAAGTAAGGCGGAGCATAAGCTCAAGTGCGATCCGGCTGTTACGCCAGTCGTACAAAAGCGCAGAGTAATGGGGCCTGAACAAACTAACGCGTGTAGAACCCAAGTCAAGGAACTCCTTGACGCAGGCATCATACGCGTTAGTAGATATCAAACATGGGTTGCAAATCCCGTAATGGTACCGAAGAATGACAAACAATGGCGCATGTGCATAGATTTCAAAGATTTGAACAAAGCATGCCCCAAAGATTGTTATCCGTTACCAGAAATTGATCTTAAGGTGGATTCGTTGGCACCATTTCGCCTTAAATGCTTCTTGGATGCGTATAAGGGGTACCATCAAATCCACATGGCCGTAGATGACCAGGACAAAACCGCATTTCGGACGCCCGATGGTACATTTTGTTATAAAATGATGCCATTCGGACTTAAGAATGCAGGGTCCACGTACCAACGACTGATGGACAAAGAGTTTCATGCCCAAATTGGGAGAAACTTGGAAGTCTATATGGATGATTTGGTCATCAAAAGCCCCGAGCCAGAAGCGATGTTGAAAGACATTGAAGAAACTTTCAACACGCTTAGAAAGATAAACATGAAGCTCAACCCGAGCAAGTGTTCATTTGGGATGGAAGAAGGGAAGTTCTTGGGAGTCATTGTTACTAAAGATGGCTTCAGAGCGAACCCTGAAAAGGTCGAAGCTATTGTTAAAATGGAATCACCTACCACCATCAAACAGGCTCAGACACTGAATGGACGACTAGTCGCACTTAATCGCTTTTTGGCAAACCATGCGGATAAGTCGTTTCCTTTCGTGTCAACATTGAGAAACTGCTTAAAGAAAACGCACTTCCGCAGGACACCAGAAGCGGAAGCAGCTTTTCAGGAGATTCGGTCACGCCTGATCGAACTCCCAACACTTACAGCACCACAAGCGGGAGAGGAGTTAATCCTATACCTTTCCGCAACAGATAGAGCAACCGGGGCAGTCCTGCTAATAGAACGAAAAGGCATCCAGATGCCAATCTATTATGTTAGCCGTGTACTAACAGACGTAGAAACCCGGTACTCTACCCTCGAAAAATTGGTCTTAGCACTTATACACGCTTCACGCAGGTTAAGACGATATTTCCAGGGCCACCAAATCACCATTCTCACCAACTTCAAACTCTCAAACGTTCTAGGCAAACCCGAATTATCGGGACGTCTAGCCAAATGGGCAATTGAATTGGGAGAATATGCAATTAAGTACAAGCCAAGACCAGCCATAAAAGGCCAGGTCCTGGCCGATTTTATTGCAGAAGTCCCCGCTTCGCGGGAGAAAGAGTGCCAGGAGGAGGCTCAACCCTCCCCAGCACAGGACATCAATGATGTCTGGCGACTCTACACTGATGGAGCAGCCAATAACGAGGGTTCAGGCGCAGGGTTAAAATTAACCAACCCAGCAGGCCAAGAATATACTTACGCTATTCGGTTGGATTTTCCAAGTACGAATAACGAAGCCGAATATGAAGCATTCTTGGCCGGATTGAGAATTGCGCGTAAGATGGGAGTGAAAAACTTGGAAGCCCACGTGGATTCCATGCTGGTGGCCAACCAAATAAATGGGACGTACACGGCTGTGAACGACACAATGGCCCTGTACCTCGCCCAGGCAAAAACCCTTATGCGTGATTTTAATGATTGTAAAGTCATACACGTCAAGCGCAGCGAAAACAAATCTGCGGATGCGTTAAGCAAGCTTGCATCACTAGCCTTCACCCACTTGGGAAAGGACATCCGCATTGAACTCCTCGAAGCACCATCAGTCCCGCACAAGGAAATTTGTGTCATCCAAACCGGTACAGAAACGTGGATGACACCAATAATAAATTACCTTGCAGCAGGAACACTACCAGAGTCAAAAACACAGGCAAGAAAACTACGCTGTAAAGCACTGAATTATCAACTCGTCAATGACATCCTTTACAGACGTAACTTTCTTGGCCCACTCTTAAGATGCGTGGACAACCAAGATGCTGACTACCTCCTAAGGGAAGTACACGAAGGCATCTGTGGGGTACACGCAGGTCCCCGCGCTGTTGTAGCCAAGCTAAACAACGCGGGATACTTTTGGCCGGGGATGCATACGGATGCACTGGCATACATCAGAAAATGCAGGTCTTGCCAGCTTTACGCACCCAACACGCACCGCCCGAAGAATGAACTTGTTCCAGTCACTTCTTCATGGCCATTTCAGAAATGGGCCATCGATGTGACAGGCCCATTTCCTACAGCAGCAGGAAATGTTCAGTTCCTAGTGGTAGCCATCGACTACTTCACCAAGTGGATAGAAGCAAAACCTTTAGCCCAAACAACCGCGAAACATATCAAAAAATTTATTTGGGAATTTATTATTTGTCGTTTTGGACTTCCACAGAATTTGGTGAGCGATAACGGCACCAACTTTGCTGACAAGAAGCTACAACAGTGGCTAAAAGAACTTCAAATCACCCACACCTTTACCTCAGTGGCACACCCGCAAGGTAATGGTGAGGTGGAAAGAGCAAATAAGAGCATTGTCGAAGGCATCAAGAAGAGACTATCGGAACACAGATCCGGCTGGGTGGACGAGCTTCCGCACGTCCTTTGGGCAAACAGAACGCTGAAGAAGGCCAGTACGGGAGAAACCCCGTTCAGCCTCACTTATGGCACTGAAGCCATGGTCCCGGTCGAAATTGGTCTGCCCTCACCAAGGGTCTTGAGTCAGCCAGAAGACAATGATGCAGAAAGACGGTTGGATCTTATGCTAACCGAGGAACGCAGAGACTTAGCCGCAGTGCGTGAAGAGAACTACAAACGACAAATGCAAAAGTACTACAACACGCGGGTAAAACTCTGCAACTTCAATATAGGAGACTACATACTGCGTAACAACGAGGCTTCAAACCAAGAGCGCCCGGGAAAGCTGGCCCCGGTCTGGGAAGGGCCATACATTATCAAAGAAATCCTGGGAAAGGTCGCATACCGGCTCGAAAGGCTCGATGGCACTCCCATCCCAAGAACATGGAATGGAGCTCAATTACGCAAATGTTATATGTAGATCAATTCCAAAACTTGTAAAGAAAAGGCCTAGAGCCACTTCTAATGGAAATGATTCTCCTTTCATAATGTGTTTACCTTTATACTTATGAACTTCCCACTGGTGCCGGTATTTACCGCATAAACGGGAAGAAGTAAGTCGTTACGTGTGGAAGGCGGCAAAACCCGCATAAACACAACGTTAAAAATAAGGGAAACCTACACGCAGGTCAGATGTAAGTAAAGTTTAGCCATCCTTGTAAGTGCAAGTGACGGTCTTACCCGCACAATCACGAACAAGGAAGCAAAACTTCAACCTATCATCTACCACGTTCAAAGGTTATCCTAAAAAAAAAAAAAAAAAAAAAAAGATGAGGAAAACTTACACGCATGTCAGATATGGGTAAAGTTTAGCCATCCTACTAAGTGCAAGTGACGGTCATACCCGCACAATCACGAAAGAGGAAGCAAAACTTCACACCTATTATCTACCACGTTCAAAGGTTAACTTATCCTCAAATAAGGTAAACCTACACGCAGGTCAGATATGGGTAAAGTTTAGCCATCCTACTAAGTGCAAGTGACGGTCATACCCGCACAATCACGAAAGAGGAAGCAAAACTTCACACCTATTATCTACCACGTTCAAAGGTTAACTTATCCTCAAATAAGGTAAACCTACACGCAGGTCAGATATGGGTAAAGTTTAGCCATCCTACTACGTGCAAGTGACGGTCCTACCCGCACAATCACGGAAGGGGAAGCAAAACTTCACACCTATCTACCACGTTCAAAGGTTAACTTATTCTAAACACTTGGAAAATTGCTAATTTAAACTTAAGTATGTAAGTCATATAACGTTTATAAAGCAAGGAATCCAATGAATCAAGCGGTCTTAGCCGAGCAAAGATTTACATTTCATAAATATTCGTTACAAGAATGGCCGGGTAACTACCCGCCTACAAGAAAGTAAATCTATACAAACTAAATCTATCCTAGCAGTGGGAAGGGATCTTCAGGATCAGGCTTCAGGGCCACTTCCACTTGGACCAGCGCCGTCAGTAGAGCGTGGCTGTTCAAGGTAAGCCTTAAGGATAGGTAGCCCATCATCAGCAGCAGCAATTTCATTCACCTTCTCCACCACCGGATGCGGGAAGGTGGCGTATTGATTTACTACTTGGTCATATATGGCTTCGGTATCTACATTGTACAAAGGGAAGTTGGATGGCGGGACGCCTTTCTCAACAAACCCTAGACCAAGCAGGAAGCCGACCCGTTCCCCATCCTCGTGAGAAGCGTTGAGGGCTGCGCTCATTGCATTGTCGTAAGATGTCTCTGAGAAGACCCGATGCACAACCTACATAAGAAAATATACAAGTGTCAACACCCTATTTACAAAGAAAAGCGTGAACACATGAAGATAGACATACCTGAGACAACGCTTCTCGAAGAAGCCATTCCTTGGCAACCAGAGCTTCTTTAAGGGCGGCTTGAGCTTGGGTGCAGGCGCGTTCGGCTTCGCTTTTGTTAAGGTTGGCAAGTAGCACTTCCTTTGCGGCAGCCTCTTCGACGCCCTTAAGCTTCCGCTCGGTATGGTCAAGCACGCCCCTCTGGTCCAAGATCTCCTGGAGCTTCTTGGCATCTTCCATCGCCAAGGCATCATGAGCACGTTGGAGAGCCTCTAATTTGGCCTTGAGCTCCTCGTTCTCCACGCGTAAAGGCTCAGCAACGGCTTCAGCCTTGGTGGCCCTCTCGGTCGTGTTCCTCGCAGTCTCCTTAGCTAGCCGAAGCTGTTCGTTAACAGCTTGGGCGGCCTTGGAGCGGGCCTCGAGTCGCGCTTGAACCTCAACCTCGAGGGCCTTGAAGGCCTTCTCCTTCTCCGCAGCCACTGCGGTTAGTTTTTGGTTCTCCTCCCGGAGAGCACGCGCCTGAGATACTTCTTTAACGCGAGCTGCTTTCAACTTGTCGTTTTCACGACAAAGCAGCTCGACGCGTGGCTGCATCCGGGCCAGGAGAACCCGAAGCTCGTTGGTTAGCCTACCCTCCTGGTAGCTAACCATGGCTTCCCCCAACGCACCATGGGGAGCAGCGTGGCGAGCCCAGTCCACGCACTCCACAGGTGTGCGAAGGGTTGTTCCTCGGCGAATGTTCCATCTTGGAACATACACTTCATTGGAATCCGACACTGCAAAAGAAACAAAGCAGTTAGGAAAAGATGATAAAAAATACATAAAGGCCAAAAGAACCCTACGCACCTGTAGGGTCGATCACAGGCCGATAACCACCGAACCCATCACCTGAACCTAAGGGAAATCCATCCAAAAGGTCAGGCAGATGGGAAGGTAACAAAGATTGGCAAGAAGCCCCGCGCGTACCTGAAGGTTCGGCCGTCGAGGCCGATGGCGGGGGCGGCATGGTTTCCGCCGCAGTCGATGGCGGAGGCATGGTGTCCGCCGCGGTCGCCGCCGCGGATTCAGCAGCAAAAGTAACCGCCGGCTCTGTGAAGGATGCTGTAAATATCGCACTCACAGCCGGCGGTGACGTCACCTCGGCTGGAACAGTCGGCTCAGAATGAGCAACTGAACCAGCGGTAGCAGGCGCAGGCGCCTGGGTCGACGCCTCAGGTAGGCTGACCAAGCCTACCGTCATTGGCGGAGAGGTAGTACTCGGCCCCTCACCCTGGAATGCGCCAACATCCACGCCTGCGTAAAGAAGAAAAGTGTTAAAAAGACGAGGATTAAACTACGAAGATAAAAGCCAAGAGAAAGTTGTACTTACGGGTTTTCTTGAGCTTGAACGTACAGACGGGCGGGGACGAACCCGATGGAGCCGGTCTCTTGATGCCGGTCACCGTCGTCGTCATTGGTTCTCCGGAGGTAACAGTCGTAGCCTCCGGAACAGTGGTCTTCTCACCACCGGGGTTCCCCGCCACCTCTTCACTATCTGACTCAGTGTCAGATAGGAGCACTGGATCGGCTGTGGAGGCCGCCTTCTCCTTCCCTTTCCCGCCGGCAGCCCTCTTCTTCCGCACTAACGGAGGACCATCTGCGGATTCCTCAGAAGAAGACAGGATGTCAGGAATTCCAGCAGCGGGTACAGCACTGAGGGGTGGAGGAGAGAATAACGCCTTACCTGGCCGCCGGTGGCTCAGGATCTCGTGGCCCAGCGGATAGACCTCCACAAACCGATCCGCTGTTTGCTCCAGGATGGGCAACTCGTTCTCGTCAAGAGCACGAGTACCCACCCGCACGGGATCGTCAGCTTCCCGCGGGTACAAGAGCGACTCCAAATTGTTCCCCTCTGAAAGAAAAGAAACAGTTAGAAGACAAACTCATATCAGCAAGAAAGACAAGACATACCATAAGGAGTAGAGTTCAAACCGTATTCGAGAAGGATGGGAACCTGAGACGCCTCCTTCCATACCCGGCTCATCCCCAGCATCACCATCCCGGACTCCGCAAACCGGTAAACCGGAGATTGGACCCGGGATATCTTCGCAAACCATTCCGCCTCCTGGTAGTTGGTGGCGTGGTGGCTTGGAATTGCTTGGCCATTTTTAAACTTCATGGCAATGGGGATGGCGCGGGCAGAAATGTAGAAGAACTCCCGCTTCCACGATCGGAGACTGCGCTCGGTCGCGCAAATCTTCAAACCCTTGATCCGGGTTGTCAGGGTGTACCACCCCTGGATGCACCTCCAAGTATAGAAGGTCATCAGGCGGTCCACATAGGGCTCAATGCCCAGAATCCGGCACACCCACTCGAAATGGCGAATCTTGGCGATCGCCATGGGGTGCAACTCGGTCAGATGAACACCGTGCCTCTCAAGGACACGGTAAACAAACTTTGTCAATGGGAACCTAAGATTCCCATAGACAAAAAATGCTGCATAAACCCCGATCTTGCCTCTGGGGGCATCGTACACGGTCTGATGGGGTTCAGGAAACTCAGGCTCGAAAGGATCGAGCATGAACTTCCTAACAACATACCGGTACTGATCGCCGGGCAGAGCACACTGGCACTCACCAGCAGTACTCTTATCATCGGCCGAAGACTCAAGATCACGAGAAGACATTTTGCAGAAAAAGCGATTTCGGGAAAATGCTTGCCTGAAAAGGGGAGTATTTGCCGGAAATCGCTAAGAAGAAGAAGAGAAGGGTGAAGGTGTGAATTACAAAGGACCCTCTCCCCCTTTATATACTAATCGCAATTAATGCGGTGAATTTAATGCAGAGGAGAGAGAAATCGAAGGTGCAATGAAACTATGACGCGTGGCAAAAAGCAAGCTGGCAACAGCTGTCAAAAAGACGCGTGCCAATAATTTCGCGGCCACGCGCCCGAAAAATCGCGCCCACGCGCCTGAAAAAGCGTCTGGAATTACCATGTACTGTCACGTCACCATAACTTCCTGCACGTCCTGACACAGTCAGAAGAAACCGTCGCACGACGTTTCAGATGTTTGGACTGTTCTTATCCTCACCAACCTTTCGAATTTCAAAATTCAAAATTCAAAAAGATTCAAAAGTAAGCGGGAAAATACCCCTTACCTTGGCAACCAAGTAACCATAAGACGGATGCGGGTACAGTGTTAAGGCAAAACCCTTCACATACCTAGCACCCGCAGGGAATTGAAGCCAAGAATACCCCGGCAACAAAGTAACTATAAGACGGGTGCGGGTACAGTGTTAAGGCAAAACCCTTCACATACCTAGCACCCGCAGGGAATTGACGCCAGGGATACCTTGAAAGTAAAGTAACCGTAAGACGAGCGCGGGTACAGTGTTAAGGCAAAACCCTTCACATACCTAACGCTCCGCAGGGAATTGAAACCAAGAAGGATCTTCTGGGCAATGCTTGCGGAAACGGAAATAACATCCCCGCATAGCGGGAACGTCGAGAACTACATTGTTTGAGGCTCCAGGATGGAATTGGTGGTTTAAACATAATTGATCACTATGTTCAAAACCACTAAAACCTCAAGTAGAATCCACACAAGTGAGACTCAACGCTCCTGACTTGCGAGAAGGTTACATACCTACCCGCATCATACCCAAAGATCAAGCAAAAAAATCGGGAATTTTTGCAAGTGACATTAGGAAACCCGCGGGAAGAATCCCCACGGAGAACCTTAAAACTAAAAACCCTTTTCAAAACCCCTTGCTTAAAGTCCAAAAGTTCACCTCACTTTATTAAACATTCATGAGAAGAACATTGGACTGGGGGGACTTGAAGAGGTAGGTCCCAGCAGAGACCAGTTGGTCCCGCAAGACTCACCTTGAACAGGGACGTCTGCGCAAAGGCCATCTGCTCCCGCAGGACCCACCATGCTCATAGAATCTTACGCGCAGTACGCAAGCTGTACACGCAGGGAAAGCCTCCCAATGGTGAAGTACCCCGCCTGTTCCCGCAGTTGCGGATACAAGCCATCAGGGAAGGCTACCCGCAGACAGCAGGGCTACACGCACAAGCCAATAGCTACTTCAGTAGTCACATGAAGGAATGAGCAAGGCGGGAACAATCCCGCCAAAATGAGCCAGTCCGTATGATTCTGAAAGATCTTTTGTACTATACCTACCAAGGTATGGATAGGACAGACAATCTGACCAGAACAACCCATGAGCCAATCACAGGGTGACAGCTCACCGACAACAGTACGAGGAGGAGCACCCTCTAGTACTGTTTGTCACTATTAGCCGCTGCCTACTCACCAACTCTTACTGAGGGGCATGCGTAGCCTACAGTTGGTAGAATAGTGTTACTGTTGGCCGTAACCTATTCACCAACCAGCATGGCCTGCGTATAATCCACAGTAGGTGGGACGTCCATAATCTACAGTTGGTGGAATAGTGCAGCCGACTTTGTTACTGTTGGCCGTAACCTATCCACCAACCAGTATGGCCTATGCATAATCCACTGTTGGTAGAACAGGAATACTATTCAGCCGGCTGTACCTTCTAGGAAACCTACCTTCGGCTATAAATACTCCAACATCTTGGAATGGTAAGGGCATCTGATATCTCAATCTTATCTAGCAATCTCTTAATATATTCTTATATTCAGAGCAACCTAGTCTGATTCTCACGCCGGAGGGTGGTCACAAGGAGGAACCCCCCCCCCCCTTCTCAGTGACGAGCTTACGGTGTCTGTTTTGCAGGTCTCCTGAAGAACAACCTTCTCAGCTAGATCTCATCCGTGGGAAACATTACTTAACCCCCAGATTATCTATATTCTGTCCAGGGTTCACTTAGTGTTTCTTCACGGAGTCTTTGTTTTGTTATTATGTTTAGTATTTTCAATTCTAAGTGGGTGAGAGAATAAAGGGAACTGTGGTCCATGACTGAGTTTCCATGTGCATGTATTTCCAGTTTGTTAGGAGTAGTTGAGTAGTGCTTTGAGCCCATTGTACCCTTTATAAGGGAGTTATCTATTTTTATAAAAATATGGTCCATGACTGAGTTTTCATGTGCATGTATTTTCAGTTTGTTAGGAGCAGTTGAGTAGTGTTTTGAGTTCATTGTACCCTTTATAAGGGAGTTATCTATTTTTATAAAAGTATCAAGAAAATTGTTCCAATTACTCTCTCTAAATTTCTTCTCAGTTTCTCTCTTTTTGCTTGAACCGATCCTACCACATCAGTGGTATCAAAGCGGTGGTGATCTCCATGGACACTCGAAAGAAACTACCGAGCAATTCCAGCAAGATACCCTAGCTAAATTTAATGTTATGTTCGGAAAACTCATGGGTGATGTTCACACTTTCCAGGTGACGATCGACACCGAACAGGATAAGGCCACCCCTGGTCCATCCGGTTTTGGTGGTGGTGTCGTTGTGCATTCCGGTGCCGAATATAAACCTTACCTCAAATTGCACTTTCCCCGTTTCAGTGGAGATGACCCGACGGCTTGGCTCTATCAAGCCGAGCCGTTTTGTGATTTTCAGAAAGTCCCTGAAGCCGATCAAGCTGAACTCGCCGCGCTCCACCTTGACGGAATCGCTCTCCAATGGCACAAGTGGTATACGAAGTCCCGTGGACCACTTACTTGGGCTGAGTTTACTTCGGCCCTCCTTCAACGTTTTGGTCCCACAGATTTTGAAGATCCGTCTGAAGCTTTCTCTCGTCTTAAACAAATAACCACCGTCGCGGCCTATCAAGAGGCATTCGAGAGGATCTCACAGCGGGTTGATGTGTTTCTTCTTGGTTGTTTTATCGGAGGTTTGAAAGATGAAATTCGATTGGAAGTAAAGATACCCTATCTATCTGCTAAACCCTCTCCCTCTGCTGGACTTTTGGGCCCTGGACCCACAACAAAATTATCCCTTCCAGCCCCCACCCCTGTTCGTAGAATCTCTAATAACTTTATTGATCAGGCTCTGGTGGATCATTTTGGTCTTACGGTCGAACAGGATACACCCTTCAAAGTTGTTGTGGCATATCGCGAACAAGTATCGTGTGCGGGTCGTGTGCGAGGCTTCTCTATAAAGGTCCAAGGGCATATTATCTCTACCGATTTTTTTGTGTTACCTGTGGCAGTATGTCCGGTGGTTCTAGGGGTTCAATGGCTTAAGACCCTCGGACCGGTAGAGATTGATTATGAGAAACTCACTATTGGTTTCCATTTAGCTGGTTCAACACACACGCTACAAGGGCTTAAAGGATCTGAATTGGCTGCCTTAAAATCTCATGAAGCAATGGGTATCCTTGGACCCGCGATTCTCCTTCAAATCAATTTGTTATCAGTTGAATCCAACCCTACATTGAATCCTTGCTCAGCGATTCAGCAGGTCATGAACCGTTTTGCCATAGTATTTCATGAACCAACCACACCACCTCCGAAGCATTTCCAGGATCATGGCATCCCGCTCATACCCGGTGCGCGACCCGTTAGTGCCCGTCCCTACCGACAACCGTATTTACAAAAGTTTGAGATTGAGCGACAAGTCCGTGAGCTGCTCCAACAAGGGTTGATTCGACCTAGTCACAGTCCCTTCTCGTCGCCGGTATTACTTGTGAAAAAATCGGATGGTTCGTGGCGTTTTTGTATTGATGGTCAGTCTCTCAACGATATTACCGTCAAAGATAAGTATCCAATACCAATGATCTATGAACTGCTAGATGAATTACATGCTTCCCGAATTTATTCAAAGCTTGATTTGCGTTCCGGATATCACCAAATTCGTGTCCGGGATGAAGATATTCACAAGACCGCTTTTCGCACTCATGAGGGCCATTACGAGTTTGTTGTCATGCCGTTCGGTCTTACCAACGCCCCTGCTACCTTCCAATGTCTGATGAATGATTTATTTCGACTGTTTTTACGTAAGTTTATATTGGTTTTTTTTACGATGAACATGTGGAGCATTTAACTATTGTGCTTGGAATTTTAGAAACTAATAAACTTTATGCAAAGCAGCCCAAGTGTTGTTTTGAGGTATCACAAGTCCATTATTTGGGACACCTTATTTCCGCTGATGGTGTTGCGGTCGAACCGGACAAGGATCAATCTGTTTTAGCGTGGCCCACTCCTACGAATTCTAAGGGTGTTCGGGGATTCTTAGGGTTGGCGGGTTAGTACCGCAAGTTCATAAAGGGGTTCGGAAGTGTCGTAGCTCCTTTACACAAATTGGTGGGTAAAGGTCCATTTGTCTGGGAAGAAGCCGCCGACAGTGCATTCAAGGCCTTAAAAGAGGCCTTAACCACTACTCATACGTTAGGTCTTCCGGATTGGTCGATACCTTTTACCGTCGAGTGTGACGCAAGCGGGGTGGGTATCGGGGCTGTTCTTACACAACATGGCAAGCCTCTTGCATTTTTTAGTGCCCCATTGAAGGGTTCAATGCTAACGTTGTAACATCCCCAAAATTTCCATCTAAATTTGACAACTTAGGAAAGTTGAGGGATCAAAAATAATATCAAGACAAGTATTGAGAAAATATTAAATAAGGAAAAATAAGAAAAATAAAAGGAAATAAAAATATTTCCCAAGTTAAATATTTCCATAAGAAAGAAATAAGAAAACTCCATCCAACATGGAAAGATGCAAGAAAGTAGAAGCATTCCACATGGGTATAAATAAGGAATATAAATCTCATCCTACATGGAAAGTGGTAAAGAAATGGAAGCTCTTTATAATGAAGAGATTTTCCATAATAATATTCTTTTATGAATATCATGCACCAAGTGGTCCTAGCAGAGGGTGCTACGCACCCGACGTGCACGGGCTCGGGCGAGGACGATGGCGACGGCGAAGGGCGTTGGGCGTAATGTGGCGCTTTGATGGTGCACGCTCGCATTGCCGCGAGCCGCATTAAGAGCCGCCTTAGTATTTTTGTACAACGACAATTAGACCTAGATGTGACAAGCTACAAAAGATAAAGGACTAAAAATGAAAAATAATATTCAAGAACTCATCGCGATGAGTCTAAGAAGACGGGCATCGCGTACCGCGATGACCCATGATGACTCAGGGACACGTGTCACGTCCGGGTGACACCTGGCAGAGAGGCAGGCCACATGGCAACAAGTGGCGTTCATGCATAAGTGACGGCGTCGCGGTACGCGACGGCAACATGGAAGACTCCGTCGCTTACCACGATGGAGTGTGAGATCAGCTATAAAAGGGGAGGCCACGGGCTTATTCCCCACACACCAAAAACACTCTCTCTCTATATTTACTCTCTCTCTACATTGTTTTGCGTGCCACCAACCCGACAAATATTACCTTGTAATACGTGCCAAAAACCCGACGTTTTTCTCGAAGTGTGTGTCACCCAAAAGTAACCCGACATTTCATCTCGAAGTACGTGCACGACCCGACATCTGAACATCTTCTCGGTTTGCGTGCCAAGAAGGGTTGATCAAGAACGCCTCGATAAACGTGCATATAGAGTAGAAGTGCTGCCCGTATAAACTTAGGAATATATAACTCCGAATACCCGTGCGAGGTAGGGGTTCTGCCTAAGTTATTATTTTATTATTATAAATGGCTTAGACCATAGTCGGGGGTATAGCCCAAACCTTGATTACGATTAAGAATCATATAACTTTTCTTAAGCAAAGGTTATAAGTTAAAATAGTATTTCTTTATGACTAAGAAATATAATATTTATACAATGGATTATAGTTACGAAATTAATGTTTCTTCTTGAAGAAGAAACTTAGTATAGACGTTTCTTCCTGAAGAAGAAACGTAGCATATAATTGGTAAATAAAGAAAGGGACTAAAGGTCCAAATGTTTTATATAAACAAATGATTTAATCAAGGTTAAAGCTATAAGAAACGGACTAAAGGTCTGAAGCTAGATCGATGATTTAGTTATTTATATAAAGGTTATTCACGTACTATATGTCCGAGGTAACAAAACAAGAAAAAGGAAACAGAAAACAGGAATCAGTAACAGAAACTGATTATAAATATAAAAAGTGAATACACCCCAAACCTTTTATAATGAGTGTGAATGTTTGCATAGGATTTACGAATCCTAAAAACTTTGTGTTACAATAATAAGAAACAGACACTCTGATTAAGAGTATACATGTGTCTGGATCCATTCATACATGGTGACTTGGCATTTCCCCGAGGCCATGCATATCATCAACATGCCTCTGAGGGTCTACGAGACTGTTCAGAGAAATGATATTGTGTATATAATTAATTGTACATGGTACTTAGGGTAATTTGATCCCAATTTAGTTGGGTGCCTAATGAGTAGTCACAAAGGTATTATTGTTGGTTTCACAAAGGTATTGAAAAGATATTTTTAGAGTCAGCATCATTCACCAGCTGTGTGCTGACGTATTTTCTAACCATTTTACAGGAAAACAAGAAAGGTTAGAACAGACAAACAATAAGGAATAGAAGATTGGAGTTATAGTCATTAGATGTTATCTGATGGCTCATATATTTTATTTCAAAATATTATAAAGAGTTATGTTTTATAAAGAAATGTATTTGAAATATCAAACGGGTATTTAAACCCGAGTTTTTAATAAGTTTTCAATATAATAATATTTTATTAAAGACTTCCGCTAAAACTAAACCGCAACTCTGATATATTTACAAAACAGGCACCAACTATTGGTCACACGCCTAGGCCCTAAGTCGGGGTGTGACAGGTTGGTATCAGAGCGATCAATCTTAGCGAATTAGGTATTTAATTATACATAGGCTTTGATTAAGGATAAGTTTTGAAAACTTATTATACAAATATTGATACTTAGTAGAAAAGTATCTAGAAATTATTCAAAACTAATACGGATAAGATACAACACAAATAAGATAAGAGCGTCTACCTATCCTTAAAACAAACCTCGCGCAGATGTCCGATTGTCAATCTAGCCAAGGATCATGTAAGCCTCGATCTGGTAAAGGAAAAGGATTTATGGGAACGTCTTTTCTCCCAATTCCTATATCTAGCGATGAAAGTACATGCCAAACAAAAATGGAGGAAGATTCGGATTCATTTGATTCCGACATTTCGTTAGCTCAGATAATTCCAAATCAAAACATATATGGAGCAGGATCAAGTAGATCCAAGAAACCAATGATGCCAAAGGAAAAAAGAAGTAGTGACTTATCCGGAAGAATATACTCACTATAAAGAATATTTTAATTTTTCGGCAACTTAAGATCCTTACTTTGCTTGCACTCAAAATGAAGAAACAATGCTCTAGAAAGAAATGGAGATAAAAGTAAAGGAAGAAGAAAAGGAGACAAACGATGGCAAGATTAAGAAACTAGTTATTCGCTGGAAGAAATAGAACCCTAATAGTTGTAAAGAATATAGTTGAATAAATATTGTGCACTCTTGTAACTACAATGAATAAAAGATATGTTTTGAATTCTTCGAATATTGGACTTATCTTTTAAAATTTTATTGTAGTATGTCAAGAGAAGAAAGTGCAAACTCTCACAACAGTCCTCCCAAGAAAATTGTAAATGAAGAAAGCGTTGAAAATAAAGATAATGAAATTCTCGCCCAATATATGGATAGAATTCAAAAGATGGTTAAGGAAGCTATGAAACCTGTTCTTGACGCAATCAAGGACATATCTACAAGTCAAAGTCCAACCAAAATCTAACAAGAGAAGTCGAAGTAAGTCCGTTCATTCAAGAAAGGAAGAACCTCATGAAAGTTCCACATCTGTTAATAATTCAAGGAACAAGAAACGAAAGAAACGAAAGATTCAAAAAGGATGTAACTTTATGAATTTTAAAGTTTACGATCCTAAAGAATTTCATGGAGATTCGGATGGTATAGTCGCTATGAGATGACTAGAAGAACAAGAATCAATCGTTACCATTAGCAAATGCACCGGCAAGGAAGCTATTCAGTATTCCTCACAAATGTTCAAATGAGAAGCTCTTGAATGGTGGAACACCCTGATTCAAACCAAGGGTCGAGAAACAATGTATAACTTAAGTTGGGAAACATTCAAAGGTCTTATATTAAAGAAATTTTGCCCAACTCATGAAATGGATCGAATTCAAACTGAGTTATGGAATCACAAGGTTGTTGGCACAAATCTTAGGGAATATAACACTAAATTCCTAGAATACTGCCGACTGGTTCCACATTTAGTATCTCCGGAATATAACAAAGTAACTCGTTACATATATGGACTACCAAGAGAAATAAGAGACATTGTACGATCCAATATGCCAGAAACAGTTGATTCGGCTATGGAATTGGCCGGATACTTAATCAACAGTATGATATGGAATCAAGAAGAAGAAAAGAAGAAAGACAAAGAAATTAAGAAACCAAAAGATTCCGAGAAGTTAGGAAAAGAAGAAAGTACTTCTAAGACAGCATGTAAGACTTGTGGAAGAAAACATACTGGAAAGTGTTGACTAGAAAATACAAACAATTGTGCATACGGCAAAAGAGCAGGACACACAATAGAAGAATGTCGTAAGAAGTTAGGAGTATGTTTTACATGTGGAGAAACGGGTCACTTTAAGACTGAATGCCCGAAAAGAAAAGCTAGTCAAGACTAATAAATGACAAGATCATATCAAAGAAATGTCAAGATAGATTAGCTAACTTTTGTATATTAATTGTAACTCGTTTTTTCAAACGAGAAGTTTTGTAATCAAAGAAGGGTATTTAAATTCCTAAGTTATAAATAAAATGTTAGCATGTAGATTGTGTTAATACACAATAAATGCTTATATTCATTACCTCTAAAAAAATAATCAAGAGGTTCAAATGTTGAAAAGTTCAATCGAAACTTAGAACAAATAAACGTTGAGGAAACTTATCATCTAGGAAGATGATGTATCAACGTTATATGATATCTAAATATGCAAGGGCAATATATTATCGAAAGGAGATCGTTATTGACCACAAGACATTTAAGCAAAACAACTGATGGAATATTATTACCTACCTAGTAAGGTTGATCAAAAAGTCAAAGAAAATCGAAGATATTCAAGAAAATACAATCGCTAAGTATAGCAAATATCAAAGTACAGGGGTACTGTTAGAATATAGAGAACATCATTGATCAGGATCAAGGAATGGAATAGATTCGATAGACTGAATCCAAACAACAAAAGAAAATATATTCAACATATTGAATCCAAACAGCAATGTAGTTAACGTCAGTAAATATTTATAATAAAAAACGGTAAGGTAAATAATTAAACACAACTGATCACTGTGTTTAACAATTTATATTTACTAAATGATATTCTGAACTATTGACTGGTTACATCATTCAAAGATATAAGTTAGCAACAAAATAAAGACCCTAATCATTCTGCATACGGATTATAAAGAACCAGATTAGAATCAACAATTGAAAAGTAAGAACCATTCACTCTTAAGACAACGAATCTCGAGGACGAGATTCATTTCAAGGTGGGGAGGATGTAACATTCCCAAAATTTCCATCCAAATTTGACAACTTAGGAAAGTTGATGGACCAAAAATAATATCAAGACAAGTCATGAGAAAACATTAAATAAGGAAAAATAAGAAAAATAAAAGGAAATAAAATATTTCCTAAGTTAAGTATTTTCATAAGAAAGAAATAAGAAAACTCCTTCCCACATGGAAAGATGCAAGAAAGTGAAAGCATTCAACATGGTATAAATAAGGAATATAAATCACATCCCACATGGAAAGTGGTAAATAAATGGAAGCTCTTTATAAGGAAGAGATTTTCCATAAAAATATTCTTTTATGGATGTCATGCACCAAGTGGTCCTAGCGGAAGGTGCGTAGCACCCTACGCGCACGGGCTCGGGTGAGGAAGAGGATGAGGACGAGGACGATGGCGACGGCGAAGGGCGTTGGGCGCAATTTGGCACTTTGATGGCGCACTTTGCACTTCGCACACTCGCATCGCCAAGAGCCGCCTTAGTATTTTTGGACAACGAGAATTAGACCTAGATGTGACAAGCTACAAAAGATAAAAGGACTAAAAATGAAAAATAATATTCAGGAACCCATCACGATATGCGATGAGTCCAAGAAGACGGGCATCGCGTACCGCGATGACCCATAATGACTCAGGAACACGTGTCACGTCCGGGTGACACGTGGCAGAGAAGCAGGCCACGTGGTAGACGTGTCAGGCCACGTGGCGACACGTGGCAGATGTGTCAAGCCACGTGGCAACATGTGGCGTTCATGCATAAGTGGCGGCGTCGCGGTACTCGACGGCCACATGGAAGACTCCCTCGCATACCGCGATGTAGTGTGAGATCAGCTATAAAAGGGGAGGCCACGGGCTCATTCCCCACACACCAAAAACACACTCTCTCTAGATTTACTCTCTCTCTACATTGTTTTGCGTGCCACCAAACCGACAAATATTACCTTGTAATCCGTGCCAAAAACCCGGCGTTATCCTCGAAGTGCGTGCCACCCAATAGTAACCCGACATTTCGTCTCGAAGTACGTGCACGACCCGGCGACATCTGAACATCGTCTCGGTTTGCGTGCCAAGAAGGTTGATTAAGAACGCCTTGATAAACGTGCATATAGAGTAGAAGTGTTGCCCGTATAAACTTAGGAATATCTAACTCCGAATACCCGTTCGAGGTAGGGGTTCTGCCTAAGTTATTATTTTATTATTATAAATGGCTTAGACCATAGTCGGGGTTATAGCCCAAACCTTGATTACGATTATGAATCATATAACTTTTCTTAAGCGAAGGTTATAAGTTAAAACAGTATTTCTTTACGACTAAGAAGTATAATATTTATACAAGGGATTATCGTTACGAAATTAATGTTTCTTCTTGAAGAAGAAACTTAGTATAGACGTTTCTTCCTGAAGAAGAAACGTAGCATATAATTGGTAAATAAAGAAAGGGACTAAAGGTCCAAATGTTTTATATAAACAAATGATTTAATCAAGGTTAAATCTATACAAAATGGACTAAAGGTCTGAAGCTAGATCGATGATCTAGTTATTTATATAAAGGTTATTCTCGTACTATAGGTCCGAGGTAACAAAACAAGAAGAAGGAAACAGAAAACAGGAATCAGTAACAGAAACTGATTATAAACATAAAAGGTGAATACGCCCCAAACTTTTTATAATGAGTCTGAATGTTTGCGTAGGATTTACGAATCCTTAAAACTTTGTGTTACAATAATAAGAAACGGACACTCTGATTAAGAGTATACATGTGTCAAGATCCATTCATACATGGTGACTTGGCATTTCCCCGAGGCCATGCATATCATCAACATGCCTCTGAAGGTCTGCGGGACTGTTCAGAGAAATGATATTGTTTATATAATTAATTGTACATGGTACTTAGGGTAATTTGATTCCAATTTAGTTGGGTGCCTAATGAGTAGTCACAAAGGTATTATTGTTGGTTTCACAAAGGTATTGAAAAGATATTTTTAGAGTCAGCGTCATTCACTATCTGTGTGCTGACGTATTTTCTAACCATTTTACAGGAAAACAATAAAGGTTAGAACAGACAAACAAGAAGGAATAGAAGATTGGTGTTATAGTCATTAGATGCTATCTTATGGCTCAGATATTTTATTCAAAATATTATAAAGAGTTATGTTTTATAAAGAAATGTATTTGAAATATCAAACGGGTATTTAAACCCGAATTTTTAATAAATTTTTAATATAATAATATTTTATTAAAGACTTCCGCTAAAACTAAACCGCAACTCTGATATATTTACAAAACATGTATCAACTATTGGTCACACGCCTAGACCCTAAGTTGGGGTGTGACAAACATAATCCACCTATGAAAAAGAAATGTTGGCGGTAGTTAAGGCGGTTCGGAAGTGGCGTCATTCCTTACTTGGGCGGCCCTCTGTGGTTAAGACCGATCACATGAGACTTAAATATTTACTGGAGCAACGCCTCACGACACCGGCGCAAGCTCGTTGGTTACCTAAGTTGTTGGGTTTCTACTATGCTATTGAATATAAAAAGGGCGTTTGCAACAAAGGGGCGGATGCATTCTCACGTCTTCCTGAATACCTGGCTATTTCACATCCATGCTCCACTATTTGGCATGACATTCAACATGAGGTACAACTTGATCCTTATTATTTTGAATTGCCCTCTAACTTAAACCCAAGGTTTCAACATAAAGTGGTCTTTCGGGATGGTATTTGGTTTCGTGATGGGGCTTTTCTTTTAAGTCCAACCTCTCCTTTATTGGGTACAGTATTGCATCTTTGCCATGCATCTCCTGAAGGTGGGCACTTTGGATATCATAAAACACTAAGTAAAGTCAAGCAAACTTTTTGGTGGGTTGGGTTAAAAGAAAGGGTCAAGCGTTTCATTCAGGGATGTCAAGTGTGTCAACGGTTTAAAACCGACAATATGAAACCCGGTGGGTTATTGCAGCCTTTACCGATTCCTGAAAAAAATTGGGAAGATATAAGTATGGATTTTGTTGAAGGTTTACCAAACTCAAAGGGGTTCTCGGTTATTATGGTGGTGGTCGATAGGCTTTCTAAATATGCTCATTTTGTTCCGTTAAAGCATCCGTTCACAGCCGTTACGGTGGCACAAGAGTTTGTCACTCATATCGTTAAGCTACATGGGATTCCTACTACGGTGGTGAGTGATTGGGATATGGTTTTCATAAGTTCATTTTGGCAGGCTCTTTGCAAGTTGCAAGGTACCACCTTGTGTATGAGCTCTAGCTACCATCCACAAACGGATGGTCAAACGGAGGTTGTCAATCGTACAATGGAGCAGTATTTACGATGTTATGTGGGTGATCAACCGAAAAAGTGGATCGAGTGGCTTCCATGGGCCGAGTATAGTTATAATACTTCCATTCATGCCTCTACAAAAATGATTCCCTTCCAGGTATTGTATGGCCGTCCGCCTCCGAAGCTCATACCCTATGTTCCGGGTACTACAAATGTTCAGGTTGTAGACGACTATCTTCGTTATCGGGACGTACTTCTTCGTCAGCTCCGAGCTAACTTGGTTTTGGCCCAGAACCGCATGAAAATCCAGGCTGATCAAAAACGTAGGGAGGTTGAATTTAAAGAGGGTGATTTTGTATATGTTAAATTGCAGCCGTATCGACAAACTAGTGTTGCAACCCGGCTGTCTCACAAGCTCAGCCCTCGGTTTTTGGGACCGTATAAAGTTCTTAAACAGGTCGGGCAAGTAGCGTATCAAGTTCAGTTACCTTCCGGATCCTTAATACATGATGTGTTCCATGTTAGCCTCTTACGTAAGTGTATTAGGGAAGTCCAAGACGCAACTACAACAACCGTAGATGACAATATCTTTTCTTCCTTACCACAGCCAGAAAGTATTCTAGATGAAAGGGTGATTAAAAAGGGAAAGTATCGCCCACGTACCGAAATACTCGTCAAGTGGGTCGGTTGAGCTCAAGAAGACGCTACATGGGAGACCAAGTGGAGATTTGCAAAGGCGTATCCGGACTTTCACTTTGAGGACAAGGTGAGTTCAAGCGGGGTGGATTGTTACGTACCCAAGTCCAAGTCAGAATGATGGAAGGCCCATGCACGTGGGTTTATTTTAATTGTTTACGGAGTCTTTGTTTTGTTATTATGTTTAGTATTTTCAATTCTAAGTGGGTGAGAGAATAAAGGGAACTGTGGTCCATGACTGAGTTTCCATGTGCATGTATTTCCAGTTTGTTAGGAGTAGTTGAGTAGTGCTTTGAGCCCATTGTACCCTTTATAAGGGAGTTATCTATTTTTATAAAAATATCGAGAAAATTGTTCCAATTACTCTCTTTATTTCTTCTCAGGTTCTCTCTTTTTGCTTGAACCGATCCTACCACATCAGATTTATATACCTCTAGGATATCCCAAACTCGATAAGTGTATATCGCAAGGACCCGACACCAACCGAATATAGCCTACCATACCGCTTGTGCAAGAACACACGAGACAAATATATGTTCCGTCGATTCGGTATGATCCCCGCAAAGAGCACACATACGCGAGGAAACGATAGTATTACGGGTTTCCAACGCGACCTGTGTAGATAAGCGATCCAATTTCGCTCTCCAAGCCACCAAAGTAACCTTTTTGGTATCCAATTATTCTACTTAAACACGAACTCATGCATCATACCGCACTCGTTTGCCAGGTGTAACTTGATACTCTTAACATTAAACAAGCCCGCTTCGTCTAAATCCCACCATTATTTGTCACCACCCGTTTCTAAGACCACATTTTGACATACTCGAAGCAGCTGCCGGAATTCTTCCACCTCCTGTAATGATCCGGGATATCATGACCAACCCCCACTATCCACATATAAAATTAGACTCCATGAGTAACCGAGTCGCAACCGTGCAGTTCTTTTCCGTCTCCAACGTGAACAATCACGGAAACCGGGAGTAAAAAGGTTCAATTTCATTCTATAGATCCAACCATAATGATGTTTCTTCTCCACTTCGAAGCCATAAATTTGATGTTCGAATTAAGATCAACACATGTCAAAGACAATTCAACAGACGTCTTGACAATAAACTTTCAAAGTCCGGACTCCGAAAGCCTAGCCGTGGATGCCTTGATACACGAACTATAAGTTTTATTAAATCATTTCACCTTTTTACCATTCATGTATCTAAAATAAATTTAGATAAATTTAAAACATTCATTATTTCTATCAAACTTTTTGACTTTTATGTTTTTTCACTTTTTGTCTTTCATTTGGCTACAACCGCTTTTATTGCCTCCCTTTCACATAAATTAAACATAGATATTACATTTTGAGTTACTATATTAAAACAACCGACCAAATTTTTGTTTGAACAATAACTATTTTTAACAGCTAAAATTTCATTTTACCACATATATATGTAAAGGCAAACGATACCAACCAAATGGATAGTAATCAGTGAATATTAATACTCTTAATACAATAAATGCTAAATTCAAAAGCTTGATTAAATAGTAAGCCTAGCAAAACAATCGGGCATGCTAAATTCAAAAGCTTGATTAAATAGTAAGCCTAGCAAAACAATCGGGCAACATGCCAAAAAAATGAGTCAAACCTAGATTGTAACATATCATTTTATAACATATCAACATAGTTCAGATGTGTAATTGAAGCAGCGCCGGCTTCGAAAAAGCAAAAAAAAAAAGTTTTGGACTGAAGTCAAAACATTTTTTGAGCTTTAAATAAAAAATGTATTTTGTTGGGTTTAAACAATTTAATATTTATATGATTTTACTTGGTTATAATTTGGGTTGTGTAAAAAATTTTTGTATAAAAATATTAAACATGTCTCAAATGAGACTAGATACCATAACATTTTTGTTGGGACTTGGGAGTAATACCCATTTACCACTAGATCAAGCTAGAGGTTATATAATTTAGTTTAAACATTAAATATGCATATTGTATTTAATAAAAATACATAAAAAAATTAAAAAAAAATTCCGGGCCTAGCGGGGTGTCGGGCATGTGGCCTTCGACCACCCTGCCACCCCCAAAGGCTAGCCCTGAATTGAATGGATCACAATCCCTAAGGGACCCGAGGGTTGGTAATATATATATGACTACAAGTCACAAGTAGATGAATTTGAGAGAATAATATTGACGAGTATGCTATAGTGGGTTAAGTTTCCTAATTACAGGGTTTATTTGGAATTCTTGTTAGCCAAGTACGTTGGGCTACCATTATATATAGATGAACGGAGTTGTGGTTTCATAAAAGCGAGAGAAGATTCACAGGTTATGTGTTATAGGGTTTTTGAGTTATATTTCATTTACAACAGTTATTCAATATTAGTTTTGTGCATGTTTTCGTTTTGTGTCTTATCAGTTCGGTCTTGACTGAGTGCGTACTTAAACTAAATACCTAATATAACAGTTAGTAACTATGGATATATCAAAGTACCATTGTTACTTAATATTTAATTTTGCTTACGGATTGATGGTTTTTTTAGCTTTAATAGTTTATTAGCTAAAAGCCTAAAACTAAAATTAGAGTGACTGAATTCAATGTTTATGTAATCAACGAAGTATTACACATGGCTAAAGTCGGCAAATTAAGTAAAGTTATGCCAATGTCAAAAAGGGAAAAATCGGTGCCAAATCTAAAAGTCACTTTTAGAAAAAAAAATATATTATGATCTCCATCAAGTAGACATGCTAAAATAGGGTGGGAAATGAGAATATAGCCTTCTTACATGATACATGACTTGTACATGAGCTTCATGCAAACACTCATTAAAAAGAGAAATAGGATCTGCATGAGGCCACTTGAAAACAGAAAAATGCTTGGCTATAAATAGGATGTTAGAGAAGCCCTAATTAGACAATGCAATCTCTAAGTGTGAAATGAAGAAGGGGCTTACATGAAGGGAAGAACATTGTTTAGTAGCCAAGGATGACTTGCCTGTTACTTTTTTCCAAAAGGTTTTGTTATACTTATATTGAGACCTTTTCTAGATTGGTTATGAGGCAGTCTTCTTGGCTAACTTGACAACTTCTTCCTTTCATGCTAGCTCTCCTTTTCTAATGTTGATTTTTGTTTCTTTAGAGTGAGTGGTGGTTCTTTATTAAATAGATAAGATGATGAATTTGATGGTTTAAGTATTGTATTTATGAGTTTTTTGTTATTGGAAAGTTATTAATTAGTTTTGATAGCAAAATTGTGCTATAGTTTTGTATATTTGGGTTGTGGTTTGTGTGTATATTTTAGCCGATCCAATATTCAAAAGGTAGATGCAAATAACTGAATAAGTATGTCTATCATGTGAAAGTTCTAAAGAACAAACGGGAGTTGGTGATCTGGTATAGTAAGCCTATTCCCCGTGCATGTTTGAATGTTCGAATTTAACTATCTAATCTAATCTGACTATACTATTAAAGTAAGATGATTTTTTCATATAACATTATTTTTGGGCCTTCATATAGGATGTCATATAGATGTCATGTGAGCATTATTTTTTATTTTATCATCTCTTCTTTTAAACACAGTATGGGGCACGGACCCGTTTAGTTATGTTATAACCAATGACCCGGTTTTCATGCTAGAATAACGATCTGATTTCTTCTCAAATACATCCATCTTTATATTGCAATGAGGCTCTATAAATTTAGAAAAATAAATTATTGTGTGATACAAATCTTAAATCCAAGACCTCATATTTCAAATTAAAGATGATTACCAACTCCACTTAAGTGGTAATTGTGTTGGATTTCTAGACTTAAAAATGACATATTGTTAATTCACTTATAATTAATATATACTAGCAAATCATTAAACATTTAAGTCAATATCCAATGTTGTATTCAAAAAGGTTTTTAGAGATTTATGAATTGTAATATTTTGTTTATCGTTATTTACTTCTTATGAATTCATAGGCATGTTATCATGTATATTATTAAATTTAACTTTTTTGTTGTTTTTAACCACCATTGTATCACACGGGCTTTATTCTAGTAACAATACATTTTAGGTATTCCTTTTATTAATCTTATATAATCACAAGTGTAAACCAAAGATCAATTATTTTGATACTAGAAAAGTTGAGTTATAAACCGCAGCAGTACAGCTTACACATCTATATCCTTACACATCTCACGTATTGGAGTTAGTATCGAACATTGAAGAATAAAAAGTTGATCAGTAACGCACTGGAGTTGTTACTTATTTTGCATCTTTGTGCCGGTGTATGGTCATAAACGAGATGTCTAACGACACAATGTTTGAAATTATTTTATAATTGATTTTAATAACCAGTCTAATCAACGTGAATTGCTAAAGTAATAAATAAGTAAGATCAATATGTTAGCAAATAAGTATAATCAATAAGTAAAATCGTTACATTTTTCATTTTGATCATCAAAGTGAATATTATCGGAAATGTTTGTAAAGAAAAAGTTTTGGCTGCTTGCTTTCTAATTAATTTCATCTGGATATTTGTCATCAATGTGGCTGTAGTTTAGTGGTAAGAATTCCACGTTGTTGCCGTGGAGACCTGGGCTCGAATTCCAGTAGCCACAAAATATTTTTTGGATTACAAAATAAATCAATTAATCTTAATCCTTTTGTCTTTCTTAAATAAGCTAATTAGCATTATTTTAAATTCATGAAGGAGCATAAACGAGAACTAGCTAGCATCTTTTAACTTAGTTATAAAAAATTACGACAAAGCTACAATACGTAACAACATTTTTTTAGAAAATATAAAAGTTGGTTTTAATTTCAATTTGGTTACTTCAGTCATTTGGACACAAATAATATCATAACCGAAGCACCGGTGTCCGGTTTTTAAGTCGATTCGTGTAGTTATTTTCGGTATGGTTCAGTTAATCAGTTTTACAGGTTATTCAAAAGTGTGTGCGCGTGTAAATATATATATATTTTTTTAAAAGGTCAGCCTGATATATGTTATATTTTTATATAATTTACTATAAAACGATTACAATAAAACGAATGAATATATTTTTATATATTCATTCGTATTTTTTATGAACATTATAAATTTAGTATAAATTAAATCTCACAACAATCATTATTTACTGCTATTCAATTATCTTTCACCAGACCGTTTATTTTTAGTCCGTTCACATGAGATATAATAATATTATGGTTCTCAATTAAAGTTTTAGTTTTCCGAGGACAAGTCAATGAAGCAAATCATGTACGAAACCAGTTAATTAAGTGGCTTGGTTAAACTAAAAGAAAGTGCGCGCTCGTGCTCACACAAATATTAAGGTGTAGTAAACAAGACAAACCGACTTGTGAGGGTTTATTAGCCTACTCACCAAAAGGCTTGGTCTTATGCCTACTCTATAGCTTGGGTAGCCTAAATGAGCTTATCCCTCTCAACGTGGCCTATCTGTGAAATTAAATTAGAGGTGGTTTACAGTTCATGAGGGACCTATATACTGAAACTGAGAATACTAATTAACTACGGATTTTGTTTAATATATCTACAACACATCAAGTAATGAAGTACCATTACTATTAAGGAGTGGCTATGTTCAATGAAGTACCATTACTGCTTTAGAAAACACTTCTAGAAAATTTCATAATCTCCATTAAGTAGACATGCGAAAATAGTGTGTGACTGAGAATATATTCTTCTTGCATGGCACATGACTTGTGCATGAGCTTCATGCAAACCCTCCCTAAAGAGAAATAGAATGTGCGCGAGGCCACTTCAAAACAGAAACATGGTTGGCTATAACTATAAGCAGGACGTTGGAGAAACTATTAGAAATTGCAATCTCAAAGAGGATTGGGAGTGGTTCTGCGAATGGCAAAATGGGGGGGGGGGGGGGGGGGAATGGGAGTTGAGGTGGAGGTAGAAGGTGATGGGGTGGAGGGAGTAGAGTTATGAGGTGGATGATAGAAGTGGGGAAATCCGGGGAGCATTCCATGAATTCCACTGAAATTCAAGAATAAAAAATAAAGAACGCGCGGGGGGGGGGGGGGGGGTTGGAAGCAAGGCCGTCTTTGAGAACCCTTTAAAATTTTGGGGTCTGGGATGAGTAAAGAAATGAGCCCCTAAAATCGCGTTCTCAATTATGTAATTCATAATTCGACAATTTTAACAATTATGTTGCATTTCAAAAACCAAAAACAAACAAATAATAATAATAATAAATAAATAAAGAATATCAATTGTGGGAATTGAACACATGACATTTGTTTTCATAGTTTAAAACACTTTTCGTTCAACCAAAGAGTCGTTTCATAGGTTTTTGTGTTAAAACAAAATTATATATAAAATATAAATTTTATTTTTTAAGTATGGAACTCTAGGAAGAGTGGGTCGGGGTCTCTCTCCCTCCTCGCCCTCCCCTTGCGGCAGGCCTGCCAAAAAGAACTGAGAACACCATCCCCCCCTCCCAATGAAGAAAAATGAGAAAGCTGAGTTGGATCGGGGAATGAGAAAATTTTAAATGCACTTCGTGTGCTCAAAAGTGGGAATATCACATGAAGGGAAGACCTTTATTGTTTGGTAGCATATTAAGATCACCCGTAGTGGTGTTGTTTCTGACGAAAATGCCGGGGGCACCCCCCGCGCGGGCGTTTTGGATGGAGATATTTCTACAAAACGCTTAATATGGAACACACTTTCAAACACTTTGTTGAACATGGGTTTCCAGCTGGTTCAAGATTCAATATTCGAACTTGGGTTTTGATTATCTTGGTGTTTTAGAGGTGGGTTTTGAATATCTTGATCTGTAGTTGAGAATGCAGGTGGAAATAGTGAGATTTGTGGTTGCCGGAGAGGATGATGATGACCATGATACCGAGGTTGTTCCCCGTGATTAGGATTCCGGTGTTTGCTTTGTGAAACTTAAAAGTGAGGATATTATATGGTGTGTTTCGGGAACCCTAGTAGGCTCATTAGAGCATATTGGAGAATATGCCAATGGATTTGATGAAGTCTGTGGGCCTTACTATTGGGCTTTTGAGTGGACTTTTGAGTCCCGGCGAACGCATCGCCAAGTGACTAGGCGCCGCGTGGCGCATAATGCCCAGCGTTATGACTACACCCTCTTTTTGCAAAAAATCATAACTCTAACAGGGCGCCACATGACACATAATGCCCATGGGTGGGGCATTATGACTACACATGGTCTTACTCTATCCTCTCTCCGCATATAATCCCTTATAAATTTGCATCATTGTCGTCGACGTCTTTGTTTTAACCGAAAGAACCCGGGCATCCATGCAGCAGTACCTGCCGTTTACTATCCTAGCATGTTCAGTGAAGTGCGGGATGACAGTTCAAAGATGTTCATGATCAAACAAGAACATTTCGTTGGTCTCAAGCACCTCAACCTCGGCTGTATATTTGTCGATTACGTTTAGAACAACTGCTGTAACAACTCGGACTTCTCAAAATCTATAATTTTATTAAAACCCGACCATTTTCGATGTTCGAGAAATTTTACCCATTTATCGAGACAATTAACTATTATTATATTATTATTTAATTAATTATATATTATGTAATTATAACTTTAGTATTTAAACAAAACCTACCCTAAAGTAAACTATAACCTCTCTATGTATCTACTTTCAAACTTTAAGGTCTAAATTGAAAAATTGTTATAACCCATTTACACAAACGGGTTACCCTGACCCGTACCCTGATCCAAATCCATAATCCATACCCATTTCTTAAACCCGGTTAAAATTAGAATAACTTGGACCTTAATTCTCGACACAAACTTGGAAATTGAATCAAATCAATGTTATACATGCTTAATCTGGCTAAAACAACAATGTAATTATGTTAATACGATCGAACACGATATGTTCTTCCTTAATAACGAAGCCGACAACAAAACGAACTTGTTATACAAGAAATCGTTCATAATAACTCAATTAATTTAGCATACATCATCTACAAACCCTAGCCAACATATCCCCATATTTAATTGAATTATCTTTGTCGTTCACATGTCCATTCATCAACTCATTTGGTCGGCTCGTGTTGTTTTCAAAATTAACCTATCTACGATCTTAATTGAGGTAATTGCTTACTGTAATACGTTCGTCGCTGCCTAACTAATGAATACCCTAACAATAATCAATCCAATATCAATCGGATTAACCGATTGATGTTGTTAGGGTTTATAGTAGACTTTTGATTAGCTTATGTTAAAGAATTTGTATGTCATAACCAGTTGGCACGCTAGCCCGGTTGGTTTGTGTCAAGGGTGTGGAGTGGTTGGTAGCGGGTTTGAACCCCAGCCACCCCTTTTGTATATTTTTGGCAATTTTAGTATTTTATTATATGATAATGTAAATAAACAATAAATAAATTATATTTTATTAAAAACCGTCAATGCTACAAGTGTTTTTCCACATTTTTGTTAAAAACGTCATGTGTGTGTGTGTGATAGGGTTTTTGTAAAAAAACTATAGTTTTATGAGAAGTGTGAGAATAAATATAAACCATTAGATCTAAGAATAAATATTGGTTGAGATTTAGTGTTTCTTAAAAAGTGAATGGTGTTTCATTTTGGTTAATAAAATTAAGTCTTTCATGTGTAAAACCGTCCAAATAGTGTTTGAAAACATATTCAACCGCCCTCACATGAAATTAAAATTCACGTTAATTAAGGCTAGAATGTAGAATGTAGTGTATTTTAATTAATATATTACAAACTGCTCAATAAGAATTTGGCAAGTAACAATGATTGTTTGAATCGAAACACTATATCAAATTTACTATAAAATGTTGAACACGCGATTAAAATAACAACTTTCCAAAAAAAACTTAGGTTAGCAAGTATTACGAACCGACCCACCAATTGTATGCAACAACATCAGTTACAGAATTAATCAATACAAATAAATTCGCTTACCATTGAAAGAAGTTTTATCTAATAATTTGATTTTAAATAAAATAAAAAACCCACGTATTCATTTACACAAATATATTGGAACCACCGTTAAATAATTATTTTAAATATAAAATAAACAAAAAGAAAATTGCATTACTACCCTTACATGTAAACTTATGGAATACCACAGGTCAACTATGTATTTGTTCTCGTTCTTTTCACAAAATTATTATAGGAAAATTATAAAAATATGCATGTTTGACCAAGAATTTATCAAAATAGACATGCCTATTTTAGCCTACATCTCTCCAATCATTGGTTTTTAGACCAATAAACAACTGACATGTCACCGAAGCCGGCTAAGCCTTAGCCGCCACTTCATGGGCACGGAATTGTATGAAAAGTAAACGGGTCCCATCTTTAGCCAATAAAAATTCGACACGTGTCAAAGACGGCTAAACTTAGCCAACATCTATGAATATTTAGCCGGCATCTCCGACTCTTAGCCGGCTTCGGGATACGTGTCTATTAACATAGCCGACTCAAAATATTCCTTCTTAGCCGGCTCCAACTCGGCTTGTAGGCTAAGGCTTCACTTAACCGCCTTATTTTTTTCATTTAGCCGTTTAATTTTAGCCATCAAAATTAAATATTTTACTAACTTTACCAAGTCTATTAAATATTTAGCCGTCTTCTTAGCCGGTGTAAATTTAGCCATCAAAATTAAATATTTTACCAACTTTACCAAGTCTATTAAATATTTAGCCGGCTTCACTTAGCCGTCTTCTTAGCCGGTGTAAATTTAGCCCCCAAAATTAAATATTTTACCAACCTTACCAAGTCTATTAAATATTTAGCCGCTTCACTTAGCCGTCCTCTTAGCCGGTGCAAATTTAACCCGAATGAAGACTCCAGGCAAATAGCGATAGACTTTTTTCAACGACTAGCAAAAATATGTTTTCAAAATAGAGTACCTGATGAATGATGATGCTAGCATAGGTTTTTAGTTTATGATAGAATGTTTATTTTGTGAATTTTAACAAAACTAAACTATTTTGAGATCTCAAATATTATTATTATAGTTATTATGTTTAGAATCATCTTGCACATATAATTAAAAACCAAGACTAATATTAAAAACGGACATACACTTAATAAAAGCACATACACTTAAAGGCTCATTTAAATCAAACTCATACCTTTGAGTTGTCGTCTCGTAAACATATTGACGAAAATTTTTTAAATGTATATGGGTAGGGTCACTCATTTCTTGTGTTTTTAAAACTTACACCGGCTAAGAAGACGGCTAAGTGAAGCCGGCTAAATATTTAATAGACTTGGTAAGGTTGGTAAAATATTTAATTTTGAAGGTTAAATTTACACCGGCTAAGAAGACGGCTAAGTGAAGCCGGCTAAATATTTAAAAGACTTGGTAAAGTTGGTAAAATATTTAATATTGACGGCTAAAATTAAACGGCTAAACGAAAAAAAGAAGGCGGCTAAGTGAAGCCCTAGCCTACAAGCCGAGTTGGAGCCGGCTAAGAAGGAATATTTTGAGCCGGCTAAGTAAATAGACACGTATCCCGAAGCCGGCTAAGAGTCAGAGATGTCGGCTAAATATTCATAGATGTAGGCTAAGTTTAGCAGTCTTTGACACGTGTCGAATTTTTATTGGCTAAAGGTGGGACCCGTTTACTTTTCATACAATTCCGTGCCCATAAAGTGGCGGCTAAGCCGGCTTCGGTGACGTGTCAGTTGTTTATTGGTCTAAAAACCAATGATTAGAGATATGTAGGCTAAAATAGACATGTCTATTCTGGTAAATTCTTGGTCAAATATGACTATTTTTGTAATTTTCCAAATTATTATTTCTTATTTGAACTCTTATATATATATATATATATATATATATATATATATATATATAGAAAATGGTTAAAATAAGAATACATAGTTTTGTAAGAAGAGTGGGAATAACATAAAATTTAGAGTTATGAAACTATGTAGCCTAAATCCTAGATCCTAGATAACTATTTGTTATTTTAAAAACTATCAATCTCAACCACTAGATCATAGATTCAAAGGCCTAGATTTATTTTTATTCTTCTTAGAAAACAATTTATTTTTATTATAACTGTAACATCCTAAAATATTATAACGTTAAATAGAGAAAGTTACGTTTAGTGATTTCGCGTTATTAATTAATTAATATCGAGTAAAGAACGGATCATGGACTTAAATTAATTAAGGTGGATTAAGTGGTAATGGGCTTTAGGTCCATGGGCTTCAAGAGGTATAAATACCCTTTTAAACCAACCTAAAACCCTAACCCTCATTTCTTTCCATCCTAATCTCTACACACTCAAAAACACACACATCCTTCACCATATTACGGCCGAGAGAGAGACGAGAGGGATTTGAGACCAAACGGACGCTAGCTTGTAGTAGATCTTTACCACACGAGCTATATACAAGATCTAGAGTTCATAACCAAGCTTAACGAAATCCAAACGAGCACTAAAGGTACGTCTTTTACCTTAAAGATTTTTATTAACATTTAACCTTGAAACTTAGAACGAGAATGGATCGGGTGTAAATGAAACGTAAAGTTGTAAACTTGAGGCTAAAACGAACTTACAGGACCTGCGATAGGTGCGACTCGTTTAAAGATAAACCTTAGACCTAATATTAAACATTTTAATCATAAAGGTCCGAACTTTATATGTTTTCGAGTCAAGTTTTATCCGAGAATGAACACGAGAACGTTTACGGGTTTGATCCGTGTCATATTCAAGGATTTCACGACAAAACGATTATGATTAGGGGGTTTTAGAGCGAACAGTAACTATTGCTGAGCAACTTCGCCTGCAACGCTAAGTTCGCTCAAGGTTTTTGTTCGCTAAAGAGTAAGTTCGCCGAATATTAATTTCGCTCAAGTTAACTTCGCATCTATACAAGTTCGCTGATGATAAGTTCGCATGACGTTAAGTTCGCTTACAGTAAGTTCACTTAATGTTAAGTTCGCTTATTGTTAAGTTCGCTTAATGATAAGTTCGTTGGAGTTAGCAAATTAGAAAATAAATTAAAAACCTAATGAAAAATGTGTTAAAACAGTTAATGTAAATAAAATTTTTCCAAACTGACCTGGCAGCTCGACCCCAGCCAGGGGCTCTGCCCCTTGGACCCTGCTAGGGGTTGCCGCCCCTAGAACCCCGCTGCCAAGGGCGCTGCCCCCGGACCCCCGTTCGTTGTGGGATTACAATAGACTAGAAACACGATATGGGTAGTGATAGTTAATTAATACATGTAATTATTATACAGTTAGTCGTGCACAGCTCAGGAAAGGGATAACGATTAACGGTGAACGCAACATGATCCAGGTGAGTTATAGCCCCATTTATGTGTTATGTTTTCGGGGCTGTGTGCATACTCAATATGTTTGTTAATACGCTTATCCTAAGAGATAAGTGTATGCCTTATGTGAATAATGTGAAATGTATGAATGATTGCTTGATGGTACGTGAACGATCGCTTGATGGTACGTGAACGATCTTCGGATATTGCACGTACTGTCAGGTTGTAACGCTATGTATAAGGTAAGTATGCTATGTATGCTTATGTGTATGAACGTGATAAAGTTAATAAAAGAAGGAAAGGATGGTTGTATGGTTACGAAAAGGGTACCGAGCCCTAATAATACTCGAGGTATGATGTATGGTTGTATGGTAACGAAGAGGGAATCGAACCCTACTAATATTCGAGAACTAGGGAACCGAACCCTACTAATATTCGAGGAAAGAGGGTACCGAGCCCTAATATTACTCGAGGAAGGAGGGTACCGAGCCCTAATAATACTCGAGGAAGGAGGGTACCGAGCCCTAATAATACTCGAGGAATGTAGGGCGTAATGCTCTTTATAACGTAAGATATGAAAGTAAGTTAGTATAAAAGAAAGTATGAAAGTATGAATGAAAGAATATAAGTTTGTGTGTATTGTATAATGTATGATTAACTAGAACTCACTTAGCGTAGCTGACTTTTAGTATGCGCGCAGGTGAGTAGGATGAGGCAGCTCGCTTGAGGAGACACGTGGCATTGAATAAGAGGCTGACATCAGAAGGCTCAAGACTTGATATGTTTTAATTACTTTGTTTTTGAAAGACAAGTTGTTGGTTTAAGACAAGTTTTGGATTGTTACGAAATGTTTTATGAAAGTTTTTAATATTCCGCGAATGTTTTTAATTAACTCTGATATTAGAACTGCGTTTATGAGTAAATCCAACACGAAAGTAGGACTACCGGTAACGGGGCCTTACAATAACCCACCCATATATATATATATATAGGGGAGGGTTATTCTAAAAATAAGTAGTTTTCTAGGAAGACTAAGAATAAATCATATCCATTGAATCATGTTAATCAATGGTTGAGATTTAAAATCACCAATAAACGACATAGTTTCCTAGAATTACTCTTTAATCATTATAACCGGCATAGTTTCCTAGAATTGTTCTTTCATCATCATTTGTAATGCCAAATGTCAAAAATTGATTGGTTCTTACCATTCCTAGGAAACTCATTATTCTTATTTGAACCCTTATATATATATATATATATATATATATATATATATATATATACATATATATATATATAGAAAGGATCAAATAAGAAGTTTGATTTTCCTAAGAAAGCTATGAAAGAGGGTATTTTTGTCTAATACCTAAATATTGAAAACCTACTTAATTTAATTTCAAAGCCCCCTTAATTAAAACCCACTTAATTAAAACTCACTTAAATTTTCACTTATCTTCTACAACCACCACCGCCCGCCGCCACCCACCGCCACCACCTTGCCGGAAAAGTCTTCGGAAATTTCGCCGGAAAATTCTTCGAAAAATTCGCCGGAAAATAAAACGTTATGACACAATGAAAAAGACACAATGTAAAAAACACAATGGAAAAAACACTATGAAAATAAAAACACTATGACAAAAACACAATGAAAACACAATTAAATAACACAATGTAAATAATACAATGCAAAAAAAACACTATGAAAAAATAAAACATACTTGTATAACACAATTTTGTAAAACACAATTATGATAAAACACACTTTGTTAAAACCCACGAAATTTTTATTTTTATTTTTATAAAGCAATAAGGTACTCATATAAAAGATAAAAAAACACTCGTTTTTATGGTGAAATTGTATTGGAAAAAAATGTAGTATAAAAAGTTATGGACGTTTTAAAATGATGGGGAAATTTGACATGTACCTTGCATGTGGAGAGAGAAAGTCAACAAATGTGTTATCCCTATTATGCCCTTACCCTTGTTTTACACTTGATGATCTCTCTAATCTAATCTCAACCATTCAATTCTCAAATGAATGGACAAGATTATTTCATATCCTTTCTAGGAAAACTAATCTTCTTATTATAACTCAACCCTATATATATATATATACTAGATTAGTACCCGTGTTACACACGGTGGAACATATTTAAAATCATAATACATATGTAACATCATATAAATTTAATTAAATATAATTGTTGTACTTGTAAACAAATGATAATTTTACATGAATTATAAGATATTATAACTTATTGAATCATATATAAAAACATACAAAGAATAACAAAGATAATAAAAGTTAAAAATTATTTTATAACTTATATCATTAGTACAATAATAAACAAAAAAAGAAAATTAGTCTCCAAATCAATAAAACAATTTTACAATTTCGATTCAACAAAACTTCTATCTCAATGTTGATTCAAAAGATGAACTCTCTGTAAGACATTTATTACACACCAATAACCGTAATGTTTATTACTCTAAAATAGTACCCGTGTTTATTTACATATCAATTTAAAACATTTATTACACATCAATGTTAAAATGTGTTAAAAGATGAACAATATTTAAGACATTTCTTTTTATAAGTATATTATAAAATTATGTTACAAAACAAATTGTTATGACAATCAAAAATCTAAATTTAGTTTCTCATAATACAATAATTAATTGATCTTTAAAATGAAGTCTTAATCAATATTCAATAACATATTAAGTTTCATTCAAGTGTAGTTGACATATAGTTGATTCCTAATATATATCATTCATGAAATATAAAAAAGCTTTCTCATTCAATTCTTTATAACTATTTTGTAGATATATTGTGTTAAATAATCATTGAATACATATAATAATAATCTTAAATTGTTTTAATAGATTGTGCTCTTTAGCTTTATGTTTCTTTCAATATGTACCCATTTAATATGTTTCCTTTGTAGCTATATTTTTTTACCCATTTAGAGATAATGTTATTTGAAATGGTTGATGACTATCTATGAAATTTGAAATAAATGATCAACTGTGTATTGTAAGTCTCTTAGACTTGCTTGATTGCTGCAAATTTGAATTATTTCTAACAAATGTCAGATTGGAAAATATATATATATATAGTTAGTAAATTTTCATCTTAAAAAAATCCACTTTTGAATTAAAGAGTGACCCGTGTAATACATGAGCGGGAATTGTAGAAAACTTAAAATATGCATATTTGTTCTGAATTTAAATGAATTGTAAATGTTATATTTATAAGAACAGATTATTTTAGATAAATTATGAGGTATTACATCATGAATATTAATTAAACGGTAAGTGCATTATTTGAAATTAAATTATTATTAATTATTATTATTAAAATTATACTAACGTACACATTTACCAAAATTAGAGTCAACTCATATTAATAAAAATATTCAAGTTGTTAACCTATTAAAATTCGGTTTCTGAAAGTTTAGTCAAAGTCCAACTGTATAACCTATTTTTGTAAATTTAATATAAGTGGTAAAAAATTCGTATTTTAAAATGGTTTAAATAAATAGTTTTTATTATTCTCATTTAGGAATAAATATATATTAAGGGATTTATTTGAAATTGACATTAAATTCATAATAACTTAAAATATATAGAAATGGTTATTAAAACTAAAATTTTTAATTAAGGCATGAATAGTGAAAATAATATAAAATGGATTTATCATAATAGATAATATTAAAAAAAATGGTTGAAAAAAATTAGTCAAAATAGGAACGTGAATTATGGTTGTCTATATGTAAATATTATTTATAACTATTTAATATAAAGGGTAAAATTCAGTCAAATCGTTACTTTATTTAAATTCGGTTTTTTAACAAATACTGAAAGTCAAACTGTATCATATATTTTTGTAAATTTCATATAAATAGTAAAAATCGGATTTTTATATTCAGTTATATATATATATGTATATATATATTGTTTTTGAAATTTAGGAATAAATATATTAATAGGTTTAGTTGAAGGTGATATTAAAATCATAATAACTTTAAATATTTAGAAATACTTATTAAAAAATCCTTTTTAATTAAGGAATGAATTTTGATAAATTATTAAATGATTTATAATTATGGATAGTATTACACAAATTTAAAAGTTTATCAGCCTCAATTATGAAATGGTTAAATTCATTAATGTTCGGTTTTGCATAACTGGTGAATATCAAACTATATTATCTTATTCAATATTTTACTTATTTATGTAAAATATAATATAAAAAGAAATGATAACAAACTTTTACTTATATATAAATAGAATAATTGATGCTGAAACCTCAATCTGTTTCGTGAATTTCTTTTAGGAAGTAGTACTTTAGAAATATTTAGAAGTAAATTTGAATTTGTAATAGTATGAACGCTAACTTGTAATTCTATAAGATATATATATAAATAATAACAGCCTTGTAAAGTATAATTTTTTTAGATAATAAATTTGTAATTACAAATCAATGTAATATTTTTAAGAAAATTTTCAAATACCAAATTAGCACTCTTCAATCTCATTTATTTAAATTTTTGAATACCAAATTAAGATATTCACGTTGACTATCAAGTAATTAATTTCAAATAATTCAAATTAACTTTAAAATTGGTTTGTTTATAAATTATGGAAAGTCAAAGTATATAAAATGTGTTAATGAGACTCGATAAGTGAAACCTTTCGTTAATATTAATATTAATATTAATATTTTTAAATAATTTTTTGATATATTTATTATTATCTAAATTTATGATAAAAATTTTCAAATTAACTTATACCAAAAATAAATATAAGAATAATAGTTTTTAAATTATTTTAGTCAACATATACCAAAAATATATGGATACTTATTTTTCGAATTAAATTTAATATTTTCAAACAACTTACCATAATTTGACTAAATATTTACATATTTACTTATTTTCAAACGACTTATCTAAATTTACTTATTTACTTTAATAATAACGTTTTAAAATTAATATTTGAAGTGACGGTATAACATTTGTAACAAAAAATTTGTAATTTATAATTTGTACCACGAAGTATGATTATATACCAAAAAAATTATTGTTATAATAAAAATAATTAATTAATATTAACGTTAAGTATAAAGTAATCAACTTGTAATTGGTAATTTGTACCACGAAGTATGATTATATACCAAAAAATTTATTGTTATTATAAAAATAATTAATTAATATTTATTTTGATTATAAAGTAATTAATTTGTAATCTGTACCAAAAAGTATGGTTATATACCAAAAATATATGGATTACCTTAATTACCAAGAAGTAATTAAGTTAATGTATTTAAATTTAATATTCAAACGAATTACCTTAATTCGTATAATGAGTTACATATTTCCTTACTTAATTATTCTTTAATATTAACGTTTACACTTTAATATTTGAACTAAGAATATAACATTTTAATTAATTTATTGTTATTATAAAAATAATTAATTAATATTCAAGTTGACAATAAAATAATTAATTTGAAATAATTCAAATATACTTTAAAATCGGTTTGTTTATAAATTAAGGCAAGTCAAAGAATATAAAATGTTTTAATAGGATAATTAAATTACAATATTTATGCTAATGAAGTTATTTAAAACAATAAGGAAAGTCAAACAAAATAAATGGTATTAATGAGATAATTCATATAATATTTGAACTAACAATAAAACATTTTAACTAATTTATTGTTATTATAAAAATAATTAATTAATATTCACGTTGACTATAAAATAATTAATTTGAAATAATTCAAATTAACTTTAAAATCAGTTTGTTTATAAATTAAGGAAAGTCAAAGAATATAAAATGTTTTAATGGGATAATTAAATTACAATATTTATGTTAATGAAGTTATTTAAAACAATAAGGAAAGTCAAACAAAATAAATGGTATTAATGAGATAATTCATATCGAATAGATTACAACACGCCGGAAAAAAATATAGATCAAACTTATCCGGATCTCCGATATACTATGGTATTTTATTTTTTGTAAATACAATAAGATGAATATACATGAATATTAACAAATTAACAAAATAAAATATACATCAACATTAAAATTAAAATCTATACATATTATAAACTCATAATCATTCCGTGAAATTAAATTATATGAGTAGGCAATTACCTGAATAATAAAAAAGAATATTAATATTGATATTATGGATTATTTTAATTATAACTAATAACAGGAAAATTTTAAAGGTGTTAACGGAAAAACGAAATTTAAAGATGTTACCGGAAAAAAGATTGTATAAGCTGTGACACTCACCGGAAAATGTTACCTGAAATAATAAAAAAGAATATTAATATTGATATACGGAAAATATTACCGGAAATACTTACCGAAAAAACGTAACAATGGAATATAAGATTTTGATTAACAAACTAAAATGAAATCCTCAGCAAATTAAACGGTTAAATAACCTGAAATAATGTAAAATAACCATTGTTATAGGTATAAAACATAGCCGGAAAAAATTTAACGGAAAATCTTGCCAGAAATACTTACCAAAAACGTAAAACATCCACGTATCACCTTCATGGCCGTTTATGATTTACAACCTAAACTGATTTTAATAAAATCAGTTAACAATGAGAATAAACATAAAAAAGTTAGTAGAAACAATAACCGAAAAAAAAGGTTGCCGAAAAAAATAGATAAACAGTAGGAATTTTATTATAAAATACAAACTTACCGGAAAATTGATACAAATGTTGAATGATATTCGCCGGAATATATTAATAGGTGAAAGAGAGAAAATGTTGAATATGGTAAAAAATTAAGAAATGTTATCGTTTAAATATAGGTTAGTGGGTTGAAATGTTGAATGGATATCCAAGACCCGCGAGAAAATGGGTTAATGGGTTAAATGTAGTTTAATTGCTGAGTTGGCATGCTTAAGAAAGGAAATGGGTGTCATGGAGTTAGGTGGCATCCTAGGTGAACACCCTAGAATTGTGACATGTGTAAATTGTTTCTTGCTTTAATAGTATGTATAGATATCAATCAATCAATCAATCAATCAATCATACCCAGTAAAATCCCACCGACAGCAGAGCTATAGGTAGGGTCTGGGGAGGGTGGGATGTAGGCACACCGTACCTCTATCCAAAGGAATAAAGAGGTGGCTTCCAGAGAGACCCTCGGCTCTAAGAACATGTGTATGAAGCAATAAAAGGAAATCAAAGTTTAACAGTTATATAAAAAACTACTACTAATTATAATAATATTAATAAAAAGGTCATAGTATGTATAGATAGATATATATAAAATAAAACTTGATAAGTTTAAATATTTAAGATGTTTATAAATAAAATTTATTACATATATTTAAGTGGTTAACCTAAATTTTTATACATAAAATATCATAAATAAGTATCGTGTGTGTGTATATATATATATGATTGATTTCTTTTGAGAACCATTTTGAGTTTTAAGAACTCGAAAGAACTCAACGAACAATTTTTTTCGAATTTTTTTTACACATGTGTAATACGCAAGTGTAAGTGATGTACAAAAAATTACGGTATTTTTTTACATACCGAATCGACTTTTTACACATGTGTAACTAACGTTTAAACTTGTGTAATTATCAAAAATACTTATTCTCTCTCCTGCTTTATTTTTTAATTAAATTTAATCTCAGCCACATATTTCATATCATTTAATTAAATGTGTGGCTCAAAATTAAGTTATTAAAGTTCTTAAAACTCATAATGGTTCTCAAAATAACTCTCCCTTGTACATATATATATATATATTATAAACGTGTTTTTTTTACATAAAATATGTTACATGTCTAAGATCTATACAAAAATATACAAAAATATATATATAAACCCAATTAATATATAGGATTAGGTTTATTTCAGAAGTGTTTTTAGCGCGATAAGTGCGAGAAATAATTATAACCAATCATAATTTTTCTTTTAATTTTATCTTTAATTTATGTTGAAAGGTATAATTGTAATCTCCATAAATATGTGAATATGGTAACTATTAATTGTTGGAGGTTTCAAATGATATTTTATATTTTATTTTACTTAAACATTTGCAAGTAATATCTTATTTTTTAGTTTTCTTAAATATTTGATTATGCTAACTATTTTTTAGTTGTCTTTAATTACTGTATGTATTGTACGTATTCCTCATGTTAACATTAGTGTTCTACGATTCTTCAAATTAATGTATTTTTGTACAAACCGTTGTAAATGATAAACTATTTTGTATATTACGAAAAAACACTACATATCATACATGACAACATACTATGTTTTACTTACACATCCCATAGACATGAGTTTGCATATTTTTTTACATGTGTTCACCATAATACTTCAAATATATTTTTATAAAACAAAATTTTACATCACCCTAGTTACTTAGTTTCGTCAACTGTTTGTATTAATGTGTAGGTATGTGCGCACGAATGTATGTACGTATGTAGGTACGCAAGTATGTGTAGGTGTGTAGGTAAGTGCGTAAGTATGTAGGTATGCAGATATGTGTATGTAACACCCCGACTTAGGGCCTAGGAGTGTGACCATAAGTTGGTACCTGTTTTGTAAATATATCAGAGTTTATGGGTTAATTTTAGCGGAAGACTTTAAGTTTATTATAATATTTACATGGAAAATTTACTCGGGAATTAAATACCCGAGTATTAGTTTACAAAATATAAGTTTCATATTACAAGGATTTTTAGTTATAAAAAACGGAGCCATCTTGTACGCGCTTCTATCTTTATTAAGACTCCAATCCTTGATAATGCTACTTATGCTTAATTACCTGCAATGGGTTGGAAAAATACATCAGCTATATGCCGGTGAACACGTATAACTCGATAAATCATTTGAATGCCATTATAATACAAATATAGTTTTCTCTACAAGCTCAGCGGAAACATTTCTACTTCCGGTGTATGTACCACGGCCCTACACACACAATTATTCCCAAGCCACGTAGCCCTTAATGGGAAACTAGTTATGACCATTAGCCCGCGGCCACGTAGCCTTTGAATGATTAGGCTGAATGGTTATGTTTGGATCCAGACACATGTGTATTCGGTCTGAGTTGTTTTTATTCTCTACTTTGTATTACAACGTTTTAGAGATCACATAATCTCATGAAAATATTGACTGGCTCTTTAAGACAAACACCCGTTCATCTCATTTAGTATAAATATGTTTTGACTGATTAAAAGGTTAACGTATTCACCTGTACCGTCGGTGTTGAAGACCTTGACTGATTGATTGTGAATGATACTTAACCTATACATAAATAGGTTTGTATGAATGTTTTGAATGATGATTAAGCTATGATTGTAAGCTTAACCTTGAAATCGTTTATCTTTGATTGTGAATGAAAACACTTACTTTTATGTGACGTTTGATATAGCATGATTTGGCTTAATAGGTTCTAACACGTTGGTAAGTTTCTCCAGGTAAGTAAACTGGTCCCTCGGTTGATTGGGATTTGTACGAATTACTTTTCCATAGACAAGAAACTTACTACTAGTGATACCCCCCTTACAGTTACTACATGCCCGTCAAAATATATCTTTTGTTTAACATTACTTTATCATGAAGTAACGTTTATAAAAACTTGATTATGAATGTTTATAGAATGTTTATAAAAACCTTTCAAGGTTAAAGGTTATAGCCTTGATTGATTGTCTAAGCTATAATTCAAATAACTTAAACATAACTCCTACCTTATCTCGGATACTTAGATTGATAATAAGAAAAAGGCAGGATATTGATCTACTCGATTGTATGATTACTAGCGTGATTATAACTTCGTTCCTTGCACGAACTACAAGAAAATGGCACGTCGACTTGTTAAGGCAATAGGGCACGCCTTTCGAGGTTAAGTGTGTGTAAATGGAGGTGTATTTGGGATGAGAAGACCTCAAACCCGTCACCCCCTTTTATAGGCTGATTCTAGACCCCGTCGCGGTACGCGATGGGCTCCTTGTGACCCGTCGCGTACCGCGGCGCCGCAATTTAACGGTGCCTTATCTGGTGGTGGCACGTCGCCTGTCATAATATGCCACGTGTTGACACGTGGTTGGACACGTGTCCACCTTACTTAGCCTTGTCATCGCGGTACGCGATGACCTTGGTGATTAGGCTGTCGCGTATCGCTACGCCGCCCTTTTTTGGATCTGTGTGCAAGTCCATCGCGCTACGCGATGGGTTTAAAGATACCTCGTCGCGAATCGCGATGAGTTCAAACATTTAGAATTTTCATTTTTGGTCCTTATACTTCCTAAGTTAGTATTTTAGGCCTAAATTGAAGAGGGTAAATGACGCGGTGTTATAGTGTAGGAATGTAAGTATATACGAACGTATGTATGTATGTACGTACGTATGTACATTTGTATGTATGTGGTATGTGTAGGTGCGTACGTAAGTATATATGTATGTATGTACGTATGTATGTGGTATTTGTAGGTACGTACGTAAATATATATGTATGTATGTACGTTGGTATGTACGTATGTGTGTAGGTATAATAACTGAAATGAGGTTAAAAATTGATTAAAAGTCCACCACAAAAACTATTACTTATAATGTAGTGAATGGTTGAATGTCTTAAAGATTTAAAATTTCTTGAATAAGAGCTCCTAATTACAAGATAATTGTTGTTACGATTTAATTAATTAAGGCGTAAATTGTGGTAACGGATGAAGACATTGAAGGTTGATTTAATGATTCCAAAAACACCAAATACATTTATACCCTTTTGAATTATATATATGTTGCAATAATGTGTAATTAATTACAAATATGCCATTTGGATTGTACACCATTGATTAAACACCATCAATGGTCCATATCTACTTCTCGCACTTCTCACTCTAAAATCATTTCTCGCATGATCCATCCCTTAATTAATATATATACATATATATATATATATACACGTTTATCAAAATAATAATAATTGATTTTCAATTCCCAACTTCATTCCTCTCAATCCGTCAATTCCTTATGTTTGTTTCCGCACTTAATCTTTATTAGGCTTTACCGTCAACGATTGATCTACCATCTTCGTTCTTATTATTTTATCCGCGTTTGCTCGTCTGATAAGGTGAGTATTTCACTCCCCTATATTACTTATTTTATCTTTTGGGGGCATATGCGTAACTAGCTATTTTTATATTATACAGTATTAAACTGCAACTGTGTATCCTTGTGTGTATATCAGTTTGCCTAACTTGCTATTTGTTTACTTGCTTTATTTGAACTCATTTTGGAGAAGTTACTCATTTATAGTATGATCATACGACTATTTTTGGCAACCGATGTCCATATTTATGGCAACGATTTATTCCTAGCTTGGTAACCAATATCCATTTATATGGAATTGATTGAGCCATGTCTTTATGGTTTGATTGACTGTTTATGTGTTATGGCTTAACTGTTTATCTCACGGGAACAGTTTGCACTTTTATTTATTATTATTATAGTGACTTAAATCTGGTGTTATACTCACTCAACTTAGTGTTGACAAAATTATTGTATATTTAACGCATATGCAGGTTATCGTGTGATGTGATTTTCAAGTTGTTTGAAGACACTTAGGATTGCATGCTAGAGAGAATAAACAAGAATTTAGATTTTATTTTTTCTTTACTTATTTTATTGATAGACTATGTATTGTTGGATTATTAAATTTGAAATAATAGATATTATAACTTTAATTATTGCATGATAGTACCTTGAGAGCTGTGAGCAATCAGCTTACGCCCCGGCATTTTTGTATTAGGTTGGGGTGTGAAACTGCGTTTTTGTTAAAGGAAATAGTACCAGCATTTACTACGATGCCTTCACATAGCCAGTTATTCGGGTGATTTTGCACATCTTTACAGGTTCCTCTTCTATCAGCAATTGATGTAAATTAGAAAACTCGACACCAACATTATTATTTGTTTTGTGTGTTTTAAGGTTCCGAGCATCATCCTCGTTATCAAACACATTAGTTAAAGTAGCCATTTTTACTAGTTTAGTTATGAACCTCTTCTAGCACCAAAGTGGATTGACGTTCCTCGGACCTTTACCTATTCTCTAGGATCACGGCTTCATTCATCTCAGCCATCGTAGCCCACATCCTTCGGTTTGCGTCACATATAATGTCTTCTGGTTGTCTAACGTGTTCAACTCAGCATGGTCGTTTTTTTTCAGAATTGACGTGAAATCCAGGTTATAATCATTTAACCGCCACAAGATCAACAATCACATAAGTCTGGGCTTGTGTTGCAGACATAAAAACATCTCTTTTCATGTCTTCGGATACAACCCATAAGGGTTTGCTCGTTCTTTGTACATAAACCCTTGTCAAGGTTTCACGTAGTTTCAACAGTTCCGGTTATAAATGCGAATCTTGCGCTTGTGCCATAACAAATCTTGTGTGTTTGCTATAACAGATAGTTGTTTTCAAACAGAAGATTCTTTCAACTTTGATGAGCCTTATTTTTTTTTTTGTTAATTGTGAGTCATGGTTATTTGTTGAAATAAATTAGATGATGTGAGTTTTTTTGTTAAAAGTTTTCGGTGTTGTTAAAAAGAGTTCTAAAATTTTGATAGCAAGACTCTGCTACACTTTTGCATATTTGGGTTGTGGTCTATGTTATATATATATATTTTGTTTTAAGTTATTAATTCAAACCTATCACTATGAAACTTGAGGATCACCAAAAGTTATTACAAGAACATACTCCATTACAGAAATGATGAAATCTCATATTATCCCTAACAATAATCTCCCTGCCACTAATCTTTGAAGCTCCACACATAACCACATGACAATCTTCACATATTCTTACGTTCTTCATGATCCTTATAATCCCACAATCAACCAACAAACCATATGCCAGTGCTAGCTTCTCGCTATGCCCCAACAATATCCTCTTTTTCTCATCGTCACTCACATCATATGGCACACAACTCAAAACCGGGGTGTACCCATCTAACATCAACTTAGATACAAGATCCTCCAACTCTCGTTTGATCTCTGAAGTCCTCGGATGATTCATATCACCAGCAAAAAACTCATGAATTACCCCTTTGGCCCCTTCTACCCAACTACTTGCAGGGTTCTTTTTCAGACCCTTTGATCTATATAATGCACGAATTCTTGAAACATCGTTCCATTTTCGGGCAGATGCATATGTGTTCGAGAGTAATATGTAGTTTCCTATGGCGTTTGGTTCAAGTTCAAACAAACGATTAGCAGCGATTTCAGCAATATCGGGATTTGCATGAATTCTACAAGCACCAAGCAAAGCGCCCCAAGCACCGGCATGTGGTGGCATTGGCATGGTCTTGATGACATCATAGGCATCTTTAATGAGCCCGGCCCTTCCAAGAAGGTCAACCATGCATGTATAATGGTCAACGGTCCGGGCTACACCATATTCGTTCTCCATTGCTGCAAAAAAGCTTTGACCTTGTTTTACTAAACCAGCATGGGTACAAGCAGAAAGAACTCCCAAGAATGTAACTTTATTCGGTTTTATATCCGTTTTCAACATCTTTTCAAACAACCCGATTGCTTCATGTGTGCAACCGTGCATTGCAAGTCCAAGAATCAACGAACTGTAGGAGTAAACGTTCTTCTTCTGCATTTTATCAAACACCTGACGTGCGTCTTCAATGCACCCGCATTTCGAGTACATATCGATTAACGCAGATCCAACAACAACATTATCCGTAGCTCCAAATCCCGCCCGGTCAGCAACATCTTGAACCCACTTCGCATACTTGGTCGCACCCAACTGAGCACAAGCAGAAATCACACTAGCTAACGTCACCTCATCCGTTTCAACACGAGCCTCTAGCATCCTATCAAAACACTCCAACGCCTCTCTCGGTTTACCATTCTGCGAAAACCCCATCACCATCGTCGTCCACGCCACCACATCCTTCACAGGCATTCCATCAAACAACGTACGCGCTTCTTCCATATCACCATATCTCGCGTAGGCAACAATTAAAGCCGTCCACGAAATCGCATCTCGTTCAGGCATTTCATCAAACACCTTCCGTGCACTGTCCAACAAATCACATCTCACATACACGTCAATCAATGTATTGTTCACATACAAATCAGACTCAAACCCACCAAATTTTGCAACTTGCCCATGAATTTGCACACCCAAACTAACATTACAAGCTTTCAATAAACCCGTAAACGTAAACGAAACAGGACCAATATCTTGTTGTCTCATCATATTATACAACATCACAGACTCCATTACAGGCCCTTGCAATGCATACCCACGAATCAAAGCCGTGTATAGAAACGGGTTTGGGCGTTTAACTTGTTGAAAGATTCGAACCGGGTATGGGTCAATTGGGATATTAAATTTAGCAGTTAAAACACGAACTAGTTTGGTGATTACGTAACAGCATTGATCAAGGCCTTTACGGATGATGTGAGCGTGAATTTGTTTGGATTGATTGATGTTGTTTGAGGAGTCAAGTAAGGAGACGAGGTGTGATTCCAGGATTTTTGTTTGGTGGGATTGAGAGGAAGTGATTAAGGGGTTTAATGTTCGAGATATCGAAACCATTTGAAACGACAAACAAAAGTGTAAGGTACGAGGTGGAGATTTGAAGTGTGTTGACATAACTTTTGTTTTCATGTTTTAAAAATAATATTTTTCTTTTTTTTTTTTTTAGTAAAAGCTTAATTTTAGTAATTCTAGTGATCAGTTTTTGGTTGAAAATAATTCGTATTTTTTTTATCATGATAATCTTAATTTTTTGTCAAGTAAATTTTGATATAATAATTATCATAGATTTATGTTTGATTTTCACTCGATTTCTCTCATAGTGATTAGTGGCATGTGGTAACTAACAGTTTTACATAATGTGTTTAGGACCGTATTAGTTGCAGAAGAGATACTAAGCAGTTGTTGAAATTTGAACTGTAGCATTGTTCTCTGTTGACTGTGGGAGGCCTTTAGCTGGCAATGCTCTTAGCCTGTAGTTTACAATATTAGGACATTAGAATAATGCTACCTTTCGGTTCAAGTATAGTATGTATGACATAATATCTATTGACATGCTCTTGAACTGTTGGGAACATTGGATTGACAAAAGACGTTTGTGACATAGGTGGATTCCAGCTGTTTTAAACATGTTTAAATATAGACGTTGTGATTTCAGTTAGCAGAAAGTTAGTGTGCTGATTTTATAATTTACTCATTTGCATGTATAAATATTTTTTTAAAACATTTTATCATTTTATTTTCAACTTATTATTTGCAATTATAGCTATTAATAATTATCTTTGCAGACATTTGATATATGCTCTATACGCACGAAGCACATGATTTCCCTACAAATCCATCTCACAAACCTTAGCAATGGATATTGTATAAAAAAATCATTAAAGATATCACATTCCATAGTATTAACACAGATAACTGAAAACGTGTTGATGACCCTCATAACAAAGCAGAAGACAAAGACGACCATAGTCCATAGTAATAAAGAAACAAGCCAAAAAATAACCATAAAGTTCATGTAAAGCGTATACAATTCTGTAAACACTATGAGGAATCAACTGTTGCAAAACGGCAATACTTAACTGGTAGATCATATGCATTCTCTAAGTGCAACACATCTTGGTTTTCTGACTAAATTGTGTGATACCCAAAACTTGAAGCTAAGGCAAAATGACCCGTTAGTATTTTTTTTTTCCAACCGACATAATACAAAGTATTCGTAGCCAATGTTTTGACTCGTAACCTTGGTCATAATCATCATGTTTTGGCTGATACATGAAACCTAAAACTAAGTCGAAATGTATTTTGTATTTCAAACCGACCTATATCTAAAGCGCCCATGACAGTGACCACTGTTTTGAGACAAAGCTGATAGCGTTGTTGCAGCAACAAAATTAAAGCTACTCTATATGGTTGACTTGTTGAGAACCTTCAGATTCTATAAGGGTATCAACATTTTCAAACAATAAAAAATGGGTGATGATATTCGTACATCATCTCTCAAAACTCACACACGCTAAATACGATCGTATAGGAGTTATATGATCGTATGGAACCCCGCGTGATAAAAGTACAACAAAAGCACACTGAGCGTGCAGCCATACAGAGGTTGACTGGAAGTCATACGATAGTATGACTCCCATACGAGCGTATAGAAAAAATAAACAAAAACCTTAATTGATTGAGCCGGGTGTATTTAGCCGTTTAGATTTGTGATAGTATATGGATATGGTTGCTAAATGAAATATGATATAATATTCCGTACATACTTATCTTTGTTTTACGCAATGACACGATACAATATTCCGGACGTGATATAATATTCAGTGTATTATTTGACACGACACAATATTTCGGGTGTAATATAATATTCTACCGGTTTTAATATATAAACACGAATGAGAAGTTTTTTCTCATTCATTCACAACCAAACCAACGTGATTGATGTCTATTTTTGGCGATGACAATAACGATAACGAATTCTATAACAACTATCAGTGTTTACAACCGATCACGTCTATTTTTTTAAAATTATGTCTGTATTAATTTCTCAAAAAAGTTATACCCTTTCTCAAAACTCACACACCCTAAAAAAAGATCGTATAGTTGCTAGTTGTTTAAAGAACTCACACACCCAAAGTTCATAATTCATACAGTCTTCTTCAAAGTTGATGGTTGTTAAAAAAAAAGAACTCATATGATCGTATAGCTGTCATACTATCGTATGGAATGTTCCTGGACAGGCGACAAAGGCTGCGAAAAGCTGACAAATTCTGCATTCTTATACGATCATATAAGTGCCTTACAATTGTATGTAGTTGAAGAGGTATGCACCCGCCTTAACATCGAGCGGGGCGGGTCAACCCACAAGATATAGACAAGAGGCTTGAAATCAGGATGTCATGAAGACACAAAGCCAAAACCTATGCGCGTGGCGCATATCACATATGCTCACGCATATCACATATGCTCACGCATATCACATATGTTCACGCATCACATATGCTCACGCGTATCACATATGCTCACGCATCATATATGCTCACGCATATCACATCTGCGCGTGGCGCATCTGCGTGTGGCGCATATCACATATGCTCACGCATCATATATGCTCACGCATATCACATCTGCGTGTGGCGCATCTGCGCATGGTGCATATCACATATGCTCACGCATATTACATATGCTTGCGCATATCACATTTGCGCATGAAACATCTGCGCGTGAGAATAAAGAGAAGACCTCACGCATCCCCAGGATAGGCGCATATCACACATGCACATAATCAACCACGTCCTTATCCAAATCAGGATAAGGACAACCATGATTGTGCTCATCAGACAACCTTCCAGAAGGTATCCTCTAAGGAATAAAGAATATGCTGATGTTGACAGCTGCCAATGAAGGGTGGACAACTCAGCAAAACCCATGTGCTACCACGTGATTGCACACGGGTCAGGTGAAATACCTTGGTCAGAGAATAATCAATGAAAAAGCACCAGGTGTCCTAAGGACACGTGGCGCGAAGCAATAGGAGGAGGCCAAAAAGGCCCTAATTGGGTCTGAGCCCAATCATTGGAAACCCTAACACTATAAATACCACACCACCTCCACAAAGGGAGGTAAGCAAGAAAATACATTCTAAGTCCTTACTCACTTTCAGATTATTATTATCTTCTCCTACAATATCTTATTCTCACACCGGAGGGTTACCCCAAAGAGGACCTCTCTGTCCCTTTCTGAGGGGTAAGTTCACGGTGCTGCTCGTTTTGTAGGTGGAAGAATTCATACTCCGGAAAACCATCGGTGATATAGCACACTCATACCCGAGGAGAGTTGATCGTCTACTAGTAAGTCGATCCACGTTTTTTCAGTAGTCCGAACAAATATACCGTTAAAAAAATAGCTTACATTGCCGGATATATATATGGCTAGACACTTCTAGACATCAACCACGGTTATTTTGCACGGAAATCTCTAGTCTAGATATTGAATACTCTGTCGTGTAGGGCTACTATAAATAGCAGGCTCATTTGAATATTCCCATATAACTTGTACTAATAACCTAATACTTGTAGCCTTGTGAAAGAACCTTGTTCTTGTAATCTCAGCCACTCGAATTTTCAATATTCTTTTTTTATTTCTCATCAAACGAATGACATCTTATTCTGAAAATCCTAGCTATTCTTAGCATGATATTGGAGAATCTCATTGCTATTACTCAAATAAGCATGAAACATATGCTTGCATATTCGTCCATAGGGCAAATCGGATATGTAATTATTGGAATAATTGTTGGAGACTCAAATGATGGATTCGCAAGCATGATAACTTATATGTTATTCTATATCTTCATGAATCTAGGAACTTTTGCTTGCATTGTCTTATTTGGTCTACGTATCAGAACTGAAAACATTCGAGATTATGCAGGATTATACATGAAAGATCCCTTTTTGGCTGTCTCTTTAGCCATATGTCAGAGTTATTTAGTTGTAACTCTAAGGCTTCTGTGCATATCACAACACTTGAATTCATTTATTACCAAATCAGAAGGCTTAACTTAGAAGCATTCTAGTCGTCACACAGAAGTTTAAAATATAACTCCATAACAATAAGCTATAGAAGGAAAAGTGAATGGATTGCAATTTAGTAATAGTAAAGTTGAAGAACACGTAGTGCGATTGTCGAAAAGAAAGGATGAGTTGGCAAAAGTTATACGCTATTATATAGCAAGTTGTACAATAAGTTTTAGAAGGGGTAGGGGTAGCAATAGTATGAACAATAGACAAACATGAGTAACATAGAACTTGTTAATTAATATCGTAATAATTTCGGGAAAAAAAACCTATTTTGGTAATTAGTTTATCCCCGTCTCCTATTTTAGTTAAAAAAAATAAATAAAAAAATAGTATTCCTTCAAAAAAAAAAAGTTAAAAGAAAGTCTCTTTCTCATTTCTTTCTTAAATCATGATTAACATATATCCCCATGTTAACACTCTCTCAATCATCTTTCCTTTATCCTCTCAAGTCTCAACACCTATTTATTCTGTAAAGTCATGCATTTTTGTCTTTTGTTCTAGTCATGTGCAATGAGATCCCACCAAATTGGTAGGCATCTAACTTCTAAGATCATGCATTTTTGTCTTTTGTACTAGTCATGTGCAATGCGATCCCACCAAATTGGTAGGCATCTGATGGTGTTTTCGTTGAATGTGATACCTAACAAATTGAACACTTATGCTGGCTATTGTGGTTTAAAAGTTTAAAACTCAAGTCAAAGTGTCATGGTTCTGTGTTAAACCCTCACTCATTTGAACTCTGATCCCCATCATGTGTTGATGACATTCCTTTACCGCCTGGTAATGTATCGAAGCCCCTCCCATATCGTCTCAACGTGGTGTTAAAGGGCTTTAAAGTCATGCCACCTCCCTTTAGTGCCCACAACAAGGGGTCTTTAAGGCTAAGGCAATTAGTGCATACATCGTATTTTACAAAAGTTAAGTTTATAAATTTCTCGTGATATATTTGATTTAATTAAAATTCCAATAGTAAAAAGTTACCTTTTAATTATACAAAACTGATAAAAAAATTTAGCAAGATCATATTAAAGCAATTGGATGAAAACAAGCGAGTCAAAAGATTATCCAACTTTAAACAAGTGCAACTTTTATTCATCTGCATCTATCATAGTTGTCATAGTAAAATATGCAAAAAGAATTTAAAAAAAAAAAGTTAAAACAACTGTACACATTCTGTCCAAATTTTGGACACAAATTCTCCCATTCGAAGCCTCGGTCTCTTAAATTTGATGGTTGTAATTGACTATGTTTTGATTGTAAAAATGATTGAATCATAGATTTCATTAATTCACATATAACTAAACAATTAAAAGTTATTTAAAAGACTAGAGACATAGTTAAATTCTTAGAAAAGGGTTTCTACATGGCATCAACATTACTATAATATGTGAAACTTAACAATAACAATAATTAATTAAGAAGCATTTAATTAGTTCTAAATCTCCTTGGAAACTAAATCATCAAAATAAATATATAGGCGATTCATGTTTTAATGAATTGACTTGAATTATTTTTGCCTTTTGAACATCTAATAATATACGCATAACGAAAATATAGGTTTACAAGAATTTTTAGAAAAGGGTAAACGATAAATTGGACCACAACTAATAAACTATGAGTCTATGACCAATTTTAATCTTGAATCTGGATCATATACATAAAGAAGCGAAGCACATGCAGGGTACTGGCGTGATACAAACCTATCAGAGAGTTAGCCGAGTCTTATAATTTGAAGTCTTGGACTTGCTAGACAAGGGAAAACAGGTAGAAAGAGGAACATTTAAATTGCATAACATAGGTTAGTTATGAATGGAGTTACGAGTCTCATAAGCACTAGATGGAAAGGTTTCGATGAACTGCATCAGGTGGCAAATGTCCTAGACAATCACCCAATTGTCGAACCAGAATTTCATCATTTAAGACGTCGATTTTAACACTAAAGAATAAAGATTTCCACCAATCATTCTTTAAAAAAAAAAAAGAAAACATTTTAATCAATTACTGACTAAATTTGCATATTAATTTGTCTTTAATTTCATTAAATTGTTTATTTCAAATTTGAATATTTTAAATGCTAAATTTAGAACTTTATATTAAATGGCTCCTAATGTAATGTCTTTCTCATTATATATTCTCTTCTTATTTATTTTTATCAAAACATCAATTAACTCACGCATTCTCAAAATCCACATCTTAATTACATCATTTTTTTCTTAATCGCAAGACTTAAGCCCTCGCTTCTCATCACTTGAAAAGATGAATATTTATCCAACACCTTGATACTACCTTTACATCATGGTAGGAGTGGACATGTGATTGAACCGATGCTTTTGATCAGTTGGTTGGTTGAATCGCTTTTTAAATATTCATACATTTTTTATTTAGTTTCTCCTTCCGGTTTATCCAATATACTAATTCACTAACTATTGCAACTTTTATATTTTATTAGTTTCTCCTTCCGGTTTATCCAATATACTAATTCACTAACTATTGCAACTTTTATATTTTATTATTTCAGTTTCTATATTTTTTAACTTAAAAAGTCAATTAGTTCCCCATTTTAGTTTAAGTCGGATATATGTTTATCTATATTCATATTTATTTATAAGTTATCCGATAGAACAAATGAACTGATAAAATAAAACAATTAGTCAAGTTATAGAAGCAGCCAACACTTCTTGGATGCTGGCTAATTAAGGCTTTCCTCACGCTTTTGGGTTCCGAGGACGGCTAAAAATAAATGTATATTTGACTTGTGTCGCTCTCTGGTTGTTTGAATGGTCAACCCCTCGGTACATTTTTTGAAAGAGGGGTTAAATTATGAAGATTAATCACTTGGGGGCTGGAAAAATATTTTGTTTCAAAAGGTGGGTTGCCTCCATTTGTAATAGCGGGGAGTTTTAATAATATAGGGGTGTCGGAGTTAGTCAGAGAATATAAGAACTTTTACATGTACGAGGTATCTCCCCTCAATTCTTAATTGCGGGGACTGCAAAAGTATCTCCCCTGCCTTTATAACGGAGGGGAGTCTGAAAAAGTTATCTCCCCAACATTTGTAATGTAGGGGATCGAGTATGCAAAATGTTTTTTTATACAAATGTTTTGGGGGCTAATGCTATTTTGAAATTTGAAGTTCTACAAAACCTATTTCGTACTATTGTGTTTAAATTTCAGTCACAAAATCTTGAATCACCTCCTTTGAAGACATATATCCCTCATGTATGAACCTCATTGTAGACCTCGTTTCATGTGTTGGAAAGTTCTCACGTAAAAGAAATTAGTCAAGAAAAATTTAGTTAAGAAAATCACGTATGGTGATTAAAGAAATATACGCGAAGTTTACAAAAAAACTGTTTTGTAATATTGTTTTCAAATTTTTAGCTTTTAAAATCTTGAACCACAACGTTGTATGAATAATTTTAAATAAAGTCTCCTCCACCTTTTGTATGAGTAATATTGTTTTCAAATTTTTAGCTTTTAAAAGAAAGTCTCCTCCACCTTTTGCAACTCCCCGCCGTTACAAACGGAGGGGAGAACTTTTTCAGACTCCCATCCTTTAGAAAAGGAGGAGAGATACTTTTGCAGTCATCTCTCTCTGACTAACTCCGACACCCCTATATTATTAAAACTCCCCGCCATTACAAATGAAGGCAACCTCTCTTTTGAAAAAAATATTGTTCGAGCCCCCAAGTGATTAATCCTTGTAATTTAGCCCTCCTTTCAAAAAAAAAATCTTTTTATGATTTTCAGAGTCAAAAAGTGGTGCTTAAGTTTTCGCCATCTCAGCCGACTGAGCTAATGTAGCGTTTTCTGCTTGGCAAAAAATTAGAAATGAGTTGTATTTGATACGACTATTGACAATTTTTAAAAATTTTCTTGTAATTGATATGAGGACGAGTGGACGACCAAGATATTTGGTTGAACTATTTGAGGAATTGGAAGCATCCATGATCATTGTTAGGTATAAATGTAAGATAAGATCCCTGCCGTCCAATTGTTAAAATTTCATAAACTTCTAAAGGTACTTATATTTATTTTTAAGTAATTTAATAAGATAGAGGTTCTCATGAGTCATGAGTAGTATGGCCTCTAAATGAATACAAATTGATTATCACATTACTAGTGACGTAGTTTTCATAAAATCCAAATCCTTATCAACAAAACTAGCCATCTCCACTTTGGTGGGATAGTAAAAGCTTAGGCCTTTGGGTGAGAGGTCCAGGATTCGATCCCTGGCAATGGCGGTTTATTGTAAATAGTAGGAGACAAGCTTAAACATTCAAAAAAAAAAAAAAACTCCACATCATTCTCAGCCGACATTTCTTTGTCGACCTAACTCCTTGTGCACGTGTACGGTTGTTTCCATGCCATGCATCTTCAATCCTCCACGTACCATCGTTTCATTAGCCATTTTCTCCTTATATAGACCCCCGTTACTCCCATCTTATTTCTCATCAACTTATTAATCACTTGGGGGCTGGAAAAATATTTCTTTCCAACGTCCGGGTTTTACTGACCGACGCCACCCATTGGTCCACAATAATTTTTATAGTTTTTTGATATATTTTTGGTTTTTAGTTACGATATCATAATGCACGACACCGAAACCGGTCGAATTCGCGTCGACTTATCACTTCAACGCCCGTGACCGACAACACTTAGGTTTATACCGACCTGCCCGACGCATCGCACCGGGTAAAACCCTAGTTAATAACTAGAGTAAATCCATTGATTCGAAAGAGATTGGAACCCAATAGACTAGGCCAAAAGTTTCATACACGATGGATCCCATTATTTGGAGGGTGTTTTAGATTTCTTATTTAATTTCAAAAGTGTTTATTGACCTATGACCAATTCATAATCCGATTCCTTCAAACAGATTTAGGACCTGACCCAATTTAAAAAGCATATAAAAAAAGAAAAAAAGCAAACAATGTTTTTTGTCCTAAACTGGTCTCAACTTGATCCAAACCAGTTTAATCGGGCTGCAACTTCTTGCTTCTCAATCGGTTTTAAACCTGAACCGGCTACTTCCAAACCGGTATTGAGTCCATGGGTTAACCAACATGGGCCCATTTTAAACACGAACCGGTTCATGATAAAATCTGACCCATCCTCACTACCCACCCATGCCCGTGTTAGAAAATAAACAAGGATTTATTTGATATTACTAGACGGGTGCCCGCGCGATGCAGCGGGTGTTTGAACTTGTTAATAACGTAACAAATATAAGTGTTTATGGTTCGGTTAAAACCTTGAAATCGTTTAAATCCGTCATTGGTTTGACTTCTTCTTTCTTTTTCTTATATTACTTTCGGTTTGTTGGTCGGTTTCAAAATTTTCAAAACGTAGTGAACGGTTGGTTCGCGGTTTATATTGGACACTGAACACCCCTACGTAAAATATTAATTTATTTAAAATGTAAAAATTATAACAATATCATATCCAAATTAAAGAGAATTAAATGATCGTTTTTATGGTGTAATTTTTTTATAAAAATATTAACGTTTGAAAAGGCTATAGTCGTTTAAAAATTATGGGTGTGAAGTTAATTTACAAGTTAAATTAAAAACATAATATGGTTAAAGATGAGGGACCAAACTTGTAAAGATACAACAGCCCGCATTGGTGTTCAACTTCAAGTACAAGATAAATTCCATAACCATCATCATTGTCGTCATCAGGTTTCCAATGTCACTGTGACAATTGCCGGCTGTATTTTCATGCCACCTTGATCTATCTATCTATCAAACTTAAATCTCAAATTGTTTCCTTCAACACACTCTTTACAATTCCTATTTTTAGTATGAACCACAGGATCGGTTTTTACCTAACCATATTTACAGGTAAAGTATTATTAGTAATTAAGGGTTTCATTTCTTTTTTCATTTTGCAAAACTAAACATCTATTAATTTTTATATTTCCAGCTTTGCTGTATCAAATATGCAGTGTGGATTCTGTGACTGTACCCTCTACCAATTGCTATGTTCTTGACTACTCTAGTCACATTTATGATTTTGTATCCTACTTTTTATGTATTTAAAGTAATTACAAGTATATTCATTGTTTTTGGTGTTAAAATTAGTTTTCTTTAAGATATTATGCAGAGTAATTGGACCGGATATCCTTTCGAGTATGAAGGAGTGGTAATGACTAATATCTTGTATATTGATAATTGATAAATATTTCTGGTTGTTATTAATTATAATCTGAGATTATTTGTTTAATGTTGATATTGGTTTCTTTTTGTTTAGAGTACCGACTGTGCAATTCGGTTCTGTAAAGATGTGGAAACTAGATCGCAATCGGTAAGCTATGATACTTTATTTGATTATTTCCCTTAAAGTTGTACAACAAAAGGTTAAACTTTGAATCTTTGGCAACTGTATATGTATGCAGGGATATATTGGTTTTGGCAGATTTGAGGGCTCCAACTATTTTGTTGCCGGTTCAGAACGTTATAATTTTGTTCAAGTAAGTGGAAGTTTGAGAATTCGTATATTATTGGTCATGAAATTAACGTTCTCCTATATATATGTATATGTATAGAATCTGTGTGTGTGTGTGTATTTTTGGATTTAATTCGTTTATGCATCAGGAATTTTACAATGGTGATCTTCAAAAATGTGAAATAAGTCATGACAAAAGGGGACGTACGGCTCAGGTAATAAGCATGCTGCAGAAATGAACATATGATTAAGCCTTTTAATCATAACTATAGTTTGTGTTGGTTTTGACTACCTATTCTTGTTTGAATCCAGTTAAACATCATATGTGGTGATTGCCCAAATGCACGGTGCAAAAGTATGTGAGTTTTTTTTGGATTTATTTTAGGTTTTTTATGTCTGTGTTTAAAACGACTTGTAATGCTCTAGAAATGTTTATGGGGCCCATACTGATTACTATTACATTTTCCCTTATTCAGCTGGACTTGGATGCGTATGCAATGTCACATTTGAGTCAGATTGCAGGTTTTTTTTCTAGCAAAAAAGAAAATCTTGTTTTTCATGATTTAGGTTATAATTATTTTCTATCTTTGAGTGCAGAGTTATTGTTGAACTTGCAATTCCGTGTGAGAAACCAGGTCCACGAGTGTTTGAAGGGTTCACAGTGGGTTTTCATCCACGATCATGGGAAATTGTAAGATTATATATTTTACATAATATTTCCTTTCTTTGTCATTAGTTGGAAATTACATTATCAAAATATCATTTATCGTTAACATACTGCTATCACCTCGTAGGTATACAATGGCATGACTCAGTACGGTTATGAAAAGGCTTACAAGGACTACAGGTCTTGACCCTAGGGGTCATAATTATTTTTAAAACCATTAATTTCCATGTTTTTTTTTCTAAAATTTTTTTGCCTTTGTTTATTGCAGCTTTGATACGGACCAGAATCGTGTCTCTCTCTATATGACTGCAATTGCTTCGCTTTCTCAATTAGTACAAAAACCAACCTATACGGTATATGCTTGACACACTAATTTTGATTATAGTGATTTGATTCAATTTAAAATTAGTTTCTTTTTGGTACTTTTACCAGGTTTCTCCAAAGAACAGTTTGGAGGTTACTTTGTCTGGCTCGGGAGCAGCAGGGGATCTGCCTACAACTTTGTCTCCAACATTGTTGAATATTGATTGGAGATGTACACGATCATCTATTGCTATATTAATATATTTTACTGTCTACATATTCTGCATTCTATTTCTTAAAATCATGTTGCATATTTCAGGTGAAACGACACGTGATGACCCGTATGAGGTTCAGCTAACTATACCAGTCGAGGGTTTTGATCCCATCCAGTTTAGTCTCACAAAAATGTGCGGTAATGTTCGGTTTCTTGTCTTCCTCGATGCAAATCTACTTTTGACAATATAATTAATCCAAAGAACAATTTGTTTTAATACTGCAGAATCTAAGCAAAATGAAGCGGGAACGTCTACTAAAGGATGGGCGCTGTTTGGAATCTTTTCTTGCATGTAAGTAAATGTAGTTATTTTTCTTTTAATTATTATATAATCAGTCACACATTTTACAAAATGGCAGATTCTTTGTGATTTCAACATTGTTCTGCTGTGGTGGCGTTATTTACAAGACTCAAGTACAAAGACAGGTAGGCTATGCTATTTCCTCTTTTATAAAATTGTTCTCTTAACATATTTTTATTTTCTAATGAATTGTTTTTGTTAAAATCAGCATGGAATTGATGCACTGCCAGGCATGACTATTTTATCTGCATGTTTGGAGACTGTAAGTGAACATTTTCATACTTGTATACATACATACAGTCTATATACAGTAAGTTTCGTTGATTTTGATACAAACATTGTGCAGGTGAGTGGTGGTGCTGGTGGTTACATGCGGGCGGAGGAATTTAATGGTGCCTATGCAAGTCAAGCTTCATGGACCCGTGACCCAGATTCGGAGGCAGGGTCTTCAAGAACAAGTGAGAGAAGATATGGGACCTAATTACCCTTTTGCCATTGTCACCATTTCATGACTTCTACTGAAGTGTTTCTCACATACAGTATGACAGTTTTCTTTATATTTCTGTGCCCATCTGTTTCATTTTTGGAAAGGAGAACACTTGATATGTTGTGTTGTAGAAGAAGCAACTATGTGGTATATTTTGACAACATCCCATTGTATTCATATTTTTACAATTCATCCATTTGTGTAAAATGGATGTTCAAACAATGACTTGTTGAGTTTTAGTCTTTAGATTATAGTAACTTCTGAGTTCATAATTTAATGGAGATCAAATTTACATTTTAACATAGTTCCTTCGGAGTCGAATTCACTAACCCAACCTGTAAACACCCTAATGGCTAATACACAACACTTATATAAAAAAGCAATATTACTACGAAGATAGTACGCGGTCAAAAGTTCTTGATGAAATCAAGAATTATGTCGTTGATCTTCTGAGGTTTCTCTTGGTTGAGGAAGTGACCGGTATCTTCCAGCACAACAACTTGTCGAAGCAATGGCACGTCCGTCTTGAACCCGCTACCATGCACATACGTCTTCGCCCCTGGGGTAGTGTACACAGGATCTTTTTCCCCTACCACATATATCACGGGCACTCGTATTTGTACCCCAGCCCACGCAGCTGTAAGCTCCCAGTTCCTGCATTCCACAATATTCATATATTGTTATGCGCCCAACTACATTTAATATGTTATTGGTGAAGTGGTGTTTAAAGGTGCATGCATACATATCTATGGCTCGGTAATAGTTTAATGGTCCTGTGAATCCTTTTTGTTGGAATTTTTGAACATTGTAATTAAGGTCTTCCTCGGATAACCAATGTGGCAATGGAGAAGGGGCGTTTTCGGAACCGAAGGGTTCAGACTTGGGAAGACGAATAGGCCCGGGTCTTGTTTCGTTATAGATGCTTAAAAGCACATGCTCTGTTCCGTAGCTCTTTATCTCGGCTTCCATTACTCCGGGTTCCTGCGAAATGGTTTTATTCCAAACTCATGACCAAAATAACATCATTATTAACTTTATATCAACATTTTGATGTTATCGTGTTGTCTTAAAAATCTTATCGAGCTTCTGCTCGAGAGTAGCTTTTCAAACTCGAACTTGGCTCGCGATTTTACTTGACTATTATTTATTTTATTAAATACTAGTATGGATGCATTAGTTAATTTTATCTATATTTGTAAATATACTTTTTATATGTAACATAATAACATTTTTAATATTTTTATATTAATAATAAATTATATGTTTTATATATTAAATAAATATTGCACAAAGCCACAAATAGCGTTCTTGTTTAAGCTCCCAAACTCTACAAGTGAAGTTTGAGCTCTGACTCATTTATTAGATAAGTTTGTTTTTTAATTATTAAGCAAGTTTACTTTTAGGCTTGGTTTTTATCTTATTTGTTTCTCAAGCTTGCTTTTAGGCTCGGTTTATGAAGAAACACTAGACGACCCCGGGCAGATTACGGATAATCTGGGGGTTAAGTAAATGTTTCCCACGAGGGTTAGGTCCGGCAAAGATGGTTGTTCTTCTGATGACCTGCAAAACAGACACCGTGAGCTCGTCACTGAGAATGGGGGTTCCTCCTTGTGACCACCCTCCGGCGTGAGAATCAGACTAGATTGCTCTGAATATATGTGTATATTGAGAGAGATTGCTAGAGAAGATAAGATACAAGATGATGATACCGTTCCAAGGTGTTGGAGTATTTATAGCCGAAGGTAGGTTTCCAAGCAGGTACAGCCAGCTGTATAATATTCCTTTTCCACCAACTGTGGGCTACGCACGTGCCATGCTGGTAGTTGGTGGGTAGGCAGCGGCTGATAGTGACATGGCCGGCTGTGTACTATTCCTTTTCCGCCGGCTGTGTACTATTCCTTTTCCGCCGGCTGTGTACTATTCCTTTTCCGCCGGCTGTGTACTATTCCTTTTCCACCAACTGCAGGCTATGTACGTGCCACGACAAGGGTTGGTGAGTAGGCAGCGGCTGATAGTGACATTTTGTACTAGAGCGTGCTCCTCGTACTATTGTCGGTGAGCTGTCACCCTGTGATTGGTTCATGGGCTGCTTTGGTCAGATCTTGTCTATTTTGTCCATACCTTGGCATGTATAGTACAAAAGATCTTCCAGAAGCGTACGGACTGGCTCATTTGGGCGGGAGTATTCCCACCTTGCTCATTCCTTCAGGTGACTACTGAATTATTTAGTGCCTTGTGCGTGTAGCCTTGCTATTAGTGCGGGTAGCCTTCCCTGATGGCTTGTATCCGCAACTGCGGGAACAGGCGGGGTACTTCACCATTGGGAGGCTTTTCCTGCGGGAACAACTGGCGTACTGCGCGTAAGGTCTTCTCTGAGCATGGTTGGTCCTGCGGAACCAGTTGGTCCTTGCGCAGACGTCCCTCTTCAAGGTGAGTCTTGCGGGTCCAACTGGGCTCTGCTGAGACCTACCTCTTAAAGTCCCCCTAGTCCAATGTTCTTCTCATGAATTGTTAATAAGTGAGGTGAACTTTTGGACTTAAGCAAGGGGTTTTGGAAAGGCTTTTTAGTTTTAAGGCGTTCCGTGGGGATTCTTCCCGCGGTTTTCCTAATGTCACTCGCAGAAATTCCCGACTTTTCTGCCTGATCTTTGGTTGTGATGCGGGTAGGTGTTTAACCCCTTCGCACATCGGGAGCGTTGAGTTTCACTTGTATAGATTCTTCACGAGGTTTTGGTAGTTTCGGACATAGTGATCAGTCATGTTAAACCACCAATTCCGCCTTGAAGTTTCAAACAGGCTAGTTCTCAACATTCCCGCTATGTGGAGGTGCTATTTCTCTTTCCGCAAGCACGGTCCAGAAGGTCCTTCTTGGTTTCAATTCCCTGCAAGTGCTAAGTATGTGAAGGGTTTCGCCTTGACACTGTACCCACACTCATCTTATAGTTTCTTTACTTCCAAGGTATTCTTGGCTTCAATTCCCTGCAGGTGCTAGGTATGTGAAGGGTTTCGCCTTGACACTGTACCCGCACTTGTCTCACGGTTTCTTGGGTACCAAGGTAAGGGGGTATATTCCCTCTTATTTTTGAATCTTAGAATCTTTTTGAATTTTTTTGAAATTCGAAGAGTTGGTGAAAGGATAAGAACAGTCCAAACTGTTGAAGGGACGTTAGTGTCGTCCGATGGTTTCTTCTGACAGTTTCAGGACGTGCAGGAAGTTATGGCGACGTGACAGTATATGGTCATTCCAGACGCTTTTTCTGGCGCGTGGGCGCGAGTTTTCGGGCGCGTGGGCGCGAGATTTACGGCACGCGTCCTGTCGACAGCTGTTGCCAGCTTGCTCTTTCCACGTGTCATAGTTTCATTGCACCTGCGCTTTTCTCTCTCCCCTGCATTAAATTCATCGCATTCATTGCGATGAGTATATAAAGGGGGAGAGGGTGCATCTTAATCCACACTTTCACTTCTCTTCTAAACGATTTCCGGTGAATACTCTAACTTTTCCGTCGAGCATTCTCCTGAAATCGTTCCTTCTTTACATCTAAAACATGTCTTCTACTCATGATCTTGAGGCTACCGCCGAGGAGTCTGATGTGTACGCCGAGATCCCGACGTCCACGTCTGATAAGGACGATAAGAGCACTGCTGGCGAATGCCAGTGTGCTCTTCCCATCGACCTTTATCAGTACATCGTCAGGAAGTTCATGCTCGAGCCGTTCGAGCCTGAGTTTCCTGAGCCTCACCAGACGGTGTACGATGCCCCCAAGGGCAAAATAGGGGTATATGCTGCATTCTTCGTTTATAGGAATCTCAGGTTCCCATTGACGAAGTTTGTATACCGTGTTTTGGAGAGACACGGTGTGCACATAACGGAGGTACACCCAATGGCGATCGCCAAGATCCGCCATTTTGAATGGGTGTGCCTAATTCTGGGTGTGGAGCCCCATGTCGACCGCCTGATGACCTTCTACTCCTGGAGGTGCATCCAAGGCTGGTACACCTTGGTCACCCGGATCAAGGGTTTGAAGATCTGTGCTACCGAGCGCAGTCTTCGGTCTTGGAAGCGGGAGTTCTTCTACATCTCTGCCAGTGTCGTCCCTATCGCGATGACATTCAAGAACGGGAGAGCACTCCCCAACCTTCACGCTTCCAACTACCAGGAGGCGGAATGGTTTGCCAAGATCTCCCGGATCCAGACTCCGGTTTACCGCTTTGCGGAGTCTGGGATGGTGATGCTCGGTATGAGCCGGGTGTGGAAAGATGCTGGGGCGGAGGCGCCACAGATTTCCATCGTCCTCGAATACGGTTTGAACTCTATCCCTTACGGTATGCTTCATATTATTTGCTAATTTAGGGTTTTTGTTCTAACCATCTCTTTCTTTTTATTTTCAGAGGGAAACAACTTGCAGTCTCTTCTGTATCCGCGGGAGAGTGGTGGTCCCGCTCGGTTGGGTACTCGTGCTCTTGACGAGAACGAGTTGCCCATCCTTGAGCAGACGACAGATCGGTTTGTGGAGGCCTACCCGCCAGGCCATGAGATACTGAGCGCCACGCGGCCAGGTAAAAGATTATTTAACCCTCGCCCTCTCAATGCTCAAACCTCTGCTGGAATTCCTCTAATTTTGTCATCTTCTGATGAGGAATCCGCAGATGGTCCTTTCTTCGCGAGGAAGAAGGCTGCTGGCGGGAAGAGCAAGGCGAAGGTTGCCTCTGCCGATCAGGGGAACCGGTCTGAGTCGGAGACCGAAAGTGAAGAGGCGGCGGGGAACCCTGGTGGTGGTGAGACCACTGTTCCGGAGGTTGAGACAGCTGTCACCTCCGGGCAGCCCAGTACGACGGTGACCGGCGTGAAGAGGCCGGCTCCATCGGGTTCGTCCCCGCCTGTTCGCACCTTCAAGCTCAAGAGGACTCGTAAGTATAAACTCCATTTACTTTAACTGCATATCTTTCCGCCATTATACTTATATATCTTGTCTTCGTGCAGGCGTGGATGCTACCGCATTCCAGAGTGGAGCGGGAAGGAGCAGCTCTGGACCCATGACGGTAGGTTTGGTCAACCTACCCGAGGAGATGACCCAGGCGGCTACGCCTGTTTGCAGTATTGGTTCAGTTGCTCATCCCGTTGAGGCAACTGTTCCAACTGTAACATCATCCCCGCCGGCTGTCAGTGCCATCTTCACGGAATCCTTCACTGAGCCGGCGGTGGTTTCTTCTGCGGCGACTTCCACGGTTGTGAGTTCACCTCCGGTGAGTTCACCTCCGTTGGTTTCTACCGCGGCGGCCTCCACCATGCCTCCTCCGGTGCCGGCGACCGCGGCCGGTCCTTCAGGTATGTTCGGGGTTGGGGCGTCTAGCCAATCCTTGCCTCCTTCCCGTCTCCCTGACCTTTTGGATGGATATCCCTTAGGTTCAGGTGATGGGTTTGGTGGCTATCGGCCTGTTGTCGACCCTACAGGTGCGTAGGGTTATTTTGGCCTATATCCCTTTTATCATTTCTTTTCCTCTTTAACTGTTTTTTGTTTTATTGCAATTCGTGATTCCAACGAGGTGTACGCTCCTCGGTGGAGTATCCGCCGGGGAACGACCCTCCGGACTGCTGAGGAGTGCGTCGAATGGGCGCGCCACGCCGCCCCAAGCGGTGCGCTGAGGGAAGCCATGGCTAGCTACCAGGAGGGTAGGCTGTCCAACGAGCTCCGAATCCTCCTTGCCCGGATGTAGCCGCGCGTCGAGCTACTTTGTCGTGAAAACGACAAGTTAAAGACGGCGCGTAGCCTGGAAGTGGCTCAGGCGCGGGCTATCCGGGAGGAGAATAAGAGGCTTGCCGCTGTTGCTGCGGAAAAGGAGAAGGCCTTCAAAGCCCTCGAGGTTGAAGTTCAGGCCCGGCTCGAGGCCCGTTCCAAGGCTGCCCAAGCAGTTAACGAACAGCTTCGGCTGGCTAAGGAAACTGCACGGAACGCAACTGAGAGGGCCACCAAGGCTGAAGCTGTTGCCGAGCCTCTACGCACCGAGAATGAGGAGCTTAAAGCCAAATTAGAGAGGCTCCAACAGGCTCATGATGCCTTGGCCATGGAAGACGCCAAGAAGCTCCAAGAGATCCTGGACCAGAGGGGCATGCTTGACCACACTGAGCGTAAGCTGAAGGGCGTCGAAGAGGCTGCAGCTAAAGATGTGTTGCTTGCCAACCTTACTAAGAACGAAGCCGAACGCGCCCGCGATGAAGCTCAAGCTGCCCTCCAGGAGGCTCTGGTTACCAAGGAATGGCTTCTTCGAGAAGCGTTGTCTCAGGTATGCGCAGTTTCACAATTTCTTTACGCTTTTCTTTACGCTTAGAAGAGATATATTTCTGCTTTGTAGGTTGTGCATCGGGTTCTTACGAACACATCATATGACGATGCCATGAGCGCGGCCCTCAACGCTTCTCATGAGGATGGGGAAAAGGCTGGCTTCCTGCTTGGTCTAGGGTTTGTTGAGAAGGGCATCCCGCCTTCCAACTTCCCTCTATATGATGTGGATATTGAAGCTGCTTATGACCAAGCAGTGAACCAGTATGCTGCCTTCCTGCATCCGGTGGTGGAGAAGGTGAACGAGATTACTGCTGCTGATGATGGGCTAGCTATTCTCAAGGCTTTCCTTGAACCGCCACACTCTACTGATGGTGCGGGTTCAAGTGGAAGTGGTCCTAAAGCTTGATCCTTTAGATCCCTTCCCACTGTTAGAATAGATTTTTATTTTTGTATAGATTTATATTCTTGTACGCGGGTATGTGCCCGGCCATTCTTGTAATACTTGAATTTTTATGGAATATAAATCTTTTGTTAATGCCTTGCCTTGTAGACCTTATATGTTTTGCTCACGCATATTCTAGTTTAGCTTAGCAATTTCCTAAGTACTTTGGATAAGTTAACCTTTCAACGTGGCAGACAATAAGTTAAAGTTTTGCTTCCTCTTTCGTGATTGTGCGGGTAAGACCGTCACTTTCACTTAGTAGGATGGCTAAACTTTACCTATATCTGACCTGCGTGGAGGTTTTCCTCATCTTTTCCTTAGAAATTTTCTAAGTGTTTTGAATAAGTTAACCTTTCGACGCGCGGTTGTCAATAGGTTAATGTTCAGTTTCCTCTATCATGATTGTGCGGGTAAGACCGTCACTTTCATTTAGTGGGATGACCAAACTTCACCTATAACTGACCTGCGTGAAGATTTTCCTCATCAGAGAAATTTTTTCCGTTTTTTGTGTTTATGCGGGTTTTGCCGCCTTCCACACGCAACGACTTACTTCTTCCCATATTTATGCGGTGAATACCGGCATATCAGTGTGGGAAGTTCATAAGTATAAAGGTAAGGCTATCAACACAATGTGAAAGGAGAATCATTTCCATTAGAAGTGGCTCTAGGCCTTTTCTTTACAAGTTTGGAATTGATCTACATGTAACATTTGCGTAATTGAGCTCCATTCCATGTTATTGGGATGGGAGTGCCATCGAGCCTTTCTAGCCGGTATGCGCCCTTTCCCAAAACTTCTTTGATAATGTATGGTCCTTCCCAGACCGGGGCCAGCTTTCCTGGGCGCTCTTGGTTTGAAGCCTCGTTGTTACGCAATATGTAGTCTCCTACATTGAAGTTGCAGAGTTTTACCCGCGTGTTGTAGTACTTTTGCATTTGTCGCTTGTAGTTCTCTTCACGCGCTGCGGCTAAGTCTCTGCGTTCTTCGGTTAGCATAAGGTCTAACCGTCTTTCCGCATCATTGTCTTCTGGCTGAATCAAGACCCTTGGTGAGGGTAAACCAATTTCGACCGGGACCATGGCTTCAGTGCCATAAGTGAGGCTGAACGGGGTTTCTCCCGTACTGGCCTTTTTCAGCGTTCTGTTTGCCCAAAGGACGTGTGGAACTTCGTCCACCCAGCCGGATCTGTGTTCCAAGAGTCTTTTCTTTATGCCGTCGACGATGCTCTTATTTGCTCTTTCCACCTCACCATTACCCTGCGGGTGCGCCACTGAGGTAAAGGTGTGGGTGATTTGAAGTTCTTCCAGCCACTTTTGTAGCTTCTTGTCAGCAAAGTTGGTGCCGTTATCGCTCACCAAAGTCTGTGGAAGTCCAAAACGACAAATAATAAATTCTCAAATAAATTTTTTGATATGTTTTGCGGTTGTTTGGGCTAAGGGTTTTGCTTCTATCCACTTGGTGAAGTAGTCGATGGCTACCACTAGAAACTGAACGTTCCCTACTGCTGTGGGAAATGGGCCTGTCACATCGATGGCCCACTTCTGAAATGGCCATGAAGAGGTGACTGGAACAAGTTCATTCTTCGGGCGATGCGTGTTGGGTGCGTAGAGCTGGCAAGACCTACACTTTCTGATGTATGCCAGCGCATCCGTATGCATCCCCGGCCAAAAGTATCCCGCGTTGTTTAGCTTAGCTACAACAGCGCGTGGACCTGCGTGTACTCCACAGATGCCCTCGTGTACTTCCCTTAGGAGGTAGCCAGCATCTTGGTTGTCCACGCATCTTAGGAGTGGGCTAAGAAAGTTACGTCTGTAAAGGATGTCATCGATGAGTTGATAGTTCAGTGCTTTACAACGTATTTTTCTTGCCTGTGTTTTTGACTCTGGTAGTATACCCGCCGCAAGGTAATTTATTATTGGTGTCATCCACGTTTCTGTGCCGGTTTGGATGACATAGATTTCCTTGTGCGGGACTGATGGTGCTCCAAGGAGTTCAATGCGAATATCCTTTCCCAAGTGGTTGAAGGCTAACGATGCAAGCTTGCTTAACGCATCCGCAGATTTGTTTTCGCTACGCTTGACGTGTATGACTTTACAATCGTTAAAATCGCGCATAAGGGTTTTTGCTTGTGCGAGGTACAAGGCCATTGTGTCGTTCACGGCCGTGTACGTCCCATTTATTTGGTTGGCTACTAACATGGAATCCACATGGGCTTCCAAGTTTTTCACTCCCATCTTACGCGCAATTCTCAGCCCGGCCAAGAAAGCTTCATACTCCGCTTCGTTATTCGTACTTGGAAAATCCAGTCGAATAGCGTAAGTGTATTCTTGGCCTGCTGGGTTGGTTAGTTTCAACCCTGCGCCTGAACCCTCGTTGCTGGCTGCTCCATCAGTGTAGAGTCGCCAGACATCGATGTCCTGTGCTGGGGAGGGTTGAGCCTCCTCCTGGCATTCTTTCTCCCGCGAAGCGGGGACTTCTGCAATAAAATCTGCCAAGACCTGGCCTTTCATGGCTGGTCTCGGCTTGTACTTTATCGCGTATTCTCCCAATTCTATTGCCCATTTGGCTAGGCGTCCCGACAATTCGGGTTTGCCTAGAACGTTTGCAAGTTTGAAGTTGGTGAGAACGGTGATTGGGTGACCTTAGAAATATCGTCTTAGCCTGCGTGAAGCCTGTACAAGTGCTAAGACTAATTTTTCCAGGGTAAAGTACCGGGTTTCTACGTCTGTTAGGACACGGCTAACATAGTAAATATGCATCTGGGTGCCTTTTCGCTCTACTAGCAGGACTGCCCCGGTTGCTCTATCTGTGGCGGAAAGGTATAGGATTAATTCATCCCCCGCTTCTGGTGCTGTGAGCGTTGGGAGTTCGATCAAGCGTGACCGAATTTCCTAAAAAGCTGCTTCCGCTTCTGGTGTCCAGCGGAAGTGCGTTTTCCTTAAACAGTTTCTCAATGTTGACACGAATGGGAACGACCTATCCGCATGGTTTGACAAAAAGCGGTTAAGTGCGACTAGGCGTCCATTCAGTGTCTGAGCTTGCTTGATGGTAGTAGGTGATTCCATTTTGATAATGGCTTCGACCTTTTCAGGGTTCGCTCTGAAGCCATCTTTAGTAACAATGACTCCTAAGAACTTCCCTTCTTCCATCCCAAAGGAACACTTGCTCGGGTTGAGCTTCATGTTTATCTTTCTGATCGTGTTGAAAGTTTCTTCGATGTCTTTCAACATCGCTTCTGACTTAGGGCTTTTGATGACCAAGTCATCCATGTAGACTTCCAAGTTCCTCCCAATTTGGGCAAGGAACTCTTTGTCCATCAACCGTTGGTATGTGGACTCGGCATTCTTAAGTCCGAATGGCATCATTTGATAACAAAATGTGCCATCGGGCGTCCGAAGTGCGGTTTTGTCCTGATCGTCAACGGCCATGTGGATTTGATGGTACCCCTTATATGCGTCAAGGAAGCATTTAAGGCGAAACGATGCTAATGAATCCACTTTGAGGTCAATTTCGGGTAACGGGTAACAATCTTTGGGGCATGCTTTGTTTAAATCTTTGAAATCTATGCACATGCGCCATTGTTTGTTAGATTTCGGTACCATGACGGGATTTGCAACCCATGTTTGATATCTGCTAACGCGTACGATGCCCGCGTCAAGGAGTTCCTTGACTTAGGTTCTACACGCGTTAGCTTGTTCCGCCCCCATTACTCTGCGCTTTTGTATGACTGGCGTTAAAGCCGGGTCACACTTGAGCTTATGCTCTGCCTTACTTCGAGGTACACCAGTCATGTCAGCCGGTGTCCACGCGAAGATGTCAGCGTTTTTCTGTAGTAAGCGTTTGAGTAAGGTGCGCGTAGGATCAGTGATTGTTGGGCCAATGGTAACAGCCTGGTCGGGGTATTTGCCATTGAGGGCCCATTTTTCTGGTTCGGTGATGGTTTGTTTAGCCATCTTTGGTTTGGGTTTAGATGAGACAGATGCGATGCATACCTGAGGAATACCGGTGATCATCGCTACACCCTCAGCTGTTGGCCATCCCATCATGCCGTGGACTGAAGATACCACGGAATTGAATCTTGCCATCCCGTCTCTCCCGAAGAGAATGTCGTATGTATGGTGTGGCTTCCTCATCACGACAAAGTCCACGTCCTCTGTGCGGGAGTGTTTCCCGTCCGTGAGAATGACGGGGAAAGATAGGATACCCAGGGGGGTGTTTGTGCTGCCGTCAAACCCTTCCATCGAGGCATAGACCGTTTCCAGGCGTTCCTTGTCTTCGTCGTCTAGTTTGTCGAAGAACTGCCTGTACATAACCGTTGACGAGGCGCCGTTGTCAGCAAGAGTGCGGGAGGTGATGTAGTGCCCGAGCTGGCTTTTGATGACGATAGGGCCTTCTTTGCTGGGTCCTCCTGGCACTCGCGGGAAGCGCACCTCAGCTTCCTTCCACGCGCATGGTTCTGTCGTTCGTCTTTTTTTTTCCCTGATGTTACTATGAACCATGTGGATGCTGATGTCAACGGGCTTTCGTCCGTTGCCTTTGTATCGGTTATCATTCCTCCCTCCATTCTTGATTGATGCTACAAGGTGTGTAAGTCTTCCATCCTTGACGAATGTTTCAACAATATCCTTCAAGGATGTACACTCCTCAGTGTTGTGACCCTTTGTCCCGTGAAAGTCACAGGATTTGCTCTGATCCGCATTAGGTCACTACCGGATCATTGAAGCTTTTGGCCATGGGAGTTTTTCGGTGGCAAATATCTCCGTGACGCTTTTGGTGAGTGGCGTCCACCGGTGTTTTCGGCTTGATGGGTGCGTGTTATCCCTTTCGCCTACTAGAGGGCGAGAGCTGGATGAGGTGTCAAAGTTTACCCTTGACTGCCAAATACCTAGCTTCCTCTTTTTGTTTTGCCGGGCAGTCCAAACGTTGTTTTCTCTAGTCCTCTGCGTGTAGAGGTGTGTATTCTGGGGAAGATCCCTACCCAGTTGCTTCTCCGTTTCGGCAAAGCGCTTGGCCGCCGTCATGATGGCATCCCATGTGGATGGCATGCCGTCCTTACCCGTCAACGTGCGGATAAGCTCTCGGTATTCGGCGCCCTGGATGAAAGCGGCGCGAACAAGATCTTCGCTTATGGTGCCCAGACTCAGCTTTTTGGAGTTGAAGCGAGTGATGAAGTCTAGTAAAGATTCATCCTCCTCTCTAACGTAGTTGAGGATCGTCCACTGCTCTTCAGTATATTTCCTCTGTTGACTGAAATGTTGGCTGAACTTGTGTTGAAAGTCCGCCCAATCATAGATGTGGTGGACCGGTAAACGATCAAACCACGCCCTGGCCGCTCCAACCAGCGTCATCTGAAACATATAACACCACGTGGGTTCTGTCCAGTTGCTGACGGTTGCCCCCGCTATGAATCTGTTCAAGTGATCGTCTGGGTCGGATATACCGTCATAAGTGCCTATGTTGGACATTTGTTTAGCACTCTTCGGGGCGATTGCTTCCGCAATGTCCCTTGCAAACTTGGACGTTCCTGCATTTGCAACACTTGGTCTAAAGGTTTTGGAGAAGTCACGTGGGTTTCCCCCCGCGTTCCTTGGTTTGAAGGTTTCTCCAAAATTCCTTCTCGGTTGGAAGTCCGTTTCCTTGCGCGTCCCTTTCGCCCTATGGCGAGGGTTTGCGTCACTATCGGATTCTTCCCAGTCATCGTCCAAGTACTCGCACTCATTGCTCATGTTGAGCTGTTGTCGAGTGCTTCCGAATTCGTCAGCCTGTTGGAGTGAACGTAAGCGTTCATCCAACTCAACTTGGAATTCCTTCTGACGTGCTTCCGCCACGCTTTAACTTGATCAAGTGTTTGGCGGGGGAGCCTCGTCTGTTGTCTTTCCACCTGGGTATCAATGAATCCCAGGGGATGATTGTTTACTGTACTTGCCCCGGCTTGGGTAACCAGGGTAGTGTTCGTAAAATTTACTGCACTTGCCCCGGCTTGAGTAACCGGGGTAGTGTTCGTAAAATTTGTGTACTCGCCGGTGTTCCTCCCAGTAGCTGGGGTTGTGATTACCGGGGTTTCTTGGTCACTCGCTGGCCTCGGGACCGGAGTAACGTTAACCATCATTCCAGAAGTTTTGGAAAAAACTAAAAAAGAAATAGTTCTAGCTTTTATGCACGGATGGCGCCAATGAAGAAACACTAGACGACCCCGGGTAGATTACGGATAATCTGGGGGTTAAGTAAATGTTTCCCACGAGGGTTAGGTCCGGCAAAGATGGTTGTTCTTCTGATGACCTGCAAAACAGACACCGTGAGCTCGTCACTGAGAAGGGGGGGTTCCTCTTTGTGACCACCCTTCGGCGTGAGAATCAGACTAGATTGCTCTGAATATAAGTGTATATTGAGAGAGATTGCTAGAGAAGATAAGATACAAGATGATGATACCGTTCCAAGGTGTTGGAGTATTTATAGCCGAATGTAGGTTTCCAAGCAGGTACAGCCAGCTGTATAATATTCCTTTTCCACCAACTGTGGGCTACGCACGTGCCATGCTGGTAGTTGGTGGGTAGGCAGCGGCTGATAGTGACATAGCCGGCTGTGTACTATTCCTTTTCCGCCGGCTGTGTACTATTCCTTTTCCGCTGGCTGTGTACTATTCCTTTTCCACCAACTGCAGGCTATGTACGTGCCACGACAAGGGTTGGTGAGTAGGCAGCGGCTGATAGTGACATTTTGTACTAGAGTGTGCTCCTCGTACTGTTGTCGGTGAGCTGTCACCCTGTGATTGGTTCATGGGCTGCTTTGGTCAGATCTTGTCTATTTTGTCCATACCTTGGCATGTATAGTACAAAAGATCTTCCAGAAGCGTACGGACTGGCTCATTTGGGCGGGAGTATTCCCGCCTTGCTCATTCCTTCAGGTGACTACTGAATTATTTAGTGCCTTGTGCGTGTAGCCTTGCTATTAGTGCGGGTAGCCTTGCTATTAGTGCGGGTAGCCTTCCCTGATGGCTTGTATCCGCAACTGCGGGAACAGGCGGGGTACTTCACCATTGGGAGGCTTTTCCTGCGGGAACAGCTGGCGTACTGCGCGTAAGGTCTTCTCTGAGCATGGTTGGTCCTGCGGAACCAGTTGGTCCTTGACGTCCCTCTTCAAGGTGAGTCTTGCGGGTCCAACTGGGCTCTGCTGGGACCTACCTCTTCAGTTTAATATGTTTGCTTTTAAGCAAGCCAGTAGTTTGCTTTTTTAGCTTGCTCTCTTGCTCGTTTAAGGCCGCCTAACGTTGACTCAATTCGAGCTTTCAGCAAACTAATTTCAAGTACTTTGCAAGCGGCTCGATATGTTTGCACTCTAAACACAACTAAACTTTCGATTCGAAATTTAAGATGAGATAGAAATTATTAACCTGGAATCTGCAAATATAAAAATCATCCCCAAAGACACTTTCCAAGGCCTCAACCGGCTTCTTCCATGTTTGCCTTGGGCTATAAGCCACCGACATGCACACATACGCCTTCACTTTATCCGGCCTAAACAGGCACAAGTACCACCCTACCATCGCCCCCCAATCCGTTGCCACCAGATACACCTGCTCCTCGCCCAGGGAGTCTATGAGTGCCACCACGTCTCCCACCAGGGAGTCGGTGTCACCATAGCCACGTAGGTCTGGTGCCACCGCATGGTAGCCCTGTTCCGACACGGCTTGGATCTGGTGACGCCATGTGTACCAGAGCTCCGGGAAGCCGTGGAGGAACAGGACTACATGGCCGGTGCCCTTCTCGGCGACATGCATGTTTGTCCCATTAACTCTTACTGTCCTATGTTCGATGCTATCCATCAGTTAATTAACACACGTACATATGCAACAGATATCGTATAAGTGAGGAGTGAATATATAGGGAGGTGTTGGATAAATCTGAACGTATAGAGGGGATAAGAATTGTGTACGTGTGACACGTAACTACTTTCATGCATACGTTGCTAGCGAATTATATTAATGGTTTCCAAATTTTGAAGAATCTTTTTGAGATTAATCAAGGATTCGTTTTCGTTATACTTTATTTGTTTATTTTCATGTAAGCACGTTTGAATTCTCTATAAAATAATTTAAAGGATTCGTTTTTCTTTTTCTAAATAAACATATTTTTTTTGGTCGAGAAATCCCTAAAATAGGCATATATTTGATCAAGGTTTTCTAATTTCAGCCAAAAAGCAAAATAAATTCCTAAACTAGTCATATTCTTTCGTCGGATTCGACCAAAACACTAACTGATCTGATTGCATTTTTAACCAATCATGACGCGCCACGTTGCCAGATGTTCCGTCGGATTCGACATTTTTAAGATTTTGACTGACCGACAGATTCACCGAAAAGACAGTCGGATGCGACGGTTCAGTTCATGCTTCCGTCGGATCCGACTGTTTAATTTGTCCGACGAACCCTAGATTTTTCAATTCGGGGTTTTTTTATTTGAGTTCTAGAGTGAACTAAATACTATGGTTGTATTCTCCTCGAAAAACTAAGCGATTTACACTATTGATTTGTTTGATTTTGTGAAGAAATAAGAAATATGGAGTTGAATGTTGGTTATGGGGATTTATGGTTTGAGAGGTAGAAGATGAAGAATTCAGTCGAACCCACTAAAATTCAGTTGGATCCGATAGAGTTTTAAGAAATTTCATCGGAGCCATTAAAACGTTGACACGTGGCGCAATTTTTAAAGGTCTAAAAATTCAGTCGGATCAGAAATGATTTTAGTCGGATCCAAAGAAGTTTTTTTTGGCTAGTTTGTGTATTTTGTTTGGTCTTGGGCTATTTGTGAAAAACCATGGTTAAAAATGACTATTTTGAGGATTTTCCTTTTCTTATATCTATCTCTAATTCTTTATAAAATAATATTTTTCTTGCTTCTTTTTAAACCCAACAAAATTTTGTTTTTCTACTTCTTACAACCAGTCATACAAGATATAGGGTGAATAGTAAAAATTATAGCCATTGAGAGTTGAAGCCAATTTATTAGAATCAAGAGGTTTTCAATCCCCTGTGTTTGTAAGAATAGAGTTTTTGACGCTAACATACTTCAAGTATATAAACTAGTATCACACGATAGCAAATATAAATTATAACTAACATGCTTATACACAACATAGATATATTTGTTGGAAAAACATGTATTAATAATATTTAAACCCAACTATTCAATTCATTTAAGCTCATTTCTATAGAAAAAAGCTTTTTGCATAATCAAAACCATAACCAATAAGCACATTTAAAACATTTAATTGTTAAAGCCCAATAAAAAAGCTTTTACTAAAAGCCCAAATTTGTTCTCGCTTTCGGCACAAAATTTACTGTGATTCCCGGGACTGCCCCGGGCTACACCACCCCAACCAATTTGGTTTGGTGATCTGGAAAATATGAGTTATCTCCTCGTGATTGATTTGATGATTTATGTGGCACTCTGGTTGTTTGGTTTCAAACAGGTCATGCCTCTAGAACTCTAATTGGGGAAATGGTAAATTATTACATAAAAATTTAAAAATACACCATTTTAGTGTATATATCCGGTATCTCTATGTAATATACACCATAATGTTTCCAAATTACTTGTATTCTAAACAACTTTATTTGACCGCCAACGATCATGGAAAATACTATAAGTTAGCTTCATTAAGTGTATTGTAGCATTAGCATATCGTTCTTCTAGAGAAACTCATTCTTGCAACGATAAAGATGACATGCAAAGTGCGAAAATGAGGTGAAATAAAGATTGTTGTGTTGTGTTTGCCGATCGAGCATGTTGAACTGACACAATGGTAGATTTGGAGTGATGGATCTTAAAGCGATGTTGATTGTTAGGCCACTAGGGTTTTATGGGAATAAGGCTTCCATTGATGTGCGGGTAACAAGAAATCAAAACTTACAATTATCATGGTTGTTTGTTTGTGCTAGAAGATGACCAACATAGATCAAAAGTGATTTAGGCATCACTATAGTCAATCGGAAACTAGAGTTTCGAAGAAAACATTGTCGCATTTAATAACCGTTGTGAAATTAGCTTAATAGAATAATAGCAAAAGGTTATATTGAAAAATGCTTAGGATGGAATATATATCAAGAGTCAAGCTTAGGATGAAATAGGGCTGTAAACGAACCGATCGAACACGAACAAGACCTTGTTCGTGTTCGTTCGTTAAGGAAATAATGTGTTCACGAACACTTACCAAATGAGATTTTATGTTCGTGTTCGTTCATTAAAGAAATTAATGTGTTCACGAATGGTTCACGAACACAAACGAACACAAATAAAACAGCAGAGTCTAGAGATTGAGACCGATATATTTATCAGTGTGAATAATGAAAGCGTGTAAACGAATTGAACGAACACAAACAAGGGCATGCTCGTATTTGTTCATTTAACTTTAAACGAACACGAACACTTAGTCGAACAATAATTTATGTTCATGTTTTTTATTTAAAAAATGGGCATTTTTGTTCGTTTAAGTTCATTTTTTTATAATCTAAACGAATATAACTGAACAAAGATAAATGAGCATATATGAACACAAACATAAACGAACATAAATGAAAATAAGTTAACAAATATAAAACTTTTAAGTAGATGACTCATCCAAATAATATTTAATTATTTTTTATTAATACATAAACAGACATAAATAAACAAACGTTCATGAACATAAATGAACGAACATAACATGTGTTCATGTTCGTTCATTTAATTAAACGAACACAAAATTTTTGTTCATGTTCGTTCGTTTATTAAATAAACGAACATAAATGAACTTCCCGCCGAACAATTCACGAACAGTTCACCGAACGTTCAGTTCGTTTACAGGCCTAGGATGAAACATGATCACGTGCCAAATACAATTAAATGCAAACTTTGTACTACCTAAAACCATCCTATCTTACATACTTATAGCTAGGGATGTCCAAATTGTTTTACAATTGAAACTTGTTTGGTGCTCCAATAAAAAAATACTTGTTCAATTTTGGTTTGGTTTGGTTTGGTTTGTAAATTTGTCAATCAGCTCGATTTAGTTTGCAAACAAGCCAAATTCAAGCAAAGGTGCATTCGCTTGTTGCAAGCTCATCTAACTCGAATTATTGTTTAATACACACACAATTATGCCACCATTGAATTTTCTACACTATAAATTAGCCCAATGCTAGCTCTCTATAAAGCCCACCATCTAAAAATACTCGATGTTGGCTATGTTCGGTTTGTAAATGAGCCAAGCACAAGTAGACCCTCGCCTGATTCGGTTCGGTTTATGAGCAAATACTTTGCATATATATGTTTTTTTTAATATATGTTCATATGTTGTATCCAGACGGGTCGGGTAATATTCCGGGTTCTGTTACGGATCTGATGGTTTTGAAAGGGGCCGCCAACTGCCATTTCTATTTTCTTCTCCTTGATTTCCTCCATTATTATTATTAGATTATTATTGTTAATAGCCGTGGGCAAAGTAAAGCATGACGGCGGATTGGCAGTGGGAGAACGCGGTAGCTGGCTCCGTCGCCGGACTTGCTACCGTCACGTTTTCTCATCCGCTTGATGTTGTCCGTACTAGATTCCAAGGTATGATTCTCTCACTTGTTTCCTACTCTAATTATTAGAGGCTTCTTACATTATTAATCCTTAATTGGTTTAATTAACAGTTTATGATGGCCGGAACCCTAACCTTCCGAATTACAAAAACACTCCTCATGCTCTCTTCACCATTGCTCGATCAGAGGTCCGTCTTTTTTTATTAATCTTATTAATTAATTATTCTACATGTTAAGTGCCTCGGCTCGAGCTCGTGTGTGCAGTACCTTAAACAAGTCAAAGCTTAGCTCCGGATTGACTGTGCCAAGTCAAAAAATAGTTAACTTAAAAATACTCTAGGCTCATTAAGGCCCGAGCTTGGGCTCAATAACTAAACGAGTTTTGTGCTTTTTATCAATCTGCTCGTGAATAGCTCGCCTTGTTTGCACTCCGGTTGGTATTATGAAGACATGCTTGAATATCATAATCTCCTATAAATCTAAGTTTTCTGATAACATTTTGGTCTGTTGCTTCATCAATTGTGGAATTGGATTACTTGATATGTTAGTATTCATTTTGCAGGGTCTCCGAGGGCTCTATGCTGGCTTTTTACCTGCAGTGCTGGGCTCAAGTATTTCATGGGGTCTATACTTCTATTTGTAAGTGAAGAATGAATGAACACTCACTCAATTATCTCAGAGGACTCAATGTGTTTGTTTTCTCGTTTTTAAAAGTTTTATGTTATTATTATCTGACTTCTTGTCACATTACAATTCCTGTTTATAGCTATAACAGTGCCAAACAAAGGTATATGAAAAATCAGGACGAGTCAAGTGCACGCATTCATCTTGCTTCGGCTGCAGAAGCAGGTGGGCTGGTGAGTTTTGTTGCATTTATTAGTTGTTATTCGTTATATTATATTTTGAGCTATGTTGTTATTATAGCAAAATTGTTACTTTTTCAGGTATGTCTTCTTACCAATCCTGTTTGGGTTGTGAAAACACGGTTACAACTTCAGAATCCTCAGCATCATGGACGCCCATATTCTGGTTTAAGTGGTATGTTTTTTTGTTAGTTTAGCCAGGAAATTTATAATTTGTAATAGTTTGTATTGTATGATTGCAGATGCTTTCAAAACAATATTGAAAGATGAAGGGTGGAGGGCATTATACAAAGGGCTTTCACCTGGACTTTTTCTGGTTAGATTTGGTATCGCTATTCTGTTCAATATGCTAAGCGTTTATTTACAAATGATATATACAAAATGTTTATGCTATATCTCTTGCAGGTTGCTCACGGTGCGATTCAGTTTACAGCATATGAAGAACTTCGCAAAATTATAGTTGATTTTAGGCATAAACAGAACTCGTCGAGTGATAGTAGTTCTGATTTATTGGTAAGTACTTTTCGTAAATGATTATTTCATTCATTATTTGGTACCTTTATTTGCTTATTGATGAGCTGTTTTCTTCTTATTTTCCATAAGACTACTGGTGATTATGCAGCTTTAGGAGCTTCTTCTAAACTAGCAGCCATCCTTGCAACATATCCATTTCAGGTAGTTACATTTGGCTTCAATTTCTAATTACTTTTCGAATCTATAATAAGATTATCTCAACCTTACGCTTCTTTCTTTTATGGTAACATTTTCAGGTCATTCGTTCTCGCGTGCAGGTAAAAACAAACACGTTTCTTAATTTTTTTTCGTTCTTCGTGACCCTTTCAACATTTGTTACTTATTTATTGAATTTTTTAAACTGCAGCAACGACCTAGCATAGACGGGGTTCCGAGATATATAGATAGTAGGCATGCCATGGAGAAAACTGCTCGGTGAGTACCCTATGTTAACGCTCGTAACTAATAATATTTTAAATAATATATTTTTGCTATAATATATAAACTGAAACTTCATACGTATACTGTTTTTGCCTATTCGGATTGTAGGTTAGAGGGTATAAGAGGTTTTTACAGAGGCATTACAGCCAACCTTCTGAAAAATCTTCCTGCGGCTTCAATAACTTTCATTGTGTATGAAAATGTTCTGAATTTACTAAAATGAACGAGGAAGGACTAACTAATTAATAGTTTAAGGAAATTTTTAGTAATTGTACCATTAACTTTCTTGATCAGGGAAAGCAATCATTCAGTTTTAGATGTACATGTATGAACATGTAAGCAGATTTTATTTATTCAGTGAAAATCATGCATTTTTTCATTAAATGATGCAATATTTGATGGTATAGAACTGATCAATTACATGATCAAAACCTGGTAAAAGTAGGTGTAAAGATGTTTTGAGTGAAACAAACAAGAAACATAATCTTCATTTACAGTCAAACCGAATGTCTTCACGGGTCACTTCATGTTTACACTAAACTTTATCATCATGAAACCACCACCTGGTTTCCTTGGGAGATCTACCATTTCTACACTTCTTAACACAGCGATCATTGTCTTCAGGGCGTTCCTGCATTCATAGATAGTGTTTACGAAAATAGTTTTCATCATCCGTTCACAAAAATAAATAATAATGACAGTAATAATGATAAAACTTACCTTTACTTTTGAACTTGACAGCATGGAAAGAATGCTTATACAGACAGAGCTGATAGCCATGGCTGGTGACCACGAGTCATACAAAATATCTGCAATTGAGAACACGTTAATTATGTCTTTAATTTGTGCTAACGCTCTACGAGTTAGAAAAAGTTCACGATTGTATGTATACTTGCCTAGACAAATATGGCCATTGCTATAAATGTGTGGATGCAGAGGAGCTGGATGCAAAAATATAACCTGCATCATTTTATTGAAAATATAATAAGAACAATTTCAAACTATATTATAGTATTATACATCTAATTGAAATAAATAATCTGAGGTGCTTCCATAGGATAATTTTCAGGTAAATCAACTTGTAGCTGGTATTTTTCATTAGCATAGATAGTCCCCTGAGCTCCATACACTTCAATCACCCACCTTCATACAAATTTTTAATAAGATTCAAACATCCGGACCTCTAGTCAGGTCAATCGAAAGTGTCGTTTCATAAATTCATTAACGTATATCAACACGGAAAGAATATTGCATCCAATAACCCAAGATGATGTCGGAAATCAGGCCCGAAACAACATTCAAACAATCAGTTTTCGTGATCAAACACCATATCACTGACTCTTTCTTTTAATACAATAATTTGCACCCTAATTATTAAGAGCCTAACCATCTATTTATATTAAATTACTTCCAAAACATAATATCTAAACAACTTTTTAGGGTTGACTACCTTTGAAGATTGTCGTTGACTTTGTGAAGAAATCCAGAAGGAGGGTTGACTTGTCACTCTACCAACTCCTTTTGAAGTCGATGGCTAGCTATCTTACTCAACACCTAATCAGTCATGCAACATCAAACTATATATGCCATCTAAACTTGACGACTGACCGAAATTATACTTCAAATTTATACAGATGAAGTAATTTAAAGGCATGATCGGAGAGTATTTACGTGTATTATGTAACTTATGCGTATACAACACAAAAAGATATGTATAAATGGTAGATATGTTATATATGTACCTTGCGAGAAGTAGCGGAGGATCCGGTCATGGTGGCGAGACACCGGAAAATAAACAGACGGTGGTGACGCCGGAGAGGGTCTGCCCGCTGAAGATGGTGGTGGTGGTGGTGGCGCGACTAGTAATTGATATCATGAATTGGTGGGAATTTATTTACGAGATAAAGTACATCACTAGTCCCTTAAGTATCACATACATATCAACTTTTGGTCTCTAACTTTTCATTCAGACACCATTAGTCCTTATGAGCTATGAGTGTTTATATAGCTTGTAAGTTCGAAACTCGTTTGAATAAACTTAGAACAATTTTGTTCATAACTTGAAGAAACACTAATTGACCCCGGGCGGATTACGGATAATCTGGGGGTTAAATCGATGTTTCCCACGAGGGGTTAGACCCGGCAAAGATGGTTCTTCTGATAACCTGCGAAACAGACCGTGAGCTCGTCACTGAGAAGGGGGGGGGGGTACCTCCTTGTGACCACCCTCCGGCGTGAGAATCAGACTAGATTGCTCTTGAATATAAGTGTATATTAAGAGATTGCTAGAGCAGATATCAGGTATAAGATATAAGATACAAGATAAGATGAGATGATCATACCATTTGGGGTATTTATAGCCGAAGGTAGGTTTCCAAGAAGGTGTAGCCGGCTGAATAGTATTCCTGTTCTACCAACTGTGGCCTACGCACGTGCCATGCTGGTAGTTGGTGGGTAGGCAGCGGCCGACAGTGACCAGGCCTGATGTGTACTATTCCTTTTCCACCAACTGCAGGCTATGCACGTGGTATGACAGGAGTTGGTGAGTAGGCAGCGGCTAATAGTGACCTACAGTACAAGAGCATGCTGCTCGCCATACTGTTGTCAATGAGCTGTCGTATCTCTGGTCAGATCTTTTGCCCATACCTCGTCAGGTACAGTACAAAAGATCCTCCAGTATCATACGGACTGGCTCATTTGGGCGGGAGTATTCCCCCTCCCGCCTTTGTGCGGGATTGTTCCCGGCTTTGCTCATTCCTTCAGGTGACTACTGAATTATTGAGAGCTAAGTGCCTTGTGCGTGTAGCCTTGCTGCGCGGGTGGCCTTCCCTGATGGCTTGTATCCGCAGCTGCGGGAACAGGCGGAGTACTTCACCATTGGGAGGCATTTCCTGCGGGAACAGCTTGCGTACTGCGCGTAAGGACGTCACGTCTCTGAGCATGGTGGGTCCTGCGGATCCAGTTGGTTTCTGCGCAGACGTCTCTCTTCAAGGTGAGTCCTGCGGGTCCAACTGGGCTCTGCTGGGACCTACCTCTTCATAACTTGTTTAAAGTTCGAGGCGAATCGAGTTGGATTTTAAGTTACGAGTCAAATTGGCTAGTTTATATTTCGAAGCGAATTCAAACTAAGCTATTTGTTTTGTTAGAGCCGTCCAACTTAAATATATGTCCACCTAAAAGAAACAAAAAAGACCATCTAACCCTTTTTTTTCTTTCTTTTTTGTATATATTCCTTCATAAACGTATTATTTTTGTTATCATATCTATAGAAAAAACTAATCTTTTGTCATATCTATCTATATGTATAAGAAATAGAAAATCTATCAAAATTTAAAAAAGCGAGTCTGCTCAATCTTATTCTTAGATGAATTCGAGTTCAAATTTCGGTTCGTAAAGAGTTTTCTATTGCAACTAGCTCATTTAACTTTAAGTCCAATATGAAGTTGGCTCGGCTCCAATCACTTGTCAAGTCGTCCTGTTACTTTGGTGCAATATGAAGGCTGGCAAGGAGAAAGTAGTGTTAATATAACAGAATTGAAAAACATATATTCATATTTTGGTGCATAACTTTATGGTCATGCTTTTTTATCCAAAAAGATAGTTTGAAATTAAATAAAACAAAAGGGTAAAAGCCAAAATTAACTCCCTTTTGCAAGTGGACAGCGTGAACATGAGCGAGTGGGAGGCATCTTACCTCCTTTTGACGGGTTCAATGCCGTATACAAAGTTCTAACTAAAAGTTGACACTTGACATTGCATAAGAAATAAATAAACAGATAAAAAAGAATAAAACAAAACATAAGTACTTAATCAAGAAAATAATATTTGTCAAAATAGTTGGGTAAGGCAAGAAATTCTTTTAATACGAGTCAAAGCATGTTGATTTAGGTTCGGTCATGTCCATCTTCAAATAATTCGTAGTACGAGTAAAATCGTCTTTTTCTAACATTCCCTTTCGGATCAAGTAATACGTCATTATCTATTAAGCATTATGCCATTATCTATTCAATGTTTGTAGAAGGGGTCTCTTGACTCCTATACACACGTCATCTCCAATCTATATCCACAACGTTTTCCAAACGGCCATTTGACATTTGAATGCTAAGTGGTCAAATCATAACTCTCTTTCTTCTCAAACAACAGTTTAAACGAGGGTCATAGGTCAAATCATAAAGTTTAGAGACAGGATAAAAGGAAAAAGCAAAATCTTTCTTACTATGAATGGTTATAAATAACAATTCTACCAAGTCGATACCTAAAATAAGATACACTTCACATTTAAATTAATCTTTCTAATCAACAAACGGGATTCGACTCATTAAATTAGCGAGATCAATATATTGGTCTAAATCTCAATTCATGAAAATTGAAAAGAAAGCATGGTTTGAAATTTAAGTAACTTTATGACCAAATTCACCATCCATCTGACCAAATTAAATTTAGTTATCCAAAACAATTATTTGTTTTCATTTGGTTATGTTCACACAACTAATAATAGAAATCAACTTCAATTGGCAACTTCAACTTGACTCATTTATTTCAGAACCTTTAAATGGAATTTATGTACCTTTCATAATAATTGATCATGATGACAACTATTTTCCAATTTGATCAAGAAATTCATCATTTTTGCCATGTTTGTTTAAAGTCACCATTGTTGTCAAAGTTCATATTTTTTGAAATTAAGCATTGGCTTAATAATTGGTTAAGCCAACTCAAGATAGCACATACCCAACAAAGTGAAAAACTGCATAGGCTATATAATCGCAACAAAACCTAACATCACGTTCCAGTCATCATATTAAATGTTTATAAGTTATAGAATACCATACATACAGGGCCGGCTCCAAGAAGGTGAAATTTTTTTGGGCCAAAGACGAATTTTTTTGGGCCTTAAGTAAAAGGAACATTTTGTTGGGTTTAAACAATTTAATTCTAAATGAGCTAACTTGATTATGATTTGAGTTGTGTAAAAAACCGTTGTATAAAAATAAGCTTAAAAATATTTCAAATAAGACTAGAACCCACAACATTTTGGTTAGATGTCGTACCCATTTGCCACTGGACCAAACTAGTGGTTATGTAATTGTGTTGAAACATTGATTATACATATTTTTTTTCATAAAAGTACATATAATTTAAAAAAAATTCGAGTCTTGCGAGGTGTCGGGCATATGGCCATCGACTACCCTTCCATACCCCATAGCCGGCCCTGCATACATATGTTCTTATTCTCGAAATTCATGTATTAGATCTAAAGGATTAATCTTGATAGTAAAGGGGGCTATATGGATAACCAATAAGTATAAGGGATGAAACGAAAAAAAGGTTTAAATTGTGCTAAAATAAATGTAAAAGTTTATGTGTGGTTTTTGTTCAAAATTAAATTGATTTGTGACTAGTCACACAACCATGTTGTTTTTATTGTTCGATACAATTAATTCTAATAAGATCTATAACCCGCTAAATTCTTTATAAAATTGGAAGTTATTGCATGGATGTCTACCAAATGGTTGCCTATTATCTCAATTGGGTTGTAGTTATAAATATCGTGTGAATGACCTTTTGTTTTGACTTTGCACAATGTAATTTGTTCAGGATCTTCGTCACCTCCTTGGTCGAACTGCATCGGGTTGAAGGATAAACACATGATGCAGTGTGATGAGAATTTGGATTTCCTTCATATTAAGAATATTGGTTTTCTAATAAACTATGCTACACATGTAAAATCGTTTTATTATATGATGATTTGAATTTGGTTATAAACTTATAATTTATAATAACTTATAACATAGTTTTACGACTACCTAACTAAAGTATCCTATAAAAGTTTCTACTCATATATTTTCTTACAAAAATTATTAAACACCTTAATAAAGATGACAGAGAGAAATCTTTGGATTGATTTTGATGATAGTAAGTTGAGTGAAACTATAAACCATTAGAGCATTCACATTACCTCCATCATATTTTACTCTATAACAATTTAACTAAAAATCATATTTTTTATTTAAAAAAAACCCACACCCAATTACCTAATTTTATATATAACCTACTCACAGATGTTTATTCTATTATTTTTTTCATTTTTATTCACTCACGTAAATTTGATGAAGATGAATAATAGTTTTTCATATATGAAAAGTTATTATAGTAACTTTTTATAATTTAAGGTTAGATAAGTGAAACGATAGAAGGGATAAAGTGTTTTTGAAAGAATTTTTTATATTATAATATCAAGGTAGGGTTTGATGAATGGGTTGTGAATAGAGGTACACAAAAAACCCGAACTCGGAACCAGACTTAATAAAAACCTGGAACCGGTTTTTTTAATACACGGATTTTTAATACCTGAACACGTTCCCGACACTACCCGTAGGATACGGATAGGGTATGCATTTCGGTACTGAAACCCGAACCCGAACCCGAACCGGACCTGATTTGTACTCGGTAATACCCAAAAACCGAACCGGTTTTATACCCGGAATCGGGTTTTTTCAATACCCGATGTATACCTTAAAAATACCTTATAAATACCCGAAAAATACCCCTAAAAAGTGCAACATTTTAAAAAATTCAATCTATACCCGGAAAAAAGCCCGAAAATAGGGTTTTTTAAATACCCGAAAATAGAGTATTCAAATACCCGGTTATAGACCCGACCCGAACCGAACCCGATGTATAAAGTATGGTTTTAGGGACAATACCCGAACCCGACCCAGACATTACCAATACCCAATTATACCCGAACCCGAGTATCTGAAAAACCTGATTTGTGCATCACTCGTTGTGAATGCTAAAGTAAATGTGTCAAAAACTTTGACAAGTTGAGTACTTGGGCTGGGCCGTAGGGCGGTCTCAAAGGCAAGCCCAGAGCTTGAATGCCTCCACTCAACATTGATCAACCCGATACATTTTTAAATTATTATTTTTTTAGAGAACTTCAGTTTTAATCCCTGTAGTTTATTAAAATTATTGATTTTGGTCTAATACTTTATTTTTAGGCTTTTATAGTACAATAGTTTTAATTAACTATCAGTTTTAGTCCAACCTATTAACGTCATCCGCCAACCGTTAATTACTACAACTTTGAGGTGCTTTTCTATATTTTTCACAAACTTTTAATTGATATGAATTTTTACTTTTTCTACTAAATATAAGTTTTATACTTTGTGTTATTTTTCATGTATTATGGTTTATTATATTTGTTTATATATAAATATATACTTTTTTATTTTAAAAAATATTTTTTTGAAACCGAAGCTTTTATGCAACTGTGTATATATTTATATATATACGTGAATACTTTTATTTTTATTTTTATAGTCGTAATAGTATACATGCTTTAAAATACATAATATTTTTTTAAGTTCCATTTTAATTCTACATTTCTACTAACTACAAATGATGTAGAAAAATTAATTTTTCAGCTTTTATATCTCGGTGGTAAAAAGAGCATATATTTATTTTATATTTTTTTTTCATTTTCAATTGACGGGGGGTTTAAAAATCTGTTTATAAATTTTAATTATTGGTTTGTATTTTTTTCAAAGAACTAAATGTTTGTACTCTATAGGGGTTGAAACAATTATTTAACATCTTAATCAGCTTACCAGCCATCAAAATGGGACTTACTGGTTTGTATTTAATAATGGTACATAATTAACTTATTAAATTTAGTTGTTTTTTAAGATAGTTAAACTTTGTTTCTCGAAACTGACACTTTTATGTAAGTATATATTTATTTATTCCAAAGGTTTTACTAAATGCGCTCTACTATATTTTCCAATCAAAATTTACAAAAACTAAATTAAATTAACTATGTATCATTGCTAAATGCAGATCAAGAACTAAAATAAAAGAATTGGTTTTCAAAAACCCTTTGTCAAATGAAAAGTAAGAAAAACAAGATAAAATAGCTATATGCTCTTTTTACCATCAAAAAATAAAAGAAGGAACAATGATTTTTCTAAGTAATTTGTAGTTAGTAAAAGTGTATAATTAAAATCGTACATCAAAATAAAAATTTAATACATTGTTTTTAAAATTGATATTGTACTATTACAACTATAAAAAGTAAAAAAAAAAAGTATTTAAATGTAAATAAATAAATATACACTTGCATAAAAACGTCGGTTTCTAAAAAAATATACTTAAAAAAATAAAATAAAGGGTGTATAGATAAATAACAAATATAAGAAACCACAATACTAAAAAATAACAAAAAGTTTAGAACATATATTTAATAGAAAACCCAAAATTTCTTATGATTAAAAGTTTTTGAAAAATACAAAAAAAGCCTTCAAAGTTGTATTAACTAACAGTTGGTGGATGACGTTAGTGGGTTGGTCTAAAGCTGATAGTTGATTGAAACTATTGTACCATAAAAGCCTAAAACAAACTATTGGACCAAAAATGATAATTTAAAGAAACCATAGGGACCAAAATCGAACTTCTCTCTATTTTTGTTTTTTTTTTTAAATTATCCCTCAAAGTTTAATTTACCTATCCCTCAAAGTTTAAAAAGTACCTCAGGCCCAGATTACACATCTAAGTCCAATTCCTTTTTTTTTAATCTTTTTTTTCTTTTTGTATGGCGAATTTCTAACATCCAAGAGATTTGAATCAAGAACCTTCCAATTCCCTATTTCCATGCCGACGGATAGAGTGATATACCATCAACCACATGTTTTGAAATAACTTTTATATGAAAATATATGTTGTTACTATTTATCAACGGTTAGACCCAAGTACCCAACTTTTATGGATTTCATGTTAATTAAAATTTTTGGACATGTTTAGAAGTTAAAAATGTTGAAATCATTTAATTGCATATTAAACCCGATAGAGACTAATATTAATAAAGTGTTGTGGATACAAGTAACATCCGAGAATAGAAAAAAAAAAACCCAATAGAATAAATCAAGGATTCATCATTGTTCTCACGTGTCACATTTTCATTGAGTACGATTTTTTCATCTTAGTTAATATATTTTGATGAGATATGACCCGGATTCATGAGAAAACCTAGACCCAACACATTAACCTGACAAAATGACTTAGTATGTGATGACCACAAGGGGTAAAAGAAATGTTCTCCTTCTACCAATAAGGGAAGAGACATCACCATCACAAGTGGTTATGTCATTCACTAGTGGGGACTGATGAAGTAGATAGTAGTTTCTCCTAGTCAAATAGAAGTGCAGAAAACTAGGGGGTTAATAGTTTTTCTTATCTTTAATCCGATTTAAACAAGCTAATGACTTTGTTAAACTGTTTTCACAACTTATAAAAACAAATGCAAATAAGTAAAGAGTTAAGGGTTAGAGATGACACAACCAGATTTATAGAGATTCAAGTGAATGTTAACTAATCCACTCTATGTCCTCTCCCCAATCCCCGATCAAGTGTTTTTTTCACTAGACATTTCCCTAAAA